>NC_092370.1:86022968-86647968 GCF_030028105.1 Mobula birostris | reverse complement strand
TGAGCTGTTTTGGGCCCTGTATCTTGGAAAAGATGCACTAGCAATGGAGAGGGTCCAGAGGAGGTTCATAAGAATAATTCCAAGAATGAGAGGGCTAACGTTTGATGGCTCAGGGCCTGTACTTGTTGGAGTTTAGAAGTATGGGAGGCATCTCACTGAAACCTATTGAATATTGAAAGGCTTAGATAGAATGGATGTTGAGAGGAAGATCTCCTATAGTGGGCTAGTCTAGGACCAGAGGGAACAGCCTCAGAATAGAGGGGCATCCATTTACAACAGAGATGATGATGATGAGGAGGAGGAATTTCTTTAGCCAGAGGGTAGTAAATCTGTGGAATTCATTGTCACAGACAGCTGTGGAGACTGAATCATTGGGTATACTTAAATTGGAGATGGATAGGTTCTTGATTAGTCAAGATGTGAAAGGTTACAGGGAGAAGGCAGGAGAAGGAGGTTGACAAAGATAATAAATCAACCATAATAGAATGGCAAAGAAGACTCGATGGGCCAAATGGTCTAATTCTGCTCCTATACATGGTCTTATGAATAAATAGAGAAAGCACAAAAGAAAAAAGGAATATAGGAAATCAATGCTGAAGCCTACACCGCAACCTGCAATAGCAATAAGGAAAGCAAGATTTCAGGTGCAGTCAGGCTCACGAGCTCACTGATTGATCAGACCAGACCTGCACTCGTCACATCCAGAAAATACTCAAAATAACCACAAATTCTCAGACACAAGCTCAGACTATAAGTAGTAAACAAGCCAGTTTAAGGTTTAATTATTTCACAGATAGGTTAGCCAATGGAACAGACAGTTGAAAGAAATAGATAATACCAGCAAGTAAGAGGGGGTTGGTTAGTTATTTGGCAAAATAATATAATAGAACATAGATTATAATAATAGAAAATAGATAATAATAGCTGCAATATGTAGGCTTGTACATACTACACATGATTCTACGGACTGCTATTTCTCAAATGCGGGGTGTACAAGCTTATTGATAATGCAAAGCTGGGTGGCAGTGTTGACTGTCAAAAGGATGAAGAAAGGCATTTCTGTATTTAATGTGTAACAACCTAACCACGAGATTCAAAAAAAAGTTTTCAAGTACCTTAATTAATCCTACTGGATAAATAGCATTCTAATTTATTACACGGGTATTTCTTCCAATTTTCAGTCCAATGACACTGTTATATGGAAATTGGAAGGGTGAGTGTTCATGATGTTATCACTCAGGGGTTATTCTGGAGTCCAACACCTTGCTGGCCTGTTGGTGATTTATATGACTACTTAAAGAACTTGAACCAGAGCAAAAACTAAGTTTTGTGCACTGGAGGAAAATAGAAGAGTAGGTAGGGTGGCCCTGATATTAAAGAATGGGATAAAAGCAGGAGAAAGAATCAGTTTCCTTTAGAGCTAAGAAACAAGGTGTAGAAGGAACCACTGATGGGAGCTTTGTCTATAGAGACCACCCCCGCCCCCCACCAAAAGTGGTAGTAATTTAAGACAGAGTATAAACCAAGAGATTAAAGATGCAGTCGACAGGAACAATGCATTAGTCGCAAGGGACGTCAGTCTAAAATCATTCCAAGTTAACAGTAATAATGTGAGGACAAATTCATAAAGTGTACAAGAGATGGATTTTTTTGCTATGTAATGGAAACAAGGGAATAGACAATTTTAATTCTTTTGTGAATGAGTTATGATTTGGAGTCTTTAATTATAATATGAAAGAATCTTATATAGTAACTTATAATGTTTTCATTTAATCTGAAGCCAAGGTCTTAGATCTATATAAATGACAATGGCATGAAGCATGAGTGTATTGGAAAAAAAAACATTAAAACATTTAACTGCAGCATCTATGGACAATCATTTAAAGAATTAGCACATAGGTTTAAGTCATGTACTCCCCTTTAAGATGCAAAATCAAACAGGAAAACTAGTCTGTCCATGGCCATCAGTAGAAGTTAGAGACAACATTAGAAAACGTGCCAAAAGAAAAAAGCAGGAAACCATGATTTCCAAAGGCAAATTATCTTTGGAACATCCACTGGAATTTTCTGAAGTTATAATTAATAGAATGCAATAGGGTAAATCAGTTAATGTTGTATATTTACACTTTAAGGCAGCTTTGTAAGTCCCCACACCATAGATTATTAAGCAAAATTAGAGGTTATTAACAAGTGTAAAACAAGAATTAGCAGAGAACCCAAATTGAATAATTTGGAGGATGGAACAAATAGTGGGCCACAGGGTCAAACGCTGTATGTACAAGCTCGTTGATGATGCAAAACTGGGCAGTAATGTAGACTGCCAAAAGGATGCAGAAAGATTTCATTAAGATGTGAACAGGTTAAATAAATGTGCATGGTCATGGCAGCTGGTATATAACTGGAAAAAAGGTTAGGTCACCACCCCACTCCCGGTAGAAAAAAAATAGAAGGGTGGAGTAGACTTTCAATGCTTAGAGTTTGGTGTTCGTAGGCACCTTGGTGTACTTGGACACCAATATACAGTACTACAAAACTAACATACAGTTCCAGGTAGCAAATAGTATGTTGGCCTTTATAGCCAAAGGATTTAAGAACATAATTCTTTCTCCCCTTATATGGGATTTTGTTGACACATGTGCACATGTCTGATCAATCTACCAAAGGGAGCAAATATTCAAGATGGAGGAAGTGCAACATAAGCTCAAGAGAGTGATTCATTACACGAGGACTGGCCCTACACTGATAAGTTTAGACAAATGAGTGGTAATGTCTTTGAAATGTACAAAATTGTATAGTGTACAAACAGGCCATGACATAGTAGAGGTATGGATGCTTCCCTTGGCTGGGTATCAGAAATAAGAGATTGAAAGTGAATTTTCTTCATCCCATAGTAGTTACTTAGACTTCTTTACCAAAGGGGCTATGAAAGCTCAGCCACTTAGCATACATAAGAAAGCCCATTACCAATTTTTTCGATATTAGGGAAATAGAACTATTTGGTTTAGTGCGGGAAAATAGTATTAAAATTAAGGACCAGCCATGATATTATTGAATGCAGAATCAGGCACGAGGGGTTGAATGTCCAACTCTTGCTTCTATTTCTTATGGTCTACAAAATCAGTAACCTGGCACCAAGCTGATAATTTTCTCAAAACCTCAACCATTACCCAGTTAAATATAACATGGTTCTAAGGTGGAAGATCTTTGTGCAAGACTGACAGAGAAATCCTGTATATGCACCCTCTCTTAGAATTGTACCCGAGACTCAACATATAGATTACTGGGGTAGAAAAGTATACTGGTAACATTATACACTTTAATAATGAATGAATACTTTGTTTTCACCTGCATCCTGTTAAGCTCTCCCAGAAAACAACATCCCCATTTGTTCCACAGGTCATCACCCAAGTGTGGGGCACCCTTCTTGCTTTTGTTCCTACACACACGTAGGCATCCAATCCAAAGCCCAGCAGCAAACTGCACAGTAAGGTGGCATGATCCTCACAGTCTCCCTAAAGGTAACCAAAAGTAGATAGACTGATTGTCCCCAATGGAGAAAAAAAACATTCACCCCAAAACATCCCAATTTAACAATAATTAGATACACTAAAGCAGAATCCTTTTGTCTCTTTCATGCCCAAATCTATGCTTCCCTAACTTCCATCCAATCTCTGGTCAACTAATAGAATAATAGAAAATAATTTGCTAACTTAACAAGGACTTCCCCAAAAAATAACTGATTGGATGTATAAAATGTTTTCATACATCCCATGAACACAATAAGCTTATTTATTTTAACACAGAATGGGGCTATCCATCCCAACAGGACAATGTTGGCCCTCAAGTGCAATTCCGTCAATCCCATTCCCACTCTCAATTCCCTGTGGCTCAGCAATATATGCTCCTCCACGTGCCCATCAACTCCTCTTTGATGCTTTTGCCATGCGACAATGAGGATAGAAATAGAATGAGGTCGCGGATAAATATGTTGCTGAAGAATCGGAGTGGGGGCTGGGATTCAGATTTCTGGATAATTGGGATCTCTTCTGGGGCAGGTGTGACCTGTACAAAAGGGACAGTGATGCTGGGAAGGTCATGTAATAAGGATAATGTCACAATTGTACTGGGGGACTTCAACATGCAAGGGAATTGGGAAAATCAGGTTGGTGTTGGATCACGAGAGGGAATTTGTTGAATGCCGACAAGATGTACTTGAGCCTACTAGGGGAAAGGCCATCTTAGATTGGGTGTTGTATGATAGCCCAGGTTTTATTAGGGAGCTCAACGTAAAGGGACTCTTACGAGGCCGTGATCACAATATAACTGCAATTTGAGAGGGAGAAGCACAAGTCACATATATCAGTATCACAGTGGAATAAAGGGAATTACAAAGGCATGAGAAAGGAGTTTGCCCAGGTGGATTGGAGGAGGATACTGGCGGGGATTTCAGCGGAGCAGAGATGGCTGAAGTTCCTTGGAATAGCTCACACAGCACAGGATAGATATGGCTAACAGGAGCAGTTGTTTTCAAATGGTGGGGGTAGAAAACCGTGGCTGACAACGGAAGTTAAGGACTGCATAAAAGCTAAGGAAAGGGCATATAAGATAGCAAAAGAGAGTGGCAAGTTGGATGATTGGGAAGCTCTTAAAATCCAACAAAAGGCAACTAAAAAAGCTACAAGGAAAAAGGTGAAATATGAGGGCAAACTAGCCAATAATATAAAGCAGGATACTAAAAGTTTTTTCAGTTATATAAAGTGTAAAAGGGAGGTGAGAATTGATATTGGACCACTGGAAAATAATGCTGGTGAGGTAATAATGGGGGACAAAGAAATGACAGATAAACTTAATGGATACTTTGCATCAGTCTTCACTGTGGGAGACCCAAGCAGTGAGCCAGAGGTCCGTGAACTTCAGAGAGCAGAACTGAGTGTCTTTGCTACTACAAAGGAAAAAGTGCTAGGTAAACTCAAAGATCTGACAGTAGGTAAGTCACCTGGACCAGATGGACTACATCCCTGAGACCTGAAAGAGGTTGCTGAAGAGATAATGATGCATTGGTCATGATCTTTCAAGAATCATTTGATTCTGGCATGGTCCCAAAGGACTGGAAAATTGCAAATTGTCATTCCACTCTTTAAGAAAGAGGAAAGCAAAAGCAAAAGCAAAGAAATCATAGGTCAGTTGGCCAAACCTCAGTGATTGGGAAAGTGTTGGAGTCTATTATTAAGGATGAGGTTTTGGGGTACTTGGAGACTAATGATAAAATAAGTCAAAGGCAGCATGGTTTCTGTAAAGGGAAATCTTGCCTGACAAATCTGTTAGAATTCTTCAAGGAAGTAACAAGCAAGGTGGACAAAGGAGTGGCTTTGTATGTTATTTACCTGGATTTTCAGAAGGCATTTGATACGATGCCACATATGAGGCTGCTTAACAAGGTAAAATCCTATGGCATTACAAGAAAGATGCTGGCATGGATAGAGTAGTAGCTGACAGGCAGGAGGCAGTGAGTGGGAATAAAGGGGGCCTTCTCTGGTTGGCTGCCAGTGACTAGTGGTGTTCCTCAGGGGTCAGTATTGGGACCGCTGCTGTTCACATTATTTGTCAATAATTTAGGTAGTAGAATTGATGGCTTTGTGGCAAAGTTTGCGGATGATACGAAGATAGATAGAGGGAAAGGTAGTGCTGAGGAAGCAATGTGGTTGCGCAGGACTTGGACAAATTGGAAGAATATGCAAAAAGTGGCAGATGGAAGAGTGTTGGAAAATGTATGAGAGTACATTTTGGTAAAAGGAACAATACTGCAGACTATTATCTTTTAGGGGAGAAAGTTCATACGCTAGGGGTGCAAAGGGACTTAGGAGTCCTCGTGCAAGACTCCCAGAAGGTTAATTCACAGGTTGAGTCTGTAGTAAAGAAGGCAAATGCAATGTTAGCATTTATTTCAAGGGGAATAGAATTTAAAAGCAAGGAGATAATGCTGAGCCTTTATAAGACACTAGTCAGGCCGCACTTGGAGTACTGTCAATAGTTTTGGACCCAATATCTCAGAAAGGATGTGTTGCCATTGGAGAGAGTCCAGAGGAGTTTCACAAGGATCATTCCAAGAATGAAGAGGTTAACATATGGGAAGCATTTGGCAGCTTTGAGTCTGTACTCACTGGAATTTAGAAGAATTGAAACTTAACAAAAGTTAAAAGGACTAGATAAGGTGGATGTGGAGAGGATGTCTCCTATTGTAGGGGTATCCAGAACTAGAGGGCACAGCCTCAAAATTGAGAGGTCACCTTTTAGAACAGAGGGAAGGAGGATTTTTTTTAGCCAAAGAGTAGTGAATCTGTGGTATGCTCTGCCACAGACTGTGGTGGAGGCCAAGTCCATTGGTATGTTTAAGGCAGCAGTTGATAGTTTCCTGATTGGTCAGGGCATCAAAGGATATGACGAGAAGGTAGATTTATTGGGTTGAGTGGGATCTGGGATCAGCCAGTGATGGAATGGTGTAGCACAATCGACAGGCTGAATGGCCTAATTCTGCTTCTATGTCTTATGGTCTTACTAACATTAAGGAATAATTAACCTATCAGAGTATCATTGGCATTGTGAAGAAACTGAAGTACTCAGTGGAAACTCTCACAGTATGGGGAACACATGCAAACTTCACCTAGGCAGCACCAAATCAGGATTGAAACTAATGTTTGGACTGAAGACGCAGTGCTTACTGCAGTAGCACCATGTCACATCTAAACTACAAGTACTTCTACCTTCCTTAAAATTCACCAAAAACTTTCTGTTACTGATGAATCTGTAAGATATATAACCCATTAGATTACAATTCAGTATCACATATTTAATTTTTAGACAAATTTCTTTCACACAATATTGTAGGAACAAAACATGATTAAACAATTCTGGAATTAAAATTGCTGAGAATGGGAATGAGATGCAAAGGCCAAGCAACAGACTTTGAATACTTTACACAAATAATTTAAAGGTAAAATATTGTGGATACTGGACATCTGAAATATAAAAAACAATGGAAATATTGGAAACTCTTCAGCTAAGCAGGCAGCATCTGTGGAAAGAGAAACAGTTAATGTTTCTGGTTCATGATCCTTCTGGGAACCAGAGGAAATTGGAGATGATCTGTTTTTAGGATGAAGAGAATGGGGGCTGAGAATAAATGGGTGGAAGATAGAAGAGTTTAATGATATGATAGTGAAAAATGAATAAGAGACAACAGAATTAGTAAAAGAATAACCAGAGTAGATATAAATGAGAGAAACATTATTGTTACCTGGAATAGAGAATAAGGGGTAGCAAGACTCAGGGAAATGAGAGGAGTAGTGTTCCATAAGGATTAGTACTCAGGCTTCTGTTTCTCACAATTTACATTAATGAAGTCCAACACTCAAATTTCTGGGAGTTGCCCCTTGAAGGGCAGGTTGAGGGGAGGGGTGGAAGAGTCAAAGCTGATGACTGTACCAAATTAACAATGATAAATAGTAATAAGATACCTCATGGGAGGAGAGCTATTTGAGAGGTTGGTTACACTAATGAGTGATGAGTTACAGGCACCAAGAAACAAGGGAGAGGGGTGGAGAAAATGGAGGGGATTTCTTTGAAAGGGTGGAGATTAAAAGGTACTGAATGACAAGTTGTCCTGGTGTGTCCAGGAAACTACTAGCTCACAAAGTTCTTTAATAGGAGTACACCTGACAATGTATGCATTTCAAGCAGGATTGAGGGTGTGTGTGGGGGGGTTTGGAGGAGAAAATGATCACTCAGTATCAAATGGTCAACTATAAAGACATTGTCCTTGTTCTCTTCCCCCTTCTCTGCAAACATCTTCAATTTTTAACTTTTCCAAGTGAGTAGTGCAATTTGAGGGAGTTGATTGGAATGTATCACAGGGAAAATTATTGGGGAACTGAGATTCAGTGATCTAGCAGACTCAATGGACTAAAACTGCCTTCTCTCTGTCATAAGAAAATTATGGAAATACTATGATATCAAATTCTAACTTTGCTTTAAAATATCTAATTTAGCTTTTAACAAAGATAGACCTGAAAATAAAACTAAATAGAAGATAAGTACCTTGCCTTTACAGAGAAAACTCAGGAGAGTGCACCATTGTTCTTGTTTGGATCCACCTCCAACCGTGGTGGCTCTCTCATAGCCAAGAACATTGACAAACCTAGCAGCTTGTCTTGGTGTGTCCAGAAGCCTGCCAGCCCGCAGAGGTTTTACATAAGAGCACACTGGACGATTTATACTATTTTCGTCCTGAGGAAGAAGAAAGGTGAAAATAGTCAATTTCCTCAGCATAGTTAATTCAGGTGCAAAATAATACATTCTATCATCTGAACAAAGAAAATAGAATCTGAAGTTCTTAAACACAGACGCATTATTCTATGACCAACCATTAAAAATGGCAAGGTTGCAGGTACTTGCATAATTACCTTACTATCTGAAATACGAAATTAAGATTTAACACTTTAGTAACGTAAGCTTAAACACTCACCTGTGCAAAAATTTTCACAAGTCTGGTGTTATGTGAAGGCCTGATCTGAAGATACTCTCTCCACCACTGTTTGGCATATATGAGATACAAACGTTCCTTTTCTGCAGACTTTTGACGTTCTAATGTTAGCTGTAAATTTTAACAGTTAAAAATATGAAACAAAGTTTGGCCATAAATTCTTACACAGCACGGATACTATGTCACAGTGATTCTCTACAACATGTTGATAAGCGATGGATGTCACCATTGCCATGTATCATATGGCAGTGTTGAAATCCAATCACATGGTTAACTGTTTTTTATTGTGATAATTTCCTTACTCTTGAACAAAATCTTAACAAAAGTTCAACTTCCTTGATAAATCATTAGGCTGAATATGTTAAGCCAGAATAAATGAGCTGGCAGGCAACTTAACTACAGGGTAAGAAGTTGTGGGAAGGAATCCAATGTAAAGGAAACCACATGATGAACACTACACAAAGCACACTAGATTGTTACAAGTGTAAGTGAATCACTGCTTCACGTGGAAGGGCTGTTTGGATCCCAAGTGGTGGAAAGAGGTGAAAGGACTGTCCCCCCTGCCCCCCCCAATGTCATCCCTACAGGATGCTTTCTAGGACCAGAGGGTACAGCCTCAGAACCTCAGAGATGGCAAGGTATTTTGTTAGCCAAAGGGTGGTAAATCTGAAATTCATTGCCACAGATGGCTGTGAAGGCCTAGTCATTAGGCATATTTAAAGCGGTGGTTGGTAGGCCATTGATTAGCAGGGGCATCAAAGGTTACAAGGAAAAGATAAAAAATGGGGTTGCAGCATCCTAGCCTGAAATGTTGACTATTCACTCTTTTCCATTGATGCTGTCTGGCCTGCTGAGTTTCTGCAGCATTTTGTGTTTGTTACTTCTGCAACAATTTTTTGTTGTTCAGAAGGTGGCAAAGGGTTGTATTGGATATGGTTAAGGTTCATACAACATGTTAGAAGTACAGAATTCTAGGATTTTTACCTCGTGATCATGAGGCAACAGCAATATACATTTTGGCTAGAGTAATATAAGGTAAACAAGATGGAAATGATATTCTCAAGCTGCCTTTCTTTTAACTGGTGTTGGGGATCATGATTTTGGGAAGAATTGCTTGTGTTGCCTATAGAGTAGCCACATTGCTTTTGCTTTCCTGTGAAGAGAGCGGATTCTAAATATCAAACTAATACAAAATTTTTCCAAAAATAAGTTAGTTTTCCTTGTACAATGAGTAACTCACAGGAAAACTGCCTTCTGTTCATTTATATAATTTTTGAAAAATGAACCAGCTTGTAACTTACAATGAGCTCCGTTTACTGGGAACCTCCATTTGGTGGAAAATCAAGAGTGTGGCAACTTGCAGCAGGCTGCTCACTGCAGATCCACTCATCACATCTATTATAATCATTGTAATCTTTTAAAATCTAAATTCTGTTTCTGCACTTTATTCTGCATTGTTATTGTTTTACCTTATTCTACCTCAATGCACGGTGTGATGATTTGATCTGTATGAAAAGTATGCAAAACAAGCTTTTAATTGCATCTTAGTACATGTGACTATAATAATAAACCAAAACCAGCAATGTGAATGGTGCAAAATTAAAATTTTAATGCTTCAAGAAATATTGGCAAATGTTCTAGGAGGTTGTCAGTCGGTTTTCATCACCTCAGATAGATAGAAGATAAATAGTCAAATATCAAAACTTTGGTCAGACCAGAGTGTGCATCATATTTTGTTGATGATTAGATAAATTCTGACACCAATTTTGACTGATGTCAGGTGATACCTTGTTGGCATCTCCTAGGGAACTGCTGAAGCTATTGTTATTGTAGTGCAACCCCACACATTGCCAATACTGTTCTCAGCTACAGTTTCTCATTTACTATTATCAATGCAAAAGGAATTCATATCCTTTTATAACTTCACCTGGTCACCCTGCTTCACTGCCAATAGAGCAAAGCGCATAAGGATAAAAACCCCATAAAGAGTATTACCAAGAAAATGGGCAATAGAATTGCTATTGCCATCTTGTTTAGAGGATGGTGCTGCTGTGCTTTGTTCTGAGTAATGCAAGAGAATAATTGTTTGAACTTTTTAAGCAGGTGGGATGGAACAATCTAGAACATACATTTAACCAGAACCAGGAACAGAATTTGTAAAAAATAAATTACCTAGAAAATTAGAAGTTTGGTTGGAGTGAAAAACAGAAAAGATTCTTTTCTAAGAAGCTGATATCCTCCCTCAGATTCTACCGGTATTTCTCTAGAACAATGAAATAATCAGCAGCATTACACCAGCCTTTTCTAAGTTTTTACTTGCAGTGATTGGGCCTAAACAGATCTGTTTAGGAGCAACGTACATACCACTTCAGCAAGTGACACTATCAAAAGACTTGTTCTCACCCAATTCATTACAAAAATCAGGAAATTATACCCAAGATAGATTACAACAGATACAGTACCTGAGTGTCAACTACTTCCTGGCTGAGTGGCTGTATCAGATGGGGATATATTTCAAGTTTTAGATTTAAAACTCCAACTGGAACTTTAGATTCAGTGCCTGAAAAAATTTGAGTAAACATTTCATGACAAGTGCATTCAAAGCTACAGTCTTAATACTAATGAAACTTGATTCAGAATGTATCAAACACAAAAATGCGACAGGTCATGATTGTCAAATATCTATGAACAATAACAAATTTAGAAGTGTGGGATATGCACTCAATAAGAGGTGGCAAGGAGGGGCTGAATGCAAACTAGGTATGACACCCTATGTCAGTTAAAAAATATTCTCACTTCAACTTTTCCTGTTTAAATTGGAGATCAAAATAATGCTTGATTTATTATATTTCCTTGTTGCAAGTATTCAAAACATGGTCTTTGTCACTAGTAAAATGTGTTTTCACAAAGCAGACAAAATAGAGTCATAGAAAAGTGCAGCACAGAAATAGGCCCTTCAAGGCATCTAGTCCCTGTCGAACCATTTAAACTGCCTACTCCCATAAAAGCTAAGGGAAAACACTTTTCCAAAATTACACTTTATGTCTAAAATTAGAATACATGGATTCACAAGGCAAAAGCAGCCATTCAACATTCTAAGCCTTTATTTGCTTTTTGAAACACCCATCCAATACTTCCAGAACCTTTTAATTATAATGTAAAGAGTTAGTCTATGATGTAACTAATCATTAAGTCGCCCAAAGTTGCATTTACATTAAATTTACTGACATTTTCCTTAATTTTTCATTTGATTACTATCCACGGCAACTGTGGACCATTTAAATAAATGCACAAACTCTTGAACTAGTGTTACTGCTGTGGATCCCAAACTTTATTGGGCTACTGCCCTCTTGGTTCCTAGATCATATCCACTGTGCCACACCCCATCTAGCCATTACTTAAAAACTATAAAGAATTTTGAATACAATGCACAGTGAAAGAAAATAGAATTTGCAAATTCAAAGCAGTGACAATTGCAAAAACTATTCAAATCTAGTTAAAGCTACAAATAAAATGATTTATTTATTTAATTACAGTAAAAACAATTTACATCTACAATTTCAGAGCATATATTAGTACTCCAAACATTCACTTAATTACTTTTTCCACATTCAATGAGATGGATGGGCTTGGTGCAGTGAAATCAGGTTCTCATCATCAGGCTAAATGTCACTCAGGAAGAGTCTCAGATCCTCATTTAGTCTGCAGCTGTTTTGTTGCTTTGAAAGAAGTTGGGCAACTGCACTGAAACCACGCAACACTAAATATGATGTTGGAAAGGCTATAAAGACATCTCGACCTTTTTCCACAGTACAGGATAACACTCAGAGATTTCTTTCTGCCACCAAGAGATTTTTTCAACCTCAGCTTCAGCTCAAAGTCATTTTGCAGAGATCAGTCCTTCATCTATCTTGTTAATTCATTACAAGTATTCACAAATGGATTTATTACCCAATCTAGTAGCTGGGTCAAGAGAAGATCCTGAAATCCCTGTTACATGTTTATGCAGCTCACCCAGTTGGGCACAGCATACATGATGATCATCTGGCACTTTCTTTCTCTTCCTACTAAAAGAGGCTCAGAAATTAGAAAAGGTTGCATTGGACAATGTTGCACTTCAATAGGGTTAACTTGGACAGAAATGTGGAGACGACTGATATGACTTTGGTAAGATCCACATTTCCTTACAATTGAAGATTGATTTCATTAAATGTTGCAAATAATTTTAAGAAATAGGCAATGTCATGCCTAATATTCTTGAGTTGATTATTGAATGAAGCATTCAAGTCGTCAAAGAATTTTTATCAGTTTCAAAATAGAGAGCATGGAACTTAATTTTACTTACTGCTGCAATAAGAGTATTTAATTATTTGTGCAGCCAATCATTTTGGTTTTTTTTGGTGACAAAATGTTGTCTGTGAATTACAGTGAATGGCAAATGTTAGCTACAGCTTTTTGCCAAGGACGTTATAACCTCATGGTGGTATTCTGTCACTGATGCACCCTATCTGTTGTACCAGCAAGAATATTGGCAAGCAAAATGTCCTTCTTTGAAAAATTGCTCATTTGGAATAAAGTGGACGAACTTGTAGCACAATTAAAGATTAGTCGGCATGACGTTGTGAGCATCACAGAACCGTGGCTGCAAGGAGGTCATAGTTGGGAGTTTAACACGAAGAGGATATACTTTGTATTGACAGGACAGGCAGGGAGGCATAGGCCATGTGTGGCTCTGTTGGTAAGAGATGGAATTACATCTTTAGAAAGAGGTGACTTAGGGTCAGAGAATGTTGAATATTAGTGGGTGGATTTAAGAAACTGCAAAGGTAAAAAAACCATTATGGGAATCATATCTAGGCCTCCAAACAGTAGCCAAGCTGTAGGATTGAGATTGCAAGGGAAGCTGGAAAGGACATGTAATAAGGGTAATGTCACAATTGCAATGGGGACTTCAATATGCAAAGGAATTGGGAAAATCAGGTTGGTGTTGGATTGCATGAGTGAACTTATTGGATGCCTAGACGATGGCTTCTTAGAACAGCTTGTGCTTGAGCCTACTCAGGGAAAGGCCATCTTAGATTGGGTGTTGTGTAATAACCCAGATCTTATTAGGGAGCTTAACATAAAGGAACCCTTATGAGGTAGTGACCATAATATGATTGAATTCATACTGCAATTTGAGGGGGAGAAGCACAAGTCACGTGTATCAGTATCGCAATGGAATAAAGGGAATTACAAAGGCATGAGAGAGGAGATTGCCCAGGTGGATTGGAGGAGGATACTGGCAGGAATGATGGCAAAACAGAAGTGGCTGAAATTCCTGGGACTTGTTCACAAGGTGCAGGATAGATACATCCCACAGGAGAATTTCTCAAACGACAGAACAGGCAACCATGGCTGACAAGGGAAGTTAAGGACTGCATAAAAGCCAAGGAAAGGACGTTCAAGGTAGCAAAATGAGTGGGAAGTTGGTTGATTGGGAAGCTTTTAAAATCCAACAAAAGGCAACTAAAAAGCTACAAGACGGGAAAGGATGAAACATGAGGGCAAACTAGCCGATAATATAAAGCAGGTTACTGAAAGTATTTTTTTCCCAGTAATACAAATAGTAAAAGGGAGGTAAGAGTTGATATTGGACCACTGGAAAATGATGCTGGTGAGGTAGTAATAGGGGACTAAGAAATGGCAGATGTACTTAATGGATACTTTGCATCTGTCTTCACTGTGGAAAACACTAGTAGTGTTCCAGAGGTCTTTGAGAGTCAGGGAGCAGAAGTAAGTACTATTGCTATTACAAAGGAAAAGGTGTTAGGTAAATGGAAACGGTCTTAAGGTGGATAAGTCATCTGGTCTAGATGGACAACATCCCAGACTCCTGAGAGAGGTTGCTGAAGAGATGACGGATGCATTGGTCATGACCTTTCAAGAATCACCTGATTCTGGCATAGTTCTGGAGGACTGGAAAATTGCAAATGTCACTCCACTCTTCAAGAAGAGAGGATGACAAAATAAACTAAATTGTAGGCCAGTTAGCCTAACCTCAGGTTGGGAAAGTGTTGGAGTCCATTACTAAGGATGAGGTTTTGGGGTACTTTGAGACTCGTGATAAAATAAGTCAAAATCAGCATGGTTTCTGTAAAGGGAAATCTTGCCTGACAGATCTGTTAGAATTCTTCAAAGAAGTAACAAGCAGGTTGGACAAAGGGGAGGCAGTGGATATCATTTACTTGGAATTTCAGAAGTCATTTGATAAGGTGCCACACACAAGGCTGCTTAACAAGATAAAATTCTATGGTGTTACAGGAAATATACAGGCATGATTAGAGGAGTGGCAGATAGGCAAGAGGTAGTGAGTGGAAATAAAGGGGGCCTTCTCTGGTTGGCTGCCAGTGACTAGCGGTGTTCCTCAGGACTCTGCTTTGGGACTGCTACTTTTCAGATTGTTTGCCAATAATTTAGATAGTGGAATTGGTGGCTTTAAGGCAAAGTTTGTGAATGATACGGAGATAGGTGGAGGGGTAGGTAGTGCAGAAGAAGCAATACGATTGCAGCAGGACTTAAATTAGAAGAATGGGCAGAAAAGTGGTAGATGGAACCCAGTGTTAGGAAATGTATGATAATGCATTTTGGTAAAAGGAACAACAGTGCAGACTATTATCTAAATGGGGAAAAAATTCAAACATCAGAGATTCAAACTTAGGAGTCCTCGTACAAGACTCCCAGAAGGTTAATTCACAAGTTGAGTCTGTGGTAAAGAAGGCAAATGCAATGTTGGCATTTATTTCAAGGGGAATAGAATATACAAACAACGAGATAATGCTAAGCCTTCATAAGGCACTAGCTAGGCCGCAGTTGTGAGAATTGTCAAAAGTTTTGGGCCCCTTATCTCAGAAAGGATGTGTTGTCATTGGAGAAAATCCAGAGGAGTTTCACGAGGATGATTCCAGGAATGAGGAGGTTAAAATATGAGGAGCGTTTGGCAGCTTTGGGTCTGTTCTCACTGGAATTTAGAAGAATGCGGGAGAATTTCATTGAAACCTACTGAATGTTGAAGGGACGAGGTAAGGTGAACGTGGAGAGGCTGCTCCTTCTGGTGGGGCTACCCAGAACTGGAGTGTACAGCCACAAAATTGAGAGGCAACCTTTTAGAACAGACGGAGGTATTTCTTTTAGCCAAAGAGTGGTGAATCTGTGGAATGCTCTGCCAGACTGCAGTGGAGGTCATCCATGGGTATATTTAAAGCAGATCGTCCTTGAAGGTTCTCAGTCATCATAAATCAAGGCAAGTGGTCTTGCTGTCGCCGAGAATGTGCCCACTGACATTACAGCTAAAGACAAACAGCACAAGTATTTGAGACAAGCCTTGAAAGCTTGCGGCTACCCAGACAAGGCCTTCATCAAGGCAGCAACAAAAACCAGATGGGACGTCAGCCCAATAGACAGAGGTAAGGAGCAAGGCAGATGGAAAAACAGTCATCCCATATGTAGCTGGAGTTTCAAAGAAACGCAAAAGGATTTTCAACAAACACCGAATCCCTGTGTTTTTTTAAACCTACAAACACTCTCAGATAGAAGCTCGTCCACCCCCAGGATCCTACACCCAAACGTAAACACAGCATTGTTGTATATGCTATCCAATGCAACGAGAGCTGCACAGATCGGGGAGACAAAACAACCACTTCACAAATGGATGGCACAACATAGGAGGACCAACACCCCAGGTCAAGACTCTGTTGTATATCTACATCTGAAGGACAAGGGACTCTCCTTTGATGGCATATTTTGGATACGGAGGACAGGTGGTTTGAAAGAGGGGTTAAAGAAGCTAACTTTGTCAAAATGGGAAAGCCATCCCTGAACAGAGGGGGTGGGGTACCTAACTGCTACTTACAATGCAGTTCGAACATCTCTACCCTGGCATCTCCACAACAGTTCACACCTCCATTCATGCAAAGACTAATGACCCTCTCGTTACTTCTATGACTTAATGACCCTCATGTGATTATTATGCCTTTGAACAACTCAGTTTATAATCCGGAAAACTACGCACAATGGATTGGAACTGAAAAAGGCCTCTTGATTGAGTGGCAAAACATCTTCTAGACAACACAGCAAGTCCAGTTGCCTTGATTTACTACTGCTTGATATTTAAAGCGGAAGTTGATAAATTCCTGATTGGTTGGTGCATCAAGGGATATAGTGAGAGTACAGGTGTATGGGGTTGAATGGGATCAGGGATCAGCCATGGTAAAATGGTGGAGTGGACTCGATGGGCTGGGACTTTCCAGATTTAGTAACGAACAACGAAATGTTGTATGAAGCACACAAACCATCATTGTTTCGTTGTAAAGGGTTGATAAATGTTTTGAATTGTTATCCATTTCCGAAAGTTTTCACAAAGTGACCGAAAATAAGCCAAGATCTTGCTTGCTTTATCAAAGAGTATTCTTTTCAAACATTCACGGAACCCGGACTGTTTCTTTGCCTCATTTGAAAAAAAAACTATCACACAAACAGGCACATTGGCTGTCGTTGGTTGCTTGGTGCTGGTATAAACCCACACTTCAGAGATATCACACTTCTTTTTTGTTTGGCCCACTTCTGCCATTTTCCTTATAGATTAACAACCACGGTCAATCACCTATTGTTTAAGTCCTACCTCACGCACTGCAATCAGTAAAGGGGAAAGTTATGACATCACAGTTAGAAACATAGAAAACATACAGCCCACAAAGCTGTGCCGAACATGTCCCTACCTGAGAACTACCTAGTCTTTACCCATAGCCCTCTACTTTTCTAAGCTCCATGTACCCATCAGGAGTCTCTTCCTATCGTTTCCGCCTCCACCGGCAGCCCATTCCACGCACTCACCACTCTCTGCATAAAAAACTTAACCCTGACATCCCCTCTGTACCTACTTCCAAGCACCTTAAAACTAGTCATAGTCATACTTTATTGATCCCGGGGGAAATTGGTTTTCGTTACAGTTGCACCATAAATAATTAAATAGTAATAAAACCATAAATAATTAAATAGTAATATGTAAATTATGCCAGGAAATAAGTCCAGGACCAGCTTATTGGCTCGGGGTGTCTGATCCTCCAAGGGAGGAGTTGTAAAGTTTGACGGCCACAGGCAGGAATGACTTCCTATGACGCTCTGTGTTGCATCTCGGTGGAATGAGTCTCTGGCTGAATGTACTCCTGTGCCCAACCAGAACATTATGTAGTGGATGGGAGACATTGACCAAGGTGGCATGCAATTTGGACAGCATCCTCTTTTCAGACACCACCCTCTCATGCTAGCCATTTCAGCCCTGGGAAAAAGCCTCTATCCACACGATCAATGCCTCTCATCATCTTGTACACCTCTATCAAGTCACCTCTCATCCTCTGTCACTTCAAGGAGAAAAGGCCGAGTTCACTCAACCTATTCTCATAAGGCATGCTCCCCAATCCAGGCAACATCCTTGTAAATCTCCTCTGCACCCTTTTTATGGTTTCCACATCCTTCCTGTAGTGAGGCGACCAGAACTGAGCACAGTACTCCAAGTGGGGTCCGACCAGGGTCCTATATAGTTGCAACATTACCTCTCAGGCAAAATATCTCGGCTGGACCACGGGCCGGAGAAATGTGGTCAAGACCATTTGAAAGAGCAGATTCTGAACTTTATCCCATTGAACTCCAAACCCTACTTCACAGGAATTGTGTCACTGCATGATTAGAACGTGGGTATCGTACTATAGTAGTGATGGCAATAATGCATGGGAAATAACATGATTTCTTCAGTCCAGAATTCCCTTGATATGCCAAGTACTTAAGTGTCAGATTGCTTTTCATCAATTATAACACGTTTCAAGAGAATGGTAGGTTAGCAAGAGATGAAGTTATGAGGTGATCATTGTATTTCATTATGAGGCACTAAAGATCAAATACCAAGATAAGCAATTAATTTCTTAAATTAGGCCTGTAAACACTCAGCTGCTTCTCCTTGCTACTCAGTGCCCCACCCCCACCACCCCGTTAGTTTTATCTCCCCCTTCAAAACTCCCACTGGCCTCAGGGACAGAGGTCGATATCACCCACTTTGGGAATCACTGGTTTAGAGTCTTTACATAGTTTAATTCAAGATTACAACTTAAAGATCTAAACTGCATTGCTGAAAGTTTTAGACGGTAAGATACTTTATTGACTCCAAAGGAAATTACAGTGTCACAGAAGCATTACAAGTGCACAGACATACAAGTATTAGAAGAGAAGAGAAAAAGAATATAAAAAACAAGTTACCACAAACAGTCTAACAGGAGGGGGTCATCACTTCCCTGGCTATAAGTTGAATCATTATACTGCTCTTTGGAGCAGCACAGTTGTCTTAGCCTATTACTAAAAGTGTTCCTCTGTTCAGCCAAGATGGCATGCAGAGTTCAGAAACAATGTCCAGAATTGCCAAGATTTTCCGTAGGGTCCTTTGTTCTACCACAGCCTCCAGTGTGTCCAGTTTGACTCCTATGACAGAGCCAGCCTTTCTAATCAGTTTATGGAGCCTGTTGGCATCACCCATGTTGATGCCATTGCCACAGCACACCACTGCGTAGAAAATTGGACTGGCGACAACAGACTGGTAGAACATGTGGCCTGCGTACTCCAAAGGACCACAATCTCCTCAGGGAGTAGAGGTGACTCTGACCCACCTTGTACACAGCCTCTGTGTCGGTGCTCCACTCAAGTCTGTCATCCAGATGCACCCTCAGGTACCTGTAGGTCCTCACCACATCCACATCTTCACCATCAATAGTAACAGGGAGCACTGCAGGCTTAGTCTTCCTAAAGTCTATTACAATCTCCTTTGGCTTACTGATGTTGAGCTGCAGATGATTTGGCTTGTACCATTTGACAAAGTCCTCCACCAGGGCCCTGTATTCATCCTCCAGTCCTCCATTTATACACCCAACTATTGCTGAGTCATCAGAGAATTCCTGCAGATGACATGACTCAGTGTTGTATCTTAAGTCCAAGCTGCACAGGGTAAACTGGAAGGTAGCCAATACGGTCCCCTGTGGGGCCCTAGTGCTGTTTGACACATAGCTTTGAAGCCACACAAACTATGGTTTGCCAGTTAGGTAGTTCATTACGCAGGATACAATGGAAGTGCCAACCTGCATTAACTGGAACATCCCCCCCAGCCCCCCAGCAATGATGTCTGCATAGTATTGAAGGCACTATAGAAATCAAAAAACATGATCCTCACAGTGCTGCCCTACTTATCCATATGGGAGTAGTCTCTGTTCAGCAGGTAGATGACAGTATCGTTGACTCCAATGTGCTCCTTGTAGGCAAACTGTAGTGGATGAAGGACAGATCTGACCACAGGTCGGAGGCGAGTCTGGAACCAGCTTCTCTAGGATCTTCACGATGTGAGGTCAAGGCCACTGGATGCTAGTCATTCAAGACTTTCGGTTGGCCCTTCTTGGGTACTGGGACATGATATTTTCCACACAGTCAGGACCCTTTCCAGACTGAGACCGATTGAAAATGTGCTGGAGAACTTTTAATGTGGTCACCAACGTTGTTTAGAATTTCACCATCAACAGTAACAGTAATAGAGTGCCAGTTGTGAGAAAGATTCAGAGGCAGTTGAAGGTCAATGGCTGAGGACACAATATGAAATATTAACTAAAGAAATAGGTTACCTCCTCTGTAAAAAACACTGAGTAGAATATATAATAAGTAATAATTCCAGGGAAGGCCTTGCCTTAGTAGCATGTTTGTATTGACACATCATGGCAGTGATATATATCAGCGATAATAAACCTGATTCTGATTCCAGGCGGGTTCAAGCCACTCTCCAGTGTTTGACCACATTAACCGGGTTGACACCACAGTTGTCAGTTGAGGAAATTATTTCAAAGTGGCAGGTTAAGGTTTCACCTGCATTTAGCTGAAGTGAAGTGAACACATAAGGTTTAACTGTCATTAATAAAACTCCAACAGGTCAGCTCTTAAGAACAATATATCATCTTCAACTAAATACTCACTGCAAATTGTAACAGGTCGATTATTTTTGTTGGACAACATGCAAATTAGCTGACAATTCTGTCAAAAAAAATTGAACAGCAGAGTTCAAAAGTAATTTATTGTTAGCAAAACTGGTTTGAGCTGTTTAGAAAATATGGAAAGTGCTGTTGAAATACATTTCTTTTAATAACTCAAATGGTAGTAAATTCATGGAATTATTTCTGATTGAAAGTTCATACCATTCAAAAATTTTGCCACAGAGCACTATCCAATGGCACAAAAGTCTAAAGAAAGAGTAATCGGAATTATTTTTATTAACATCATATCAGCTAATTTATCAACTGTACTGATTTGTCAATATTCAAGTACAAATGGTTTTGAAAAATCAAACTTTTTAAAAAAATGATAAGCCATATACCAGTAGTTAGGAAATTATACAGATGAACAAAATGTTGCAACTTTTGCCGGATATCCCTTGTTCAATTAATAAACTACATATTTGGTAAAATTGGGGAGCTGTTAGGTTCCATTTTATCCCATGCTTATGCAGAAACTGCATGACAGTGTTATATATTTAATATTTCAGTAATATTTGAGTAATATTGCACACAAGTTGCACCCATTATTCTTTATGGGTTACACGCAAAAGTACGTGAATAGCACATGTTGTTTCGCCATCATGTCTTATGTGCACGCCTCACTAAAGTACAAGTATACACAAATTATTCCTGAGTTGCCGTATTTTTCTTTTGATTAATTTCTGGAGATATGGAACATAACAATGGTGATGAGCAAGTTTTAAAAACAAACATGAGAGAACTACCTACCTCTTGAAGCTCAGCAAGACATTTGCGCTATAGTTAAAAAAAAACATAACACGTGTTTCTTTAAAAGGGGACAGAGATTGTAGAGTTGAAGAAAAAAAAAGGCAGAAAACTGACAAAAGTCATGATACAAAAACAGTGAATATCAGGTGACAATCACATTTTAAAACGAAACAGATATGGATGGCTACATCGGAAAGATAGATGTGTTCAATTACACAAAAGATAACTGGGTGATGTACTCAGAATAAATTGAGCAGTATTTTGAAGCAAATGAAATAGCCAATGAGAAACAAGTGCCAGTTTTGCTAAGTGCAATAGGTGGATGATTATACAGTTTACTAAGTTTAACTGCTCCAACCAAGCCAGCCAAAATGAGCTTTGCTAGTAGCATGAAAATATTGCAGGAATAATTAGAACCAAAACCATTGTTTATTGCAGAACACTTTAGGTTTCATAAATGGAATCAAAATTGAAGAGAAGCCCATTTTAGCATATGTAGCTGAATTGAAGTAGTTGTCTGAGTATTGCCATTTCAGTGATGGGGGTTAATTATTCACTGAGTGATCATTTAGTTTGTGGAATCTTGCAAAAAAAAAAATTCAAGAAGGCTCCTAACTGAAGTGCAACTCAGAGTTAAAAAGAGCAGTTGAAATTGTGTATTCAATGAAAACAGTAGACAGATACAAGTGAGTTGCAGTCAGAAATGAAAGTGAGCGTGATCAAAATTGCAACACCCAAGCAAGATCTACAAAATTGCAAGACCTACCTGACCGAATAAATTGTGCTATCATTGTAGCAGGGGCTCATATACACCAGACCAACCCAGGTTTAAAGGCAAAACTTGCAGAAAATGCAACAAGGTAGGACACATACAAAGAGCATGGTGGGCAGAGAAAAATAAATGAACTGCACAGAGAATGGAAAAAGCTAAAAGGTCATCAAGTTGCAGTTTCAAAAAGAGCAATAATCTGCATACTGCTGATGAAAAATCTGTTAACGATGAGATTGATTCAGGACTGAGTAGCCCTGAGATCTATAATGTCAAAACCAACGAGACTAACAATTTGGCTCACACTAGAAGTGAAAGGCAAATTAATTAAAATGGAATTGTATACTGGCTCAGCTGCTTCATCTTGTTTCTGCCGATGTACAGACAGAAGCTGAAACAAGAGGCAGCATTAGTTAAAATCGTCCACTGTTGGTCTGACCAATTGGGCTCCGTGCTACAGGACTACTTTGATGACATCAACTGGAATGTCTTCCATGATAAGGATGCCCCGGAACTCACAGCAGAGATCACGAGCTTCATCCAGAAATGCATGAAAAATGTTGTCCCCAAGAAACTGGTCAGGGTCTTTCCAAACCAGAAATCCTGGATCAACAGTTCCGTGCGAGTAACACTTATCATGCGACATAGAGCTTACATTGCTATTAATCAGCAGGTATTCAAGATATGCAGCTACAATCTGCGCAAAGTCATCATGGCGGCGAAACGACAATACAGGGACAAGATCCAGACACAACTCTCCACCAACGCATGCAGCTTATGGGAAGGTCTACACACCATCCCAGACTTCAAAGCCAAGTGCAGTGGTGCTGCAAACATCACTTCCTCTCACCCAGATGAGCTAAACCTTTTTTCTAAAATAACGCTCAGTTCGATATCACCAACACTGAACCCCCAAAGGGACCTGCATCTTGGTCATCTCTGAGGCTGAAGTTTCCAACAAGTGGACAGTCACAAGGCTGCCCGGACAGCATCCCAGGGTGGGTAATCAGGATGTGCATGGCACAACTGGTAGGTGTGTTTATAGACATTTTTAATCTCTGCCTCTCCCAGTGTAGAGTGTCTTCCTGCTTCAAAACATTCACCATTGTCCCTATACCTAAGAGGCCAATGTAACATGTCTGAACAATTGGTGTCCTGTTGCACTCACCTTAATGATAAACAAATACTTTGAGAGGCTGTTCAAAGACTACATCTGCAGCATGCTACCACCCAAATTGGTCCCCTACAATTCACCTACCGACAGAACCGATTGACAGATGACACAACAGCCATAGCTCTACACACCATCCTTACACATCTGGAGAAGGAGGCTGCTTACGTGAGAATGCTGTTCTTGGACCACAATTCAGCATTCAACACCATAGTTCTAGCCAGGCTTAACAAGAAGCTCAGAGATCTTGGCTGTCATCCTGCCTTGTGCAGCTGGATCCTGGACTTCCTATCAGATTGCCAGCAGGTAGCAAGAGTGCGCTCCCTCACCTCTGCCCCTCAACACAGGTGCCCCCCAGGGCCGTGTCCTAAGCCCTCTCCTTTAATCTCTACATACCCATGATTGTGTCACCATTCACAGCTCCATTCTGCTAATTAAATTTGCTGACGATATTACATTGATTGGCTTAATCTCAAATAATAACGAGGCAGCCTACAGAGAAGAAGTCCTCACCCTAACACACCGGTGTCAAGAAAACAACCTCTCCCTTGATGTCACAAAAACAAAGGAGCTGGTTGTGGACTACAGGAGCAGAGGAGACATCAATGGATCTGGGGTTGAGAGGGTGAACAGCTTTGTGCTCCTTGGCATACGCATCACTGAGGATCTCACGTCATCTGTAAGGTGAAAAAAAACCACAACTGTGTCTCTATCACCTCAGACGGTTAAAGAAGTTTGGTAGGGGTCCCCAAATGCCAAGAACTTTCTACAGGGGCACAATTGAGCACATTCTGACAGGCTGCATCACTGCCGGGTATGGGAACTGTACTTCCCTCAATTGCAGGACTCTGCAGTGAGTGGTGCAGTCAGCACAGTGCATCTGTAGACGTGAATTTCCCACTTTCTAGGACATTTACAAAGACAGGTATGTAAAAGGGGCCTGAAGGATTATTGGGGACCCGAGTTACTGCCAACCACAAACTGTTCCAGCTGCCACCATCCGGGAAACTGTTCTGTAGCATTAAAGCCAGGACCAACAGGCTCTAGGACAGCTTCTTCCACCAGCCCATCAGACTGATTAATTCACACTGATACAATTGTATTTCTATGTTATATTGACAATCTTGTTGTACATACTATTTATTACAAATTACTATAAATTGCACATTTAGACAGAGACAAAGATTTTTTACTTATGCATGTGAAGGTTTCTATATATAAAAAAAATTAATTCAGTTCAGGCATTCCACAAAATGAGTTTGAACAGCATTTCAAAGATTGTGAACTGAAGCCTGCAGATATCCAACTAAGAACTTATACTGGTAAAAAGATAACTCCTGTGAAAATGACATTTGTAATAGAGAAATACAAGAACTAACAAGTACATTGAGCTTGTATGTTGTAAAAACAGGAGGGCTAGCATTATGGGGCCATGATTGGCCGAGACAACTACAGCTTGATTGGAGATCCATCGCCTATTTGCATATAACATTCCCTGCAATAGAGGCAACTGAAAGCAAATTAATAAAGGTATTGGATGATGCTGCAGCAATGCTCAAGGATAGCATTGGAAAATGCAAACATATCAAGGGTGTTAAATGAAAATGCCACACCCAAGTTTTACAAAGCCCGTTCTCTATGATAAAGCAGCCAATGAGCTGGATTGCATGGAGACTGAAGGGATTCTTTCCAAGGTTGAGTGGAGCCCATGAGCAACACTGGTGGTCCCAGTAGCCAGGAAGGATAGGTCTGCGAAGATCAGTGGTGATTTTAAGGTCACCATCAACTCAGTATTGAAGGTAGCTCAATACCCTCTGCCTAGGATAGAGGACATCTTCACAAACCTTTCTGAAGGAAAACACTTCAAAGTGGACTTAACTGAGGCCTCCCTCCAGATGGAGTTGGAAGAAGAGCCCAAAGCGTTTCTCACCACAAACACTCAGAAAGGGCTTTATCACTATAATAGGCCTATTTTTGGAGTAGCATCTGCACTCCAGCAGAAAGCTGTGGACTTGGTGCTGCAAGGCCACTCAGGCACTCAGTGGTACCTGGATGACATCATTGTTACTGCTGAGGACAAGAAGGAACAACTCCAAAATTGTAAGACAGTGTTAGAAAGATGAGACGATTATGGGCTTAAAGCATGATGTGACAATTCTTTAAACCAAGCATCACTCATTGTAGTCACACCATTCACACACAAGAACTACACAATTGTGCTGAGCACATTCAAGCAGCAGTGGATTGCCCAAGGCCAAAGGACATGTCACTGTTGCAGGGTCTTTTTGGGATTTGTTAATTACTATAACATTTTTCTACCAAACCTGGTTACCACACTCCACCCCCTGAATTCATTACCACAGATCAAAAAGAAATGGCAATGGACAAAGCAGTGTCAGGTGGCTTTCCAAAAGGCAAAGGAAATGGTGACGTCAGACACGATACTAACACAATACGATCCACATCATCCAGTGAAGCTTACCTGTGATGTTTCACCTTATTGTATAGGTGCAGGTATGCCATGTAATGAGTGATGGATTTGAACACCCCACAGCCTTTGCATCACATTCACTTACCGCTGCAGGGAAAAATTATGCATGGATTGACAGGTCTTGAGCCTGCATTGGGGTATAAAACATTTCAACCAGTACTTGTATGGGAGAGAGTTTGCCCTCATTACTGATGATCAACCACTATTGTTCATTCTCAATTCACAAAAGGGCTTTCCACTAACTGCAGCAGCACGAATGCAGCAACTGGCCCTGTTTCTCAGGGGACACAATTAGAGTTTGAATTCAAGAGGACAACCAATATTGAAAATGCTGATGGACTGTATCATTTACCCAAGGAAAGGGAAATACCTGAAAAGTTTACAAAAGAGGTTACTCCAATGCAAATCGAATGTCTCCCAACTACAGCAGATCATGCAAAGGGAAACCAGAAAAAGACCCTACACTGTCTCAGGTCACCATGGCAACCCAAACTGGCCGGAATTTACAGCGGAAATTCCAGTTCCCCCATTTTTACCAGCTCTGAGATGAACTTGCTGTTGATGGGGGTTTCCTTGTGTGGGAATTGAGAGCTGTTCTACCAGCCAAGCTGAGAGCTGAAGTGTTGGAGGAGCTACATACCTGTCATCTAGGCATGGTCAAAATGAAAGTGGTGGCTTGAAGCTTTGTTTGGTGGCCTGGGATAGATCAGCAGAGTGAGCAGCTTGCTGTTACAACAGGATGCTGTAATGTTGAGTTAGGTTTATGGGTCTGGCAAGTGATACAGAAAAGCATTCTCTGAGATATATTAATCATTTATTTACAAGTAGTAAAAATTCGACCAAACATTTGTGTTCCCCAAGTTACAGACACTAGAAAAATTAATTATTCAACAAACATACTTAGTTAAAAGTGCAGAGAGTATACCTTCTCAATCATCTTGTGCATCCTTGCCTTAAACAAAGGAAGCAGAGAGTAAGCTGCTTCCATGTGCTATTTTATATATCCAGATCATTTGAAACTGGACACCAGGCAGCCATCCAATGGGAGTAGCAGCTGCAGTTTCTAAACCAACCAATTACAATGAAAGTGACTTTTGACGATCAGAATAAGGCACATCCCCACAGGACAGATGCCAGAAGAAAAGTATTCAGAGCTGTTAACCACTTCCTGCAGTCACAGAATCAACTCCTATAACCACCTTGGGGAAGCCCGAGAAGCTGAGATTGTTCATAGCCACAACTCTCAACAGTCAAGCAGAGTAACCCTCCCTGTCAAGAAAGATGTTACCCCACAAGAGTAAGAAATCCTCCACAGTGATTAAATCTTTAGTCCTGAATGGGACTATTTAAGATTTACAATGCTGTTAATGTCTGTAGAACAGTTATATTATACAGTATACAGTGTATATAGTTGAGATGCATTATGGATTGTGTTGGAGTTTATAGTTAAGCAGAGAGGAGTGTTGTGCATTTAATATATCAGTAATATTTGAGTAATATTATAGTAATATCCAGTTTGATTAAGCATTCTTTGTTTATACAATTCATTACAGGTTATATGTAAAAGCACGTGAATGGCATATGTCATTGCACCACATCATACGTGTGCCTCACTAAAGTACAAACGAAGCAAACACAAGTTATCCTCAGGCTTCTGTGTTTTTCTTTTGATTAATTTCTGTTGATACAAAACATTTCAGACAGAATGTCTATCAATGCAGAACCAACAAGCAAGTGCACTAACAGTTCAGAAGCTGGACTAAAAAGCCAAACAGGTTGTGCTTTGAACAACAATGTTCACACTGACCAAAACCAATCAATACATAAAAATATTTAATCAAGATTTTTAAAAAGTCTTACCTACACCCAATAACTCCACTGACATGCTCATTTTTCCATCTGGTGAACTCAGCAGAGGCCGCCATTCTAAGTAGTGTGACGCAATCAGTGTTATTTCACTGGAAGTATCTGTCTTTGTAAGAACCATGTGCACAGGATCACAGATTGATAATAACGTTGTTGCATCAGCCATCTTACTGCCATCACCTGGATACAATTGGATAGCAAGATTTTAAAAATCTAATTACTTGAGCTACAGGCTAGGTTTTCACAAGACATAGAACACCATATGGCCCATCAAGTCTATGCCTGCTCTCAAAGCAATCCCATCTTTCCACACTTATTTCTCAGTCACCTATTTTCTATCACATGCCTGGTTTTCCCACCAGCCACCTACAGTACATCCAGGAGTAATTTACAATAATTAAATTACCAACTAGCTTGCCTTTGGAACTTGAGAAGATGGAAGACAGATACTCATGCAGGCACAGGGAGAACATGCAAACACCACACAGGCAGTACCAGAGGTTTGGATTGAACCCATGTTGCTGGAGCTTTGGCAACAGTACTATCCACTGAGAAGCAGGGCCACAGTGTTACGACAATAAAATTTATGATGAATAATTGGAGAAAAATCCTTTTTTGTGACTGGTAGGATGTCAATAAGTCTAATAAAGAAATTTGCCATTTAATGAATTTCTCCTGCGTTAATATTGTGTGGTCCTTAAGCTTCTACTTTTGAAGTAAATACTGCTTTTGCTCATAAGTGAGGTTTACAAGTTACTGCAACAGAAAAGCAGAAATCTGGGACATGTCCCCTTCTCGTTACTACCATAATGAGGTGGTACAGGAGCCTAAATTTTTTTCTTCCCTTCCAGAATCACGCTGTTTTCAGGAAGTGCAGACTCATATTAGGTACTATTGATTGAGAAGAGCAAGCATTTACAACAGAAATCCTAACCAGTTTTCCATTTGGCTAATTTAGGATACTGGAGACTTTCACACACCAACTACTCTAGTAGACACTTGACAATTAGTCTGGGAAATGTAGCCAAAATCTTCTGACTGCGTAATTCAGTATTACAGAGCCTTAATGATAAACATCAAAGACACTAAAGGAAGCCCATTATTCTTCTAGAATGTAGACATTAAATCATTTTTATTTTAAATCTATTATAAACAAACCTTAAGCATCACTTACCTAAACTGTCTTTATGAACTTCCAGCAGAAAACCATCCTGCAGATCAGGCTCACAGGCACATGGCACAGGCTTGGACTGGAAGCGCTGATTTCGGAAATGCAAATAAAGTTTAAACGTAGAGCACACTTGCCCTGGTAAAGGTTGTGGCTCTTGTAAGTGCTCCAGGAATGCTCTACCACCCAAAACCTGAAGGTACAGATTTCTTCTAGTAGGATCAATGTTTGCTGCAACATGAATGGCAAAACATCAATGTCATCTGCCTGCTTAAAAAGATTTGCATTTAAATAACACCATTCACAAGTTCAAGATGACTCGAAGGGCTTTACAGCCAATGATCTACATTCAAAATCATCTGTTATAGCATTGCTTTGTTGAACAAAGCACTTCAATTGATTTGTCCTCATCTGAGCTGTCTGGGCAAATATCTAAGCGTCCATATTCGTTTATGCCAAAGATAGTAATGAGATAAAAATGAGTAATTCAGTTTCTTTAACCTAAAATATTAACTGATCTTCTTTGCACATGTGCGTTTGACCTCCTGAATGTTTCCAGAATTATCCCATTTTATTGGTTGCTGAATAAATAACTTTTGAGCACATATCTGAGCTGTCTGGGCAAATATCTAAACGTCCATATCTGTTTATGCCTGTTTTAAACTAAATTTCTATTTGCTCTCTCATGTTTCATAAAAGGTGCCTTCTTAAATAATATATAGCATGTCCAAAGCACTGCAAAGAAGAGCTAATGTAGATTTTGTGTTCAGACCTCTGGAACAGGACTTGTACTTACACCAATGTTTGCAAGAACAAAATATATTTAACATACATTTTGTGAACTACAGTAATTCCCTTAAATACACATATAATGCAGCTCAAGGAAATTAAGTAGAAATAAAATACATTACTTCCAAAACAAAGTAGATGCCTTAATCTGACCAACAAAAATTACTTAACCCAGTCACAATTTTTTGTTTGCCGCACTAATAGCATTTATTGGCAACATCTCAAACTACCATGACAAAAACTCCCATATGACACTAAGAAAGCTGTTGCCTCACAGTCCCAGTATGCTTGGTTCCATCCTGACCTTTCAGACCACCTGTGTAAAGTTTGCATATTCTCTATGAACACTCCAGTTTCCTCCCAAATGCCAATGAGCAAATTAGTGGGTTAACTGGTCACTATAGGGACCAACAGAGTTGGAATGGGTTGTTTTCAGATTGGAGGTAACTGGTGAAGGACTGAAATTGGTAACTATTAAAGATCTGGAGGAAAGGAACAACATGCAAGATTTCTATGAGAATGATGTGCTCAATTTCTATGATTAAAACAGAATATAGACCAATTTAGAGGGTGGGCAAAGACTGGAAAATGGAGTTTAATATGGGGAAGTGCAAGTTCATACAATTTGGTAGAAGTGAAAAGGTAAGAATGGATCAATATTTGATCAATCAAAAACAAGAGGGATATGGAGAAATGTCACAAGGGAACTGAGGCCAGTTTAGATCAAATGTGGTCATATAAAATGAAGGGCCAGGTTTGAAAGATCTAAGGCCTTCTCCTCCCATTTTTGTGTATACTATAATTGCCAGTGTATTGTAGGCAAATGGAAGAATTTGGGAAAGCAGATCAGAACATGGGGAAAATAAAATAGGATTAGTATAGGTGTCCCCCGCTTTTCGAACATTTGCTTTACAAAACCTCACTGTTACAAAAGGTCTACGTTAGTTCCCCGTTTTCGCTATCAGAAGGAGTTTTCACTGTTACGAAAAAAAAAAAATCAGCGCACGATAAAAGGCAGTGCGCGCCCCGAGCAGCCGCTCTCCTGCGGATTCTGAACGGCATTCTCGCCGGCATTGCTCAAACACGTGCTGTGAGCAGCCATTTGCAAGATGAGTTCTATGGTATCAGGAAAGCCTAAAAGAGCTTATAAGGGTGTTGCACTTAGCGTAAAACTAGACATAATTAAGCATTTCAATCGTGGTGAATGAAGTAAGGACTAAGTGAGTTTGGCTTGTGGAAGCTGGCGAACGTGATGTTGAGGAGGTTTTGGCATCCCATGACCAAGAACTGATAGATGAAGAGCTGATGCAATTGGAAGAAGAAAGGATAACAATCGAAACCGAATTCATTAGCGAAATGAACGTGAAGCAACTGGGTGAGATTTTCGCTGCAATGATAAAGTACGACTTTAATTTTGAAAGGGTACGTCGGTTTAGGGGATATTTGCAGGATGGTTTGAGTCCTTACAAAGAACTGTATGATAGAAAAACGCGCGAGGCTCAGCAGTCAAGCAAGCCATCCACATCAATCACAGCAGAGATGAACCTCGACCTTTGACATCAAGGTGGGCAGTCATAGGAGAAGATGAGCTGCCTGCTCTAATGGAAACAGACGACGAGATGACACCCCAGTGTCCCACTACCCCACGATTTGCGGAAAATGCAGCGGTAGCCGGGAGGCACACAGCACATCTTTAAGAAAAAAGTCGAAATAAACATGCTAATTAATTAGGTGCCGCCCGACACGTAATTGTCGGCCCAGATCAGAGACAACGCAATCGGAAATCGGCACTGACCTGGGCCGACAATTACATGCCAGGCAGCACCTAATTAATTAGCTTGTTTATTTCAGCTTTTTTCTTAAAGATGTGCTGTGTGCCTCCCAGTTACCGCTGCACCCCTGCATGCTTCGCGGATCAGTATCGGTCGCCTGGAGGGTGGGGGGCCACTGCACCACCCAACCTGCGACGACTCAGCCTAACACACCATCATCAGTGTGCTCAGTGCTGTCTTCCCAATTCCGGTAAGTGGTACTATACTGTACATACATTATTTCTACTTTATATCAGCTGTGTACTTTTAAGTTTTATTTGGTATGATTTGGCAGCTTCATAGCTTAAAGGTTACTGGAGAGCGCTTGTGCCGTGTTTTTGCCAACAGCGCTTGCGTGAGATTTTCGGCCGACGGCGCTTGAGTGAGATTTTCGCTACAAAGAACAGTGCAATAATGACTGTAGAAAAGTATTTCTACTTTATATAGGCTGTGTATTTATCATATCATTCCTGCTTTTACTATATGTTACTGTTATTTTAGGCTTTATGTGTTATTTGGCATGATTTGGTAGGTTATTTTTGGGTCTGCGAACGCTCACAAAATTTTCCCATATAAATAAATGGTAATTACTTCTTCGCTTTACGACATTTCGGCTTATGAACCGTTTCATAGGAACGCTCTACCTTCGGATGGCGGGGGAAATCTGTATGTGACTGGAATAAATAGATTGGCAAGTACATAGTGGGTCAAAGGGCCTGGTTCTAAAACTTGTGACTACTATTCCAGATCATATTCCTTTAAACAAACATTCTGGGATTTGGTCAGCATCGATTAGAAACATAGAAAACCTACAGCACAATACTGGCCCTTCGGCCCACAACGTTGTGCTGAACATGTCCCTACCTTAGAAATTACTAGGCTTACCCATTGCTCTCTACTTTTCTAAGTGCCATGTACCTATCCAATAGTCTCTTAAAAGACCCTATCGCTTCCGCCTCCACCACCTTTGCTGGCAGCCCATTCCATGCACTCACCACTCTTGGAGTAAAAAAAAACTTACCCCTGATATCTCCTCTGTACCTGCTCTCCAGCACCTCAAACCTGTGTCCTCTTGTGGTTAATTGGTGGGGAAAATAGTGTATTCAATATAATTGGATTCTTGCCAGAACTACCATATATACACTATATTTAATCAGTAAAGCTTATTACTTCACACAAACTTTGTATGATGAGATAGACCTGGCTAACTGCAGGGTCTCTCACCAGAGTTCACTCACTTCTTATTCTTCCCACTGCACAGAGGGCAAAAGACTAACAAGATGAAACCACAAGATGAAATAGCCATTATTGCGGCAGAGCTAGTTTGCCTTCACCCAGCCAAAGAATAGTGGGTATATTAGATCAGTAAGCTGTGGACCACTGCGCACTGAGTATTTATCTGTATTAGCCCCTCAGTTAAGATCAACATTCCTCTTGCTAGTTAAGTTGCAATAAAAAAGCAAAAGATTGAGATTTTGTAGCAATATATCTAAGTTCACTCAATATTAAAGGCAACATTTCAAACTGATAAGGCCACAAGAAAATGAAGAATTCTAGACTTTATTTCAAGTGGCTTAGAATATAAAAAGCTACAAATGTATCCAAATCTTTGTCCTCAGATAGTCTACTCCAAGCAGCATTACAATCAGGCTCGATGGACATTTGGTGTAGAATACTACAAATTATTTAGAGATACAGCATGGAATAGACCCTTCTGGCCCTTCAAGCTATGCCGTCAACAACCCCGATTTAAAACCTTAGCCTAATCACAAGACAATTTACAATGCCCAATTAACCTACCAACTGGTAGGTCTTTGGACAGTTGGAGGAAACCGGAGCACCTGGAGGAAACCAACACATTTCGAGTTCCTTCCAGAGGATACCAGGATTGAACTCCAAACTCCAACAATAGTGTCTCGCTAACTGCTACACTACTGTGGCATTTCAAAAAAAATAAAAAGACTTAAATTTGAACAGCTTTTCATGATACTATAATAGATTTATCTGAAACTATGAAAGAGGCTGGATAGCCATCATGGCCCAGATATCCTATATTCTCTATTGAAACTCCAGTTAAATTAAATTTGACCCAACTAACAATTTTTATTTACAAGTAATAATATACCAATGAAAAACACATTAATGGATGTGGGGTTCGGAGAGTGAATGGCTTTAAGTTTCTCAGCATAAATATTACGTGGTCTGTGCGTTCCAGCTGTGTGAGAGAAAGGCACAACAGTGCCTCTTTCACCTCAGACAATTGAAGAAGTTTGGTGTGAGCCCCCAAGTCCTAAGAACTTTCTACAGGGGCACAATTGAGAGCATCCTGACTGGCTGCATCACTGCCTGGTATGGGAACTGTACTTCCCTCAATTACAGGATTCTGCAGAGAGTGGTGCGGACAGCCCAGCGCATCCGTACACGTGAACTTCCACTATTCAGGACATTTACAAAGACAGATGTGTAAAAAGGGCCCGAAGGATCATTGGGGACCTGAATCACCCCAACCACAAACTGTTCCAGCTGCTACCTTCCGGGAAATGATATTGCAGCATAAAAGCCAGGACCAACAGGCTCCGGTACAGCTTCTTCCACCAGGTCATCAGACTGCTTAACTCATGCTGACACAACTGTATTTCTATGTTATATACTATTTATTACAAATACTACAAATTGCACATTTAGATGGAGACCTAACGTAAAGGTTTTTACTCATGTATATGAAGGATGTAAGTAATAAAGTCAAATTCAAAAAAAATTAAAAAGTAAATAAATTTGTTTGTGCCCAAATAAATGAACTGCAGGAAACACTCACTTTTCTTTAGTTCACGTGGATCTTTGTCTACAAAATGTGTGGCTGGTTTTGAACTGCTTGTAGCTTCTTTATCTGGAACCTTCTGGAAATTAAAAATGGTTGTATTTCAATTAAGTTCACATAAAGGAAAGAGCACTAGTCATATTAGAAGATAAAATTAAAGGATTTACAAGCCTTTGGAATTGCAGTTAGACTTCCCTGTATGAAACCCAAAGATTGTAGACCAATGTGAACATAAAGCAGATACTTAATATGAAAAGAATAATAGAAAATAAATTAAAACCAATAAATGTCTAAGGCTTGAAAAATTGAGTGGAGTTCATAGGATTTGGTTTCAAAAGCAGATAACATGGAACACAAATTACAAAAAACAGATATGCCATTCTTGTTAACTGTTATAACTACAATCATTCACTAAAATGTTCCTTTGAAACATAGAATCTTGCAGTCATAATATGCTGCACTGTATAAAATAAAGATGCCACAATACCTAGGTTAATGAAATATTCTGATATCCAAACATCAATGCCCATATTTTTCATAATATGCAGCACAGATTCCCCAAAGAGCTCAAGCCTGACAGCATCAGAAATAGATGTATCTGTTGGTGATTTCACCTCTCAAGCTTGGTCTGCCAATGCTAGAGCTTGAATATACTCAATGACTGAGCCCCCACATCACTCATGTAGAAAATTCCAAAGGTTCTCTCCCTTCAGAAGAAACCCCTCCTCATCTCTGCTCTGAATGTCCAGCCCCTTATCTTGAGAAACTAATCACGATTTTGGATATCCCAGGGAAAGGAAATATCACCTTGTATCTATTCTGCTAAGCCTTGTAAGAATTTTGTATGCATCTATGAGAATGCTCATTCTTCTAAATGGTCAGGTATAAGCCCAATCTGCTTATTCTCTCTTCAAAGGAAAAAGTCTCCAAATCAGAAATCAATCTGGTAATTCTTCATGGTCGAGAGAATTGAACAATACAAAATACTTCAGATAAGTCCCACCAGAGCCCTTTATAATTTCCGTGAGACATTTTTACTCTAACATTCAAATCCTCCTGTGATAGAAGGCAACAAGAGGTCTTCCTAATTGCTTGCTGTAAATGTACATTGGGCGTTCAGTGTGCAAAAGACAAATTGTGCAACACAAAAAGAAACAAAAATAATAAATAAGCAATAAATAGAGAACATGAGATGAAGTGTCTTTTAAAGTGAGCCCATAGGCTGTGGAAACATTTCAATGATGAAGTGAATTTGAGTGAAGTTATCCCCTTTGGTTCAAGAGCCTGATGGTTGAGGAGTAATAGTAACTGTTTCTGAACCTGGTGGTGTGAGACCTGAGGCTCCTGTACCTGCTTCCTGATGGCAGTAGCGAGAAGAGAGCATATCTTGAGTGGTGGTGGTCCCTGATGATGGATGCTGCTATCTTGCGGCAACATTTCCTTTAAATGTGCTCAGTGGTGGACTGGGCCATACACACTATATTTTGCAGTATTTTCCATTCAAGGGTATAGGTGCTTCCATACCAGGCTGTGATGCAGTCAGTCGATATACACTTCACTACACATCTATAGAAGTTTGTCAAAGTTTTAGGTGTTATGCCAAATCCTCATAAACTCCTAAGAAAGTAGAGATGCTGCCATGCTTTCTTCATAATTGCACTTGCATGCTGGTCCCTGGACAGTCCTCTAAAAATGATTAAAAAACTGAGGAATTTAAAAGTTGCTGAACCTCTCCACCTCTAATTGACTGATGAGGACTGGCTCATGGACCTATGGTTTCCTCCTCCTGAAGTCAATCATCAGCTCCCTGACCTGGACCCATCATATAAATGTAATTGCAAAGACAGCGCCTCTATTTCCTCAGGAGTCGGCAGATTCAGCACGTCACCAAAATCCTTGACAAACTTCTATGGATGTGTGGTGGAAAGTATGCTGACTGGATACATTATAGCCTGGTATGGGAACACCAATGCTTTTGAGCGGAAAGCCAAATTCGACCCAGTACATCACGGGTTAAGCCCTCCCATTGAGCACATCTATATGATATATCATTGAAAAACAGCATCCATCAAATATCCTCACCACGCAGGTCGTGCTGTTTTCTCGCTGCTGCCATCAGGTAGAAGGTACAAGTCTCAGGGCTCATACCACCAGATTCAAGAACAGCTATTACCCCTCAACCACTGGGCTCTTGAACGAAAAGAGATATCTATACTCATTTATTTCTTGTGTTCTCACAACTGATGGTGTCACTTTAAGGACTCTTTATCTTGTTATTTCACACTCTCATTATTTATTGCTATTTGCTCATATTTGCACTTGCACAGTCTGTTTCATTGATCCTGTTTACAGTTACTGCTGTATAGATTAGCAAGGTATGCCCACAGGATAAAGAATCTCAGGGTTGTATGTGGTGACATGCATGTACTCTGATAAATAAATTTTATTTTCATCTTTGAACAACCTCTCAAAACACTTCCTCACTGTGGATGTAAGTGCTACTGGACGACAGTCATTGAAAGTCTTCATCCATTCACATTGTGTATGTGTACTTGAAGCGTTCCTGTTTCCTCCTTACGAATCATACCGATACCCAGCTTAGAATCACCAAAAAAAAACTTCAATATATTACACATGGTGTCCTTATTTAAATCAGTATGTAGGTGTGAACAGCTTTACTCCAGCAGTAATATTTGCAACAACCAATACAAATAATAGCCCATTAACCCTATTTCATTTTCTGTTCATACCTTATATTCTGTTTGGGGAGCCTCCAACCTCATGGCATGAACATCGATTTCTCAAACTTCCACCATTTCCCACCCCCTTGTCTTTCTCTAATGTTATCTCCTTGCCCTCCGATCACCTCCCTCATGTTATCTCCCCCCCACCTTTCTTCTTTCTTCCATGGCCTTCTGTCTCTTTCACCAATCAACTTCTTAGCTCTTTGCTTCACCCCTCCCCCTTCAAGTTTCACCTATCACCTGGCGTTTCTCTCTCCTCTACTCCCACCTTTCAAATCTACTCCAGCTTTTTTTCCCTCCAGTCCTGCCGAAGGGTTTCGGCCTAAAATGTCAACTGTACTCCCCCCCCCCCCCCCAATAGATGCTGCCTGGCCTGCTGAGTTCCTCCAGCATTTTGTGAGTTGTTCAATGATTACTGTGATTCTTTTTAACTCATTATTTAACTTTCATGTTGTCACCTTCCCTTTAGCATCATATTCCTTAATTTCAAGTCGCCAAGCATCCTAAAATGCACTTTATTCTATTTTTCAAATTCATATTACTGCATTTCCTTGGTCATTTCCAAAGAAAGATCATGGATTCAATGGGCACAGAAACTGACCCTTCAGCCCAATGTGTCCATGCCAAACATCAACATCACCATCTGCACTAATTCCATTTAGCAGTCTTCTACACCTTGGTGATTTATATACCCTTCTAGGTACTATTAAATAGTGTGAAAGTTTCAGTGTCCACCACCCATAGTCACACATTCCAGATTCCAACCACCTTCTGGGTGAAAAAAATCCTCCTCTGTACTCCTCTAATTCTCATACACTCCACTCTAGACTAATGTCCTCTCATTTTAAAGGCCTTCAGTATAGGAAGTAGTTTCTCAATATCTACCCCTATCTATGCTCATCATTTTGTATACCATTTTGTTTTCTTCATTTTCCACACTCCTTTCATCTCTTTAGCCTCCTCTGCTCCAAGAAAACAAAAAACAAATTCAGCTTATCAGTCTCTCCTCATAATTGAAATATTCCATTCAAGTCAACCTTCCAGTGAATCTCCTCAGCATAATCACAAGTTCATGAGAGTATGGTGAACAGAACTACATATTGTACTCCAACTGTGATTCAAATTGTTTTATAAATTTGTACTATAATCTCCCATCTGTCAGATTCTGATGTCCAAGTAATATAAGAGAACTACAATTCAAAACAGGAGTTTAAACACATTTCTGTACACTAAGAGCAGTAAACACAAATCAAACATATTTTTAGACTTTCATTTTGATCCTCTGAAAGATGCCATTCATTGCAGTGAAATACTTACAGTTAAAAAACTGAGTTCCTTCATGACATCATCTACAATTCCCCGGCGTTGTAAGGCTTTTACAAGATCAGCCTCCGACAAACCTTGTGAACTCTTGCCTTGTTCATCTCGAAATGACTCTGATAAAATGTCTCTGATTCTTTCATGAATGTTCATCTGGTCAAAAGATATTCAGCAAGCTATTAACATACTGACTTACAGGTTTAAAACTAACTTTATAATGATTAAGTGCCTTATCTTTCAATGTTTATTATTTATCTTGGTCCTCTGGAAAAATTACTCCTTTGATATGCAACTTATGAGAGGTAAAATAACTTATCTTGTTTATCATGAAAGAAAAGACACAGCTGCTGATTATTTCCAACACAGATGAATGAGGGGGGGAAAAAAGTTATGTTTCAGGTCAATGACTTTTCATCAGAATATTCTAATGAACATCGAGCTGAAATATTAACTGGTTTTCTCTCTCCACAGAGACTAACTGACTTTCTAGAACGCAAACACGGCAAAATCTGCAGAGGCTGGAAATTCAAGCAACACGCACAAAAAAATGCTGGTGGACGCAGCAGGCCAGGCAGTATCTATAGGAAGAGGCCCTCTTCCTATAGATGCTGCCTGGCCTGCTGCACTGACCAGCACTTTTTGTGTTGCTTGACTTTCTAGAAATTGTTTTCTAATACAGACTACCAACATTTGCAACTTTTTAAAATTTTCACTCCTTAATCTGTAAGATATGCAATAAGTGCAGCTACTACATAAAAGTTTAAACTCTTAAAATACATTGGATTTAAAATTTAAAAACTCAGTCTCAGATGGTTTAAAGCTGATACTCTCTTATCCTCAAATACATATTTAAAACTAACCTTGACTTACTTTGTTTAAAGTTTACATGGAAGTAAGAAACAGTAGCTTTCAACTCCAAAAGCAAATAGTAGAAAGGCAAGTGTCAATGCATCCCTTTATACACGAGTCTATATTCATATTTACAGATATCAGAAATAAAGACATTTAAATACTTCTAGTGTATGAGCTACTCTCGGCCTTAAAAATATTGTAGTTAAGATAACAACTGATTTGCAATAAGTTTTAATCCCAAAGTTACTGCTGTGTGAAGTTATTTGGTAGATGCCTCACTGTCTGAACAAAGATCAGATATTCTCTTTACTCCTAGATCAGTAAAGTTTGGATAATTCTCCAGCACATTCTGCTACATGAGACAACCTACTTAGGAAAAAAATATAATAATGCAAGAACAAAGAATAGAAAGCATAAAACCTATCGAGAAAATATTATTCTTTATACCATATTGCCAGTATTATACCAGTATAATACATTGACAAACAACTGTTTTTACTAGGGTAAAGTTACAGATCTCTGCCCATCAGTACTATTCCTACTAAGAATGGAAACATGTTACAAGCTGTAAAGAAAAGTAAGATTAGAAAACTTAAGGCTCCAAGCATTACTTCCCCATATCTTGCTTTATACAGGTGTAAGGGAACATAATGGGGAGAAGTGTACATAATTCGCAACAACTGACATTGAGTTGGAGTTTCGCTTTAAAAGCTTGGCCTGACATGATGACATTGTTATGTAAAGATTTTTAGTGCACTCTTGTGTTTGGGTTTTGTAGTTCAATAAAATGTGTTACATGTTTCATTAAACATAAAACTCCTCACTTTGTTTTATTTGTGAAAACCTACACAGGCATGGCCCAAGTGAACTGGAAGATGAATAATATGATAATATTGCATTGGTTACATTTTTACAAATTTGAGTATTTTGAGGAGATGGCCAAGATGATTGACAAGGGTAGAGCAGTGGATGATGTCTGATGATTTTAGTAAAGCATTTTAAAGAGCCCATCATGATCAAGAAGATTAAGATGAATAGGATCCATTGTGAATTGATAGTCTAGATTCAGAACTGCCTTGCCATAGAGATTGAGAGTAGCAGCAGAAGGATGTTATTCTAGCTGGAGGTCTGTAACTAGTGGTGTTCCTAAGGTTCAGTGTTAGGGCTTCTCTAGTTTGAAATATAAAAAATGACTTGATTGAATATGTACTAGGGCGCGTTATACAGTTAATGGCAGGACCATTGATAGCACTTATCTATAGAAAGATCTTGACAAACAAGTCTATAGCTTCCTTAACGTGGCCACACAAACAGATAGAATGCTGAAGGAAGTGTATGGCATGCTTTCTTTTATCGGCTGGGGCACTGAGTAACAAAGAGTAAGGAAATCATGCTGCAACTATACAAAACGTTGATTAGGCTGCACTTGAAGAATTGCATGCAATTCTAATCACTCCATTACAAGAAGGACATGGAAGCTTAGGAAAAGGTATCGAAGAGGGTTTACCAGAATGTTGCCTAAATTAGACAACATGAGCTACAAGGAGAGGCTGGACAAACTGGGGTTGTTTTCTCTGGAGTGTTGGATGATGAAAGGAGACTTGATAGGTTTTATACAATTATGAAAGGAATAAACAGCCTGAAGCTTTTTCCCCAGGATAGAAATGTCAAGTACTAAGAAACATGCATTTAAGGTGAGATAGGGAAGTTTAAAGGAAATATACAGGGTCTTTTTTCTTTCTTTTTACGGAGTGTGGTAGACACCTGAAACAGGCTACCAGGAGTAGCATAGGAAGCAAATGTGATAGAAGCATTTAAGAGGCATTTAACATGAACATGCAGGAATGGAGGAATATTGCTCTTGGATGGGCAGCAGGGATTGCATTTAATTCAGCATTGTGTTCAGTGAAGACATTGTGGCCTGTTCTTTCTCTCTACTGCTTTCTGTTCTACACTCAGGGTCAAAATGTTTAATTACAGGTCAGTCATTCAAACACCAGTACAAGTCCTTCCTGGCTTATGAATGCCTGACTTATGAGCACCACATTCAAGTAAGCTTTTGGGGGAAATGGAATAATAGATAACAATAGATCCAAGGCACATTCTACCAGCTGGGAACAGCACTTATTCATTGAGGCCAGCTGGTGGCAGCTCTTCCCCAGCCTGTTTGCTATACAGATATCCCACCTCTCTCCCGCATATCGATAGCGGCTCCCAAGAACAATTGGTGCTGTGATCCTCTCATACCGTTTCTGTTCACTTCACTGAATAACAGAACCCTGTCATAACCTGGGAATTGCCTTTATTTGGTAAGATGCAAGGAAAAAAAAGTTGGCTGCAACTTTAGAGTGTTGGCATCGTCTCATAATATTTTAGATGTAGCAGACATTCATGGGGTTAGTTCCAGAGATTAAAGGTGAAAACATTGGAGCACATGGTGCCTTAGGGTCTATGAAGTATACAACTGAAAAAAGGTGAAAAATTGCCTACTTAAGACAAGTGCAGAGGAAAGCCTGCTCTCAGAGGGCTGTGGGCATTTTGAATTCTTTACCCCAGAGAGCTAGGGACAAAATAGGTTATCAAATATACTCAATATCACGACTGGCAAGCATTTAAATTAAAAAGGAAGTCAAGCAGTATGGAGAAGTGGAATTATGGCACTGCACTGCAGCTAATTTTGAGCAAACATTTCAAACGTTCCTGCAGCAAGCATGATAGACCACTCATAATCCTGCTTCGTAATCACGCCAGAAATGCACACACCATTTGGATCAAAAACAGCTGCTGCACTTTTTGGTAAAATCGGATTACAAAATGTTAGTGTTTAGAAGAAGCTGTAGGGACGTCACCACCGATGACAAAGCCTACTTATGAGGGGAGAGTAGCTTTATTCGCCTCTGTCCGAAACAAATGCAATGACAACTCGTGAAACGCTGGACCCACTTCCCTTGGGCAACCGGGAAAGTTACAAACGCCCACCTGCGAGGAAAGGGGCCTGAAGCCCACTGCCTGAGGGTGGTGGGCAAACACTCTCATACTTAAAATACCCAAGTTCACTGTCATAGGCATTGATTGGCACCTGATGTCAGAGGACTGGGACGTGTTTCACTTGAGCCTCACTTAAGACTACCTGACAAACGCCAAAAGCCTCGGCAAGGGGTGGGAGCCGTTCGGAGACTTGGGGTGAGAATGGATCATTGCACTGCTCGACCCACCATCGGAACTCACCTGGGTCAGCTGGTTGCGAACGATTTGCCTCAGCTCGGAGGCTTTCTCCAGCGGCAGCGACATGCTGCCCGAGGCCCCGATCAACTAGGGGTGGGGCTACGCGTCACCCGGCCGACAGGCACCTCCACTCGCTGACACCGCCTCTTTCATCGTCAGCAGTCCGCCAATCGGGCCATGGTAGCTGAGACCCCGCCCCCTCGCCAAATGTCACTCAATCCGACTTCCGCCTCGGCACGCAGCGGTCAGACCCCGCCCCTCCCAATGACTGTTCACACAGCACCAAGGGGCCTCCGAACGTTCAAAACCGCCGCCAAAACCGAGCGGGAATTTCCACCTGCCCATTACAAACGCCTGATCAACTTTATTTTAAATAAAGTCCAAACATCCCAAACTATAATTCTCAGGTATTATATTTATTTATCAGCGAGGAAAAGTAATGGAGATGACATTCAAGGTGACGCAAGTGCCCCGAGACTGCCAGATCAAGCGAGGTCACCAGTGACGTCATTAGAAGACCAGCCGGCGGCGGCGACGGCGACGGATTCGGGAACGCAAGATGACTCTGCTGTTCATCTCAAGTGAGGCCGCGGCAGTTAGTCTCCGGGGCTACACTTTCATCATGGTCAGTAGCCACTTGCGTGCTTCTCGTTATCCGCTCCTGTTGCTCTGAAAAGATGACCACCGCCACTCACGTTTTCTACCTGAGAAAGGAATGAGTCTGTGTTTCAGCGCACTGGCATAGTCCTCTGGCACATGAGATTATCACTTCCCCTGATTTTGTTTGGTGGGGAAAGACGTTAGTTAGGACAGTGGGAGCTTCTTCTCTTGGTGTCCCTGGGGAACAATAATATTGCAACAATCTGCTGCAAGTAAGTTTTTCATTGCACATGTACATATGACAGTAGTATGTGTGTGTGTGTTGGAGTAGAATGTTTCTGGTCAAAATGCTCGACGAACTAAGCAAATCAGGCAGCATCCGTGGGGGGAAATGAACAGTTGTCATTTCAGGCCCAAACTGTTTATCAGGGCTCGGGCTGAAACGTTGACTGTTCATTTCCCTCAGTTGGTGCTACATGACCTGCTTAGTTCCATCAGCATTTTGTATATACTGCTCAAGAGATGCAGTCAGAGACAAGATGTAGAGTCTCACGAAGTCTAACATCAAGCATATCTTTACCACCTGTCTTTCTCCACTTTACGAAGAGATTGCTCCCTCTGTGATTCCCATGTCCATTTGTCCTCTCCCCCGCCACACCCTACAAAGCGGCTAAAGTGTTACACCTGCTCATTCACTTGATGAAAGTCTCGGTTGAAACGTCGACTGATTACTTTTTTCCATATATGGTGTCTGGTCTGATGAGTCCCACCAGCATTTTGTGTGTGTTGCTTGGATTGCCAGCACCTGCAGATTTTTTCATGTTTGTGCTCATTCACCTCCTTCCTCACCTCCACTGAGGGCCCCAAACTGTTATGAATGCATAATCAAAATCAATATATTAATATATATTGATGATACATACTCACAGGATTATTCAAATATTACATAAATATTAAATGCACAACATAAACAGTAATTCCAGATGAAGCAACACTTCACCTGCAAATCTGCTGGGGTTGTCTCTTGAGTTTTGGTGCTCCTGAGGCTGTCCTCCTCTACACTGGTGAGATTCATCGTAAATTTGGGGACCACTTTGTCAAGCACCTCCTCTCTATCTGCCAAAAGCAGAACTTCCCAGTGGCTAAACATTTTAATTCCCATTCCCATTATGGCATGTTAGTCCTCGGCCTCTTCTTGTGCTAAGATGAGGCCACTCTCGAGGTGGAGGAACAACATCTTCCAGTCCCTATATACTTCCATCCCCCATCAGGAAGGTCTCAAAGCTCTACGCTTCTTTTTGGATTCCAGACCTAATCAGTTCCCCTCTACCACCACTCTGCTCCGTCTAGCGGAATTAGTCTTAATAATTTCTCCTTTGGCTGCTCCCACTTCCTCCAAACTAAAGGTGTAGCTATGGGCACCCGTATGGGTCCTAGCTATGCCTGCCTCTTTGTTGGCTTTGTGGAACAATCTATGTTCCGTACCTATTCTGGTATCTATTCCCCACTTTTCCTTCGCTACATCGACGACTGCATTGGCGCTGCTTCCTGCACGCATGCAGAACTCATTGACTTTATTAACTTTGCCTCCAACTTTCACCCTGCCCTCAAGTTTACCTGGTCTATTTCCGACACCTCCCTCCCCTTTCTAGATCTTTCTGTATCTGTCTCTGGAGACAGCTTATCCACTGATGTCTACTATAAGCCTACTGACTCTCACAGCTATCTGGACTATTCCTCTTCTCACCCTGTCTCTTGCAAAAACGCCATCCCCTTCTCGCAATTCCTCCGTCTCCGCCGCATCTGCTCTCAGGATGAGGCTTTTCATTCTAGGACGAGGGAGATGTCTTCCTTTTTTAAAGAAAGGGGCTTCCCTTCCTCCACTATCAACTCTGCTCTTAAATGCATCTCCCCCATTTCACGTACATCTGCTCTCACTCCATCCTCCCACCACCCCACTAGGAATAGGGTTCCCCTGGTCCTCACCTACCACCCCACCAGCCTCCAGGTCCAACATATTATTCTCCGTAACTTCCGCCACCTCCAGCGGGATCCCACCACTAAGCACATCTTTCCCTCCCTCCCCCTCTGCATTCCGCAGGGATCGCTCCCTACGCAACTCCCTTGTTCATTCGTCCCCCCCATCCCTCCCCACTGATCTCCCTCCTGGCACTTATCGGTGTAAGCGGAACAAGTGCTACACATGCCCTTACACTTCCTCCCTTACCACCATTCAGGGCCCCAAACAGTCCTTCCAGGTGAGGCAACACTTCACCTGTGAGCCGGCTGGGGTGATGTACTGCGTCTGGTGCTCCGGATATGGCCTTTTATATATTGGCGAGACCCGACGCAGACTGGGAGACCGCTTTGCTGAACATCTATGCTCTGTCCGCCAGAGAAAGCAGGATCTCCCAGTGGCCACACATTTTAATTCCACATCCCTTTCCCATTCTGACATGTCTATCCACGGCCTCCTCTACTGTAAAGATGAAGCCACACTCGGGTTGGAGGAACAACACCTTATATTCTGTCTGGGTAGCCTCCAACCTAATGGCATGAACATCGACTTCTCTAACTTCCGCTAATGCCCCACCTCCCCCTCGTACCCCATCTGTTACTTATTTTTATACACACATTCTTTCTCTCACTCTCCTTTTTCTCCCTCTGTCCCTCTGAATATACCCCTTGCCCATCCTCTGGGTCCCCCTCCCCCCCTCCTTGTCTTTCTTCCCGGACCTCCTGTCCCATGATCCTCTCGTATCCCTTTTGCCTATCACCTGTCCAGCTCTTGGCTCCAACCCTCCCCCTCCTGTCTTCTCTTATCATTTTGGATCTCCCCCTCCCGCTCCAACTTTCAAATCCCTTACTCACTCTTCCTTCAGTTAGTCCTGACGAAGGGTCTCGACCTGAAACGTCGACTGCACCTCTTCCTAGAGATACTGCCTGGCCTGCTGCGTTCACCAGCAACTTTTATGTGTGTTGCTTGAATTTCCAGCATCTGCAGAATTCCTGTTGTTTGAACAACATCTTCTGTCTGGTTAGCCTCCAACCTGATGGCATGAATTTCTCCTGGTAAAATAATTTTTCCCTCCCCCCTCTCCTCTTCTATTCCCCACTCTGGTCTTTCTCCTGTCTATCACCTTCCCGGGATCCTGAGGGTGGGCTCGTCTTGGCACAAGAGGAGGCCATGGACCGACATGTCAGAACAGGAATGGAAATCAGAAATACAACATTTGGCCAACAGGAAGTTCTACTTTTGGCAGATGAAGTGAAGGTGCTCGAGGAAGCCACCCCATGATTTACAACAGGTCTCACCAATGTAGAGGAGGCTCAATTGGGAGCACCAAACTCAATAGATGACCCCAGCAGATTCACAGGTGAAGTGTTGCGTCACCTAGAAGGACTGTTTGAGGTTCAATGGAGGTGAGAGAGGAGGTGAGTGAGCAGGTCTAGCACTTGGGGTGCTTGCAGGGATAAGTGCCCAGAGGGATGAGTGGACGAAGGAATCACAGAGGCAGCAATCACCGCAGAAAGCAGAGGGGAGGATGGAGGTAAAGTTATGTTTTGTGGCAGATCTTTTTGGAGATGGCAGAAGTTGCGGATAATGATGTGTTGAATGCAGAGGCTCTTGAAGTAGTAATTAAGGATCTATGATTCTGAAGCATCAGTGGGTCATTCTTGCTTTTACATTATTGAAAATATGTGCTACCATTGCACTTGCCTTCCTTGCTATATGCTCAGTGCAAATTAACCTTAAGGGATTCCTGAATTAGAGCTTCCCAAGTCCCTCTGAATTCTGAATTCTCTCCCATTTAGAAAGCTGTCTATACCTTTAGTCTTCATACCAAAGTGCATAACTCTTAACTATGCTGTATTCCATCTGCCACTTCTTTGCCCACTCTCCCAACCTGTCCAAATCCTGCACACTCTGCCTCCACAGCACTATCTCTCCCTCCACCTGTCTTTGTATCATCTCTGAACTTGGCCATGAAGCAATCAGTTCCTTCATCATATAAAGTGATAAGTTATGGTCCCAACAGTTGACCCTCATGGAACTCCTGAAGAAAGACCCCTTTATCTGCAACCTCTGACTTATACCAGTCAATCTCCTGACAATGCTAGTACCTTGCCTCAGCCACCAATGTCTCTTACCTTGCTTAGCAGCCTCATGTGCAGCACCTTGTCAAAGGTCTTATAAAAATCTAAGTAAACAACATCCACTGACTCTTTTGTCGAAACTGTTACCTCAAAGAGTTCTAACGGATTTGTCAGACAAGATTTCCCCTTAACAAAGTCAATCTGAGTGTGTCATATTTTATCATGTACTTCCAAGTATTTTGAAGTTTCATCTTCAATAACAGACTTTGAAATCTTACCAATCATTGAAGTCAGGCTAACCAGCCATATTATATGGGATATATTTTATTATCTTTTTACCTCACTCTCTTAAACAGGTTTTACATTTGCAATTTTTCAGTGCTCTGGGATCCTTTCTGACTCCAGTGTTTCTTGAAATATTACTATAAATGCTTCCATGATCTCTTCAGGTACCATTTTTGGAATTCTGAGATGTAGTCTATCTAGTCAAAGCGATTTATCTTCCTTCATACATTTTAGCTTCCCCAGCACCTTCAACTTAGTAATGGACACTTCAGTCGCTTCTGCCCTATGATACTTGAGAGAATTTCTGGCATGTTACTAGTACGTTCCAATCTGAAGAATGATAGAAGGTTCTTACTTTCCCCATCGCTACTAGTACAGCATTATTTTCCTGTGTTTCAATGTCTACTCTTTCCTCTCTCTTACCATTTAAGTATCTAAATATCACAGATAGACCGCCATCCTAATGCAGGGTGTTGAATTGAAGCGTCAGCATTTCCTTTCCCTCCATAGATACTGCTCAACACATTAAGTTCCTCCAGCAGATTGTTTGTTGCTCCATATTCCAGCATCAGTAATATCCCATGTCTCCAGACATGGGACAGAGTGTGTCACCAGTACTCAGACTGTGACTGTTGGTAAAAGTGAGGAAAGATATGATGCTGCAGGTGATAAACTTTAGTGTTCAGATATTTGCAAAACAAGTTAGTAAATGTAAGGTTGTTTGTTACTGTGTGCATTTAAGTGCACATTTAGCCAGAAGCACTTGGTTTGAGCAGCGTTGCAGATGTTGAAGGGTGTGAGGGAAGAGAAGTGAGTGCAGTTACAAGGAGAAGAAGGTGCTCAAAAAGCTGAAAAGCCCAAAGGTACATAAGTCACCTGGACCAGATGAACTGCACCCTAGGGTTCTGAAAGGGGTAGCTTTAGTAATGATCTTTAAAAAAAAATCATTGGACTCTGCCATGGTGCCAGAGGACTGGAAAATTCCAAATCTCACTCCACTCTTTAAGAAAGAAGGAAGGCAGCGGAAAGGAAATTATAGACCAGTTAACCTAACCTCAGTGGCTGGAAAGATGTTGGAGTCAGTTGTTAATGATGAGATTATGAAGTACTTGGTTACACAGGACAAGACAGAACAAAGGCAGCATGGTTACTGACATGGGTAGAGCATTGGCTGATTGGTAGGAGGCAAAGAATGTGAGTGCTGCACCAGGTGCATCGAGTTGCAGCTCCTCAGAGACCGTGTTAGGGATCTGCAGCTGCAGCTTGATGACCTAGTGCTTATCAGGGAAAGTGAAGAGGTGATAGACAGGAGCTACAGGGAGGTAGTCATCCCTAGGCTACAGGAGTCAGAACACTGGGTCACTGTCAAGAGAGGGAAGGGAAATGCCCGGATAGTGGAGAGCATCCCTGTGGCTGTCCCCCTCAGCAACAAATATCTTGTTCTGGATGCTGTTGGGGGGGGATGACCTGACGGGGGACGCCCATGGTGACCGGGTCTCTGGCACTGAGCCTGGCGCTGTTGAGCAGGAGAGAAGGAGGGTGAAGAGAAATGCGGTAGTCGTCGGGGGATTCCATAGTCAGGGAAACAGACAGGAGATTCTGTGAGCCTGACAGAGATACCCGCATGGTGTGTTGCCTCCCAGGTGCCAGGGTACGGGATGTCTCGGATCGGGTCCTGAATATTCTAAAGGGGCAGGGTGAGCAGCCAGTTGTCTTGGTACATGTTGGTACCAATGACATAGATAGGACAAAGGAGGAGGTCCTGAAGAGAGATTTCCAGGAGTTAGGAAGGAAGCTGAGAAGCAGGACCTCCAGGGTAGTAATCTCAGGATTGCTACCTGTGCCACGTGCTAGCGAGGGCAAGAGTAGTCGGATCAGGCAGATGAATGCGTGGCTGAGAGACTGGTGTAGGGGGCAGGGCTTCAGATTCTTGGATAATTGGGATCTCTTCTGGGGGAAGTATGACCTGTTCAAAAAGGACAGGTTACACCTGAACCCGAAGGGGACCAATATCCTGGCGGGAAAGTTTAATAGAGCTGTTAGGGAGGGTTTAAACTAATTTGGCAGGGGGATGGGAACCGGAATGATAGAGCGGAGGAAGGGGAAAACAGAAATAAATCTAAGATAGTGAGCAGTAAAGATGTCAGGAAAGACAGGCAGGTGATGGGGCAAATGTGTAGCCATTGGGATGAGTTGCAGTGCAATAAAGTTGCAGTGAAATCGAAGCAAAAAGTATCAAATACTGGTCTTAAGGTGTTGTACTTAAATGCACGCAGCATAAGAAATAAGGTGGATGATCTTGTTGTACAGCTACAGATTGGCAGGTATGATATTGTGGCCATCACGGAGACCTGGCGAAAGGATGCATGTCTCTGGGAGCTGAACGTCCAAGGATACACGGTGTATCGGAAGGATAGGAAGGTAGACAGAGGGGGAGGTGTGGCTTCATTGGTAAGAAATGATATTAAATCATTAGAAAGAGGTGATATAGGATTGGAAGGTGCAGGATCTTTATGGGTTGAGCTAAGGAATAGCAGGGGTAAAAGGACCCTGATGGCAGTTATTTATAGGCCTCCAAACAGCTGCAGGGATGTGGACTACAAATTACAACTGGAAATAGAAAAGGCTTGTCAGAAGGGCAGTGTTATGATAATTGTGGGGGATTTTAACATGCGAGTAGATTGGAAAAATCAGGTCGGCACTGGATCTCAAGGGAGAGAATTTGTAGAATGTCTGCGAGATGGCTTTTTAGAACAGCTTGTTGTTGAGCCCACTAGGGGATCAGCTGTACTGGATTGGGTATTGTGTAATGAACCGGAGGTGATTGGAGAGATTGAGGTGAAGGAACCCTTAGGAGGCAGTGATCATAACATGATTGAGTTCACTGTGAAATTAGAAAAAGAAAAGCCGAAATCTGATGTGTCGGTGTTTCAGTGGAGTAAAGGAAACTACAGTGGCATGAGAGAGGAACTGGCCAAAGTTGACTGGAAAGAGACACTGGCGGGAAAGACAACAGAGCAGCAGTGGCTGGAGTTTATGCGAGAAATGAGGAATGTGCAAGACAGGTATATTCCAAAAAAGAAGAAATTTTCGAGTCGAAAAAGGATGCAACTGTAGTTGACAAGAGAAGTCAAAGCCAAAGTTAAAGCTAAGGAGAAGGCATACAAGGAAGCAAAAATTAGTGGGAAGACAGAGGATTGGGAAGCCTTTAAAACCTTACAAAAGGAAACCAAGAAGGTCATTAAGAGAGAAAAGATTAACTATGAAAGGAAACTAGCAAATAATATCGAAGAGGATAGTAAAAGCTTTTTCAAGTATATAAAGAGTAAAAGACAGGTGAGAGTAGATATAGGACTGATAGAAAATAATACTGGAGAAATTGTAATGGGAGATGAGGAGATGGCAGAGGAACTGAACAAGTATTTTGCATCATTCTTCACTGAGGAAGACAGCAGGATACCGGACACTCAAGGGTGGCAGGGAAGAGAAGTGTGCGCAGTCACAATTACGACAGAGAAAGTACTCAGGAAGCTGAATAGGCTAAAAGTTGATAAATCTCCTGGACCAGATGGAATGCATCCTCGTGTTCTGAAGGAAGTAGCTGTGGAGATTGCGGAGGCATTAGCGATGATCTTTCAAAAGTCGACAGATTCTGGCATGGTTCCGGAGGACTGGAAGATTGCAAATGTCACTCCGCTATTTAAGAAGGGGGCAAGGAAGCAAAAAGGAAATTATAGACCTGTTAGCTTGACGTCAGTGGTTGGGAAGTTGTTGGAGTCGATTGTCAAGGATGAGATTACAGAGTACCTGGAGGCATATGACAAGATAGGCAGAACTCAACATGGATCCCTTAAAGGAAAATCCTGCCTGACAAACCTATTACAATTTTTTGAGGAAATTACCAGTAGGCTAGACAAGGGAGATGCAGTGGATGTTGTATATTTGGATTTTCAGAAGGCCTTTGACAAGGTGCCACACATGAGGCTGCTTAACAAGATAAGAGCCCATGGAATTACAGGAAAGTTACATACGTAGATAGAGCGTTGGCTGATTGGCAGGAAACAGAGAGTGGGAATAAAGGGATCCTATTCTGGTTGGCTGCCGGTTACCAGTGGTGTTCCACAGGGATCAGTGTTGGGGCCGCTTCTTTTTACATTGTACATCAACGATTTGGATTATGCAATAGAGGGCTTTGTGGCTAAGTTTGCTGATGATACGAAGATAGGTGGAGGGGCCGGTAGTGCTGAGGAAACAGAGAGTCTGCAGAGAGACTTGGATAGATTGGAAGAATGGGCAGAGAAGTGGCAAATGAAGTACAATGTTGGAAAGTGTATGGTTATGCACTTTGGCAGAAAAAATAAATGGGCAGACTATTATTTAAATGGGGAAAGAATTCAAAGTTCTGAGATGCAATGGGACTTGGGAGTCCTCGTACAGGATTCCCTTAAAGTTAACCTCCAGGTTGAGTGGGTAGTGAAGAAGGCGAATGCAATGTTGGCATTCATTTCTAGAGGAATAGAGTATAGGAGCAGGGATGTGATGTTGAGGCTCTATAAGGCGCTGGTGAGACCTCACTTGGAGTACTGTGGGCAGTTTTGGTCTCCTTATTTAAGAAAGGATGTGTTGACGTTGGAGAGGGTACAGAGAAGATTCACTAGAATGATTCCGGGAATGAGAGGGTTAACATATGAGGAACGTTTGTCCGCTCTTGGACTGTATTCCTTGGCGTTTAGAAGAATGAGGGGAGACCTCATAGAAACATTTCAAATGTTAAAAGGCATGGACAGAGTGGATGTGGCAAAGTTGTTTCCCATGATGGGGGAGTCTAGTACGAGAGGGCATGACTTCAGGATTGAAGGGCGCCCTTTCAGAACAGAAATGCGAAAAAAATTTTTTAGTCGGAGGGTGTTGAATCTATGGAATTTGTTGCCACGGGCAGCAGTGGAGGCCAAGTCATTGGGTGTCTTTAAGGCAGAGATTAATAGGTATCTGAGTAGCCAGGGCATCAAAGGTTATGGTGAGAAGGCGGGGCAGTGGGACTAAATAGGATAAAATGGATCAGCTCATGATAAAATGGCGGAGCAGACTCGATGGGCCGAATGGCCTACTTCTGCTTCTTTGTCTTATGGTCTTATGTATTAATAAAAGGATCCTTTTCGGTTGGCTGCCAGTAACTAATGGTGTTTTGGCAGGGTCAGTGTTGGGACCGCTTCTATGTGTGCTACATATCGTTGATTTAGATGATGGAATAGATGTCTTTGTTGCCAAGTTTGCAGATAATATGAGATTGGTGGAAGGGCAGGTCGTGTTGAGGAAACAGGTAGGCTGCAGAAGGACTTATAGACAGATTAGGAGAATGGGCAAGGAAATGGCAAATGAAATACAATGTTGGAAAATGCATGGTCATGCACTTTGGTAGTAGAAATTTTTTTTTATTTCAAAATATACTTTATTCAAAAATAAATATATACAATAAACCATTCAATAACTTTTCATCCTTTACATACGTTTCCATTATAGTCAGTACATAACCGTATTTATAGCCACCCACGGGGCACTCCAGTAGTTCAGCTTACCATATCATTGTTGAGGGGTATACTCCCCGCCCACCGACCCCTCCCACGGGTGGAGAAACCTATACTGTGGGCCTTCCCCACCGGGCCCTTGCGGTGGCTGCACCGAGTTTCAGTGCGTCCCTCAGCACGTACTCCTGCAGCCGAGAATGTGCCAGTCGGCAGCATTCTCCCACAGACATCTCCATGTGCTGGTAGATCATCAAGTTTCGGGCCGACCAAAGAGCGTCTTTCACCAAGTTGATGATCTGCCAGCAGCACCGGATGTTGGTCTCCGTGTGCGTCCCCGGGAACAGCCCGTAGATCAGAGAGTCCTCTGTTACACAGCTGCTGGGGATAAAATGTGACACTAGCCGGTCCATCCTCCTCCACACCCTCTTTGTGAACTGGCAGTGTGCAAAGAGGTGGGTCACAGACTCCTCCTCACTGCAGTCCTCCCGTGGGCAGTGGGGTGCGGAGACAACGTTCCGGGCGTACAGGAGGGCTCTGACTGGGAGGGCCCCTCTCACCGCCAGCCAGGCGAGGTCTTGGTGCCTGTTGGTGAGATCTGGCGATGAGGCATTTTGCCAGATGAACTGGACAGTCTGCTCAGGGAACCACCCCACTGTGTCCATCATGTCCTTCTCCTGCAGTGCCTGCAGGACACTATGTGCCGACCACTGCCTGATGGCCCTGTGGTCAAAGGCGTTCTTCTGGAAGAACTTTGCTACGTAGGACAGGTATGCTGGCAACGACCAGCTGACTGGGGCGTTGCGCGGGAGTGCGGCCAGACCCATCCTTCATAGCCAGGGCGACAGGTAGAACCTGGGCACATAGTGGTACTTGGTGCCCACATACCTGGACTCTACACACAACCTGATGCAGCCACATACGAAGCTGGCCATCAGGGTGAGGGCGACATTGGGGACGTTCTTGCCCCCGTTGTCCAGGGACTTGTGCATGACGGTCCGTCTCACCCGCTCCATCTTGGATCCCCAGACGAATCTGAAGACAGCCCGGGTGATTTCCGAGCTGTAGGAGCGGGGGACGGGCCAGACCTGCGCCAAGTACAGCAGCCTTGAGAGCACCTCACACCTGATGACCAGGTTCTTGCCCATTATCGACAGGGAGCGCCCTCCCCACAGTCCCAGTTTCTGTTTCACCTTGGCAGTCCGCTCCTGCCAGTTCTTGTTGCACGCCTCAGCCTCTCCGAACCAGATCCCCAACACCCTCACGTGGTCAGACCTGATGGTGAAGGGGACGCTGGATCGGTCGGGCCAGTTGCCGAAGAGCATGGCCTCGCTCTTCGTGCGGTTGACCCTGGCCCCCGACGCTAGCTCGAACTGTTCACAGGTGCCAATCAACCTGCGAAGTGACCTCGGATCAGAGCAGAAGACGGTGACGTCGTCCATGTACAGGGAGGTTTTCACTTGAGTCCCTCCACTGCCTGGCAGCGTCACCCCTCTTATGCCCTTATCCCTCCTGATGGCTTCGGCAAAGGGTTCTATGCAGCAGACAAACAAGACAGGGGAGAGGGGACAGCCCTGCCTGACCCCAGACCTGATGGAGAAGCTGTCTGTTTCCCACCCGTTGACCTGGACTGCACTACGGATGTCTGTGTAGAGCAGTCTAATCCAATTCCGGATTCCCTCCCCAAATCCCATTTTGGAGAGCACGTCCGCCATGTACGTGTACGATATCCTGTCGAAGGCTTTCTCTTGGTCCAAGCTGACCAGGCAGGCATCCACCCCCCTGTCCTGCACGTAGGCGATGGTGTCCCTCAGCAGCGCGAGGCTGTCTGAGATCTTCCTGCCCGGTACAGCACAGGTTTGGTCTGGGTGAATCACCTGCCCTAGAGCAGATAATATGAGATTGGTGGAAGGGCAGGTCGTGTTGAGGAAACAGGTAGGCTGCAGAAGAACTTATAGACAGATTAGGAGAATGGGCAAGGAAATGGCAAATGAAATACAATGTTGGAAAATGCATGGTCATGCACTTTGGTAGTAGAAATAAATGTGCAGACTATTTTCTAAATGGGGAGAAAATCCAAAGATTTGAGATGCAAAGGGACTTGGTAGTCCTTGTGCAGAACACCCTAAAGTAGGGGTCGCCAACCTGTCGATTGCGATCGACCGGTCGATCTTTGAGACTTTCCCAGTAGATCCCGAAGAAAAACCAAAAATAAATACACAAGTACTATTGTAATGTGAGCATTATAAAAGTAATGCTAATTAGGATAATGGTAATATAGCAATATTTTCGCTAAAAAGCTGTTTGTAAAGAGAGATTGTTTCCGGGTTGCAGGGGTTTAGTTCCGTTCTTTCTGCCCAGTGCGCATGTGTGTAGTTCCCCCGCCATGCATCGCATTTTCAGCGTAGCCTATGCTGCATCAAAGTGACCAATCAGGTTAGATAAGAGTACGGACTGTTGCAAACATCGATATACGACAGCATCCCCAACCTCCGGGCTGCAAAGCATGCAGTGGTGCAGCGGTAGTCAGGATGCACACAGCACATCTTTAAGAAAAAAAGCCGAAATAAACCAGCTAATTAATTAGGTGCTGCCTGGCATGTAAATGTCGGCCCAGATCAGAGGCGACGCAATCGGCAATCGCTCGTGATACCCTGATAGCATAGTGGAGGCTCCACAAAAGAAGGCAAAAACATACAAATTCCATCCAGAATGGGAAGAGGAATTTCTGTTTACCTTGGTGAAAGACAAGTGTGTATGTATGTTGTGCCACCAAACACAAGCACTGACTAAAAGGGGAATCTGGAGCGGCACCACAACACCAACCACCAGAAATTTAAAGACACCTACCCCCCCAAAGTGCGCAATTCATGCTTGGAAAGTTGAACTGAAATCGGGGTTGAAGGCCCAGCAATCGTTTTCCACAAAACATGCTGCTCAAAATAAGGCTGCTGTTGAAGCATCATTTCATGTAAGTCACCTTTTGGCTAAACACAAGAAGCCTTTTACAGATGGCGATTTATTCAAGGAAGCAATGGTCATTACCGCAGAGACTGTTTTTAATTACTTTACCAACAAAAATAGCATCACAACTGCAATACATAATATACCGCTTGGCTCTGCAACAGTGACAAGGAGAGTAGAGTCACTGTCCGAGGACATGAATATTTTTCACCACAGTTCGATGAATCCCTGGATGTAATGCAAACAACTCAGCTTGTTGTATTTGTCAGAATGGCTTTCCAGGATTTTACAACAAAGGAGGACTTCCTCACTCTTTTGCAATTAAAGGAAAGAACGAGAGATGAGGATATTTACAATGAGTTTAAAAAAATATGTCTGTGAAAATGACATCCCCATTCATTCATAAACTGGTGGCAATTACTACTGATGGGGCCCCAGCAATGCGCGGTGTGCACGTTGGTTTTATAGCACTAAAAGTCAGTGCCTACTTTGGGTCAACTTATCTGTGTGAAATTGCATTTTCACAGATGAAAATTATTAAATCTAAGTACAGGAGCTGATTTACTGACAAACACCTCACTAGGGTTGCCAACTTTCTCACTCCCAAATAAGGGACAGAAGTAGCAGTCAAATCCCGGGACATTTGTGTTTACCCCGAGAAAGGCTACCATGACCATGAAGTCTTGCGCGGGCTGTGTGAGCATGTGCGTACCAATTTTTTTTTACCCCACAAATCTGTTTTGGCTTAATCTTCATTATTTCTACTTTATATAGGCTGTGTATATATCATCTCATTCCTGCTTTTAATATATGTTAGTGTTATTTTAAGTTTTATGTGTTGTTTGGTATGATTTGGTAGGTTATTTTTAAGGTCTGGGAACACTCAAAATTTTTTTCCATATAAATTGATGATAATTGCTTCTTCGGCGTAAAGCATTTCGGCACAAAAGGTTTCATAGGAACACTCTACCTTAGTGGGCGAAATACGGGACAGTTGGCAACCCTACACCTCTCAGACTGTCTCAGACTGGCTGTCAGTAGTTATGAGCCAAATTTCAGGGAACTTGCAGAAAGTGTTCAGCCCCAGTCATCATACTGAGTGCAACAGTCAATTTTTATTCATTCATTTTTTGTGTTGAAATAAAATTAAATAATGAAACTTAGAATTAAAGGTGTGAAGTATTGTAGGATTCTTAAAGAAAGACAGCTATGGCCTGTTTGATATGCTAGTTACAGTGTTTGAATTAATTTGAAAGTTTGACAAAAGTATTTTGTGTAATTCAAATACAATTCACCCAAATAAAGGCCTCAAATTGGAAGTACAATCTGATCTGTTTTTTCTCTAAACGATTTAGTAGGTAGGTCTTGCCTTTCACTGAGGTCGAGGTAGGGGAGCTTTGGCTTAAAAAGGTTGGTGACCACTACCCTAAAGGTTAACTTGCAGTTAGAACTGGTGGTGAGGAAGGCAAATGCCATGTTAGCATTCATTTAAAGAGGTCTAGAATACAAGAGCAAGGGTGTGATGCTGAGGCTTTATAAGGCACTGGTAAGGCCTCACCTTGAGAATTGTGAACAATTTTGGGCTCCTCATCTAAGAAAAGATGTGCTGGCATTGGAGAGGGTTCAAAGGAGTTTCACAAGGATGATTCTGGGAATGAAAGAGTTATCATGTGAGTGTAATACCCTGGTTCATATTTTTTGCTGTTATGCTGTTCTGTATTTCATTTTGTGCTGTTCTGTGTGAGCTGCTTGTTTTCCGCTTATGTTTGGGTTACTGTTGAAGATAAGAGATAGGAGAATTTTGTGCCATCCAGTTAGGATGGTCAGATTAAGAGGAGCTTTCTCTGGTGAGGGACACTAAGATTGGGCTTGGGGCTTTTGTTAGTGAGAGATGAGGAGAGAAGAGGTTGTAGGATTCGACTCGGAGCAGAGCTGTGATTCAACAAAGGATCAGCGACAGGGAAACCGTGAGCTCTAACTGGTGCACGTTAGTCTGTTTAATTAAAATAGGCCCTTTTTTTTGTTCTTTCTCCTTTCATCAAATTAAGAATTATAAAGCTAAATCATTTAATTGTGTGCGATGTACTGTCTGTCATTTTGTGGCACTCATTTGTAACAGAGTAACGAATTACACAGCATCCACACAAACAGGGTTTTTGGGTAGGCTCAGACCTCAGTCTCACAGGTCTCTGTACCCTTTCCAATGCTTCCACATCCTTCCAATAGTGAGGTGACCAGAACTGGACACAGTACTCCAAGTGTGGCCTAACCAGAGTTTTATAGAGCTGCATCATTACATCGTGACTCTTAAACTTTGTCCCTCGACTAATGAAAGCTAACACCTCATAAGCTTTCTTAACTACCTTATCTACCTGTGAGGCAGCTTTCAGGGATCTGTGGACATGTACCTCCGGATCCCTCTGTTCCTCCACACTACCAAGTATCCTGCCATTTACTTTGTACTCTGCCTTGGAGTTTGTCCTTCCAAAGTGTACCACCTCACACTTCTCTGGGTTGAACTCCATCTGCCACTTAGCCCACTTAGGCATCTTATCAATGTCTCTCTGCAATCTTCGACAATCTTCTACACTATCTACAACACCACCAACCTTTGTGTCGTCTGCAAACTTGCCAACCCACCCTTCTACCCCCACATCCAGGTCGTTAATAAAAATCACGAAAAGTAGAGATCCTTGTGGGACACCACTAGTCACAACCCTCCAATCTGAATGTACTCCCTCCACCACGACCCTCTGCCTTCTGCAGGCAAGCCAATTCTGAATCCACCTGGTCAAACTTCCCTGGATCCCGTACCTTCTGACTTTCTGAATAAGCCTACCGTATGGAACCTTGTCAAATGCCTTACTAAAATCCATGTAGATCACATTCACTGCACTATCCTCATCTATATGCCTGGTCACCTCCTCAAACAACTCTATCAGGCTTGTTAGACGCGATCTGCCCTTCACAAAGCCATGCTGACTGTCCCTGATCAGACCATGATTCTCTGAATGCCCATAGATCCTATCTCTAAGAATAGTTTCCAACAGCTTTCCCACCACAGATGTAAAGCTCATGGTCTATAATTACCCGGACTATCCCTACTACCTTTTTTGAACAAGGGGACAACATTCGCCTCCCTCCAATCCTCCGGTACCATTCCCGTGGACAACGAGGACATAAAGATCCTAGCCAGAGGCTCAGCAATCTCTTCCCTTGCCTCGTGGAGCAGCCTGGGGAATATTCCGTCAGGCCCCAGGGACTTATCTGTTCTATTGTATTTTAACAACTCCAACACCACCTCTCCCAAAATATCAACATGCTCCAGAACATCAACCTCACTCATATTGTCCTCAGTGTCATCAAGTTCCCTCTCATTGGTGAATACCGAAGAGAAGTATTCATTGAGGACCTTGCTCGCTTCCACAGCCTCCAGGCACATCATCCCACCTTTATCTCTAATCGGTTCTACCTTCACTCCTGTCATCCTTTTCTTCTTCACATAATTGAAGAATGCCTTGGGGTTTTCCTTTACCCTACTTGCCAAGGCCTTTTCATGCCCCCTTGCTCTTCTCAGCCCCTTCTAAATCTCCTTTCTTGCTTCCCTATATTCCTCAATAGACCCTTCTGATCCTTGCTTCCTAAACCTCATGTATGCTGCCTTCTTCCACCTGACTAGATTTTCCACCTCACTTGTCACCCATGGTTCCTTCACCCTACCATTCTTTATCTTCCTCACCGGGACAAATTTATCCCTAACATCCTGCAAGAGATCTCTAAACATCGACCACATGTCCATAGTACATTTCCCTGCAAAAGCATCATCCCAATTCATACCCGCAAGTTCTAGCCTTATAGCCTCATAATTTGCCCTTCCCCAATTAAAAATTTTCCTGTCCTCTCTGATTCTGTCCTTTTCCATGATAATGCTAAAGGCCAGGGATCTGTGATCACTGTCCCCCAGATGCTCACCCACTGAGAGATCTGTGACCTGACCCAGTTCATTACCTAATACTAGATCTACTATGGCATTCCCCCAGTCAGCCTGTCAACATACTGTGACAGGAATCCGTCCTGGACACACTTAACAAATTCTGCCCCGTCTAAACCCTTGGAACCAATCAATACAGGTTTCCCCTGCCATCCGAAGATAGAGCGTTCCTATAAAACAGTTTGTAAGCCAGAATGTCATAAAGTGAAGAAGCAATTACCATTTATTTATATGGGAAAAATTTGTGAGCATTCGCAAACCCAAAAATAACCTACCAAATCATGCCAAATAACACATAAAACCTAAAATAACAGTAACATATAGTAAAAGCAGGAATGATATGATAAATTCACAGCCTATATAAAGTAGAAATATTTCCCTACAATCATTGCTGCACTGTTCTGCGTAGCGAAAATCTCACGCAAGTGCTCTCGGCAGAAATTCTCTCTCCAGTAACCTTTAAGCTATGAAGCTGCCAAATCATACCAAATAACGCATAAAAATACACAGCCTATATAAAGTAGAAATAATGTATGTACAGTGTAGTATCACTTACTGGAATCAGGAAGACAGCGCCGAGCACACTGATGATGGTGTGTTAGGCTGAGTCGTCGGAGGTTGGGGTAGTGCAGTGGCCCCCACCCTCCAGGCCGCCGACCGATACCAATCCGTGAAGCATGCAGGGGTACAGCAGTAGCCAGGACTCACCCAACACATCTTTAAGAAAAAAGCCAAAATAAACAAGCTAATTAATTAGGTGCCACCTGGCACGTAATTAATTAGTTTGTTTGTTTCGGCTTTTTTCTTAAAGATGTGCTGGGTGCGTCCTGGCTACTGCTGCATTCTCCGCGGCAATATATCGGTCCGCGGCCTGGTGATTGGGGTGGTGGGACACTGGGGTGTCATCTCTTCAATCAGGGCAGGCAGGTCATCTTCTTCTATGTCTGCCTGCCTCGATGTCAAGGGTCGAGGTTCATCGTCTGCTGTGGCTGATGTGGAAGGCTTGCTTGACTGCTTAGCCTTGCGCATTTTTCTGTCATACAGTTCTTTTTAAGCACTCAAACCATCTTGCAAATATGCCCTAAACCGACGTACCCTTTCAAAATTAAAGTCGTACTTTATCATTGCAGCAAAAATCTCACGCAGTTGCTTCACGTTCAGTTCCTGGACGACTTCACTTTCGGTGCGTTCGCTACTGCATTCGGTTTCGATTGTTATCCTTTCCTCTTCCAATTGCATCAGCTCTTCATCTATCAGTTCTTGGTCATGGGATGCCAAAACCTTATCAACATCATCTTCGTAAACTTCCACAAGCCAAACTCACTTTGTCCTTGCTTCATAGAATTTCATAGAATAGTACAGCACAGTACAGGCCCTTCGGCCCACAATGTTGTGCCGACCCTCAAACCCTGCCTCCCATATAACCCCCCCACCTTAAATTCCTCCATATACCTGTCTAGTACTCTCTTAAACTTCACGAGTGTATCTGCCTCCACCACTGACTCAGGTAGTGCACTCCACGCACCAACCAGTCTCTGAGTAAAAAACGTTCCTCTAATATCCCCCTTGAGCTTTCCACCCCTTACCTTAAATCCATGTCCTCTTGTATTGAGCAGTGGTGCCCTGGGGAAGAGGTGCTGGCTATCCACTCTATCTATTCCTCTTATTATCTTGTACACCTGTATCATGTCTCCTCTGATCCTCCTTCTCTCCAAAGAGTAAAGCCCTGGCTCCCTTAATCTCTGATCATAATGCATACTCTCTAAACCAGGCAGCATCCTGGTAAATCTCCTCTGTACCCTTTCCAATGCTTCCACATCCTTCCTATAGTGAGGCGACTAGAACTGGACACAGTACTCGGCGAGTGTGGCCTAACCAGAGTTTTATAGAGCTACACCATTACATCGTGACTCTTAAACTCTATCCGTTGACTTATGAAAGCTAACACCCCATAAGGTTTCTTAACTACCCTATCCACCTGTGAGGCAACTTTCAGGGATCTGTGGACATGTACCCCCAGATCCCTCTGCTCCTCCACACTACCAAGTATCCTGCCATTTACTTTGTACTCTGCCTTGGGGTTTGTCCTTCCAAAGTACCACCTCAGACTTCTCCAGGTTGAACTCCATCTTCCACTTCTCAGCCCACTTCTGCATCCTATCAATGTCTCTCTAGAATCTTCGGCAATCCCCTACACTATCTACAACACCACCAACCTTTGTGTTGTCTGCAAACTTGCCAACCCACCCTTCTATCCCCACACCCAGGTCGTTAATAAAAATCATGAAAAGTAGAGGTCCCAGAACAGATCCTTGTGGGACACCACTAGTCACAATCCTCCAATCTGAATGTACTCCCTCCACCACGACCCTCTGCCTTCTGCAAGCAAGCCAATTCTGAATCCACCTGGCCAAACTTCCCTGGATCCCATGCCTTCTGACTTTCTGAAAAAGCCTACCGTGTGGAACCTTGTCAAATGCCTTACTAAAATCCATATGGATCACTTCCACTGCACTACCCTTATCTATGTGCCTGGTCACCTCCTCAAAGAACTCTATCAGGCTTGTTAGACACGATCTGCCCTTCACAAAGCCATGTTGACTGTCCCTGATCAGACCATGATTCTCTAAATACCCATAGATCCTATCTCTAAGAATATTTTCCAACAGCTTTCCCACCACAGATGTAAGGCTCATGGTCTATAATTACCCGGACTATCCCTACTACCTTTTTTGAACAAGGGGACAACATTCGCCTCCCTCTAATCCTCCGGTACCATTCCCGTGGACAACGAGGACATAAGGATCCTAGCCAGAGGCTCAGCAATCTCTTCCCTTGCCTCGTGGAGCAGCCTGGGGAATATTCTGTCAGGCCCCAGGGACTTATCTGTCCTAATGTATTTTAACAACTCCAACACCTCCTCTCCCTTAATATCAACATGTTCCAGAACATCAACCTCACTCATATTGTCTTCATTGTCATCAAGTTCCCTCTCATTGGTGAATACCGAAGAGAAGTATTCATTGAGGACCTCGCTCACTTCCACAGCCTCCAGGCACATCTTCCCACCTTTATCTTCTTTCACCACGATCGAAACGCTTAATTATGTCTAGTTTTACACTAAGTGTAACACCCTTACGAGCTTTTTAGGCTTTTCCGATACCTTAGAACTCATCTTGCAAACGGCTGCTCAGAGGCACCTGTTTAAGCAATGCCAGCGAGAATGCAGTTCCGAATCCGTGAGTGGCTGCTCGGGGCGCGCGCTGATTTTTTTCGTAACAGTGAAAACACCTTCTGTTAGCGAAAACAGGTAACTAATGTAGGTCTTTTGTAACAGTGAGGTTTCATAAAGCGAACGTTCGAAAAGCGAGGGACACCTGTATTAGGAAAGTTAAAGTCACCCATGATAACAACCCTGTTATTTTTTCACCTTTCCAAAATCTGCCTCCCAATCTGCTCCTCTGTATCTCTGCTGCTACCGGGGGGGGGGGGCCTATAGAATACCCCCAATAGAGTAACTGCTCCCTTCCTGCTCCTGACTTCCACCCATACTGACTCAAAAGAGGATCCTGCAACATTACCCACCCTTTCTGTAGCTGTAATAGTATCCCTGACCAGTAATGCCACCCCTCCTCCCCTCCCCCCCCATTCCTTTTAAAGCACTGAAATCCAGGAATATTGAGAATCCATTCCTGCCCTGGTGCCAGCCAAGTCTCTGTAATGACCACTACATCATAATTCCATGTATGTATCCAAGCTCTCAGTTCATCACCTTTGTTCCTGATGCTTCTTGCATTGAGGTACACATACTTTAGCCCTTCTACCTTACTACCTTTACATCTTTTATTCTGCTTCTCTTTCCTCAAAGCCTCTCTATATGTTAGATCTGGCTTTACTCCATGCACTTCTTTCATTACTCTATTGCTCCAGGTCCCATCCCCCTTACAAATTAGTTTAAACCCTCCCGAACTATGCTAGCAAACCTACCTGCAAGGATATTGCTCCCCCTCGAGTTCAGGTGCAACCCATCCAATCTGTACAGGTCCCACCTTCCCCAGACGAGATCCCAATGATCCAAAAATCTAAAACCCTGCCCCTGCACCAACTCCTCAGCCACACATTCAACTGCCATCTCCTCCAATTCTTACCATCACTGTCACTTAGCACTGGTAGCAATCCTGAGAATGCCACCCTTGAGGTCCTGTTCTTCAGCCTTCTGCCTAGTTCCCAAAATTCACACTTCAGGACCTCATCCTTCTTCCTGCCTGTGTCGTTGGTCCCAACATGTATCACGACTTCTGGTTGCTTTCCCTCGTACCAGGATGTCATGCATCCGGTCAGGGATATCCCGGACCCTGGCACCCGGGAGGCAACAAACCATGCGGGTGTCCTTCTCACGTCCACAAAATCTCCTGTCTGCTCCCTGACTATAGAGTCTCCAATGATGACAGCTGTCCTCTTCTCCGTCCCACCCTTCTGCACCACAGAGTCAGACTTAGTGCCAGAGGCCCTGCCACCGTGGCTCACACCTAGTTGGTCGTTTGGTGGGGCCGGAGGTTGTCTTCCCTGGACTTATGCAGACAAGGAAACCAGAGTGTTTCACAAGGAACATTTGATGGCTCTGGGTCTGTACTCGCTGGAATTTAGAAGGACCAGGGGGGAATCTCATTGAAACCTTTCAAATGTTGAAAAACCTAGATAGAGTAGATGTGGAAAGGATGTTTCCCATGGTGAGGGAGTCTAGAACAAGAGGGAAGAGCCTCAGGATAGAGGGGTGTCCATTTATAACAGATGCAGAGAAATTTCCTTAGCCAGAGGGTGGTGAATTTGTGGAACTTATTACCACAGACAGCCGTGAAGGTCAGGTCACTGGGTGTATTTAAGGTAGAGCTTGATAGTTTCTTGATTGGAAATGGCATGGAGGGTTACCGGGAGAAGGCTGGGGAGTGGGTTGAGGAGGGGAAAAAGGGATCAGCCATGATTGAATGGTGGAGCAGACTCGTTGAGCCAAATGGCCTAATTCTACTTCTATATCTTATGGTCTGATATTTCATGATGACTGTAATATTGTCTGCTTTATAGCGAGGAGGAGAGTTGAATAGTTAGAATTTATTTCTAAGGCAGTAATGTTTTATAATTTGTACTTTTTAACCATCTTTAATTAACATTGTTTTATGTTGCAGCCAGTTGTTTCTGTCGGCAATGTTGGCCAGTTAGCGGTAGATCTGATAATATCTACACTCAACCTGCCACGGGTTGGTTATATTCATACTGATTGCCTTGTTCCAGTGGTGGGAAACAATCCATATGCAACAACAATGGAAAATTCCTCAGAAATATGCACCAGCTCTGAGGGTAAGTGGCATCACTTTCTGCATTAAAAAAAAAAGCAAGGAAGAGTATCTCCAGGAAACTTATGAATGAAAATTTTGAGTAATGTTTCTTTGGAAACAGGAAGTCCCAGATGATGGTGATGTTTCTAAATTATCAAAGGGAAAATCAACATTTGGGCAAATTATTCACTGTGTCTTCTGCCCTTGCAGTGCATATGTACAAAGCTATGTAGCAAGTTAAATGCCTTCTCAAAAATCACCCAAGACAGAAGCTTTCTTCAAGGTTTTTAATGAGATCTTACTTGGGAAATTGCAGAAAGTTAAGTACAGTATTGTTGCACGACTGTATACTAATACTGTTGATTATTTCACGGTCGGTTTCAACCAAGGCAATACACATACACAGTACTCCATAACTTTGCCGTGTAAATAAAAGTAAACTCGTGCACAACTATTTATTAGTAACAGTAAACGTAATACTTCCTTCAAAATATATCTACTAAATATTTGCCAATATTAACAAAAACTTAAAGAATCACAGATGTTGCTGTTTCAAGGGCAAATAAAGAGAGGATGGAGATAGATGTCTTTCCAGGAGGCATTTCATATCAAATCCAAATTACCCACGAAGGAAATTATATAAAAAAACAGCTTACAAAGAGGAATTCCTGTTCATACAAAATGAACTGTGCCTCTAGAGGGCAAAACAGTGGCCATCGTATTTACAAACACCTGGCTTTGTGATACCCCTACATATGAGCCCATAATGTTAATTCAAAAGCTAATTTAAAATAATTACTATGAACAACAGAAATCTCCCCTTCTGTCATTATTCTTACCAGTTGTATGTGCTTTTGATGTCATTCACTACAATTCAATTGAGATATTTAAAATATGTTGTATTTTCTGACTTGTGTACAAAGTTGACTTCTGTAAAAAGTTGACTTGTTGATGACTTTGCAGACTACCAGTTGCTGCATTACTAGTCTGGACTGCACCATAGACTTCCATTGCCTCTGAAGTTAAGTTTTGGCTGTGCTTCATTAAATCTCCAGTGGAATGATTCCAGGGAACATGGTGGCAGTGTGGATTTGGGGTTGACAGGGTCATTTTTGCTGAACCCAACTATCCCAGTCTCTTTACTGTGTAAGGCAATTATTAAGGTCCTTGGGTGCTCGTGCCACTCATCCCCTTGTCTACAACTTGAGCAAAATAGTGAGATGGGCATTTTAAAAAAACACCAAATGCAAGATTGTTGGAGTTTAGATGAGGTGTTAAAATGAGCCCTGGCTTCTCTTTTGGATTGGTGTAAATGGTCCAGTGTCATCCTCTATCAAAGGCTCATGGTCACTTTTCTATCTATCATTCCTCAACCAATGTCACTAAAATAGATTAATCATTTGTGTTAATGCTGGTTTTAGGACTAAAATGGTACACAGCATTGCATGCATCTAAACCAACAATGATTAGACCAGAAGAATTTAATGGACAGAAAAGTATGATGGAATATTTTGATAAAGATGCTTTTTATGCTGTTGGGACAGTTAGTAGTGTTGATGAAAACAAGGAGAAGTTGAGGGTGTTGATGAATGATCTGTAAGTAATGAACTGGGATTGAGGTCCATTTAGGCTGAAGGACCTGTTACTGTGCTGAATGATTCTAAAAGTTCAGTGTCAGGTAGTGTGAGGTCATCTTTTGCTTCATTGGTTCTTATTGGTTGAATGTGAGGATCAGAATATTTCTCAATGGCAAGAAATATGGAACCAAAGAGAAGCAGAGATTTACGGACTTGTATAGAAGTCACTTAAAAATTCTATGGGAGTTGTAGAAAGCTCTGTAAAGCCCATGTCTAGAGTTTTTATTCTGGGCACATTTTCTTAGAGGATATTTGGAACGGAAACCTGTGATCTTACTGCATGCAAGTTTTGCACTGTATCTGTACCTCACTGTACTTGTGCACATGATAATAAACTCGACAGGAATGATACTGATGATACTTGATTCTTGAATGTTATCTATTTATAAAGAAGAATAATCAGGTATCAACTTCATTTGGGAATGAATTCCTGACGAATATTGAAAAGCCTAGATGGAGTGGATTTTTCAGTGGAGGGAGGGTCTATGATCATAGGACAAACCTCAAAATAGAATCTAGATCAGAGATGAGGAGGAATTCCTTTAGCCAGAGGGAGGTGAGTGTGTGGAATTCATTGCCACAGATAGCTGTGGAGGCTAAGACATTGGATGTATTTAAAATAAAGGTTGATTGATTCCTGATTAGTAAGGGTGTCAAATGTTACAGGGAGAAAGCAGGAGAATGGGGTGGAGAGGGAAAATAAGTCAGCCATGATTCAGTGGTGGAGCAGACATGATGGGCCAAATGGCCTACTTCTGCTCCTAGATCTTCTAGTCTTATGACTAAACTGAAAATAGGTTGTCAAGATCGGGGAAGTTTAAGCAGCTAAAATGTAATCTAATTGAATTTTGGATGATTAGATTAGATTAGATTATGAGGACATGCAGTCCTCTTTTATTGTCATTTAGTAATGCATGCATTAAGAAATGATACAATGTTCCTCCAGAATGATGTCACAGAAACACAAGACAAGCCAAGACTGCAAAACTGACAAAAACCACATAATTATAACATATAGTTACAACAGTGCAAAGCAATACTGTAATTTGTTGAAGAACAGACCATGGGCACGGTAAAAAAAAGTCTTGAAGTCTCTCGAAAGTCCCATCATCTCACGCAGACGGTAGAAGGAAGAAAAACTCTCCCTGCCATGAGCTTCCAGCGTTGCAAACTTGCCAATGCAGCACCCTGGAAGCACCCGACCACAGCCAACTCTTGAGTCTGTCCGAAAACTTCGAGCCTCCGATACCAAGCACCATCTCTGCCGAGCGCTTTGACCCCAGCCCCGACAATACGCAAAGCTGAGGATTTGGGGCCTTCCCCTCCCGAGATTCTCGATCGCACAGTAGCAGCGGCAGCAAAGCAGGCATTTCAGAAGTTTATCCAGATGTTCCTCTGTGCTTCTCACGTCTGTCTCCATCAAATCAGGATTGTGCACGGTACCTACGTACAAATACGGTATCATTTTGGAGCGGCCGCGCAGGCTGCATCGCGCCGCCAACTTCTCTTCCCCTCCTGGGCAATAAGTTAGAGAAAAGGTTAAAGTAGGCAATAGGTTAGGGAAAAACTCTTTCCTCTGGTAAGGGAAATCCAGAGCAAGTGGACATAACCATAAACTGTGAACATGTGATTCATAGGTAAAGACAGCAGGCTGCTTCACATAGGATTTTATTTTTTCTCTCTGCTTATAGAATAGTACAGAAGAAGGCCATTCAGCCCATGCTGTTCATGCCAAATTTAATTGAGGCTAGTTAATTTAGGAATTTCAGGGCTGAGCTTGAGATGTTTGTTAGATAATGGCTAATGTATACTATTAGACATATTCTAACTAGCTGGTGAAGTGGTTAGATGAGCAGCTCCTGTTTCTAAGACGTGTGTAAATGCATGTTTTTCTTCCACACTCTCTTTGTGTGGTATTCATTAACATTTTTTTTTGTATGACTTTCAAAGATGTTCATTAGAACTACAGTTGTTTTGTAGCTATAATTACATGCAGCTAAAGTGTAGTATCTTATTCTTACTTGTAGAGACCAGTCTGTGATATTTATTTTTTGGACACAAGTGCAAGTTCATTTCTTTTGAGGATATATAATGAAACTCTTATAATTGCAAAATCTCACTGGGGAACTTGTTACCTTCTTGTGTTTAATGTGTTGATTTTTCTCTATAATTACAGTTTATGCTTCAGGAGAGCAGAAGTTGGCGGTCCTCCAGATTCGGTCACCAATTGTTCGGGTACTACAGCTACAAATTGAGATTTGTTTCTGTCTTTCGTGAATTAGATCTATTTAAATTTAAGTGCTTTCCACCAAATATGGCATGGGGCTATGGGATGACTTAATTGAACAAAAATTAGCTTTGATTTGGAAAATATGAGGGATACATATCCCTCTGCAAGAAGTAATTTCCTACATCTCTCTGTTTTAAATGATTTCCTCTTCTATTAAAGTTATATCCTCTGTTTAAGATATTCTTGTTACTGGAAACATCTCAACATTTACCTTGTTTTCCCTTTTTATGACCTTGTATTGATCATATCCAAAAATACAGATCCAATTTCTTTAACTGCTCATGGTAGGACATCCCTATTATTCTAAGAATGAGCTTAGCAATTTTTTTGGATTGCTTCCAACAGTAGTAAATACTTTTTAAATAAGGGGACCAATACAGTTTTTATACTCTTAAGAGTGGTCTCACCAACACCCTCTACAATTGTTACAATGCTTTTCCATTTCTAAACTCTAACCCTTTCACAATAAAGACTAAAATACTATTTGCCTTCCTGGGAACTTGCTGCACCTGTCTGCTATTTTTTTGTGATTCATGCATAGAACGCATAGATCGCTCTGTACTTCGCTCATTTCCAGTCCCTCTCCATGTACGGTACTGTGCAAAAGCCATAGGTGCATATATCTAGCTAGGGTGCCTAAGACTTTTGCACAGTACTGTAGTAATTTTATGTTTTGCACTGTACTGCTGCCGCAAAAAAAAACAAATTCCATGACGTGTGAGTGATGATATATCAATTGGATTCTGATCTAGGTCTCATTTGTGGACTAAGAGTGGAAAGAGGGCAGGGAGAGGGAAACCATAGTTGCGAAGAGGGGGAGGGAGTGGAAGCATCAGAGAGACATTCTATAGTGATTAATAAATCAATTGTTTGGAATCAAATTGCCTTGCCTGATGTCTCAGGGTTGGGTGTGTCTGTACCTGCGCTACTCCTTGCCCTGGCACTCCTTCTCTTCTACCTGTCCCACACCCCTCATGTGGCGTACCACATTGACAAATCGAGTACTGTGCAAGAGTCTTAGGCACCCTAGCTGTATTTATGTGCCTAAGACTTTTGCACAGTATAGTATATAATGGTCTTTCTTCTGATTACTCCATCAGATCGTATGACCTCAAGCTTTCCCACATTAAACTCCTTTTGCCAAGTGCTCTCATGCTCCTCAATTTTACCTATGGCCAGTTGCAGATCCAACTGTTCCAACGTTTTTGGAGGCCCATTGGCAAAACTGAAAACCTTGTGTTCCACTCCCTCCTTCAGATCACTAATGTAAAGAACAAATAATTGAGGTCCAAGATTGATCCTTGGAGCACTCTACTAGTTGCACCATTCTGGCCTGAGAAAGATATATTTATTTTGTAAAAGAGTTTGATGGAATTCATTTACTGGGCTGCATGAAATCACTGGACATAGAGAAATATACTTTTGACTTGCAGTTAGTGTAGTATAGATTCACTACTTTGATTCCAGAGATGATGGACTTGGCCCATGAGATTAAGTTAAAGTTAGCCTCTTTTCATTTGAATTTAGTTAGTTTTGTTGAGACAGGTTTCTGAGAAGGAATAACATGGTCAGACAGAGAGTCTAAAGCCAGGGCATGTAATCTCAGGACTGGAGTCTAGTCATTTAGGACTGAGAAAAACTAATTTCTTTATGAGGGGTTGTAAATCTAGGCATTCTGTACCTTAGGGATATGGATGCTCCTATGTTGAGTACACTCAAAGCTGAAATTATAGAAATTGGACTCTAAGGCAATCACAGCACGTGGAATCCGTTGAAGAAATGGATCAGGTACAGAGCTGACCAGAAATTGCTGAATGGTGGATCAGGCTTGAGCAGCTGCATAGTCTACTCCAGCCTTTCCATATGGCCTTGAAATGTTATGGTGCCGGGAGAGCTGCACGATGAACACTCTATCTGCAGTTTGTCCAATGAGTAAGAACGTTGTTAATTCTGTAGTCATATTTTCCAGTCACGTTTTATTTATACAGCAGGTTTGTATTTTAACTTGAGCAGAATTCAGAATGCTGGGAGAAATCCTGCGTTCCACTGCTCTGCTGCTTGACCATTTCTGGATCATGCCTATTTAGGTTTTGGAAAAATTTGTACAGATAGTACAAATAGATTTGTACACTGTTGTTCTGGGATCCTTAGGGCAGAAATGCAGGGCAAATTGGAATCTTGCACAAGTAACTTGCTGTTTTCTCATTATTTGCTGATTGCCTTTCATTGGAAGTTGATTGGGAAGGCTAATTTAGAGAATAAATTCCAGTGTAGATCTCATGAGTCAGCTGACCTGTTCTCTTAAAATTTGGTGTTCCTTTTACTTTTTATAGGGAAAACAACGCACGTTCCGACAGCAGCTCCTTTCCTGGATTAAAGAAAGTGAATTCAGTAGGGTTATACTCTTGTCCAGCAGCTATGCACATCACCGTGTTGACCAGCAGCTCATTGGGTAAGTTTAGCCTCATACACTATGCTAGCATTCTCAAGAGCCAAATGTCTTCAGGCATTCAGGTTGTAGGTACTGAGCCATGGAGCTCAGTGTTACTCGAAGCAAAGACTTTGCCACCTTTATTACATTTGCCTCAGATCCTGAAGTAGAAGGGGAAAATAAATCAGCAGCTGACACTTATCCAAACTCCAAGGTGCTTCTGAGGTTCTGGACTGGAAACTGAATGGAAAAGACAACTGTGGAACGACTCCTTAAATTTTAAGCTATTGTCTTGCTTGACTTGCTCTTGGAGATCATTTTTAACCCAGAGGGCTAAATTGACAATACTCAATACCTGTTTTTGTATAATTTCTAATTTCTTTTCATTGATAAACAAGGTCTTTGTAAGTGGGGTACAAAATATACATTAGGATCCAGAAGCCATAGGAGCAGAATTAGGCCACTCAGCCCATCAAGTCTGCTCCACCATTCCATCAGAGCTGATCTATTCTCCCTCTCAATCCCATTCTCTTGCCTTCTCCCTGTGACCTTTGATGTTCTAATTAATCAAGAACCTATCAACCTGTGCTTTAAATATACCCAATGACTTGACCTCCATAGCAATGAATTATACAGATTCACCACCCTCTGGCTAGAGGAATTCCTTCTCATCTCTGTTCTAAATGGATATCCTTCTATTCTGAGGCTGTGCCCACTGTTTCTAGATACCCCCACTTTACTTTGCTTTCTAAGTAAAGCAAAAGTAAATTTTAAAATCAGAGTACATGCATGTTACCATATGCAACCCTGAGTATGCCCGCAGGAAAATGAATAGTAACTATGACAGGATCAGTGAAAAATCAACCAGAGTTCAGAAGACAACAAACTGCAAATACAAACATAAATACTAAGGACGCTGTGCTGACGTTGGCCTACTTTATCATGTGCCTCCAAGTACCCTGAAACCTCATCCTTAATAATCGACCCTGACATAGAATGTAGAACATAGAAATCTACAGCACATTACAGGCCCTCCAGCCCACAATGTTGTACGGACCGTGTTGTGCTATACCAATAACCAGCAAGCCCTCCCCCATTCATGTGATTACTTTGAGTTCAGAAGTGGAGATATCAAATGCTCAAATATAAACCTTTTCACTTTGGAAATCTCTGGCCACTCTCCAAGGCCATCACATCTTCCCTTACATAGTAATATTGCTCACAATAATCCAAATACAGGCTCCACACAAAGCCACGTCTTAGAATATAGAAGAGTACGGCATGGGAACAAGCCATTTGGCCCACAGTGTTGCACCAAACTAGCCAAAAAGCAAATCAAAAACACCCAAACATTAACCCCTCCTACCTGCACCATGTCCAAATCCCTCCAACTTTGTTACATGCATGTACCTATCCAAACATCTCTGAAAACCTTGTAATGCATTTGCCTCTGCCTCCATACCAGGCAGCGCATTCCAGGCATCTATGACTCCTGAGTAAAAATCTTATCCCTCACATCCTCCTTGCACCAACCCCCTTCACTTTCAGTGCATGCCCTCTCGTTTTAGACATGTTTAACCCTGGGAAATTGATAGTCTGTCCACTCTATCTATGCCTCTCATAATCTTGTGAACCTCTATCAGATCTCCCCTCAGCTTCCGACTCAACAGAGAAAACACCCCAAGTTTATCCAGAGTCTCGTGATAGCACATGCCCTCTAAACCAGGCAGCATCCTGGTGAACCTCTTCTGCACCCTCTCCAATGCCTCAACATTCGGTACCCCAGACAACACACACAAAATGCTGGAGGAACTCAGTAGGCCTGGCAGCATCTATGGAAAAGAGTACAGTCAATGTTTTGGGCCAAGACCCTTCAGCAGGACTGGAGAAAAAAAGCTGAGGAGAAGATTTAAAAGAGTGGGGAGGGCAGAGAGAAACACAAAGTGATACAGTCGGCCCTCCTTATCCGCAAGTTCTGCATGCGCGAATTCAACCAACCGCGAACCGAGAAAACCGGAAGTGCTCTTCCAGCACTTGTTGTTCGAACATGTACAGACATTTTTTTCTTGTCATTATTCCCTAAACAATGTAGTATAACAACTATTTTACATGGCATTTATATTGTATTAGGTATTACAAGTAATCTGGAGATGATTTAAAGTATACGGGAGGATGTGTGTAGGTTATCGTGGATCGGGATCGAAAACAAAACCATAAGTTCTCTTACTAAGTAAGTCGGAACAGGTACATCCAGTATTATTTAGCGTCAGTTAGTCAAACATTTGTCTTAGTATATAGTATATATTTTACCTTTCTATGCATATAAAACACTTAAGAAACGTATGTTTTTGCGCCGGGCTCGCGAACGGAAATTCCCGAGTTTGATCCAGTGACAGACCGCTCCCGAGCGCGCTCTCCATCCGTACCGGGTTGATGTGGAGGATCAAAAGCCCAAAACCCAATAATTAAACCATTGCGTTGCTTAGTAATAATTGTAGCTTTAATCGGGGCAGGGATTTTCTCACTTTATCCTTTAAAATTGTTCTGATCGTTGACCGACTGTAGGCTAACACTTTTCCAATGACCGATGGCATTTCACCTCTTTTCGATTGCTTTATTATTTCCACTTAATTTTAAATCACAATCGTGATTATTTTCGTGAGCAGAAACACTGCGGATTCAGAGCTTTGCCGCCGGATCCTAATGTCCACTGCACTGAGACAGGTTAAGTAAGGTCCGGGGTTCTGCTGGGTCCTAAGGTCCACCGCATTTAGACAGGTTGAATAAGGACTTGAGCTTCGTGTTTTTTGGTATCCGCGAGGGGTCCCGGAACCAATCCCTTGCAGATAAGGAGGGCTGGCTGTACAGGTGAAACCTGAAGGGGGAAGAGTGAAGTAAGAGCTGGGGAGTTGATAGGTGAGATAAATACAGGGCTGGAGTAGAAGAGGACAGAAGGCCATGGAGGAAAGAAAAGGGGGGAAGAGCACCAGAGGGAGGTGATGGGCAGGCAGGGAGATAAGATGAGAGAGGATAAAAGGGATGGGGAATGGTGAAGGAGGTGGGCAGCGGGGCATTACCAGAAGTTCGAGAAATTGATGTTCACGACATCAGGTTAGAGGTCACACAGATCCAATACTCCAGATGTGGCCTAACCAGAGTTTTATAAAGTTGCAACATAACCTCCTGACCTTTGAACTCAATGCCTTGACTAATAAAAGCAAGCATTCCATAGGCCTTCTTAACAACTTATCGACCTGTGTAGCCACCTTCAAGGAGCTGTGAACTTGGATCCCAAGATCTCTCTGATTGTCTTCTTACATCCGCCCTACCGAGGTGCAACACCTCACATTTGTCTGGGTTAAACTCCATCTGCCATTTCTCAGCCAATATCTGCAACTGATCTATATTGTGCTGTATTCTTTGTCAGTCTTCTACACTATCGGCAACGCCACCGATCTTGATATCATCTGCAAATTTACGAACCCACCATCTGCTTTTTCGTCCAGGTCATTTATATACTGTACATCACAAGCAGCAGAGGTCCCAGAACAGATCCCTGCAGAACACCACTAATTACAGATCTATTGCTCGATTAAGTCCCTTCAACCATTACTCTCTGTCTTCTATGCGCAAGCCAGCTCTGAATCCAAACAGCCGCTGATCCCATGTATCTTACAAACAGTTTATTAAAATCCACGTAGACAACATCCACTGCCCTGCCCTCATCACTGTCTCATCGCCTTAATCCTACTTGCCAAGGACTTTCCGTGGCCCTGCCTGGCTTCTCTAATCCCCTTCTTTAGTTTTATCTGGCTTCATTGTACTCCTCGTGCTTTGTTTGATCCTGACTTCCAAACTTTATGTACTTTTCTTTTTTCTTGACTAAATTTGTCACACCTCTGGACAGCCAAGGTTCTCTTATCTTTCCATCTCTGTTCTTCCTTCTAACAGAACATGCCTTTACTGTACTCTGTGCCATTGATCTTTAGACACCCGCCACATGCTTTCCTTCTAACAAGAATCTACCTTTACTGTACTCTGTGCAATTGATCTTTAAACACCCGCCACATGTCTGATGTGGATTTGCCAGAGAAAAGGTGTTCCCAATTAGCGCTTTTTAATTTCTACCTAATGCCCTCATAATTTGCCTTACTCCTATTTAAAACTCTCCCGCAAGGACTATTCCTATCCTTATCTATAGCCATCCTGGAAGATAAGGAGTTGTGGTCACTGTTCCGTAACTGTTCACCCACTGAAAGGTCAGTCACCTAGCCAGGCTCATTACCCAACAGCAGATCCAGTACGGCCCCTCCTCTTGTTGGACCATCCACATGTTGGTTTAAGAAACTTTCCTGTATACACTTGTCAAATTCAGCCCCATCTAAACCCGTTGCACTATAAAGGTCCCAGTTTATGTTAGGGAAGTTAAAATCCCCCATGACAACAGCCCTATTATCTTTACATGTTTCCTTAATCTGATTACATATCTGTTCCTCAATGTCCTGGTGGATATTAGGGGGTCTGTAGCACAATCCCATCAGTGTGATTGCACCCTTTCTATTCCTGAGTTCCACTCAAATGGACTCAATGTCTGGCCCCTCAATTATGTCTCCTGAGTGCAGCTGTGATATTTTCCCCGATTAGCAGTGCAACTCCCCCAACCCCTTCCTCCTCTATATATATTCAGGTGTCTTGCCATTCAGTGTGGGCAATCATGTCTCTTCATCCATCACGGTCCGTGACCCTCCGAGTTGTAGTTGTTGCCTCCCCTGTTTCTAACCATGATGTTATTCCATCTATCATTTTCATTCTCTGCCTCTGCTTCTTTTTCCTTCCAGCTTTCCAGTTGTAACTAAATGTTCTAATGTCTCTCTTCGCATGATGCGTCCAAAGAATTTTGATTGCTGTTTTCTGATTTTTTTTAAGTAATGTATGTTTTCATTCTCTGTAGAACTTCTTCGTTGGTTATCCTGTCCGTATATGATATGCATAGCATTCTTCGGAGGAGCCACATCTCTGCTGCATTGATTCTTTTTTCATTGCATTTGTGATAGTCCATGACTCGCAGCCATACATCAATATAGGAAGAATGTAGCAGCTGAGAGTTCTAAGGCGGATGTCAATTGCTATTTTCTTGTTCGTTAGGATGTTTCTCATTTCTGTAAATGCTGTTCTTGCCATTGCTATTCTTGCTTTTATGTCTGTTTCGCATTTGCCATCAGATGTTACCCATGATCCAAGGTACTTGAAGTTGTGAACTTGTTTCAGGATTTCATTTTCCAATACAATCCTACAATTTGGGATATCAGGTTTCTTTGATATTACCATTACAGGTGCCCCCGCTTTTCGAACGTTCGCTTTACAAAAGCTCACTGTTACGGAAAAAAAGCAGCGCGTGCCCCAAGCAGCCGCTCTCCCCCGGATTCAGAACGGCATTCTAGCCAGCATTGCTTAAATACGTGCCTGTGAGCAGCCGTTAGCAAGATGAGTTCTAAGGTATCGGAAAAGCCTAGAAGAGCTCGTAAGGGTGTTACACTTAGCGTAAGACTAGACATAATTAAGCGTTTTGATTGTGGTGAACGAAGCAAGGACAAAGTGAGTTTGGCTTGTGGAAGCTGATGAAGATGATGTTGAAGACGTTTTGGCATCCCATGACCAAGAACTGATAGATGAAGAGCTGATGCAATTGGAAGAAGAAAAGATAACAATTGAAAGCGAATGCAGTAGCAAACTGAACGTGAAGCAACTGCGTGATATTTTCGCTGCAATGATAAAGTATGACTTTAATTTTGAAAGGGTACGTAGGTTTAGGAGATACTTGCAGGATGGTTTGAGTCCTTACAAAGAACTGTATGATAGAAAAATGTGTGAGGCTCAGCAGTCACGCAAGCCTTCCACATCAGCCACAGCAGACGACGAACCTCAACTTTCGACATCGAGGCAGGCAGTCACAGGAGAAGATGAGCTGCCTGCTCTAATGGAAACAGACGATGAGATGACACCCCAGTGTCCCACCACCCCGCGATTCGCGGAGAATGCAGCAGTAGCTGGGAGGCACACAGCACATCTTTAAGAAAAAGACCAAAATAAACATGCTAATTAATTAGGTGCCCCTCGACAATTATGTGCCGGGCGGCACCTAATTAATTAGCATGTTTATTTCGGCTTTTTTCTTAAAGATGTACTGTGTGCCTCCCAGCTACCGCTGCACCCCTGTGTGCTTCGCTGATCGGTATCGGTAGCCTGGAGGGTGGGGGCCACTGCACCACCCAACCTGCAACGACTCAGTCTAACACACCATCATCAGTGTGCTCGGTGCTGAACCAATTCCGTTAAGTGATACTACACTGTACATACATTATTTCTACTTTATATAGACTGTGTATTTTTATGTATTATTTGGTATGATTTGGCAGCTTCATAGCTTAAAGGTTACTGGAGAGCACTTGCGCCGTGTTTTTGCCAACAGCGCCTGCGTGAGATTTTTGCTACGGAGAACAGTGCAGTAATGATTGTGGAAAAGTATTTCTACTTTATATAGGCTGTGTATTTATCATATCATTCCTGCTTTTACTATATGTTACTGTTATTTTACGTTTTAAGTGTTATTTGGCATGATTTGGTAGGTTATTTTTGGGTCTGCGAACGCTCACAAATTTTTCCCATATAAATAAATGGTAATTGCTTCTTCGTTTTACAACATTTCGGCTTACGAATCGTTTCATAGGAACGCTCTACCTTCAGATGGCGGGGGAAACCTGTACTTCAGTTTTCTTTTTGTTTAAGGTTAGGCCAAGTCTTTCGCTGTCTGTGTTGGTGGTAGATACTAGTTTCTGTAAATTTACTCCACTGTTGGCTATCAGTACTATATCATCCACATCGCGGAGGTTGTTAATATTGTATCCTCCTATACTTATTCCAGGTAGGTCTTGTATGGTTCTCATGATGTTTTCACTAAGGATTTGCTTTCATTTTTTAACCCCCCCCCCTCCCGCACCTACCTGCCTGTCCTTTCATTACAATGTGTATCCTTGGATGTTAAGCTCCCAACTATAATCTCTATTCAGCCATGGCTCAGTGAAGCTCACAATGTCATACCTGCCAATCCCTAACTGTGCTACAAGATCATCTACCTTATTCCATATAGAACATAGAACATAAAATAGTACAGCACATTACAGGCCCTTCGGCCCACAATGTTGTGCCAACCCTCAAACCCTGCCTCCCATATACCCCGCCACCACCTTAAGTTCCTCCATATACCTGTCTAGTAGTCTCTTAAACTTCACTAGTGTATCTGCCTCCACCACTGACTCAGGCAGTGCATTCCACGCACCAAACACCCTCTGAGTAAAAAAACCTTCCTCGGATATCCCCCTTGAACTTCCCACCACTTACCTTAAAGCCATGTTCTCTTGTATTGAACAGTGGTGCCGTGGGGAAGAGGCGCTGGCTATCCACTGTATCTATTCCTCTTAATATCTTGCACACCTCTATCATGTCTCCTCTCATCCTCCTCCTCTCCAAAGAGTAAAGCCCTAGCTCCTTTAATCTCTGATCATAATGCATACTCTCTAAACCAGGCAGCATCCTGGTAAATCTCCTCTGTACCCTTTCCAATACTTCCACATCCTTCCTATAGTGAAGCGACCAGAACTGGACACAGTACTCCACAGTGGCCTAACCAGAGTTTTATAGAGCTGCATCATTACATCGTGACTCTTAAACTCTGTCCCTCGACTTATGAAAGCTAACACCCCATAAGCTTTCTTAACTGCCCTATCTACCTATGAGGCAACTTTCAGGGATCTGTGGACATGTACCCCCAGATCCCTCTGCTCCTCCACACTACCAAGTATCCTGCCATTTACTTTGTACTCTGCCTTGGAGTTTGTCCTTCCAAAGTGTACCACCTCAGACTTCCTCAGCCCACTTCTGCATCCTATCAATGTCTCTCTGCAATCTTCAACAATCCTCTACACTATCTACAACACCCCCAACCTTTGTGTCATCTGCAAACTTGCCAACCCACCCTTCTACCCCCACATCCAGATCGTTAATAAAAAATCACGAAAAGTAGAGGTCCCAGAACAGATCCTTGTGGGACACCACTAGTCACAACCCTCCAATCCGAATTCAGTCCCTCCACCACAACCCTGTGCCTTCTGTAGGCAAGCCAATTCTGAATCCACCTGGCCAAACTTCCCTGGATCCCATGCCTTCTGACTTTCTGAATAAGCCTACCGTGTGGAACCTTGTCAAATGCCTTACTAAATCCATGTGGATCACATCCACTGCACTACCCTCATCTATATGCTTGGTTACCTCCTTAAAGAACTCTATCAGGCTTGTTAGACACAATCTGCCCTTTACAAAGCCATGTTGACTGTCCCTGATCAGACCATGATTCTCTAAATGCCCATAAATCCTATCTCTAAGAATCTTTTCCAACAGCTTTCCCACCACAGACGTAAGGCTGCATGCATTCAAATGTAACAAATTCAACATGAAAATGTAAAATGTAAAAATCTATATAGTGTCGTAGCACTGGTATTCATATCTTGAATTTTCTTGTAAAATTTCATTTTCATATGTAGTAGACATTGACCTAAGAATGTGTGGGTCATTAATCTTTGCATCGTTTTGTTTTCTGATTTTATTGATGCTTGAATAGGGCACATGCATAAATAAGCTAAACTTTTAACAAATACCTGTAGTTTATTTAAGAACAGTAATAGGAGTATTATCATAAACAAAAGAAAATCTGCAGATGCTGAAAATCAAGATTACACACATACAATGCTGGAAGAACTCAGCAGGCAAAGCAGCATCTATGGGAAGGAGTAAACAGTCGTTGTTTCGGGCCAAGACCCTTGATTGGTGAAAGAAATAAAGGGCTGGAGAAAGGGGAACCTGATAGGTGATGGGCAGGTAAGGAGATCCAGTGAGAGAGGGAAATGGGAATTGCGGAGGGGGGCGGGGGGTCTTCAATTATCGGAAGTTCGAGACATCAATGTTCATGCCATCAGATTGGAGGCTTCCCAGATGGAATATAAGGTATCTCTCCTCCAATCTGAGTGCGGCCTCATCACAGCTTTAGAGAACCATGGACTGACAGATTGGAATGGGAAGTGGAATTGAAATGTGTAGCCACTGGGAGATCTCACTTCTTCTGGTGGACAGAGCATAGGTGCTCAGCAAAGCAGTCTCCCAATCTATGTCAGGTCTCACTGATAAACAGGAGGCCACATCAGGAGCACTGGATACAGTAGATAACCCCAACTGACTCACAGGTAATTTTTGCCTCACCTGGAAGGTCTGCTTGGGACCCTGAATGGTAGTGAGGGAGGATGTGTAGGGGCAGGCGTGGAACTTGTTCTACTTGCAATGGTAAGTATCAGGAGGGCGATCAGTGAGGAATTGTGTGGAGAGTGATACTTGCAGAGAGCAGAAAGTGGAGGGTGATGTGCTTGGTGGTGGGATCCCGTTGGAGATGATGGAGGTTACAGACAGTTATGTGCTGGGTGTGGAGGCTGGTGGAGTAGTAGGTGAATGCAAAAGGAACCCTATCTCTTGTGGCAGGCAGATGAGGTGAGTACAGACGCACGTGAAATGGAAGAGATGTAGGTGATGGTGCAGGAAGGAAAGCCCCTTTCATTGAAGAAGGAGGACATCTCATTAGTTCTGGAATGAAAAGCCTCATCCTGAGAGCAGATGTGGCAGAGATGGAGGAATTGAGAGGAGGGAAATGCCATGTTTGCATTCATTTCAAGGTGATGCTGAGGCTTCATAAGGCACTGGTGAGGCCTCACCTTGAGTATTGTGAACAGTTTTGGGCCCCTCATCTTAGAAAAGATGTGCTGACATGGAGAGGGTCCAGAGGAGGTTCACAAGGATGATAGAATTGGGGGGGGGGGGGGGGGGGCGGGGAAATCTCATTGAAACCTTTTGAATGTTGAAAGGCCTAGGCAGAGTAGATGTGGGAGGGATATTTCCCATGGTGGGGGAGTCTAGGACAAGAGGGCACAGCCTCAGGATAGAGGTGCGCCCTTTTAAAGCAGAGATGCGGAGAAATTTCTTTACCCAAAGGATGGTGAATTTATGGAATTTGTTGCCACATGCAGCTGTGGAGGCCAGGTCGTTGGGTGTATTTAAGGCAGAGATTGATAGGTTCTTGATTGGACATGGCATTAAAGTTTATGGGGAGAAGGTGGGGAACTGGGGTTGAAGAGGAGATAGAAAAAAGAATCAGCCATGATTGAATGGCAGAGCAAACTCAATGGGCCAGATGGCCTAATTCTGCTCCTATGTCTTATGGTCTTATGGCAACCAATGGAAGGTCCAACGGTCAAGAAGGTAGTCTCTTTAAGTGTCGTGGAACGCATAGAGCAGGACAAGGCACGGAAGATGTCCTGGGCATCCACTGTGCCTAGTCCCATCTCCAGTCGTCTCGACTCTCGTCTTGCCACCGGATCCAGATGCGAATTGGGAAGAGAGAGTGAGGCTGACACTGCGCAACTCACCCTCACTTAAATCCAAATCGCACTAGTCTCGAAACTGTCAAAGCTGGCTGGTGGCTTAGTGGCATCAGCGCTGGACTTCCGGGCAAGAGGTCCTGAGTTTGAATCCAGCTGGCTCCCTTGCATGCTCTCCATCCGTGCTGGGTTGAGCATCGAGCCAGCAACTCGATCTCGTTAAAAAGAATACTAATGGTGTCGAGGTCTTCATCGATGACGATGGCCAAAGCTTAGGTTAGGGCTTATAGGGTCTGTTGGGGGTTGCTGGGACGATATGGCTGAAAGGGCATACTCCATACTGTATCACTAAATAAATAATGCCAGACTTGCCAATGTTTTGACTCTTAATTGCTTCCACAGTCAGGGGCATTAAGGGATGGATTATAATTGATGACATTGAATGTTTGTTACATCATACTTGCTGTAACACTACGATAAGATTCAAGATTCAAAATTGTTTAAATCCAGTGCCAGTAGACAAGTGAAAAGGAGATGAAATAATTGTTACTCTGGTTCCGATGCAGCACAAAAAAGACCCCCACTAAGATAAAGAACACAATAAAAAAGCACAATAAATATAAATATGTTATAAACATAGTTTATATACATTAATTGTACACTAATAAAGTGGCACTAAGCACTGTAGTGTCTGGAGAAGGTGACTGACAGGAAATGATAAAGTGGTGGTTGGGGGTGTGGAGGGGTGTGTTACTGGTGTTGATCAGCCTTGCTGCTTGGGGAGATTAACTGGTGTTGAGTTTGGTGATTCTGGTGTGGAGGCTACCCTGAAAAGAGTGGGACAAGTAATTCCATGAGCAGGGTGGGATCCTTTGTGATGTTACTGGCTCTTTTCCAGCACCTTTGTCCTTGATGGTTGGCAGGCTTGTGCCAGTGATGCACTGGGCAGTTTTAATTACCCTTTGTAGAGCCATACAGCCCTCTGCATTGCACTTTCCATATCATACAGTGATGCAGGATGCTCTCTATTGTGCACATGTAGAATGACATGAATATTGATGTGCATAGTTCAGCTCTCTTCAGCCTTAACAGGCTAGCATTTAATTGTTTTTTGTATTATACACGATCAGTGTGGAATTTAAAATGCGATCAAGCATATTAAAACTGAAAATAATATTTTCATCATATGCAGTATTAAGTGTAAAAGCAAGAGTATATGTTTCCATTTGATATTGGCAAAAGTTAGAACAAATTTTAACTTGTTCAAAAAGATAAGTGGAGCAGAAGAAAAAAAGAAAGGTCTACGACAAGGTGGAGAGAATCTAACAAGTCAGAAACTATTCTATCTTCACAGCACTCCACTACGATATTTGGCAACTCCTGCTCTGCAGAGCATTGTGGGAGACAAATTCCAGACCCTCAAATGGAAAGAAATGGAAAAGGTACCAGCTTTCCCAAGAATCAGTGAGGAGGAAATGGAGCTCTGTATCCCAGGAGGAGGAATAACAAAATCACTCTATGCTGACAGGTAAGTTTGATAAGTTTATGGTGCTAGAACTTAGTCCTAGTAGTGTTCACTAAGGATCCAGTTTATATGTGTATCTGTTTAGATGTGATAATATTTGATACCCTAAACCATGAGAACTGGTGGGACTGGATTTGAACTTAAATTTGTTTGCTGATCCAGATGCCCGAGATTGTGCAATAATTTGGATTGGTACAATACGCTGTCTTTGTTTCTGACTTGCAAAGCTTCTGCTATAAAATCATAAGTCACAAAAAATATTGCACATTAAGTTGCATTCTTGAGTTTTGGAAAGCTACAGTGTGTTCTGGCTGGCTAAGATTTTTTTACACAGAATTATTTAGACGGAAGACTTTTTGAAGAAGAATGGGATCCTTACCAGGAGAGTTAGAAGAGATGAACAACAGCTTAATTGAAGCATTGTATTTGCTGACATAGGGAGAGTTATAGTGAATTTAAAGGGCTAGTGTGACATTTCCAAATAGGACCAAAGGAACTTCAGGCTGTCTTGCAGAGAGAAACAGATAGTTGAAATACCAGTCGAGGTTGGAGGGCAAGGGTGCCTCAGTGGGGCAAGCATATTTATAGATCTAATGAACAAATACAGCAGGACAGTGAGGAGAGGTAAGAGAGGTCCAGTAAAGATCAGATTTGAATTAGTACGTGGTAGAGTTTGTGACACTGTAAAGAAACTTTAAAAGAGAGAAGTTTTTTTTGTAGAAATTTGTAATCCTGGTATGGGTATGATGTGTTTTTGGTTGAAGAGAGCACCAGGACAGGATGACCTGCTGCCTGAACCACTGTGTTCCTCCAATATTTAGTGTTGCATCTGATTAGGGCACAGGAGTGAAACAGAAGTTTTTGTTGGGACATCGGCCATCTTCATCAATTGGCAGAGATTTTGGCTCATCTCTAAGAGACTGTTTTCATTAAGCTAAGTTTTAGGGGGAAAATACTTGTGTTGCTGGAAGCAATAATCCTCCTTTGTGAAAGAGAATAAAACTACACCTATGCAAATTCACAGAGCATCTGGTGACCCAGTACTCTCTGTCTCAGAGGCCAAATTTGAACTGCTTTCATGATGGTGAACCTTCGTAAGGCGTCAGGCCCTGATGGTGTGTGGGCTTCCATACATCTCTCTGCAACTGGATTATTGACTTCCTCATCAGGGGACTATCAGGGAAATAGCATTTCCTCCTCAGTGACAATCAACACTGGCCTGCTTCAAGGATGCGTGCTTAGCCCACTACTCTACTCTTTCTACTTTGGTAGAATTTCAGATGGTGACAAGGAGGCATACAGGAGTGAGATTGATCAGCTGGTTGAGTGGTGATGCAGCAACAATCTTACACTCAACATCAGTAAGACCAAGGAATTGATTGTGGACTTCAGGAAGGGGAAGCCGATTGAATACACACCAGTCGTCACTGAGGGATCAGCAGTGGAAAGGGTGAGCAGTTTGAAGTTCCTGGGTGTCAACATCTCTGAACATCTATCCTGTGCCCAACATATTGGTGCGATTACAAAGAAGGCATGACAGTGGCTATATTTCATTAGGAGTTTGAGGAAACTTGATATGTCACCCAAGACTCACAATTTTTTACAGATGTACCATGGAGAGCAATCTAACTGGTTGCACCACTGTCTGGTACGGAGGGACCATTGTACAGGATTGTAAAAAGCTGCAGGAAGTTTCAAACTCGGCCAACTCCATGATGGGAACTAGCCTCCTCCGCATAGAGGACATCTTCAAAGGGCAATGCCTTAAAAAGGTAGCATCCATCATTAAGGATCCCCGTCACACAGGATGTGCCCTCTTCCCGTTGCTACCATCAAGGATGAGATACAAGAGCCTGAGGACACACAGTCAATGTCTTAGGAATAGCTTCTTCACCACTGCTATCAGATTTCACTTTTTGTTTCTTTTTTGCTTTCCTTTTGCACTACTTATTTTATATATGTATATAGTAATTTATAATTTTTGTCATGTACTACAATGTACTGCTGCTGAAAAACAACATATTTCTGATTGAGAAGTTGCAGAACTTGGGCCTCTGTACCTCCGTCTGCAATTGGATCCTCAACTTCCTAACCGGAAGACCACAATCTGTGCAGACCAACACTGCCGCACCTCAGGGGTGTGTGCTTAGCCCACTGCTCTACTCTCTCTATACACATGACTGTGTGGCTAGGCATAGCTCAAATACCATCTACAAATTTGCTGACGATGGAGGACATTGTTGGTAGAATCTCAGGTGGTGACGAGAGGGCGTACAGGAGTGAGATAAGCTAACTAGTGGAGTGGTGCCACAGCAACAACCTTGCACTCAACGTCAGTAAGACGAAAGAACTGATTGTGGACTTCAGGAAGGGTAAGACGAAGGAACACAACCAATCCTCATAGAGGGATCAGAAGTGGAGAGAGTGAGCAGCTTCCAAGTTCCTTTGTGTCAAGATCTCTGAGGATCTAACCTGGTCCCAACATATCGATGTAGTTATAAAGAAGACAAGACAGCGGCTATACTTTATTAGGAGTTTGAAGAGATTTTGCTTGTCAACAAATACACTCAGAAGCTTCTATAGTTGCACTGTGGAGAGCATTCTGACAGGCTGCATCACTGTCTGGTATGGAGGGGCTACTGCACTGGACTGAAAGGAGCTGCAGAAGGTTGTAAATTTAGTCGGCTCCATCTTGGGCACCCAGTACCCAGGACATCTTTAGGGAGTGGTGGTTCAGAAAGGCAGCGTCCATTATTAAAGATCTCCAGCACCCAGCGCATGCCCTTTTCTCACTGTTACCATCAGGTAGGAGATACAGAAACCTGAAGGCACACACTCAGTGATTCAGGAACTGCTTCTTCCCCTCTGCCATCCAATTCCTAAATGGACATTGAGGCTTTGGATACTACCTTACTTTTTTTAATATACATTGTTCCTGTTCTTTTGCACATTTTTAAAAATCTATTCAATATATGTAATTGATTTGCTTGTTTATTTATTATTATGTTTTAGAACATAGAACATAGAATAGTACAGCACATTACAGGCCCTTCGGCCCACAATGTTGTGCCGACCCTCAAACCCTGCCTCCCATATACCCCACCACCACCTTAAGTTCCTCTATATATCTGTCTAGTAGTCTCTTAAACTTCACTAGTGTATCTGCCTCCACCACTGACTCAGGCAGTGCATTCCACGCACCAACCACTCTCTGAGTAAAAAACCTTCCTCTAATATCCCCCTTGAACTTCCCACCCCTTACCTTAAAGTCATGTCCTCTTGTATTGAGCAGTGGTGCCCTGGGGAAGAGGCGCTGGCTATCCACTCTATCTATTCCTCTTATTATCTTGTACACCTCTATCATGTCTCCTCTCATCCTCCTTCTCTCCAAAGAGTAAAGCCCTAGCTCCCTTAATCTCTGATCATAATCCATACTTTCTAAACCAGGCAGCATCCTGGTAAATCTCCTCTGTACCCTTTCCAATGCTTCCACATCCTTCCTATAGTGAGGTGACCAGAACTGCACACAATACTCCAAGTGTGGCCTAACCAGAGTTTTATAGAGCTGCATCATTACATCGCGACTCTTAAATTCTATCCCTCGACTTATGAAAGCTAACACCCCATAAGCTTTCCTAACTACCCTATCCACCTGTGAGGCAACTTTCAGGGATCTGTGGACATGTACCCCGAGATCCCTCTGCTCCTCCACACTACCAAGTATCCTGCCATTTACCTTGTACTCTGCCTTGGAGTTTGTCTTTCCAAAGTGTACCACCTCACACTTCTCTGGGTTGAACTCCATCTGCCACTTCTCAGCCCACTTCTGCATCCTGTCAATGTCTCTCTGCAATCTTTGACAATCCTCTACACTATCTGCAACACCACCAACCTTTGTGTCGTCTGCAAACTTGCCAACCCACCCTTCTACCCCCATATCCAGGTCGTTAATAAAAATCACAAAAAGTAGAGGTCCCAGAACAGATCCTTGTGGGACACCACTAGTCACAATCCTCCAATCTGAATGTACTCCCTCCACTATCACCCTCTGCTTTCTGCAGGCAAGCCAATTCTGAATCCACCTGGCCAAATTTCCCTGGATCCCATGCCTTCTAACTTTTTGAATAAGCCTACCATGTGGAACCTTGTCAACTACCTTACTAAAATCCATATAGATCACATCCACTACACTGCCCTCATCTATATGCCTGGTCACCTCCTCAAAGAACTCTATCAGGCTTGTTAGACACGATTTGCCCTTCACAAAGCCATGCTGACTGTCCCTGATCAGACCATGATTCTCTAAATGCCTATAGATCCTATCTCCAAGAATCTTTTCCAACAGCTTTCCCACCGCAGATGTAAGGCTCACTGGTCTGTAATTACCCGGACTATCCCTACTAGCTTTTTTGAACAAGGGAACAACATTCGCCTTCCTCCAATCCTCCGGTACCATTCCCATGGACAACGAGGACATAAAGATCCAGAGGCTCAGCAATCTCTTCTCTCGCCTCGTGGAGCAGCCGGGGGAATATTCCGTCAGGCCCCAGGGACTTATCTGTCCTAATGTATTTTAACAACTCCAACACCTCCTCTCCCTTAATATCAGCATGCTCCAGAACATCAACCTCACTCATATTGTCCTCACCATCATCAAGTTCCCTCTTATTGGTGAATACCGAAGAGAAGTATTCATTGAGGACCTCGCTCACTTCCACAGCCTCCAGGCACATCTTCCCACCTTTATCTCTAATCGGTCCTACCTTCACTCCTGTCATCCTTTTTTTCTTCACATAATTGAAGAATGCCTTGGGGTTTTCCTTTACCCTACTTGCCAAGGCCTTCTCATGCCCCCTTCTTGCTCTTCTCAGCCCCTTCTTAAGCTCCTTTCTTGCTTCCCTATATTCCTCAATAGACCCATCTGATCCTTGCTTCCTAAACCTCATGTATGCTGCCTTCTTCCTCCTGACTAGATTTTCCACCTCACTTGTCACCCATGGTTCCTTCACCCTACCATTCTTTATCTTCCTCACCGGGACAAATTTATCCCTTACATCGTGCAAGAGATCTCTAAACATCGACCACATGTCCATAGTACATTTCCCTGCAAAAACATCATCCCAATTCACACCTGCAAGTTCTAGCCTTATAGCCTCATAATTTGCCTTTCCCCAATTAAAAATTTTCCTGTCATCTTTGATTCTATCCTTTTCCATGATAATTATAAAGGCCAGGGAGCGGTGGTCACTGTCCCCCAAATGCTCACCCACTGAGAGATCTGTGACATGACCCGGTTCATTACCTAGTACTAGATCTAGTATGGCATTCCCCCTGGTCGGCCTGTCCACATACTGTGACAGGAATCCATCCTGGACACACTTAACAAATTCTGCCCCATCTAAACCCTTGGAACTAATCAGGTGCCAATCAATATTAGGGAAGTTAAAGTCACCCATGATAATAACCCTGTTATTTTTGCACCTTTCCAAAATCTGCCTCCCAATCTGCTCCTCTGTATCTCTGCTGCTACCAGGGGGCCTATAGAATACCCCCAGTAGAGTAACTGCTCCCTTCCTGTTCCTGACTTCCACTCATATTGACTCAAAAGAGGAGCCTGCTACATTACCCACCCTTTCTGTAGCTGTAATAGTATCCCTGACCAGTAATGCCACCCCTCCTCCCATTTTTCCTCCCTCTCTATCCCTTTTAAAGCACTGAAATCCAGGAATATTGAGAATCCATTCCTGCCCTGGTGCCAGCCAAGTCTCTGTAATGGCCACTACATCATAATTCCATGTATGTATCCAAGCTCTCAGTTCATCACCTTTCTTCCTGATGCTTCTTGCATTGAGGTACACACATTTCAGCCCTTCTGCCTTACTGTCTTTACACTGTTTATTCTGCTTCTCTTTCCTCAAAGCCTCTCTGTATGTTAGATCTGGCTTTACTCCATGCACTTCTTTCACTGCTCTATCGCTCTGGGTCCCATCCCCCTCGCAAATTAGTTTAAACCCTCCCGAACCATGCTAGCAAACCTACCTGCAAGGATATTGCTCCCCCTCGAGTTCAGGTGCAACCCATCCAATCTGTACAGGTCCCACCTTCGCCAGAAGAGATCCCAATGATCCAAAAATCTAAAGCCCTGCCCCCTGCACCAACCCCTCAGCCACGCATTCAACTGCCATCTCCTCCAATTCTTACCATCTCTGTCACGTAGCACTGGCAGCAATCCTGAGAACATCATCCTTGAGGTCCTGTTCTTCAGCCTTCTGCCTAATTCCCGAAACTCACACTTCAGGACCTCATCCCTCTTCCTGCCTATGTCGTTGGTCCCAACATGTATCACGACTTCTGGTTGATTAAATACATTTGAAATTACGTTCTGGCTTGAGGGAATTGCTGATAATTAAAGCTGGTTCAAACTTCTGCTGTGAACCATCCAGCTGAGTTTTGGCGCTTCCTAGCTAGATCACTAGAGGGGGTACTTTGTTACAAAACTACTTGAAAGAGTTCTATACTCAAAATCATGCATTGACCTGAATTCCAAATAGCTTCGTGTCTAGACCTGCTACTTCATGATATTAATGATGATTAAAGGACTGAATTTTTTTTTGTTAGATGGAATTAAGAAATCTACAAAATAGTGTTACAACTTCTTGTGCTGATTGTCTTGTTTTCTTCATGTAGTTGCACTGAAGGAGTTCCATTGGCAGTACTGCTCATTTTCTGTTCTGAAGGGGATAATATTCCAGATGCTTTGAATCTTCTCAGCTTCCTGAATGAGTGGGTCCAGTTAATAGAAAAAACAGTAAGTAGTGTAACTGCAAGTTGTCATTCACAAGATTGCTTGAACATTGGCTGCAATCACAACAGCGTAGGTTGTTTGTTACATTTGTGCAGAGAAATATCTAAATTTAAAGAATTCTATTAACAGGGCATCACACTAGTGACAGTGTGCATTTTTAAATATTCTTCCAAGAACTTTTGTGCATGAGAGGAGATGAGACCAGGGGCAGATCAGCCATTTAAAATGGTGGGATGGCATATTCCTGCTCTAACATTCGTGTGCTGGATTATAGATATAACTTCGGCATCTGCCTATAACACAAAAGATTACACCTTTATCCTCACTTGTAGCAGGCAAGGTCCCACAGGAGCTAGAGATGTTATTAGCCAATGTTATTCCTTTGTTTAAAGCTCAAGGTACATATATGTCACCATATACGACTGAAATTCATTTTCTTGAAGGTACGCTCAATAAATCCATAATAGAATCACTGAAGGACAGCCCCAGCTGGGCATTCAACCAGTATGCAAAAGACTGTGCAAATAGAAAAATAAAGAAATTGTGATAATAAATAAGCAATAAATATTCAGAACATAAGATGAAAGTCCTTGAAAGTGAGTCTACAGTTTGTGGGAACATTTCAGTGATGGGGCAAGTGGAGTTGAGTAAAGTTATTTGTTTTGTTTCAAGAGCCTGATGGTTGAGCGGTAAAACTATTCCTGAACTTGGTGGTGTGAGTCCCGAGGCTCCTGTACCACCTTCCTGATAGCAGCAGTGAGAAGAGAGCAGGACTTGGGTGGTGGGTGTCACTGATGATGAACGCTGCTTTCCTATGACAACACTCCGTGTAGATGTGCTCAGTGGTGGGGAGGGCTTTAGCCATGATGGACTGGGCTGTATCCACTACTTTTTGAAGGATTTTCTATTAAAGGGCACTGGTGATTCCATACCAGGCTGTAATACAGCCTGGCAGTATATTCTCCACCACACATCTATGGAAATTTACCAACATTTTTGATGTTATGCCAAATATTCACAAACTGCTAAGGAAGTAAAGATGCTGCCTTGCTTTCTTCATAATTGCACTTGCATACTTGACCCAGGACAGGTCTTCTGAAATGATAACACCAAAGAATTTAAAGTTGCTGATTCTGTCCACCTCTGATCCTCTGAAGTAGAGAGGGTCAGCAAGAAGGGTAATAGGAATAATCCAGGAAATTGTGGGCAAATGAGCCTCACTTTAATTGTTGGAATAGAACAATGATTTCCAATGGGGGCGGTTACATGTCATCAGAGGATGTTCAAGATTCTTGGGGGGCGGGGGGGCTGTAGGCAGCACTGTAACGAGGTACAAGACCTGACTGATCCTGACAACTTGCTGCTGTCATAAACATCTAATAGGCATTCCCAGTTTGTGTTAATTTTTTATTTTAATTTAGCCCCATTAATGATGACATGTCTCTATGAATCTGAAGGCGGTGAAGCCTTGAATTCTAATCCTACTAAGAAACAGAAAGTGCCTAAGTACAATGTTACCTTGCGTATGGTTTTACTCTGTTCCAGTCAGATCAGTGACGCCCCATGTGCCTTATTTCTAATACTATACTGTCTAATGAAGCCATAAAACCATCCAGGTTGCAACAGCACTTCTGTAAAGACATCCTGAAAAGGTTACTTATGGTATTAGTCAGTTCCAGAAGATGGAAGAAGCATTTGAAAAGCATTGCACACTTGAGTCATTTGCCAAGAAAGCTAAAAATGACCTTGACAATGGTCTCATTGCTTCTTTGAACATTTCCAAAATGATAGCAAAGTGTGGATAATCGCGTATGATTGGTGAAAGATAAATCATGCCTGCTGCATCAGATGTGCTCACCACTGTTCTCAAAATGGATACCAGTATTTTATAATCAAATCTTGTGCAACAGATGGAACAATATGGTGGAAGTTCCAGATATCAGGGGTCATGAAGTTTTTGAAGTTACCATTAATAGGGAGAAGATTCATGAGAAACTGAAAGGTCTGAAGGTAGGTAAGTCACCTGGACCAGATGGCGTACACCCTAGGGTTCTGAAAGAGGTGGCTGAAGAGAATGTGGTAATGATCTTTAAAGAATCACTCGATTCTGGAATGGTTGTGGAAGACTGGAAAATTGCAAATGTCACTCTATTCTTCAAGAACCAAGAGAGGCAGAAGGAAGGAAATTATAGGCCAGTTATTCTGACCTCAGTGGTTAAGAAGATGTTGGAGTTGATTATTAAGGATATGGTTTCAGTGTACTTTGAGATAGATGATAAAATAGGCCATAGTCAGCGTGGTTTCCTCAAGGAAAAATCTTGCCTGACGAATCTGTTCGAATTCTTCAACCTTTCCCTATAACTCAGGTCCTCAATCTCAGAACATCATTGTAAATTTTCTCTGTACTCTCTTAATATTATTGATATCTTCCTGTAAGTAGGTGACCAGAACACTCACGAGTATATGAATAGAGTGAGGTGGAGGATAAATGCGTGGCTGAGGAATTGGAGCAGGGGGCAGGGATTCAGAATTTTGGATCACTGGGACATCTTTTGGGGCAGGAGTGACCTGTACAAAAAGGATGGGCTGCACTTGGATCCCAGGGGGACCAATATCCTGGCGAGGAGATTTGCTAAGACTATTGAGGAGCATTTAAACTAGGATTGCTGGGAGATGGGAACCAAACTGAAGAGACGGGGGAAGACGCAGTTGGCTCACAAATAGAGAAAGCTTGGAGACAATGCAAGAGGGAGGAGAGGCAGGTGATAGAGAAGGGACGCGCTCAGATCAATGGTTTAAGATGTGTCTATTTTAATGCAAGGAGTATTATGAACAAAGCAGATGAGCAAAGCAGGGATTGCTGCCTGTGCCATGAGACAGAGAGGGTAGGAACAGGAAAGTATGGCAGATGAATGCGTGGCTGAAGAGTTGGTGCAGGGGGCAGGGGTTCAGATTTCTAGATCATTGGGATCTCTTCTGGGGAAGGTCTGACCTGTACAAAAAGAACGGGCTGCACCTGAACTGGAAAGGGACCAATATCCTGGTGGGCAGGTTTGCTAGAGCTGTTGGGGAGGGTTTAAACTAGTTTTGCAGGAGGGGTGGGAATCAGAATGTGAGTGCAGAGATTAGGGTAGAAGGACAAGGGCATGATGCTATGTGTTCTGAGTTGGTGAGGAAGGACAGGCAGGGGACAAAGCATAAATGTAGCCAGTTAGAGGGGTTGAAATGTGTCTATTTCAACGCTAGGAGTATTAGGAATAAAGGGGATGAACTAAGAGCATGGATCAGTACATGGAACTATGATGTTGTGGCCGTAACTGAAACTTGGCTGGAGGAAGGGCAGGATTGGCTGATGCAGGTGCTGGGGTTTAGGAGTTTTTAAAGGGATAGGATGGGAGGTAGAAAAGAGGGGGGAGTAGCATCACTGGTCAGGGATAGTATCACGGCTATAGAAGGGAGGACGCAGCAGAGGGAGTGTCCACTGAGTCGGTGTAGGTGGAAGTCAGAAATAGCAAGGGATCGATCACTGTGCTGGGAGTAGTCTGTAGGCCCCCAAATAGCCCTTGGGATACCGAGGAGCAGATAAGCAGGCAGATTTTAGAATGGTGCAGGAAATACAGGGTTGTAGTTACGGATGATTTCAACTTCCCTCGTATTGATGGCACCTCCTAACTGCAAGGGGGATAGATGGGGCTGAATTTGTCAGGTGTGTTCAAGAAGGATTCCTGACACAGTATGTGGACTGTCTGACGAGAGGAGAGGCCATACTGGATTTAGTTCTGGGTAATGAACCTGGTCAGGTGGCAGACCTCTTGGTGGGGGAGCATTTTGGTGAGAGTGACCACAACTCCTTTAGCTTCAGCATAGCTATGGAAAAGGATAAAAATAGACAAAATGGGAAAGTGCTTAACTAGGGAAGGGCTAACTATGAAGGGATGAGGCAGGAACTAGTGAGAGTAAATTGGAAACAGATGTTCAAGGGTGAAAGCATACAAGTAATGTGGAGGAAGTTTAGGACAACTTGTGCTGGGTTCAGGATAGGTTTGTCCCACTGAGACAAGGAAAAATTGGCAGGAAATGGGAACCGTGGCTGATGAAACACGTGAGGCAACTTGTCAAGAGGAAGAAGGAAGCATATGTCAGATATAAGAAGCAGGAAGCAGGAGGGGCTCATGAGAAATATAGGGTAGCCAGGAAGGAGCTTAAGAAAGGACTTAGGAGAGCTCGAAGAAGATGAGAAGGCCTTGGCATGTAGGATTAAGGAGAACCCCAAGGCGTTCTATGCGTATGTGAAGAACAGAAGGATGACAAGAATGAAGGTGGGGCCGCTAAAGGATAAAGAAGGCAACATGTGCCTGGAGGCGGAGGAGGTTGGGGAGGTCCTAAATGAATACTTTGCTTCAGTATTCACAAGTGAAAAGGACCTTGATCAGGGTGAGGTCGAAATAGAACAAGCCTGTGTGCTGGACAATGTGGAGATTAAGGAAGAAGAAGTGTTGGATCTTCTTTAAAACATCAAGATTGATTACTCTTCAGGGCCAGATGTGATATACCCCAGGTTGCTGTGGGAAGTGAGAGAAGAGATCGTTGGAGCAGTAGCTATGATCTTTGAATCCTCTTTGGCTGCAGGGGAGGTGCCGGAGGATTAGAGAATGGCAAATGTAGTTCCCTTGTTTAAAAAAGGTAATAGGGAGAATCCTGGGAACTACAAATCGGTGAGTTTTATGTCAATGATCTGCAAACTATTGGAAAGGATTCTTAAGGATAGGATCTACAAGCATTTGGAGAAGTACAGTCTACTCAAGGATAGTCAACATGGCTTTGTGAAGGGAAGGTTGTGCCTCACAAGCCTAATTGAGTTTTTTGAAGAGGTAACAAAGGAAATTGATGAGGGTAGGGCTGTAGATGTGGTCTACATGGATTTTAGCAAGGCATTTGACAAGGTTCCCCACTAGAGACATCCAGAAAGTCATGAGGCTTGGGATCAGTGGAACCTTGGCTGTTTGGATAAAAAATTGGCTTACAGGAAGAAAGCAGAGGGTAGTAGTGGAAGGAAAGTATTCTGCCTGGAGGTCGGTGACTAGTGGAGTGCTGCAAGGATCTGTCCTGGGACCCCTGCTGTTTGTGATTTTTATAAATGACCTGGATGAAGAGACGGAAGGATGGCTGAGTAAGTTTGCGGATGACATGAAGATTGGAGGAGTTGTGGATGGAGCTGTAGGTTGTCGAAGGTTACAAGAGGATATGGACAGGATGCAGAGTTGGGCAGAAAAGTGGCAGATGGAGTTCAATCTGGATGAGTGTGAGGTGATGCATTTTGGAAGGACAAACCAGAAGTCTGGGTACAGGGTTAATGGTCAGTTACTTAAGAGTGTGGATGAACAGAGGGACCTTGGGATTCAAATCCATACGCACAGCTTGATAGGATAGTTAAGAAGGCCTATGGGATGCTAGGCTTCATTAATAAGGGGATTGCGGTCAAGAGTAGAGAGGTCATGTTGCAACTCTACAAATCTCTGGTGAGACCACACTTAAGAGTATTGTGTTCAGTTCTGGTCACCTCATTATAGGAAGGATGTGGAAGCTATGGAGAAGATGCAGAGGAGATTTACCAGGATGTTGCCTGGATTGGAAAACAAGTCTTATGAGGCAAGGTTAGTAGAGCTGGGACTTTCCTCTTTGGAGTGTAGAAGGATGAGAGGGGACTTGATAGAGGTTTACACGATTATGAGAGGCATAGATAGGGTGGATAGCCAGTACTTTTTTCCCAGGGCATGAATAGCAAACACCAGAGGGCATATGTACAAAGTTAAAGGAAGGAGGTTTAGGGGAGACATCAGAGGTAAGTTTTTTACACAGAGGGTTGGGGGTACCTGGAATGACTTGCCAGGCATGGTGCTGGAGGCAAAAACATTGGGGTATTTAAGAGCCTCTTGGACAGAGACATGGATGAAAGAAAAACAGAGGGTTACGGGGTAGTGTGGGTTTAGTACTTTCTTTAAGGAATATATGGGTCGGCACAACATCGAGGGTTGAAGGGCCTGTACTGTGCTGTAGTATTCTAGTGTCTAGTGTCTAGCTTACAGCGTGGATCAGTACTTGAAGCTATGATGTTGTGGCCATTACAGAGACTTGGATGGCTCAGGGGCAGGAATGGCTACTTCACGTGCCAGGCTTTAGATGTTTCAGAAAGGACAGGGAGGGAGGCAAAAGAGGTGGGGGCGTGGCACTGTTGATCGGAGATAATGTCACAGCTGCAGAAAAGGAGGAAAACATGGAGGGATTGTCTACGGAGTCTCTGTGGGTGGAAGGAACAGGGAGGGGTCAATAACTCTACTGGGTGTTTTTTTTTTTTGAGTACCCAATAGTAACGAGGACATCGAGGAGAAGATAGGGAGACAGATTCTGGAAAGGTGTAATATTAACAGGGTTGTCATAGTGGGAGATTTTAATTTCCCAAATATCGATTGGCATGTCCCTAGAGTGAGGGGTTTAGATGGGGTGGAGTTTGTTAGGTGTGTTCAAGAAAGTTTCTTGACACAGTATGTAGATAAGCCTACAAGAGGAGAGGCTGTACTTGATCTGGTATCGCGAAATGAACCTGGTCAGGTGTTCTCAGGGAAATGTACGGAAGAAATGTGACAGATGCTCAGGGGATATTTACGTGGAGTTCTGCATAGGTACGTTCCAATGAGATGGGAAAGGATTGTAGTGTATAGGAACTGGGGTGTACAAAGGCTGTTTTAAATCTAGTCAAAAAGAAAAGAAGAGCTTATGGAAGGTTCAAAAAACTGGGTAATGATAGAGATCTAGAAGATTATAAGGCTAGCAGGAAGGAGCTTAAGAAGGAAATTAGGAGAGCCAGAAGGGGCCATGAGAAGGCCTTGGCAGACAGGATTAAGGAAAACCTCAAGGCATTCTACAAGTATGTGAAGGGCAAGAGGATAAGACGTGAGAGAATAGGACCAGACAGTGGAAAAGTGTGTATGGAACTGGAGGAGATAGCAGCGGTACTTAATGAGTACTTTGCTTCAGTTTTCACTATGGAAAAGGATCTTGGCGATTGTGGGGATGACTTACAGTGGACTGAAAAGCTTGAGCATGTAGATATTAAGAAAGAGGACGTGCTGGAGCTTTTGGAAAGCATCAAGTTGGATAAGATGATGAGATGTACCCCAGGCTACTGTGGGAGGCAAGGGAGGAGATTGCTGAGCCTCTGGTGATGATCTTTGCATCATCAATGGGGATGGGAGACATTCTGGAGGATTGGAGGGTTGTAGATGTTGTTCCATTATTCAAGAAAGGGAGTAGAAATAGCCCAGGAAAGTATAGACCAGTGATTCTTACTGCAGTGATTGGTAAGTTGATGGAGAAGATCCTGAGAGGCAGGATTTATGAACATTTGGAGAGGCATAATATGATTAGGAATAGTCAGCATGGCTTTGTGAAAGGCAGGTCGTGCCTTACGAGCCTGATAGAATTTTTTGAGGATGTGACTAAATATATTGATGAAGGTAGAGCAGTAGATGTAATGTATATGGATTTCAGCAAGGCATTTGACAAGGTACCCCATGCAAAGCTTATCGAGTAAGTAAGGAGGCATGGGATCCAAGGGAACATTGCTTTGTGGATCCAGAACTGGCTTGCCCACAGAAGGCAAAGAGTGGTTGTAGATGGGTCATATTCTGCATGGAGGTCGGTCAGCAGTGGTGTGCCTCAGGGATCTGTTCTGGGACCGGTACTCTTTGTGATTTTTATAAATGACCTGGATGAGGAAGTGGAGGGATGGGTTAGTAAGTTTGTTGATGACACAAAGATTGGGGGTGTTGTGGATAGTGTGGAGGGCTGTCAGAGGTTACAGCGGGACATTGATAGAATGCAAAACTGGGCTGAGAAGTGGCAGATGGAGTTTAACCCAGATAATTGTGAAGTGGTTCATTTTGGTATGTCACATATGATAACAGAATATAGTATTAATGGTAAGACTCTTGGCAGTGTGGAGGATCAGAGGGATCTTGGGGGTCCTATTCCATAGGACACTCAAGGCTGCTGCGCAGGTTGGCTCTGTGGTTAAGAAAGCATACGGTGCATTGGCCTTCATCAATCATGGGACTGAGTTTAGGAGCTGAGAGGTAATGTTGCAGCTATATAGGACCCTGGTCAGACCTCACTTGGAGTACTGTGCTCAGTTCTGGTCACCTCACTACAGGAAGGATGTGGAAACTATAGAAAGGATGCAGAGATTTACAAAGATGTTGCCTGGATTGGGGAGCATGCCTTATGAGAATAGGTTGAGTGAACTCGGCCTTTTTTCCCTGGAGCGATGGAGGATGAGAGGTGACCTGATAGAGGTGTACAAGATGATGAGAAGCATTGATCATGTGGATAGTTAAGAGACTTTTTCCCAGGGCTGTAATGGCTAACATGTGAGGGCAGAGTTTTAAGGTGCTTGGAAGTAGGTACAGAGGAGATGTCAGGGGTATGTATTTTATGCAGAGAGTGGTGAGTGCGTGGAAAGGGCTGCCAGCAATGGTGGTGGAGGCGGATGCAATAGGGTCTTTTAAGAGACTCCTGGACAGGTACATGGAGCTCAGAAAAGTCGAGGGCTGTGAATACCCGTAGATAATTTCTAAGGTAAGTACATGTTCGGCACAGCTTTGTGGGCCAAAGGGCCTGTTTTGTTCTGTAGGTTTTCTGTGCTTTCTATGTCTATGATACTTAAAATTAGGACTCACTTAATTGCTTTAAGCAGCTGGTTATGAATTGCATTAAATCCCATCTTCCTGTTATGTTGGACCCTTTCCAGTTCACTTATCACTCAAATTAGTCCACTGATGATGCCATAGTTTCTGCATTCCACTCTGTCCTATTCCACCTGAAAAATGGTGTCTCATATGTAAGGATGCTGTTTATCGACTTCATTTCAGCTTTTTATATAATCATCCCTTTAGAAGTTGGTAGGTAAACTCCTTGTTGGGTCTCAACACCCCTCTCTGTGACTACTTGACAGAAAGGCCACAGTCAGTCAGTGTTGGCAGAAACAGCCCTCCAGGCTGTGTGCTCAGGCCACTGTTGTTCACACTGCTGACACATGACTGCGCTGCCAGATCCAGGTCAAACTGAATCATCAAGTTCACTGATGACACAACAGTAGTTGGCCTCATCAACGACAATGAGACAGTGTACAAAGAGGAGATAGAGTGGCTGCTATAGTAGTGTGAGCACAACAACTTGAGTCTCAACATGGGTGAGACCAAAGAGCTGACTGGATTTTTGGACAGTGCAGACTGACCACTCCTCCCTGCACATATACGGCTCAAACGTGGAGAGAGGTAGGAGCACCAAGTTTCTGGGAGTGCACATACCAGGCAGTCTCACTTGGTCCCCCAATACCACCACTTAGGTCAAGAAAGCACAACATTTCCACATTTCCTGAGGAGATTGAGGCACCCCCGCCTCTAATCACCATTCTAACCGATTTTTAAAGGAGTACCATCAACCTTTGAGAGGGTCCTGACCAGCTTCACCATCATCTGGTATGGGAATTGTAAGGCGTCTGAGCACTTGTCACTACGAAGTCTTGTAAGGACTGCTGAGAGGATCACAGGGGTCTCTATTCCATCCATCATAGATGTTTATCAGGAATGCTGCATACGCAGGGCCCTTAATATTGTCAGTGATCCCTCCCATCAGTTTAACAATCTCTGACCTCCTACCGTCAGGCAGGAAGTACCTTAGCATTAGGATAAGAACTGTTAGGATGCAAAACAGCTTCTTCCCCAAGGCTGTAAGACTACTGAACTCCTTGCCACTACCCAGGTCTCATCACACATGAAGCACCAGTAGTGTTATGCTGTTACGTTTTAAACTTGTCATAAATGCACCTTATTATTTTTAATTTACTAATGGTAATACTACTTTGTGTGTCGTGTGTTAATTATCTGTACTGTGTTGAGTACTTTGGTCCAGACCAGAGGAATGTTGTTTTGTTTGACAGTATACGTTTGAATAACAATTAAACTTCAACTTGAAGCAACTTATTTTACAACTTCAACATAACATTTCAATTACTGTACTCAATAATTTATGAAAGCTGGAGTGCCTAATCATTGCTTTCTTCTCATTGTCTCTATGTAGCTGTTGATGAATTCAACTTCTATGTCCTTTTTTGCTTCTCCCTCAACCCTTGAATTCATTGGTCAGTCTGTTCACTAAGGTATTTCATTCCTTTGTCCTTCTTTATGTAACTTGTTCTCAATCCTTTCAAATCCTGCACCATTCTGTACCTCATCCAACATATCTTTCTATTACGGAGTCAAATTTCCATCAGTGGAGCCACCTTATTCAAGTTCCAGCTAAACCCCTATTGTTGAGTTTGTCCTTTGGCTACTTACTCAGGAAAGACTCTGCTTTTTGTATTTTTGTCTTAATTTATGCTTTCCAACATACTGCATAGACAGAAATACATCCACATTAGTTTTCAAGGTTGCATCTCATTAATCTGATTGTTATTTATTTTAGGAAGCTGTTGAGGTAAATGTATTATTAAACAATGTGTATCCAAATCAATAAAAGTTGGGCAAATTACTTTATGCTGGAGTATTTAGTTTCTCTACTTGTTTAATTGTTGGCAAACCTGTCATTATTTTTCTTTTAGTCACTGAATTTCATTGAATGAGTTGCCCTTGGTTACAGCCTAGACCATTTTGTTTTCTTTTTTGAGTGGTGTTAATTTAGAATGAAGCATGAGGTCTTCTAGTCTTTGAAAATGCCTCCTTGCACTTGTCAACTCTCCCAAGAGTTACCCTGCCAGTTGCTGGGCCATGTATTTGTTCTGGTAATGTTTGAATATTTAATGCTGCCTTTCAGTTCCAAAATCTAAGGACACAGCTCAGAATCACACCTTCCACAGGATGAGAATTGGGGAAAATCTGCCTCAACAGACTATCAAATCTTGGAATTAGTGGCCTCTGATAGATTGTCAGTTGACATATTGGCTGAACATTTTAGGATTCAAGTTGGATGATGATCTATTGTTCTTCTGAATATTGACAAATGCTGTATATGAATGGGTTAAACTGTTTAATTAAGAACAATGCTTCTCCCTTTCAGAGTGATCGGCAATCCATGACTCAGCCACAGTGGAAGTTTCCAAGTTCTTGGCAATTACTGTTTGGCAGTGGCATCCCACCAGCTCTCTTCTGATCTCACAGATTAAAAAAGTTGAATGTGGATTGTCCTTTAAAATGGTGTGGAGTTTTCAGGACAAAAGACTAAATTATTTATTGAGTACTTCTCAGCAGAAGTCTGCTGCTATATTTAGAAGCTTACATGAACAGATAAAGGGATGATATTCACTAAATGCTCAGTTATTTGCAAATGTGTAACAAGAGGAGTTTTCAGAAGTACTTACCATTGTTGCTGTGTACTTTTGTATTAATTTGTTCTGTTGCCTTGGTCTGTGATTTTAAAAATAAAATATTTTTGCTGCCAATGAGATGCCAAAGAGCCCATGATATTATTGATATTTTTCCCTAATTTTGATTGAGTTGGAAAATGTCAGTACTAAAAGTCAGACTTAAGAGAATGCTTAATACAAGTAGTGAAAAAATTTGAGTAGGATCCTGAGTGAGAACGCTTGATAAAGGCATCGCTGCAGTTGACTTTGAGATGGCGGATTTCCATTTTGTTTTAATTGCAGTATCACTATACTGATCTTAGCTAATCAATATCTATGTTCTTTAGGTACCTTATTGATATTAGGATCATGGCAGTTTTGTGACTACCACCTTTTAGCTGCAGTACCAAAGGAGAAATAAATAGCATAACCTCAGCATTTAGATTTGCATTCATGTTGTAGAATAATATCCATATAGTGAAGGCATAAAATGCTGGATTAAATAGTTTAGCAACCCACTACTTTTTGAGGTGTTGGGGGAGAAGCAGGAACACCATAAGTGAACTCCACAACAATTGAAAATTTTACTTTACTACCGTTTATATTCCATACTAATTTTATGAGGTAAATGTTTTTTTCGGAGGTTGAAATCACAATAGAACCTTTATTTCAGTTGCATCATGCTACACTTGCCTTGGGGAAGGTGCAGAACTTTCATTTACCTCTCACTATTTAAGCACTATTTCAAGAATCAAATGGTGCAGGGCCACAAATTTACAGAATGGAAATTGGGATTGGGCAGAATAAATAACCTCTGTCATACATTTCCTTAAGATTAATGTAGAGAAAAGCATTTACTATTCCAACAGACTAAATCAAACTATTTTAAAAATCAGCAATGCAATTGAGATATTAGAATGTCTTTTCCTGTATTTAACATAATTAAAAGGTCTGAGTTCTTCACAGGCTTATTATCAAAACAAAAGAACACAATGACATGGGATCATTTGTGTAAATTAACATTCTTCAGTTTCATTTTAAACAACACACATAAAATGAAAGGGAGGCAGGATTTTTTTTTAATTGCTGCAGTCTATCCACTATCATTTTTGACTACAACAACTCATAAGCAACATCTTCTGTAAAGTATTATGATACTGGATCTGGGGTCTATAAACTATGACAACACCATTGTTCATTTAAAAATAGGCAAATACACAAGTTTCAATCTTTTCTGTAGATAGTATTTACTGATTTCCATAATACAACCATTTGGTTAAAAAAAATTCCATACACAAATTTTGCCAATTTACTTTGTAGATGTCTAAGTAACAGCGTTGTTAACCTTTCTACCAGCATTCTTCTTGTGATACAACTGTAAATGTGAGGAACATTCAGCTATTTCACATATTGCTGTACACACATCATTGGTTTTGTTCAGTAATTAAGAAAACGGTATATGATGGCTTGAAAGTTGCAGTAAAAAGTCCTGTAGCTGAGGCACCCAAGCTGGAATAAAGCCTGCCATCGTCCTAGAAGCTAGAAAGCTGGCAGCTGTATTTGAATATTTTAATCTAAGCAGCACTGCTGTGTTTATAAAAAAGGATATTCTAAATAAAAACTGAACTTGCATATTGCCACAAAGAACCATTAGGATACATTTTTTAAAAATGCTAACATTGCTTAACATGTTGTGCTTAGATAAGTTAATTGTACTTAGCATTCTTTTGTGCAGGGATGCTAGTATCAATTGTTAAATTGTTCAAATGCAGTTATATTTCCTACATTTGAGGTGATTTTTATTTAAACCTTTATATTGTTTTTAGTTCCACTGTCTTTTACATCAAACATAAATAATAAGCAAATACTGAGGTCATACATGGTCACTCCTTTAGATAGGCCAGGGCTGTTTTATCCTCTTCCAAACCCAATCAGGGAGCTGGAGAAATAAATGTTATTCTACTAACACACATTAAAGTTGCTGGTGAACGCAGCAGGCCAGGCAGCATCTCTAGGAAGAGGTACAGTTGACGTTTCAGGCCGAGACCCTTCGTCAGGACTAACTGAAAGAAGAGCTAGTAAGAGATTTGAAAGTGGTGGGGGGAGGGAGAGATCCAAAATGATAGGAGAAGACAGGAGGGGGAGGGATGGAGCCAAGAGCTGGACAGGTGATTGGCAAAAGGGATATGAGAGGATCATGGGACAGGAGGCCCAGGGAGAAAGAAAATGGAGAGGGGGGGAAACCCAGAGGATGGGCAAGGGGTATAGTGAGAAGAGAATGTGTGTATATAAATAAGTAACGGATGGGATACGAGGGGGAGGTGGGGCATTAGCGGATGTTTGGGAAGTCAATGTTCGTGCCATCAGGTTGGAGGCTACCCAGATGGAATATAAGGTGTTGTTCCTCCAATCTGAGTGTGGCTCCATCTTTACAGCAGAGGAGGCCGTGGATAGACATATCAGAATAGGACGTTCTGTCCGCCAGAGGAAGCAGGATCTCCCAGTGGCCACACATTGTAATTCCATGTCCCATTCCCATTCTGATATGTCTATCCACGGCCTCCTCTACTGTAAAGATGAAGCCACACTCAGGTTGGAGGAACAACATCTTATAATCCGTCTGGGTAGCCTCCAACCTGATGGCATGAACATTGACTTCTCTAACTTCTGCTATTGACCCTCATACCCCATCCGTTATTTATTTATATACACACATTCTTTCTCTTTCTCTCTGTCCTTTTCCTCCCTCTGTCCCTCTCACTATACCAGTTGCCCATCCTCTGGGTTTTCCCCCCCTCCCCTTTTTCTTTCTCCCTGGGCCTCCTGTCCCATGATCCTCTCAGATCCCTTTTGCCAATCACCTGTCCAGCTCTTGGCTCCATCCCTCCCCCTCCTGTCTTCTCCTATCATTTCGGATCTCCCCCTCCCCCTTCCACTTTCAAATCTCTTACTAGCTCTTCTTTCAGTTAGTCCTGACGAAGGGTCTCGGCCCGAGACATCGACTGTACCTCTTCCTGGAGATGCTGCCTGGCCTGCTGCATTCATCAGCAACTTGGATGTGTGTTGCTTGAATTTCCAGCATCTGCAGAATTCCTCGTGTTAATGTTATTCTACTCTTGGTTTCATCTGCTCATTGCAATCTTGTAACTCAAAATACGACCAACTAGAAATAAGTTAATTCCATAACGTTTAAAAATTTCTGGTTATGATCACTTTGGTACATTTGACAGGCTTTGAAACTGCTATGCAATTATGAACCATTTGCTCTCTGATCTAAATACCAGCCCAGGTTTTGCCCTGTATCAACTTTGAAAACACCCAACATTCAGACCCAATTTTTTCATCCTGAGCTCTTCCTGCAGATGCCAACTACACTTCTCAGAACGTACATTGACAATTTATGAAGGAAAAGTGAAGGACGCCATTAGAAATATTGAAGAACCATCAAATTTTTTGACTATTACCTTTCCTAAATTTTCTCTGCATTTAAAAGTGTTCAGCATTTTAAATGTTCCATTCAGTAATTAAAAGAACAAAAGAAATATACATCATTCTTTAAATCAATTCTGGTTCACTGGATGTGAATCAAATAAAAGACAAAACAAATGGTGAATATTCTATTGCATTTTAATGCTGACTTAATAAATCTTCACTGAAAGATTACACTTACAATTGAGAATTTCCAAACCAACCATCTAGCTATCCCCCAATTAAGGGGACTATCATCAAGCTCAATATCTTTAGCTTTTTACATTAACATTACAGGAGAATAATTTTTAAGAAAATAAACTAAGTAGATATTTTTATGTAATATTTTGCAAACTTTTGTTTACGAAAAGAACAAAGCACGTGTAGGCATTCATAAATTCTATGCCATTGTTAAAATTTGTCATTTATACATTATCATACATTATAAACAATGTATTTTTCTACCCATTGGGTAGGATATGTGCATAATATATTTAAGTTATATACAGCACCTTACAAATAAACATAAGAGACACAACAATAGAAGCACCATATTGTGAGGCACAACCAAGGTAGGAGTTCAGACTGCGAGGGGATTCCTATATCAGCTCAAACCTGAAAATGAGGCACCTTATCTGCTCACATGCAAACCTCCTCAGAATATACATAGATCAGTTTCTACCACAGCTAACAGAATAAGCAAAGATAGAAAACATGTCTTAGGATGTACCATATAATGATAAATAATATACAAATAATTAAAGGCGATTGCAGCAATAGAAGTAGCCACATCACAGGACAAGTTAAATGTCAGTCACTGAAAATAATACAGCTTTCTTTACCAACAAAATTGCTCAAGAACCAAAGAAACACAGCAACTAAAATTCTTTCATTCAAGAGTTAGACAGGATACTGCAAGGCATGAAAAAGGTCAAATATGAAATATCTTTTAAATAGCAAAAGTGCAATATTGCCTCGTGTTGTGAAAATGCAGCTGCAATAGCAAAGATAGCATTAAGTATTAAGGTTTCTCTTCTAGCAGGTTTAAGAAATTAAGCCTTGTCTGAGATTAGTTCCGACTTCATGCCATTCTTTGTTTGAGGTTTTATGCAATGGGAGGAGGCTAAATTTGTAGGCAAGATTCTAAAAGGATCCTTCATAGCCCTTCAGAAAAAGTGTCTAAATCCATGAAGATACTCTGAAAATACATTAATAGTTATACCTGTTATGTTATAAACATTACAAAGACACAAAAAAGCAAATCTAGGAAACTGTAAAAGGTGGTGGAATGACTTGTTGAATTTTAACCTCTATACAAATCTGCAGTTATCTAGATCAGCTATAGTAAATACCACTTTAATAATGCTTTATTTAATGGAAAAACTGCCTTAATATGTTGATTATACCTATATATACATAAAGCTTTTCCTTTGTGTACAAAAGGCAGAGTATTAGATATTTGGTGACATACGAAATGTACATTTTAGCCCAGTATGTTGTTCACAGCATAGTGATCATCATTCATTTGGACACACCTGCCCTCGCAAATGGTTCTTTTTAAGCACAACCATGCATTATGTGTGGGAAGGCTCTGAATCTTTGCTTGCCACATTATAGCTTTTGCATGGAGCAAGAGGAGGAGGGCATGTGACAAGATAGGAAAGTAATCATTTGGCATGTGGCACAAGCAAAGCACTTTATAGTGCTAAACTGTAATGATTAATTAACAACACACTGATGCCATAATAGGGCCTTTGCTAAATTATTGGAAAGAAAACCCACCATAATCTGCAAGAGTTGTAAGTTATAATAATGGAGTAACCATCTCACTTTTACTACACACACAAAATGCTGGAGGAATTCAACAAGCCAGGCAGCCTCCTGATGAAAGGGCTCAGTCAAGGTTTATTCCCCTCCATAGATTCTGCCTGACCTGCTGAGTTTTTCCAGCATTTTGTATTGCTCGAGATTTCCAACAACTGCAGAATCTCTTCTGTTTATAGCTCACTTTAATTTGTTTTGAACAACCATTTTATACTATTTCCATTTTTATAACCAACTATGAAGTGCATGTAAAGTCATCTGTAAGATACGAACTAATGAAGGTTAATATCTTCCTATTCCCATTCTCATCCATCAGGTAGTAATATGTAACCAAGAGTAGTGAAAATGTAAGCATTGCTTTTTGAATACATATTGCTTCCTGCTAAATATCATGTATCTCAGCATTCAGTCACTTTTAAAAGCTATTTTCTGAAAGCAGGACCATCTCTCAGATATTTTTGTTTTCCATGGACTGTAAAAGTACATCAGTAAAGTAGTGGGAAGAATAGCAGAATTTAATGACCTGCAGCTGTTCTGTGTTTTTAACTAAAACTTCTTTAAAGATTAAGGAAAATTGACTGTGAAAGTCAATAATATTTCAAGTATTTACAGGTAATTTCAAAAGTATTTTTGAAAATCAGTTAACAGTTTAGAATGGGTGCTGCACTCTTAAGTCACCTTTGGAAACTCCCAGAGTGGCTTTCAGTCTGCTCTTGGTAATATTTCATCTGATGCTAATTCATGCATATAAAATGATGATCACATTGAAAATTTTATGTTCCGAATTCACTGGGAACAACATTGCTTTAGTGCTTTGCACATGTTCAACCTTAGTTTTTGATCAAAATAAGCTGTAAATATCTGAAAAATTCCAAAAACAATAGGCAGTACACAGCTTAAATGTGGTTGATACTTTTTGGAAATATTAATTTACATCTTCAGTAAAAAATAGCAGTAGATCCATGTCTAAATTTAACATAGGTCTTAGTCACTGCATATCTAGACTGATCTAGAAATAATCTAAATACTAAGTTCCACCTATAGAACTTAAATCTGTTTTAATTTTTTCTCTGCAGAAATGGAACTGAATTGTTCCATCACATTTGCAAATATTAAGAATTTTTAAGTAATGTAAAGTTTATTTTGCAAACTTACATATTCTACACAATGTCTTTTAACTAATTCCAATGTATTGGGAGAGAAGAATAAGCAAGTGCAAATATGCAAATATCAATCACTGTTCATTCTAAGCTGCTGAAAACTTGGAACAACTGAGCATTAACCTTAAACCAGGTAGGTTTCATGATGAAAAATTTCATCATATTGGTATTACTTATATTTATTGCGATGACAGTCAGCATTTTGTGTCCCTGCATTTGCCATTTCCTGTGTTAGGTTGTCACCAGAAATCACTTCGGAAATGACTCCATCCTCTGAAAATGCTATTCCCCTGTGTCCTTGGTAATTCTGTTCTGATCCACAGGTGCGAAGACAAAAGTGAGATTAAAGCTTGCCATAAAGCAATTTCATTCCCCCTCCCACCCTCCCCAAACAAGAAAATAGTGCAATATTTCAATCTTTCACAAACAAGTTAAATCATTGTGTTTTGTTCTTCCACCTTTGTCATCAATCAAAAAGAATTTAAGATTTTTTGTTTGATAATATCACAAAACTGGCCAAAAACTTCTTAATATAAATGCTTTAAGCATCCAGTTTGGGCAATTCAGTTACTAAAAATCAACCTACAAGGCAATAGAAGAAATTGGTTATTAAGTATCTTTAAAATTAAATAATCCAGATAAAAAACAGTTTGCCAAACACTGCAATTTTGTCAAAGTGGAAGGTAAATTGTTAGGGTTAACATATCATGCACTCCCTTAAAGAAAACAACAGAATTTTGTGTTTGGTTTTACCAACCAATTCCTACAAAGGAACACCTATGTCACTGAAGTCCAGACACACAATGCTCCACCCGTTTCAGTTAAAGCACTCACAGAGCCGGTCAAACCATTTCTCCCATATGTGAATCTTTTCCTTGAAATGAGATGATTGTGTTGTCTTCATTGTTTTGCTGAAATTGGAGTCCATTGTCACCCTGTGGAGATGGTATATTGTGCTGGTGATGGAAGAATGCTGATCCTGGGTAGTGACCCATAACCTCACTGTAAGTGGGTGGTGGTCCTTCCATCCTCCTGTTGCTGCTGTAATTAGTTGCACTTATGCCAGAATTGCTGCTTGGTGGGCGTGGTCCTCCATTATACACAGAGATGTCAATCAAATCACTATCAAAGATAGTTCTATTAGGCGGTGCCCTGACAGACTCACGATTGAGTTCCATTTGCTGTTCTGGATCTCGAAGTTGCAGTGTGCACAGTCCCTGATATGGAGGAGGCTCCTCTCCATCTGATAGTGAAATAGTGGGAGGAAGATCAATTTCATGTTGCACATAAGGATACGTAGGTTGGAAGCGGCTAAGGCGCTCTCTCGGTATGAAAGATGGGGCTGAAAATCTGTCTCTTGATCTTGGAGAATACATCAACTGAAAGCAAGAAAAAAACATTTCAACACTGGATTTGGACTGAAGAAATGAGAACTTTTACATCTTCTTACAGCTTTGAAAATGCAATTGTTTAATGCACCTTTCAGCTTTACACAAAATAACATTAACCATATGTCCATTATGTTGAGCAATAGTACCATTATAAAAATAGTCAATTTAAAAAGAGAAAGTAGTAATCAGCTAATATCAAATCTATCGACTTGCGAGCTGCAGCCACCAACCACCAATATTATTTGGACTTTGCAATTACACATGGCACAAACTAGCTTTGGACTTGTATCTGTTGTGATAGATAGATACCACAACAGACTGATCCCAAAGGAAATTACAGTGTTGCAGTAACATTACAAGTGCACAGATGTACAAATATTAGAAGAGAAAAAAAGAATAAAAAAAGGTTATTTTAAAAATAAACACAAAATATTCTGCAGATGCTGGGGTCAAAGCAACACTCACAACACGCTGGAGGAGCTCAGCAAGTTGGGCAGCACCCGTGGAAACAATCAGTCAACGTTTTGGGCCGGAACCCTTCGTCAGGACCGAAGAGGGAAGGGGCATCCTCTTCAGTCCTGACGAAGGATTCCGGCCCGAAATGTTGACTGATCGTTTCCACGGATGCTGCCCGACCTGCTGAGTTCCTCCAGCGTGTTGTGAGTGTTACCTTAAAAATAAGATGTACAAGATCTACAAGTCGAAGATTACCAAGATTTCCATGTTCACACTGATAAGATGGTAGTGCAAGAATTACTGCAATATTATACAGTAATGGGTGCACATTCATACCATTCAGAAAAGAAGTAATGGTAGTATTGCCCAGGGTATCCATGATAGCAGGGTGTGGTAAATAAAAGTTAATAACAGCCTAACAGGATGTAATGCAGCAGAGCTCTGGATAACAGTAAATTATAGAGTTTTAAGAACAAGTTTTGGAGCTTTAAAAATGAGATGAAATGTAGCATGATTTATAGTATTGGAATAAAAAGTTACCTAAAGAGAAAGGTTAAATTACAAAAGATGAAAATTAAAAGCTAAAAGAAGATTAAAAACATGTAGTTATTCATTTTATTTTAAAAATCGGAGATCCATATATTCCTTGAGACTGCTCTGCCACTCAGAAACACAGTGGGAATAAATAAATCAGTGGGAATCTGATTAGCTGAGTGCCGGTAGCGTTAATGTTGGGCTCCCAACTGCTGATATTCTATGTCAATGATTTGGATAATGTGGTAAGTCGTTGTATGCAAGTTTCTTGATGATATAAAGCTAGATGGCAGTGTGGACTGTGATGAAAATTCAGAGAGGCTTAGGGGACATACAGATTGCGAATGGGAAATGACATAGGTGGAATATAAAATGTTACCTCATCCACTTCGGTAGATTTTTTTTAAATGAGTATTCTGAGTGTTTGAAAGTTGACCATGTTGAGAGAGGTCCAAATGTCCAAGTAAATGAATCACTGGCAGATTAAGTGCAAGTCCAGCAAGGAATTAGGAAGACAACAAAATATTGTCTGTTATTGCAAGAGGATTTGAGAATAAGAGTGGAATAGTTGCTGTAACTATACCAGGACCTAGTGAGAGTGTATCTCCCTATCCAAGGAACAATGTACATCACAGAGGAAGTGTAGCATAGGTTCACTAAACTGATTTCTGGGAAGGATGGGAGCAGCTCTTTTATTGAAGGAGAAATTCAGTAGACTAGGGCTGATCCTCTCCAGAGTTTAGGATAAGAGGCCATTAATTATCTGTTTGTATGATCATATGAGACAGCATGACTATTCTCTCACAAACACAATTAGAAACGTTGAGTTGTCAACCCAGAACGTGAGCTCATCTATCCACAGATGCTGCTTGACTGTGAGTTCTGTTTTCCAGCTTTTCTGTTTTTGTTTCAGATTCCAACATCTGCAGCTTTATTTGTTTATCATTATTCTATCATGTTCCTTTGGTTCACACATTTTATTGAACATATTTATTCCATATTCCCATTACAGAACATTTAGCTAGACCTTACCTCAGAAGTACTGTGACAAGATACTGTGCTGCCGTTTGATGGGCATAGGCACCCTTCCTAATTAAAAGGATAAGTAGTTTACAATTGAGTAATATTTCACAAAATCAGCATATACAAAATGAAAATACTAGTCTTGTCCTTTTACAATTAGTTTCACTGGTGACAGAGTGAATGCCAGCAGTCTGCTGTCCAAATAGCAGTATTGTACTTGGATTAGGATCATTACATTCAAACTCAAACATTAAACAAATTGGCTCTTAGAAATAATTAATTCATAAACAGATTGACACAACAAAGTAATTATATTCCATAGACCATTCTCTATTGATAGATGCTTTTTACAGCACACAAGTATTTCTTGTAATGCTAATTAGAACAAAATTAACAAAGCTTGAAATTATTTTCCTGTTATAATTACACAATAACTATTTACATGAAAATGTAAAAGAGCAAATGACTGTCAATTACAAGAAATTTCAAATCATTTTAACTTTATATTTTAACATCTGAATTTAAAGATACATTAAATTTTAATCCATCATAAGTAATATCATTAGATGTACACAGTTGGCAAAAATTTACTAGCCAATTTTTTAAGCATTTCATAAGAAAACTTAAATGCCTTTAGTACACATATCATATGAATCACCCAGAAGTAAAAATAAATCCATAGTATTTCAGTCACATTCAATCAAAATTTCCATGTTATCTTTTTAGATTTAAGGACAGAGACGTAGTAAAAGGACCCGGCCATCCTGATGGAAATACAAGCCCTGCCACAGAAACAAAGGGTTAAACCATTGCTTACTATGGTCAATTTTGTCTAAGTCTTAAAGTGTTTCTCCACTCACAAACATTCAAAATAATCATAAAGTCAAAAAGAGATAAAGCATGTAAACAGGCTCTTTGGCTTATTAAGTCTGCATTGACCATTAGCCCACTTGCACTTAAAATAAATTACTCCTTTCGATATTCCCCATATTCTCATCAATTTGCCCCAGAATCTACCACTCACTGGGGCAATTTACAGTGGCCAATTAACCCACCAATCAGCACATCGTCAGGATGTTGGAGGAAACTGGAGCACACAGAGGAAACCCACATGGTCACACAGATCGAACCCGAGGTCAGGATTGAACCTGGGGCTCTACCAACTGCATCACTCAAAAATTATTACTGTATATCTTTCCCATTAAAAATGTCCATTAAATAATTTAAAAATGAAATAATAATATTAAGCACTCACAATAAAAATATTTGAATACCATCAATTAACAGGTACATATTTAAATAAATTAATTGAGAAACTGTAGCTAACTGGAACATTTTCTTTTCAGGATTTCCTTTGTATTAAGATGAATTCGGAATAGGAGTGGACCCCTCAGCACCACAAACTTGCTCCGCTATTTCATAAGATTCTGGATGAATTTATTGTAATCACAGCCCTGCATTTCTGAATACCCATGTAATCTTTCCTCCCCTTGTTTTTGTCTACAGTACTTATTAGGCCACTAAAACCCAGATTTGAGATAGCTGATGATTAATATTTGTATGATATGTCTGACAAGAATGAATAAGCACCTCCTCCTGAAACACAATGGCATTAACATTACCAAATCACCACAGGCAGAAGTCCAGAAATTTAACAGAATTAACCACCAAAACCAGAACAGGATGGAAGTAGGTTAATCCATAAATGATTTACCCCCTGACTATCAGCTACAGGGCACATTGAGAGTGCAATGGACATCTCAGGTGCTCAGCACCATCCAGGACAAAGCAACCCCTTTGAGATGCATTTCATCCACCCCTCAAATATTATGCTTCTCCATCATTGCAACAACATAGCTGTATTACATAATTTAAAAAAAAACAAAATGCTCGATATACTCGTGACATCAGGCAGCATCTGTGGGGTGAGAAATAAAGTTAGCCCTTCATATCATTAACCTGATACATTAATTCTGGATTTTCCCTTCACAGATGGTGCATGACCTGCTGATATTTTGATAATTTTCTGTTTTTATTTTGGATTTCCAGCATCTGCAGGTTTTTACTTTTTGATAGCTACGTATAAAATTCACTATTTCTCATGATGTGCTGCAGCAGTTATATGGCTTCTTTCATGTTCACTATGTCACCATTCAAAAAAGACAAAGTAGTCTTTTTTGTTTCCCATTTACAATTACAAACGGTCCTGATTTGGAAATATATTCCCATTTGTTCAAAATTAATGGGTCAAGATCCTACAAATCTCAACCTAACAGCCTGTTTGATGGATCTTTATCAAATGCTTTCTGGGACTTCATATTAACTACAGACATAGACACTCCTGTACCTAAAGCTGTAGTTAAATTTCTCCAAGTGGTCAGTCACTTGGATCCTTAATCATAGATTCTAGAAGCTTCCCCAGAACAGATTATAGACTAACAAATCTGTAATTTGTTAACACAGAATCAGAAGCATGTACAAAATCAGCCTCCTACAGTAATGTCTGGTCAAAACAATTACGTTAAGACAAGGAAACAAAATGGCATGACCTAACAATGGCAATTATCCAATAACTCTCCTTCCAATGAGACTTACTAAGTTGTAAATATTTCCACTATTTTAAAAGTTAGAAGCACAGTTATTGTAAATGTTTGTCATCCATTACCATGATACCACAAAAAGAATTTGCAAGTAACTTAAATTGGCAGTGCAACTATATTACTCATAGTCCATTGATTGAAGATGATTATGGTTGTTGGGAGTCAATCTTCCCAGAAGTTTCTCAAGGTAGTTGTCTTGTACACAGCTATTCTCAGATGTATCATCAACAATGTTTCTTCCACCACAAGGCTACAATTGTAGATTTTGCAAATGATTACAAAATTAATCAGTTCCATTCAAAGTACATAAGAGAATGAAGCATATCTGTATGTTGCAAGACCTGCACACGTGAAGGAATGGGCAAATAATGGCATCCATGCCATAGAAATCCCAAGCAATGTCCATCTGCACCAGTGAAGTTCCAGACGACTGGAGAGTAGATAGTGTTGCTCCTTTATTCAAGAGACACAGCAATAATCCAGGAAAGTATAGGCTGGTGAGCCTCACATTTATGGTAGGGAAGCTATTGGAGAGGCTTCTTAGGAATAGGACTTATTCACATTTGGAAGAACATGGGCTATGTCAGCGTAGGTTTGTGCAGGGCAGATCATGTCCTAAAAATTTGATTGAGTCTTGAGGTGGTGACTAAGGTGATTGATAGAGAGTAGATGAGACAGTAGTGTTTATTTGTAAAGTGTTCTACAAAATCCATTATGGTAGATAATCAAGAAGATTAAGATGTATGGGATCCACAGTGAATTGGTAGTTTGGATTCAAAAGTGGCTTACCCATTGAAGACATGAGTCATGGTGGAAGATCTGTGGCAAGTGGTGTTTTGAAAAGATCAGTGCTGAAGCCTCAGTTGATTGTGATACATCTACATGAATTGAACAAAAATGTAAGTGGATTGGTTAGTAAGTTTGCAAACAAGACAAGAATTGGTGAAGTTGTGGAGGGTGAAGAAGGTCATCAAAGGATGTAGTGGGACATAATTAAAATGCATTATGTGTAAGGTAACAGGAGATGAGATATTGCATCTTGGTAAGTCAGATATAAGGGGAAAATACACAGTTATTGGCAGGATCCTGAAAAGCGTTTACAGTATATACAGAAGGATCTTGGGGTCCAAATCCTTACCTCCCTGAAAGTGGCAATGTAAGTGCATAGAGCACGTTTACCCTGATCACGAGGGATTCAGTCAGGAAGTCATGTTGCAGCTGCATAGAATGTTGGTTAAGCAGACCTGGACTACTGTGTGCAGCTCTGGTTGCCCCATTACAGGTAGGGGCTAGCGGCTTTGGAGAGGGTTCAGAAGCTTTAAGTTGAGAGCTGGAAAGTTTAAGAGGGATGTGTTTTTTTTCAAGCAGAGAAGTAGTAATTGAAGCAGATATGATAATGGTGATCAAGGGGTTTTAAAATGGACAAATGCATATACAAAGAATGGAGGAAATGGGCTTTATGCTGGCAGAAGGGATTAATTTAATTCGGCCTTATGCTCAACACAGACATTGTGGACTGACATCCTGTACTGTAAAGATTCTAGGTTCTAAGACAGAGAATCTTATTTAATTCTGAAAAACAATATCATCACCATTGTTGAGTCCCCACTTCTTGTGGATCACCACTGACCAGAAAATCAGCTGAATCAACCACATAAGCACTGGGTATGTGAATGCACAAAGCTGGGCATCTGGCAGTGAGAGACTCAAATTCCAACACACCAAGTATTTGCTATCAATCTACAGGTCAGGATATTGATGGTATGGAAACACCAATACCCTTGAATGGAAAATCATACAAAAAGTAGTGGATACATCAGAACATAAGAAATAGAATCAAGAGCAGGCCATCTGGCCCTTCGAGCCTGCTCTGCCAATCAATAAGATCATGGCTGTTCTGGCCATGGACTCATCTCCATCTATCTGCCTTTTCTCCATAACCCTTAATTTCCCTAATATGCAAAAATCTATCCAACCTTGTCTTAAATATATTTACTGAGATAGCCTCCACTGCTTCATTGGGCAGAGAATTCCACAGGTTCACCACTCTTTGGGAAAAGCAGTTCTTTCTTATCTCCATCCTAAATTGACTCCCCTGAATCTTGAGGCTATGTCTCCTAGTTCTAGTCTCACCTACTGGTAGAAAACACTTTCCTACCTGTATCTTATCTATCCTTTTCATAATTTTATATGTTTCTATAAGATCTCCCCTCATTCTTCTAAATTCCAGCAAGTACCGTCCCAGGTGACTCTATCTCCCCTCAGTCTAACCCCCTCATCTCTGGAATCAACCTGGTGAACCTCCTCTGCACTGCCTCCAAAGTCAGTATATCCTTCTTCAAGAAAGGAGACCAAAACTGCACACAGTATTCCAGGTGTGGCCTCACCAGTACCCTGTACAGTTGCAGCAATCCCTCTAGCAAAATTCAGTTAAATTCAATCCTTCTAGCAATGAAGGCCAACATTCAATTTGCCTTCTTGATAGCCTGCTACACCCTCAAACCAACCTTTTGCGATGCATACACAAGCACTCCCAAGTCCCTTTGCACAGCAGCATGCTGCAATCTTTTTTTACCATTCAAATTGTAATCTGCTGTTTCATTTTTTCTTCCAAAGTGGATGACCTTGCATTACCAACATTGTACTCCATCTGCCAGACCCTTGCCCACTCACTTAACCTATCTATATCTCTCTGCAGACTTTCCGTATCTTCTGCACAATTTACTTTTCCACTCCACTCAGTTTAGTATCATCAGCAAACTTAGATACACTACACTTGATAATTAATGTATATTGTGAACAGTTGCGTGCCCAGCCCCAATCCCTGCGACACACCATTCACCATTGATTGCCAACCTTTGAACCAACTACAGTAACACCCATGTTACATAAATTTACTTTGAACTTTGATAAAGTATTCCCAATAGCTTGACTGAGTGCAGATCATACAAGAAGCCCAATACCAATCATGAGAAAGTCTAATTGATTGGTACCCCATCCTCTAGCATCAAACTACAGTGACACTGGGTACTGTTTACAAAATGTACTGCCAAGGCTACTCTGTCAATACCTCCCAACCTGTGACTATTACAATCATTGCTGGGTCCAAATCTTGGAGCTTTACTTTGGGAGTATCTTTAATAGTTAGACTTTTCAATGGCAGTTAGGGATAAACAGTATACTGATTTTGCCAATAGAAAAAAAAAGTCTAAAAATTGACCTGCATTCCTGAGAATATTTGAGGTTATTGGGACTTATTCACACCCACTATTCTACATATCGTACTGCTAGACAATTTACTGGTTATCATAAAGGTCCTCATATATTTGATATTTATACTGAATGGCCTACTCCTTTGTAACATTGCTATCATTACTTGCTGGAGTCAAGAAACTGGCCTAATATGCTCAGATGGTAACGTCATAAATTATAAATTTATTGTTCTTTCTAAATTCAAAGTTCCAAAAACATTTCAGTGAAACTAAAATACGTTAGTAAAGACAAGACTGATAAATTAACAGTTACCAGATTAAATAACAAAATCATTAATGCAATGATATCCACTGTGGATACACAAATAGATTGTGCTCATCCAAGGAAAAATATAACATCCTTAACTGACATAATTATGAACCCAAAGGAATTACTCCCACACAGTTGCTTTCTCTAAGAAAAAGCGCTGTAAAGTCTGAGTATGCATACCAACGTGCATTCTTTTATTTAATTAATTGGATTTTATCTGTGGACACTGCTTTTTGAGCATTTTACAGTTGCTTTAACAATAAAATGCTCATTAGGAGGATGTGAAGTTGAAGAAAAAGTATTTACATCAACAATAACCAAATGTGGTTCCGTTTTTTAAATTTCTTATAGAAAGTTCTCATATCTGTTTTATAGTAAAAAAAATTGGTAACTATAATACAAAATATGAATATTTTGTATTTTACTGATTCTTTTAATATAGAAGTTAAAAATAAAACATTCAAAATGTGTACCAAATATATAATTATTTTGAATATTACTAGAACTGTGGAGTGAAAAGTTATGAGACTTGATCAAGCCACTTATAGAGCTAATGAAGCTCAGCTTCTCTGGGACTGTAGATGACAGCCATCAAGAATATAACGTTATTCATCTATCACGGCACTTTTAACCCCACAACATTAACCTTTTCAACCTTTTTCTAAAGTAATTTTTCCATTTCTCTAAGGTGGAGAAATTAATCATAGGATTAAACAGATGTATTATAATATCTATTTTTAAACATGTACACAGGTAAAAATTTACTGTAATTTACTTTGCTAAGTTTCAACTAAACTTTTCTCAGGCTTCCAGCCAGGTACAGGTATCGATTTTAACTGACATTTCAATGACAAACTCTGCCATCTTCATCAGGGATGATGCCTAGGCATGTCTAGTCCGGACTAGACATGCTAGGCATCATCCCTGATGAAGACAGCAGAACTTGTCATCGAAACGTTGGTTAAAATCGAAGCCTGTACCCACCCGGCTGGAAGCCCAAGAAGACTTTATTTATCATATACGCTGGTAAAGTACTAGATCCTTTCTCTTTGCCAAGTTTATTTTTAATATTCATATTCTTTATTATGCATTCACAATGCAAAACTTATGTAAAAATTGCTTTAAAATGTAAATAATTTATGGGAAAAATTTATATTAGCTAATTAGAACAATATACCAAAGATGATTCGTAAACACAACCCAACTTTATAATTTTTAGCAGAGACGTTTATATAGAATCCAGAATACAGAAAAATGTAGCATCCAACTTGAATGGTCTACACCCAGATTTGCACACTATGTGAGCTTCATCCCATTTTACTTGCTTCTTCTCATTTATCCCATAGACCTTTCATACACCTTTTCAACCAGATGCACATCATCAAATCTCTGTACCAATTGTGTGAACTCTATTCCTGGACTCTGCTGGATTAAGGCACAGCATGTAGTTCGTGGATCCTGGTAAAGGTTTGCAAGAATTGAGCAGTTGATGGTTATGGAGAACTGGAACAGAGGATAATCAGCCATGATCATACTGAATGGTGGTGCAGGCTCGAACGGCCAAATGGCCTACTCCTGCACCTATTTACTATGGGTTTTTTTTTTAAGAGGGGTTGAAACCAGCATAGATCAGCCATGATCACATTGAATGGTGGGGCAGGTTTAAGGGGCCGAGTGGCCGAGTCCTATTTTCTTGTGTTCTTATGGGAGGTTAGGAACAGATTTATAGACACAAGAGATTCTGCAGGTGCTGCAAATCTTGAGCAACACACACAAAATGCTAATGGAACTCAGCGAGCCAGGCAGCATCTACGAGGGGAGTGGGTGGCGGTGGAATAAACAGTCAACCTTTGGGCAGAGACCTTTCATCCAGAAACCACATTTGCTTAGAGCAGACTACACAGAGAAAATCAATATTTGATTCATCTGATCTAAATGGGTGCTTATGCTCTGCACAAGCCTACTCCTTCCTTAATCATATGTATCCTTGTATTATTTTCTACATTACGTACTTGTATAATTTACTTCTTGTTAATGCCTTTGCACAGTGAAACAAAATACAGGACGAGGTTACGTACCCCTCAGCAGCATTATGAACAGCAGCTGTGCAGCAGTGACAGCCAAGTGTGTGAAATGTCTCAACCAATACACTTCATAGTCACCAAACACGGAAACACTATGTTTAAAATCTGGCTTCTCCCATGTTGAATAATCACAGCTAGGACAGCATCAAACATATTCACATGAGGTGGATGGTACATCATTCAGATGAAATATTCTCCCTCACCTGCCAAAATGTCTTGGCTCTCATTATGGAGAACTCCAGGCATTATTATGATCATATTTCTGCTCCAGGTTCAAAATAGGATGGTGCAATTAGATTGATCCATTTGTTGTTTGTTATTGCTTGTCTACATAGCCAGTGATAGAAACTATTTAGGATAGGGAATGCTGGGAAGAACATGTCAATTAACTGAATGGCTTAAAACTGGTAGAATACATTGTTGGATCGACAGTATTAAAGTGGCCTGGGCAAAGAAAACTTGAAAGAAGTTGCAGCAAAATCTAAATGGAGCGATATAATATCAAGTTGAATGCTGTGAGAAGTGATATAGTTAAAAAGACAGTTCTGACATAGTAACATATGTGGGATGACTGTTGAGCTAGACCTAGCAAAATAATAGAAGCATAGAGTGAGAGACAGAGAAAAAGAGAAACTTGGACTGAGAAAAACAAAAAAAAAAGATAGATGGCAGAAGCAACACTGAACTATTCTGCCATATCTTATCCTAGTTGACGCTTATCAGAGACGCTGTCTACACTACCGCCCTCGAACATCTCGGACCAGCAACCTGAAGAAACCAAGACTGGTTCGATGAGAATGATGAAGAAATACAGGCACTACTAACGGAGAAACATCAACATTACAGAGCGCATCAGAACGACCCCACGTCGCTAGCCAAGAAAGATGCCTTTACCAACGCAAGAAGAAAGGTGCAGAAAAAACTTAGCGAGATGCAGGACAGCAAGAAGGCCGATGAAATCCAGGGCTATGCAGACAGCCACGACATAAAGCGTTTCTATGATGCGCTTAAGGCTGTATACGGACCCCAGTCCTCCAGCTCCTCACTCCTTCTCAACGCAGATGAGACGCAGCTGCTGACAGAGAAGAAGCAGATTCTGAATCGGTGGGCTGAGCACTTTAACAACGTCCTTAACCGCCCTGCCGACATCAACGACGAGGCCATTGCCCGCCTGCCCCAGGTAGAGATCAACAAGAACCTCGACACCCTCCCCACAGTAGATGAAGTCAGGAAGGCAGTGAAGCAACTCTCCTGTGGCAAAGCGCCAGGACCCGATGCAATCCCTGCTGAGGTATACAAAGCAGGAGGCCCTGTCATGATGCAAAAGCTAACTGTACTCTTCCAGTCCATGTGAAAAAAGGGACAGGTCCCGCAACAGCTGAAAGATACCAGCATAGTCCACATCTACAAGAGGAAAGGCAACCGCCAGTCTTGCGACAACCACCGAGGCATCTCCCTCTTGTCTATTGCGGGGAAGATTCTGGCCCGCGTCCTGCTCAACCGCCTTCTCCAACATCTTGAACAAGGTCTGCTCCCAGAAAGCCAGTGCGGCTTCCGCGCTGAACGTGGGACCGCGGACATGATTTTTGCTGCGCGCCAACTCCAGGAAAATTGCCAGGAGCAACACAGCAACCTCTTCATGACCTTTGTCGATCTAACCAAGGCTTTAGATACGGTCAGCAGAGAAGGCTTGTGGAAGATCATGGAGAAGTTTAGCTGCCCCAGCAAGTTCATCACAATCGTCCGGCAGTTCCACGACGGTATGATGGTGAAAGTTCTGGATGACGGTGACGAGTCGGAGGCCTTCCCAGTGACAAATGGCATCAAACAAGGCTGCGTTCTTGCCCCGACTCTGTTCAGTATGGTATTCTCTGCCATACTGACAGATGCCTTTCATAACTACGAAGAAGGAATCCACGTCAGATACAGGACTGACGGCAGGTTGTTCAACCTTAGGCGCCTGCAGGCAGTTACAAAGGTGCGAGAGACTGTCATCAGAGACTTGTTGTTTGCTGATGACTGCGCACTCAACGCCAGCACAGAGCAGGAGATGCAGCGTGAAATGGACTGCTTCTCACAAGCCTGCGACAACTTCAGTCTCACTATCAGCACTAAAAAGACCAAAGTTATGTACCAGCCTGCCCCAGGAAAGCCATACCAGGAGCCGCGCATCACGGTGAAGGGCCAGAACCTCCAGGCAGCCAACAACTTCACCTACCTGGGCAGCATACTCTCTCGCGCAGTGAACATAGACGCTGAGGTCAACAACAGGATTGCCAAAGCCAGTGCCGCCTTTGGGAGACTCCGTGAGAACGTCTGGGAGCACAGTGGACTCAGCCTTACCACCAAGCTGAAGGTCTACTGTGCAGTGGTCCTTACCACCCTCCTTTACACCAGCGAGACCTGGACTGTCTACAGCAGACACGCCAAACAGCTCAACCACTTTCACCTGAGCTGTCTCCGCAGACTCCTCCACATCAGGTGGCAGGACAAAGTCCCCGACACGGAAATCCTGGAACGAGCTGTGCTCTGCAGCGTCTACACCCTCCTGCTGAAAGCCCAAGCCAGGTGGGCTGGACATGTGGTCAGAATGCCAGACAGCCGATTGCCTAAGCAGCTGCTGTACGGAGAACTGTGTCAGGGCAAGCGCTCAGTCAGGGGGGCATAAGAAACGTTACAAAGACTGCCTGAAAGTGTCCCTCAAAGGCCTGGGTGTCGACATCAACACGTGGGAGACGCCTGCCCTCGACCGTCCAGCTTGGCGCAGCAAGATCACCACAGGAGCCCGTGCAGCTGAAGTCAGGCGCATCATCGAGGCGCAATGAAAGTGTGATGTGCGCAAGGCCCGAGCAGCATCCACTGCCACGACAGCACCCACCCACTTGTGTCCCACATGTGGGCGAGCCTTCAGGGCCCGGATTGGCCTCATCAGTCACCTCCGGACCCACAGCCACCAATCTCCCATTTGACTTTGAAGCCATGATCACCTTCGACTACGAAGGACAAACAACATCCTAGTCGGAAGAGATACCTAAAAACTTAAAGTAATTAAGGCAGCATTGGATGATAGGAGCCTTCTGAAAGTGAATGAACATGAAATTAGAAGAGGATTTGAAGAATCTCTGAATTGCGGATAACTTTGTGAAATAACTATAGTTTTTAAAAATCTGTAGTATGCCCAGTATATTCTTCTTAATCTCTTTGTGGTTAGCAACATCAATAGCAGAAAAGTAAAATGTTAACCAAAACTACTTTAAAAACTGCTTCTTGGTGTAGCAATAAAATACATTATACTTTATACTCTTTTAATATCATTCAACACACAAAATGCTCGATGAACTTGCAGGTCAGGCGGCATCTATGGAGGGAAAAAAACAGATGACATTTTGGGCCAGGACGTTCATCAACACCGGAAAGGAAAACATTAGAAGTCAGAAAAAGAAGCTAGGATAGGAAAGGAAGGAGCATGAGCTGGCTGGCAGATGATAGGTGAATGATGAGAGAAGCTGGGAGGCAATAGGTGAAAGAGTCAAAGAACCGAAGAAGGAATCTGATAGGAGAGGACAGTAGACCATGGAATAAAGGGAAGTGGATCCAGAGGGAGGAAGGTGAGGGTTAGGTCATGGGGGCAGGGAAGAGGAATGAGAAAGGGTACTCAGGGACAAGTGAATTGTGTGGGGAGAAGGGGTAGAGGGAGAGAGAGAAAAAGGGGAAGGGTTTCCAAAAGTTAGAAAAATCAGTAAGAGACTACCTCATTGCAATCACATTGACCTCAACATGGTAGTAAAGGCAGCCATGGACAGACATGTCAATGTGGAAATGGAAAGTGGAATTAAAATGGCTGACCACCAGGGGATCTGGCTGTTGTGGCAGACAGAGTGAAGATGCTCAATGAAACAATCACCCAATGTGCATTTCAGGTAGAGGAGTTCACACTAGGAGTACCGGATGCACAATTGACACTTATAGATTTATAGGTGAAATGCTGCCTCACCTAAAGGGATTGTTCCTAGCTTATCTCATTATTCCAGCATCTGGACTCTCTCAAATCTCTGTAAGTGTTTTCCACTTACTCTTTGAGAATGTTAGAAGTGTTGTATGTAAAAGAGAATTAAAGTTCTTGTAGTAGGTTGTATGATTGTTGAGGTGAATAAAGGTGTAGGTTGAGGCATGAGGTTTGTCGAATTATACACAAGTTGTGCATAGTTAGTTTTTTTTTCTAATTTATTTTTTATTGAAGTTCATCATCAAACAAACATTTCCATAAGATGTATTTCAGATATTGTACATATATATCATATAGTCATATATGCCACAAATCTCCACATAATATTTATCTGAGGTATACACCTATAGAAAAGTGAGGAAAGAACAAGCAAAAGGAGAAAACTGTGTACAAGTACAGAGTGATCTTTTTTCACAACATATTCAGTGATTTGTGAGAATAAAATCAGGCCTATGAGGTGTTATGTAGTTGAACCATTTTTCCCAGTATGAATCAAATTGTTCCAACTTGTGATTAACAGATGCTGTTATCTTCTTCATTTTGTAAATGTCCATTGTAATTTCCATCCATGTGTTTAAAGTTGGGCTCTCCTGTGATAACCATTTCCTGGTAAGAGTCTTTTTACCAGCCACCAGCAGTATATTCATTAAATATTTATCTCTTTTCAACCATTCTTGAGGTACATACCCAAAATATATGGTCTTAATTTCTAAGGGTATTTCACATTTAAAGATGTCTTGTAGGGCATTGTGTATCCCACTCCAATAGTCTTTGATAACGAGGCATTTCCAGAAAATATGATAATGGTTTGCATTTTGATTTCCACAATTTCTCCAGCAAACAGGGAGGTTACTATCATAATGGGATTTCTGAGAGGGTGTAATAAAATACCTTATCAAGTTTTTCCATCGGAACTCCCATTTCTGTGAACTGGTACATTTCCATTGATACCTCCATATTATTGTCCATTCTTCCTCAGATATAATTATCCCTCCTTCTCCGATTTTGTTTTAATGTATGAAATCGAATGTGTTTTAAGATTTGACAAACCCTTATACACACTTGAAATTATTCTACTACCGTTGTCTGAATTATATGCTTTTCTAAATAGCTCTATCAGACATGTACTAGTCTTGGTTGCATTTTTAACCATCCTATCAGCATACTGTCGCATCTGTAAATACCAACATAAGTCTTGTCTTTCTAATAAGACCATAAGACAAAGGAGCAGAAGTCGGCCATTCGGCCCATCGAGTCTGCTCCGCCATTTTATCATGAGCTGATCCATTCTCCCACTTAGTCCCACTCCCCCGCCTTCTCACCATAACCTTTGATGCCCTGGCTACTCAGATACCCATCAATCTCTGCCTTAAATATACCCAATGACTTGGCCTCCACTGCCGCCCGTGGCAACAAATTCCATAGATTCACCACCCTCTGACTAAAAAAATTTCTTTGCATCTCTGTTCTGAATGGGCGCCCTTCAATCTTTAAGACATGCCCTCTCATACTAGACTCCCCCATCATGGGAAACAACTTTGCCACATCCACTCTGTCCATGCCTTTCAACATTCGAAATGTTTAGACCATAAGACAAAGGAGCAGAAGTAGGCCATTTGGCCCATCAAGTCTGCTCCACCATTTCTATCATGAGCTGATCCATTTTCTCCTATTTAGTCCCACTCCCCCACCTTCTCACCATAACCTTTGATGCCCTGGCTACTCAGATACCTATCAATCTCTGCCTTAAATACACCCAATGACTTGGCCTCCACTGCTGCCTGTGGCAACAAGTTCCATAGATTCAACACCCTCTGACTAAAAAAATTTCTTCGCATTTCTGTTCTGAAAGGGCGCCCTTCAATCCTTAAGTCATGCCCTCTCGTACTAGACTCCCCCATCATGGGAAACAACTTTGCCACATCCACTCTGTCCATGCCTTTTAACATTCGAAATGTTTCTATGAGGTCTCCCCTCATTCTTCTAAACTCCAAGGAATACAGTCCAAGAGCAGACAAACGTTCCTCATATGTTAACCCTCTCATTCCCGGAATCATTCTAGTGAATCTTCTCTGTACCCTCTCCAACGTCAGCACATCCTTTCTTAAATAAGGAGACCAAAACTGCCCACAGTACTCCAAGTGAGATCTCACCAGCACCTTATGGAGCCTCAACATCACATCCCTGCTCCTATACTCTATTCCTCTAGCAATGAATGCCAACATTGCATTCGCCTTCTTCACTACTGACTCAACCTGGAGGTTAACTTTAAGGGAATCCTGTACGAGGATTCCCAAGTCCCGTTGCATCTCAGAACTTTGTATTCTTTCCCCATTTAAATAATAGTCTGCCAGTTTATTTTTTCTGCCAAAGTGCATAACCATACACTTTCCAACATTGTACTTCATTTGCCACTTCTCTGCCCATTCTTCCAATCTATCCAAGTTTCTCTGCAGACTCTCCGTTTCCTCAGCACTACCAGCCCCTCCGCCTATCTTCATATCTATCTTTGTTTCTATGAGGTCTCCCCTCATTCTCCTAAACTCCAAGGAATACAGTCCAAGAATGGACAAACGTTCCTCATATGTTAACCCTCTCATTCCCGGAATCATTCTAGTGCATCTTCTCTGTACCCTCTCCAACGTCAGCACATCCTTTCTTAAATAAGGAGACCAAGACTGCCCACAGTACTCCAAGTGAGGTCTCACCAGCGCCTTATAGAGCCTCAGCATCACATCCCTGCTCCTATACTCTATTCCTCTAGAAATGAATGCCAACAGCACTACCGACCCCTCCACCTATCTTCGTATCATCAGCAAACTTAGCCACAAAGCCATCTATTCCATAATCCAAATCGTTCATGTACAATGTAAACAGAAGCGGCCCCAACATGGACCCCTGTGGAACACCACTGGTAACCGGCAGCCAACCAGAACAGCATCCCTTTATTCCCACTCTCTGGTTCCTGCCAATCAGCCAACGCTCTATCCAAGTATGTAACTTTCTCGTAATTCCATGGGCTCTTATCTTGTTAAGTAGCCTCATGTAGCACCTTGTCAAAGGCCTTCTGAAAATCCAAATGTACAACATCCACTACATCTCCCTTGTCCAGCATACATGTAATTTCCTCAAAAGATTGTAATAGGTTTGTCAGGCAGGATTTTCCTTTGAGGAATCCATGCTGAGTTCTGCCTATCTTGTCATATGCCTCCAGGTACTCTGTAACCTCATCCTTGACAGTCGACTCCAACAACTTCCCAAACACCGATGTCAAGCTAACAGGTCTATAATTTCCTTTTTGCTTCCTTGCCCCCTTCTTAAATAGTGGAGTGACATTTGCAATCTTCCAGTCCTCCGGAACCATGCCAGAATCTATCGACTTTTGAAACCTCCAGCCTCCCTGATGGCCACATCTGCGCCAGGTGCACCGAGATGCAGCTCCTCAGAGACCATGTTAGGGATCTGGACCTGCAGCTTGATGACCTACTGCTTATCAGGGAAAGTGAAGAGGTGATAGACAGGAGCTACAGGGAGGTAGTCATCCCTAAGCTACAGGAGTCAGAAAACTGGGTGACTGTCAGGAGAGGGAAAGAAAGTGCCCGGATAGTGGAGAGCACACCACTATCCATTTAAAGAGAAATAAATATTAAAGAGAAATAAGTATTTCTCTTTAAGTATTTCAAAACTGAACAGTGTTCCTTCTTCCATTATATTGCAAAGAACTGTTATTCCTTTAGCTGTCCATTCCTTAAATCTAGCATCCAGTTTATCTGGCGTAAAATCAGAGTAATATGCATACCATTTAAGAATTGCAATATCTCTCTCTAGTTTATATTCTTTTATAATAGTTTTCCATATTTTAAGAGTCCATTTCACCCATGGGTTATCAATAGTATTTATGTAACTTTGTAGGTTGTTATCAGCCAAAATTGCCTGTATGGGGATGGGAAGTATCCCCTCCTCAATGTTTTTTCATTGAGTGTCATATAATGGGTTCCACCAACATATCACAGCTCTCAACTGTGCTGCAAAATAATAAGCTGTAAGAGAAGGTAGGCCCCATCCCCCCTTTTCCTTGGCTAATTGCAAAGTTTTGAGATGAACTCTAAGCCTTTTACCTTGCCGTATATATCTTCATAACATTTTGTTCCATTCATTGAATTGATTTTGATTAATCTCTATTGGTAGGATCTGAAAGAGATATAATAGTCTGGGCAGTATATTCATTTTAATAGATTCAATCTTTGAACTGAGACTAAAAAAAAGGAATTAGGTTCCATCTTGTTATATCTTCCTTAATTTTTTTATATATATAGGCTGATAATTTGCATTCTGATAATTTTGCCAAATCTTTTGGCATAATGATGCCCAAATATTTGAAAGACTTTGTTTGGGTACAGTTAGTTTTAAAAGACAACAAGTACCTCATTAATTGTAACCCAATATAACTTCATTTTAAGAATGTGGCAACAATTTAAAAAACTATTATCTCCATAAAGATAAAAACAGATGCCCACGGTCTGTTAACTTTTTTAAATTAATTGGGAGAAATTGAACTTATCTTCCTTTTCTTGGCTATCTATCCACAAAGGCATTTATTCAAACACTCCCAAATAGTTTAGAAAATAAAAATGTTCACAATAGCAATGGTGATGTTAAAAATCATAGGACTACAAATGTTTATGGATTAAATTCAATCATACACAGAATTACAGAAGAAAGAGTCATTTTACAAATTTCACTTCATTTATCCTGTGATAACCATTTTCTGGTAAGAGTCTTTTTACCAGCCACCAGCAGTATATTCATTAAACATTTATCTCTTTTCAACCATTCTTGAGGTACATACCCAAAATATATGGTCTTAGTTTCTAAGGGTATTTCACATTTAAAGATGTCTTGTAGGGCATTGTGTATCCCACTCCAATAGCCTTTGATAACAGGGCATTCGCAGAAAATATTAATGGAGGGAAGCACCTTCACAGATAATGCAAAACAAAATGAATAATGTAAAACAGCCCAGTAACCAGCCCCATCAAGATGAATGGTCAACACCTCAGTTTTCAGTAGCACTTTCCCCTGCACCCACTGAACAAAGCAATACTCTAGCAACTTAACCATGATTCAAATCCACTTGAATACTTGAGGTTCTGTCCTCTTTTTACAAACCCACTTTGCACCTCTTCCAGGCTGATCATCAAAAACAGGAATCACTGGTAGAACCTTGCTTCACCAGCAGGACCACTGCTCATCACCCAATGATCTCTACAGCCTTCAAGAGCCTATCTAGTGTTGCCACTGCTTTAGGAATGTTGACTGGCCATCCGATAGCAATACAATATATATTTTTCTCTAACTACTCCACATGCAGGTGTGGGGCCATTCTGAAGACACTTAAACATCCCCAGGACAATGAAAAGTTCTTATCCCACAGGAAATTTGAGATTAAGTGCAGAGCAGGGATTTTGTAGTATTCCTGACAACAACCACCACCTGAAAAGGACCAAATCAGTCAACTGCAACCAAAGGAGGTAATCACAGTACTGCACGTTCCTACCAGCCACTGAGCCAGAAGTGTGAGCTTTTTCTTTCTCCCTCAAATGGTTAATCATAAAGCCAGTATATCCAGGACATGCCCTCTTCTCATTGCTACCATCAGAGAGGAGATATAAGAGCTTGAATACATCCAGTCAATGTTTTTAAAAGTTTTTTCCCTTCTATCAAATTCTGAACAGTCCATGAACACTACCTCTCTAATTGCTCTTTCTGCACTACATTTATTTTTAATATATCTTATTTTAACTAATAGTAATTATTTTATGTATTGCACTTTTTGGTGCCACAAAACAACAAATTTCATTACATATGTCAGTGATAATAAACCTTATTCTGATACAGTAAATTAGCTTCTGGGTAATTAATAATTGAATATATTTCTTAATTAGCATCCATCCAATTAACTCTTTGTGCACCGTTTGTACTTTAATTACCTGCCCAGACCACACTTTAAAACTCATCAGTTCAGTTTAACAAAAAGTTAATTCAGATTATTTGCCTCAAACACAGATTCCTAACCTAATGCAAACACTGAATTTTATGAGCCACGCACACAATATGCTGGAGGAACTCAGCAAGTTAGGCCTTCGTCAGGCCCTTTCATCAGTATCTTGGCCCGAAACATCAAACTTTTTATTCCTTTCCATGGATCCTGCCCGACTTGCTGAGTTCCTCGAGCATTTTGTATGTGTTGCTCAAGATTTCCAACTGCAGAAGCTCTTGTGTTTAATGAGTTTTATGATGTATGTTACCAGGAGGATTGTGCAGACATCCCACCCTGCAAAAACTCATTTCAGGGAGGTAGCACCATCAATTTGCGGGAGACTCCCGGAACTTCTGGGAGAGGTGGGATGTCTGCAATAGAGTAGCTCCTTAGCAGCTAGCCAGCTAGTTTAAATAACGTTAGCTATGCTAATAAATGAATGACACCTGTTAAACTCACCTCAACATGTCTTTTACAGTCTTAACCCACCATGGGCAATAGAAAAGTCACTGTTGCAAACAGTGCAGCAAGCAACACTGTCATTATCTTTGACCCCTATTAGGCAGGGGTACACTTTAGTGTAGTCTGGGGTGACGTGCATTTTATATTTTCTTTTTTTGGAACACTCTGCCACTTTGACTTTTTTTGGAACTCTCTCGCTCTTGCTTTTACTCTCTATCGCGCGCACGTGCTCTCGCGCTCTCTCTCTTGGTTGCTCTCACTCGCGCTCGCTCTCTCGCGCTTGCTTTCTTGCTCTTGCGTTCACTCTCTTGCTCTCTCTCACGCACTCTCTCACGCTCGGTCTCAAAAAAAAAAATCAATTTCTGGGACATTGTATATAATTTGCGAGCATCAGGGAGCCACTATTAATTTGCGGGAGACTCCCGGAACTTCCGGGAGAGGTGGGATGTCTGATTGTGACAAGGCCCAGCAGCTTTATAATTGAAATCTTGTATTTAAACATGGAGTTGTGCAATCTCTTCTCTTCAGAAGTTTCTACCTTTCACTTGTTATAGTTAGCACAAATTACATTAGAAACGTAGAAACTAATGTCCACTGTCAAAATGGAGATACATTTTGGAAAAAAAATGGAGATACATTTTGGAAAAAAAATGGAGCAATAAAGATTTTTAGAAGAAGCTATATTTTTGGCACATTTTAACATCCTGAGAATTAAGACGAGCTAATGCAAATTCATTCACTTAATAAAATTCAGTTCAACAATAGAATTACGCAGTAAATAAAAATAAAAATAATCATACATTCAATAAATTTTTGAAATGATGTTTAAGCTATTTCTTCATTTTCATCTTGTGAAAATTGTTTCCATTTTGAGTATGTAAACACTTATTAAACTTACAGGATGCAATGCTTCCTCTTGCCGTCTAGCTTGACTCTGCCGATTTATGAAAGACCGTGTTAGAAGTTTGTAATGGTTTAGCAGGCAAATGATTACAACCACCATCACAGTCATTACTGCAACAATGATGATTATCTTCACAAATTCTTGTTCAGCTGAAATGACAAAACACAAAAGAAAAAGTAAGTCATTTGCTTAGAACGTCACATCAGGACATTCAATTTTGAAAAAGAATTAATTAGCAACAGCCCTTAACATTTTCTTTGCTGTTTTAAAAACTGGTTATAAAATATTTAAATTGAAACAAGCATTAAGACATTTCTCTTTTGCAAACCTTAACATTTGTATTATATTAAGGTATGTGTTATTAATTTTTCATCTGTTCTCAAAAGTCCCCATTTTGAAGATCAGGTGACACGTGGCCAATAATCACCACAAATCAACATCACTCAAAACTAGTTATCTTTCCGTAGCAGTGTGGTGTGCACAATCTGATTGAATACATTGCAGTTATTTAATTGACTGTAATATACTTTGGGGTATTCTGAGATATTGAAAGATGTTAAAGATGCTAGTGTCTGTTTTCCTTTTACCTTTTCCCCAAATCCAGTCATTTGCTTGCCTGACCTTCACTGTGGTGACATTCAGATTATCACTCTGCATGATAAAATGTGCAGTTTTACGATGTCGATCCAGCTGCCATTGAACGTGTTTCTTAGAGTTGAGTAACGCAGAGCTATGCGTTAGGCAGCATGAAACTTAAACAGCTTGATGAACTGCAGATATCACAAGTACCCAGGTGCTAGACTGAAACACTGTGGCATACAGCACAATAACCATGAATCAACCGAAATCCGTGGTAGAGAATATACAATGTAGCAGGATGTTGCATGTGGAAACATAATTCTTGTAGACTTGCCCCTTTTGCTTGACAAAAGCTTTCTTGCGAATTGTTTACCGAAGTTAAATAAACAGGAAAAGAACTAGACACTTAAATTTGAGTCCTTCAGCCAGCTCACCACAAGAGAAACTGAACAAACTAAGTGTGGCTAACAAATGCATGGGACAACACTCAGCAGATCCAGAAAGTACTTTTCTTTTTACTTCTTGTCTTACTACCCTGACTTTTAAAATACCAGCTTGCGTTACACATTATTTGTCAATTTATACTGTAACAAGATCCCTTTATCTGGAATTGAAAGGAACACACAAGATAATACGACACATTTGAAGCTTTACATATTTTAATATAAAACATTCTTTGGCAAAACACTGGGGAAATTCCAGTGCTTAAGAAGTAAATGTTCAGTTCTCAAAAGTCACATTTAAAACTGCATGCCAATCACAAAAGCGAAAAAGAATAAGCAGCGTTTCCTCAAAAAAAATCAACAAAGCATTCACTTTAAACAGCTCTGCCTGCATATGGTCAGAATGAGGACTATGACACCATCTTTACTGAATGTGAATTTTTTCTTGACACCTTTAAGTTGAGTACAGATGGCACAACAAAACAAAAGAAATCAGGCAAATATAAAGTTGGTCATTTTGAAAAAAAACTTTCATTTAATACTAATACAATGTCATGAAAATCTTGGACACATTCCAATATTACATGATCTTCAAAATGAACAGCTCCCTCTCCCAGTATGTAGTACCCTCCTGCTTCAAATCATCCATCATTGTTGCTGTACCTAAGAAAACCAAGGTAGCACGCTTGAACAATCGGTGCCCTGTCACACTCACCTCAATTATAAGTTAATGCTTTGAAGGGCTGGTTAAAGACTACATCTGCAGCAAGCTACTACTCACGCTGGACCCCCTACAGTTTGCCTACCAATGGAACGGGTCTACCAATTACGCCATAGCCACAGCACTACACTAACCTGGTCCTCACTAACCTGGAGAAGAGCAATGCATACATTAGAACGCTGTTCCTGGACTACAGTTCAGTATTCTACACCATAATTCCCTCCAGACTTGAATGGAAGGTCAGATACCTCAGCCTGCACCCTGCCTTGTGCAGCTGGATCCTAGACTTCCTATTGGATTGCGGACAGGTGGGCTCCCTCATCTCTGCTCCTCTGACCCTCAACAGGTGCCCCCCAGTGTTGTATCCTGAGTCCCCTCCTCTACTCCGTTTACACCCACGACTGTGCTGCCACACGCAGCTCCAATCTGCTGATCAAATTCGCAAATGAAATGACTTTGATTGGCCTTATTTCTAGCAGTGATGAGACAGCCTACAGAGGAAAGATTGACACCCTGACACAGTGGTGCCAAGATAACAACCTCTCCCTCAATGTCCAAAAACAAAGAGCTGATTGTGGATTACAGGACAGAGACGGGCTCAGTCTGATCAATATCAGTAGGTCTGCAGTTGAGAGGGTGAGTAGTTTCCAGTTCCTCAGTATACTCATCACTGAAGATCTCACCAGCACTGTACACACCAGCTGTGTGGCAAATAAAGCACAGCAGCATCTCTTCCACCTCAGGCAACTGAAGAAGTTCAGCATGAGCCCCCAAATCCTCCAGATCTTCTACAGGGGCAGCATTGAGAGCATCCTGACTGGCCGTATCACCACCTGGTATGGGAACGGCACCAACCTTGATCACTGGGCACTGCAGAAAGTTCGGGCAGCCCAGCACATATGTGGATGTGAACTTCCCTCTATTGTGGACACTTACAGCAGCAGGTGCAGAAAGAAGGCCTGAAAGATCATTGTGGACTGTTTCAGCTGCTGCCATCTGACAGAGACTACCACAGCATTAAAGCCAGGACCAACAGGCTATGGGACAGCTTCTTTCTACAAGCCATTAGACTTATACATTCACATATCTGTACCTTGTGACTGAGTCACAACGCAAAGATTTTTACTCCCTCATGATGTGGGATTAATGTAAGATATAAATAAATTTAAATAATCAAATAAGTATTCATTGGAACACCATAAATGAATATCAAATACATTTTACATAACCTTTTTATGGTTTTTTAATCCTTTACTTTTCTATCAGTATATTCCCATGGTGCCAAAATAGATGACAATAGTTGATATGCTTTTGTTAAAAGTTGCACTGACTACAAATGTTGCAGAGGCATAAAGATGTCTATTGCCACCAAGCTGCTAAATGCCACCATGCAGGAAGTAAGACATAAGACCATAAGACATAGGAACATAATTAGGCTATTCAGCCTATGGAGTCTCCCCCACCATTTCATCATGGCTGGTCCTAGATCCCACTCAACCCCATACATCTGCCTTATTGCCATATCCTTTGATGCCCTGACAGATGAGGAAACGATCAACATCCACCTTAAATATACCCCTGACTTGGCCTCCACCACAGTCTGTGGTCGAGCATTCAACAGATTCTCCACTCTCTGGCAAATAAATTTCCTCCTTACCTCTGTTGTAAATTTTAAGGTTGTGCCCTCTAGTTCTGGATACCTCCACCATAGGAAACATTCTCTCCACAACCACCCTATCTGGTCCTTTCAACATTCAGTAGGTTGCAATGAGATCCCCACACATTCTTCTAAATTCCATTGAATACAGGCCGAAAGCTGCCAAACATTGTATCATTCACAAACTTTGTCCACAAAGCCATTAATTCCATTATCTAGATCATTGTCAAACAATGTGAAAAGTAGTGGTCCCAATTCTGCCCCATGAGGAACACCTCAATTCACTGGCAGCCAACCAGAAAAGGCCACCTTTATTCCCACTTGCTACCTTATGTCTATCAGCCATTCCTCTATCCATGCCAGTATTTTTACAGTATTTTTCCTGTAATGCCATAGGATTTTATCTTGTTAAGCAGCCTCATGTGCGGCACCTTATCAAATGCCTTCTGTAAATGACATTCACTGTCTCTCCTTTGTCCACCCTGGTTGTTACTTCCTCGAAGAATTCTAGCAGATTTGTCAGGCAAGATTTCCCTTTACAGAAACCATGCTGACTTTGACTTATTTTGTACCCCGAAACCTCATCGTTAATAATAGATTCCAACACATTCCCAACCACTGAGATTAGGCTAACTAGCCTATAATTTCCTCTCTTTTTCCTTCCTCCCCCCTTAAATAATCTTCCGGTTCTCTGGGACCATACCAGAATCAAGTGATTCTTGAAAGATCAAGACTAATGCATCTGTAATCTCTTCAGCAACCTCTCTTAGGACTCTGGGAAGTAGTCCATCTGGTCCAGGTGACTTATCCACCTTAAGTCCTTTCAGTGCACACTTTTTCCTTTGTAATAGCAATGGCACTCACTCCTGCTCTCTGATACTCTGGCACACTGCTAGTATCTTCCACAGTGAAGACTCATTTCTTCAGTTACCACTACAGGTTCAGTCGGAAACTATTATGCTTAATTTATAAAACTGCCTGGTATTTAATTGCATCAAATAAAATTTGGCAAGCAAATCGTTCTCACATAAAAATAACACAAATAGGTGAAATGAAGCATGAACATATTTTATGATACCAGCCTACATGTCTTTGGAATCTGGAAGGAAACATGCAGCAATAGGGATAACATGCAAATTTCATATAGACAACACCCAATGTAATCTGCTATTAACAAATGAGACAAGGCAGGTGACAGAAGTTGGTATAGAGGAACACTTTGCATCTAGTGACCACAATGCCATTAGTTTCAAAATAAGTATGGAACAAGATAGGTCTGGCCTGCGGGTTGAGATTCTAAATCGCAGAAAGGCCAATTTTGATGGCTTCAGAAAGGATCTAGCAAGTGTGGAATGGGTAAGGCTATTTTTTGGCAGAGATACTTGGTAAGTGGAAGGTCTTCAAAAGTGAAAGTTTGAGAGAGCAAAGCTTGCTTGAGCCTGTCAGAAGAAAAAGAAAAGATAATTGGTGTAGAGAACCTTGGTTTTCAAGAAATATTGAGGTGCTTTATAAGAAAAAAAAGAGGCCTATTGCTGGTATAGGCAGATGGGAACAAATGAGGTGCTTATAAGAAATGCAAAAGAACACTCAAGAAAGAAATCAGGAGGGCTAAAAGAAGGCCTGAGGTTGCCTTAGCAAACAAGGTGAAAGAAAATCCTAAGGGATTCAGCAGATGTGTTAGGAGCAAAAGGATTGCTCTTAACAATTGTTCCTCTGGAAGATCAGAATGGTAATCCATGTGTGGAGCCAAAACAGATGGAGGAGATATTAAGTGGATTTCTTTGCATCTGCATTTACTCAGGAGACAGACACAGAGTCTAAAGAACTGGGCAAAGCAGCATCAACTTCATTAACTCTATACCGATTACAGAGAAAAAGGAAGAGTTTGCTGTCTTGAGGCAAATTAGAAATGAATAAATCCCTAGGGCCTGACAAGGTGTTCCCTCGGACCCTTCAGAAGGTAAGTGCAAAATTAATGTGGCCTTAGCAGAGATATTTAAATCATCCTTAGCAGCAGGTCATGTACCAGAGAATTGAAGGATAGCCAATGTTATTTCACTGTGTAAGAAAGGCTCTAAAAGTAAACCAGAAAATTATAGGCCTGTGAGCCTGATATCAGTAGTGGGAAAGTTATTGACAGATATTCTAAGGGACCGGATATATGAGTATTTCTATAGACATGGACTGCATTAAAGATGACCAGCATGGCTTTGTGCATGGTAGATCATGTCTAACTAACCTTATAGAGTTTTTTGAGGAAGTTACCAGGAAATTTCATTAAGACAAGAAAGTGGATGTTGTCTATATGGACTTCAGCAAGGCATTTGACCATGTCCCAAACAGGAAATTAGTCAATAAGATTTATTTGTTTGGCATTCAAGATGAGATAGTATTTTCAATTAGATATTGGCTTTGTGGGAGAAGCCAGAGAGTGGTAGTAGATGGTTGCCTCTCTGACTGAGGCCTGTGACTAGTGGAGTGCTGCAGGGACTGGTGCTGGGTTCATTGTTGTTTGTCACTTATATCAATGATCTGGATGATAATGTGGTTAACTGGATCAGCAAGTTTGTGGATGACACCAAGATTAGTGGTGTAGAGTACAGTGAGGAAGACTAGTGTGGCTTGTAGCGGGATCAGTACTAGTTGGAAAATGGCAGTAGGAATTTGATGCAGACAAGTGCAAGGTGTTGCACTTCAGTAGGACCAACCAGGGTACGTCTTACACAGTGAATGGTAGGATACTGAGGAGTGCGGTAGAACAAAAGGATCAGGGCTATAATTCATTGAAAGTGGAGTCACAGGTTGATAGGGTCACATTGGCCTTCATAAATCAAAGTATTGAGTACAGAAGATAAGACGTTATATTGAAGTTATATAAGACATTGGTGAAGCCTAATTTGGAGTATTGTGTGCAGTCCTGGTCACCTATCCACAGGAAAAATGTAAATAAATTGAAAGGATACAGAGAAAATTTACAAGTATTTTGCCAGATCTGGAGGATCTGAGTTATATGAAAAGATTGAATAGATGAGAGAAGGAGAATCTATTCAGGTATATCCATATCACGGTGGAGTAAAGGGAATTATAGAGGCATGAGAGAGGAGTTGGCCAGAATTGACTGGAAAAGAACACTGGCAGGGATGATGGCAGAACAGCAATGGCTGGAATTTCTGGAAGCAATTCAGAAAGCACAGGATATATACATCCCAAAGAGGAAGAAATATTCTTAAGGAAAGATGACACAACTGTGATTAATAAAATAAGTCAAAGCCAGCATAAAAGCCAATGAAAGGGCATATAAAAGAGCAAAAATTAGTGGGAAGTTAGCGGATTGGGAAGCTTTTAAAAACCAATAGAGGGCAACTAAAAAGTCATTAAGAAGGTAAAGATGGAATATTAAAGTAAGCTAGCCAATAATATTAAAAAAAATACCAAAAGTTTCTTCAGATATATGAAGTGTAAAAGAAAGATGAAAATTGATTTCCAAAAGCTGGAAAACAAATGCTGGAGATATAATAATGAGGGACAAGAAAATGTCAGATGAACTGAATAAGTATTTTGTAACAGTCTTCACCGTGGAAGACACTAGCAGTATGGTGGAAATTCCAGGTATCAGGGGTCATGAAGTATATGAAGTTACCGTACTAGAGAGAAGGTTATTGGGAAACTGAGAGGTCTGAAAGTAGATAAGTCAACTGGACCAGATAGTGTACACACCAGGGTTCTAAAAGAGATGGCTGAAGTGATTGTGGTGGCATTAGTAATGATCTTTCAAAAATCACTTGATTCTGACATGGTTTGGTAAGACTGGAAAATTGCAAATGTCACTCCACTCTTCAAGAAGGCAGAGAGACAGAGAAAGGGAACTATAGGCCAGTTGATCTGACCTCAGTGGTTGGGAAGATGTTGGAGTCGATTGTCAAGGATGTGGTTTCAAGGTATTTGGAGACCATGGAGTCTTTGGAGTCTTCACTCTCCAGGGCGCAGGCCTGGGCAAGATTGTATGGAAGACCAGCCATTGTCCATGCTGCAAGTCTCCCCTCTCTACGACATCGATGTTGTCCAAGGGAAGGGCATTAGGACCCATACAGCTTGGCACCAGTGTCATCGCAGAGCAATGTGTGATTAAATGCCTTGCTCAAGGACACAACACGTTGCCTCGGCTGGGGCTCAAACTCATGACCTTCAGTTCACTAGTCCAATGCCTTAACCACTTGGCCACGTGCCCACAAGGTATTTGGAGGCACATGATAAAATAGGGCATAGTCATCATGGTTTCCTCAAGGGAAAATCTTCCTGACAAATCTGTTGGAATGCTTTGAAGAAATGACAAGCAGGATAGACAAAGGAGAATCAGTTGATATTGTGTACTTTGAATTTTTAGAAGGCCTTTGACAAGGTGCCACACATGAGGTCTCTTAACAAGCTATGAGCCCATGGTATTACAGAAAAGATTGTAGCGTGGTTAAAGCAGTGGCTGATTGGCAAAAAGCGAAGAGTGGGAATATAGAGAGTTTTTTCTGGTTGGCTGCCAGTGACTAGTAAGGTCTGTGTTGGGACTGATTCTTTTTATGTTATATGTCAAGGATTTGGATAATGGAACTGGTGGCTTTGTTGCAAAATTTGCAGATGATATGAAAATAGGTGGAGGGGCAGGTAGTTTTGAGGAAATAGGGAGGCTACAGAAGGACGTAGGCAGATTAGGAGAATGAGCAAAGAAATAGCAGATGGAACACAATGTCAAAAATTATATGGTCATGAACTTTGGTAGAAGAATTGAAAGAGTTGACTATTTTCTAAATGGAGAGAAAATACTAAAAACTGAGTCACTAAGGCACTTATAAGTCCTTGTACAGGATTCCCTGAAGGTATATTTTCAGGTTGAGCCTGTGGTAAAGAAGGCAAATGCAATAGTAGCATTTCCAATTCAAGAGGACTCAAATATAAAAGCAAGGATGAAATGTTGGGACTCTATAAAGCACTGGTGAGGCCTCACTTGGAGTATTGTGAGCAGGTTTGGGCCCCTTATCTTAGAGAGCATCAACATCACCAGCTAAACCAGCAAACCCTCGTTCTTAGAAGGATAAAGTCATCAAAAATAATGAATGGTCATCACCCTGAAATGTTAGGCCTGGTTTTTAATGCACAATAAGCTACCTGACCCGCTGAGTCATTCCAGCATTACCTGTTTTTATTTTAGATTTCTACTATGTGCAATTGCAGTTTTTTTTACATTTCACCTAAAAACAAAGGTGCACAAAATGAACAATAGAAGATTATCTATCAAAGTTCATTCTTTTTCTTTTATGCAGTTAATATAGCTGGTACCAGTATCTCAATAAAACTAGAACTAGATGAAATTAAATCAAAATTCCTTACCCAAACATATGTTTACATTATATATAGATCTCTATATAAAAGAGGTAAACTACTTAACACCTGCTCAGTACTTTGGACACAAATAATAGCTACATAGCTCTATAGCATTGCAATCTCAGTCCCAAAGGAATTTTAGCACTAAATGTTAAGCTTATTTTTTATGTTATTGTGTGCAATTCCGGTCACCCGTTACATTGTTTATATTTCTGTTTGCCCTTTTACAGGAAGAATGTGGAGACTTTGGAAAGGGTACAGAAATGCTTTACCCAGATGTTGCCTGGATTAGAGGGTACGAGTTATAAGGATGGGTTGGACAAATTGGGTTATTTACTCTGGAGAAACTAATGAGAGACCTGACAGAAGTATATAAGATTATGAGAGGCACAGATACAGTAGGTAGTCAGAATCTTTCTCCCAGTACAAATGTCAAACACTAGAAGACATATAGTTAAGGTGAGAAGGGATGTTCACCTTTGCAAGGGATGTTTAAAGGAGATGTTCAGGGCAAGTATTTTTAAACAGTTATAGGTTGAACAGGCTGCCAGAAATAGAAGTGGAAGCAGATATGGCATCATGCTTGGTGCAAGAACACTGTGGGCCAAAGGGCCTGTTTCAGCATTGAACTGTTTTATGTCTGTATTTTAAGAACTGGAATAAGCTGCAAATATTTCCATTGTAATTTACCTCTACAAGCCTGTTAATGATCTTGTGGCAATTCCCAAAACACTTTCCTGTTTCTTTAATATCAGGGAAAAATAAAATTAACAAATAAGAAGTGCCCTATGGGTATAAATACGTATTCAAAGCTGTAAGTAATAAGTATGATTCAGAGATAGTAACATTTGGGATTGGTTGAGATTTCCATGCTAGTCCTGTTGCTAAATAACTTTAAAATGTTCAAGAATGAATTAAAATTGAAGGATTTGGAAAGGAAAGAGGATCATCCAGTTGGAGATTATGCAATTCAATTCTTTGCTAGACCAACAGAGAATTAGAAATACGGTATTTTACCTGCAGTGTAATTGTCACCAACATCAATTAATTTCTATATTTGAGAAGCTGTTTGCATTTCAGTTATGTAAATAGTCTTTCAGCTGTCAGCTGCCTTGTTTATTTCTGACCGTATAATTAGAAAGTAATTCTCTGTGAAGTCCTAGTGATTACCTAAGCACCGAGAATATCCCAGGTGGAATTATGCCAATTTAACTGATCTTGCTCAATTCAACAGCAGAGGCACGACAGATGATATTCATGGAGTTTATAGAATCACTTTCTAATTACTATCCAGTTGTCAGCAATACTTACTTATGTGAATTAGGTAACATCTTAGCTGTGACAGAGAAATGGAACAAACACTATCGACAAAATCTAAACATCACATATCAAAACTGAGGTATGTGAGTGGCATTTTGGAAACCACATCAAGGAAAAATTCATGAATCAGAAAGGATTGGATGAAAGGTAGAAATCTAGCAAAAAAATCTATCTTCAGTGATTAAATATTTCAAAATCAGTTGGTTTGGGAAATGCTCAGTGGAGCCCATATTCTGAATGCTTTGGCTATCAATATGGATTAAATATTTGAGCAACAAAAACAATTTGGTGAGGACAATGAGATACTGGTCTTTGTGCGGTAGTGCACTAGATAGGCACAAGTTGTTACAGTTGCCTGGAAGTCCAATAAAATGCTGGAAGAACTTAATAGTCTAGCAGCAACCATGCAGTGAACCAAGCAGGAAGTATCAAACTAGAAACCTTGAGAAATATTACAGCTTTAAACTAAAGACAGACAAGAGAAAATTGGGAGGGAAGAGCAAAAGAATCAGTGATAGGGTGGGAGATAGAAATGATTAATGTCAGAAATGAAAGTAGAATCACGGAAAAAGACGGTGTTGATAGACATGGAAAGAAAAATAGGTCAACAGTTATGATTTGAAAGTGTTAAAATAAATATTGAGCTCAAAAGATTGCAGAACACTTAATCAAAATGTGAAGAGCTGATCTTCAGGTTTCTGCAGAGCTAACCAGAACAATGCAAGAGACAGAGATCAGAAAGGAAGCTTGATCAATGCTTTTAGAGAAATACTAGAAGTGAGTTTTGCCATGCAGCATGTCACCATGTAAAACACAGATAAGAAGGTTATGGTTTTGCACTCTAAGCAGAGACCTGTTAAATTATGAGATTATTCAAGGGGGTAGCACAGTGGTGCAGTGACAGTGCTATAGCTCCACAGCTTTACAACCTTTGGTGCAGATCTGTGTGGAGTTTGCATGTTCTCCCTGAGAGTACTTTGATTTTCCTCAGATGCTCAGATTTCCTCCACGTCCCAAAGAAATACTAATTGGTAGGTTAACTGGCTACTGTAAATTATCCTTTGTGAATAGGTATGAGATAGGAAAATTGGGAGGGGTTTTGTAGTTAACGATGCATGAGGGAGAGTAGATCAGTGGAACAGTTTCTTTCTGTGTCTTATGAAAATAGGATACTATCAGCATAAGACTAAGTTAAAAGTACTAAAGATCTTGCTCACAATACCAAAAGATCTGCTGGCAAGCCTGATTTATGGGTATAAGATTACTTCTTATCTTCTTTAGTCAAGTTGATGATATCAGATTTCTCACAATCCAAGGATGTACCAGTTAGTAGGTTAATTGGTCATTCTAAATTGTCCTGTGATTAGGCTAGTGTTAAGTAGGTGGGTTGCTGGGCCGTGCAGCTCGTTGGACCTGTTCCACACTAGATTGATGGATAGAAAGAAGAATCCAAGTAACCTAATCACAATTCACTTACTTTCTTCTATTGATCTGGACAAAACCACATCTTCCTATAAAATGCAAAACTTTTAGTATTGAACATTATTAATAAAAATGTTTAAAATAAATTCACAATGACAAATTCAGGTGTTTTTCCTGTTTTAGATCACTTATAGAGCCATAGAACTGTACAGCAAAGAAATGGAGCATTTGGTCCATCATGTTCACAATAATCTTTCTCCCCATCTACACCAATCCCATTTACCTGCTTTAGGACAAGATCCTTCTCTTCCTTGCCTATTTAACTGCTTGTCTAAGACATCTCTTAAATGTAATAACTGCATCTGATCCCACCACCTCCTCTGGCAACGAGTTCTAAATATCAACTATAATGAGTAAAAAAAAACCCCTCAGATCCTCTTTATAACTCCCTCCTCTCACCTTAGACCCATATCCTCATGTTTATTTTCAAAGGATAAAAAATTCTATCGAAAATAACAAAAATGTTGAAAGTACTCATCAAGCTAGGCCACATCTGCAGAAAGAAAGAAAGAACCCTGATGAAAGATTTCAATCTGAATATTAGCTCTGTTTCTCTTCCCACAAATCTGCCCTGGCCTGTTTGGTATTTTCTGTTTTTATTTTAGATTTCCAGTATCTGCAGTGCAAAATTTGATTTTCATTCGTCTATCTACCCCATCTATGCCTCTCACGATCTTATATCCATTTACGAGCTCATGCCTCAGCTTCCTTTACTCCAAGGAAAACTAGCCCATCCCAACCATTCTCTCTCCATATTTAAGATTGCCCAGTATATAGGTAACAGCTTGGTAAATCTCTGTACTACCCCAGATCAATCACATCTTTGTGGTGACCAGAACTGTACATAATACTTGCTCCAAGAACAGGTTAACCAGTGTTTTGTAAAGTTATACAGTACTTTATTCTGCCAATCCTTTTATACTATCCCCTGACCAGTGTAGGGAAGCATGCCATATACCTCTTTCACTTTCAAGGAACTATAGACTTGAATCCCAAGGTCACTCTGTTCATCACTACTCCTTAGTGTCCTACTATGTACTGTATATATTTGACTCCTATTTGACTTCTCAAAATGCATTATTTTGGATTTGTCAGGATTAAATTTCATCTGCCAACACTCAACTCAACCTTCTGACTGACCCATATATTCAGATCTGTCACAAGTCCAGTAGAATACTATTGCAGAGAAAAACAATAGCATTATGGAAAATCAGAGGCTGCTTGGAAGTAACTTCCAACAGGAATTTGTAATGTAGAATTGAACATCATAGCATAACAGATTCTGCAGATGCTGGAAATATTGAATAACACATGCAAAATATTGAAGAAACTTAGCACGTCAGGGCGGCATTTATAGGATGTCCACAGATGCTGCCTGACTTGCTGAGCTCCTCCAGCATTCTGTGTGTGTTGCTAAGGACTGATATATAACTGGTTTATTATTGGCACATATACTGACACAATGAAAAGCTTTTGTTTTGTGCACCATCCAGATAGATCATATCATACATATTTACATCAGGTACGAAAAGAAAACAGAAGACAGTTACAGAGAAAATTCAGTGTGGGCAGACAAATGAATGCAAGAGTCAGGACTAGATAGATTTGGAGATTAAGACTTCAAGAGTTTGCTTCTTCTTTGTGTACAAAAGGTCCATTCATGACTCTGATAACAACTTTATACTTTATTGTCGCCAAACAATTGATACTAGAATGTACAATCATCACAGCAATATTTGATTCTGCGCTTCCCGCTCCCTGGATTACAAATCGATAGTAAATATTAAAAATTTAAATTATAGATCATAAATAGAAAATAGAAAAATGGAAAGTAAGGTAGTGCAAAAAAACTGAGAGGCAGGTCCGGATATTTGGAGGGTACGGCCCAGATCCGGGTCAGGGTCCGTTCAGCAGTCTTATCACAGTTGGAAAGAAGCTGTTCCCAAACCTGGCCGTACGAGTCTTCAAGCTCCTGAGCCTTCTCCCAGAGGGACGGGGGATGAAAAGTGTGTTGGCTGGGTGGGTTGTGTCCTTGATTATCCTGGCAGCACTGCTCCGACAGCATGCAGTGTAAGGTGAGTCCAAGGATGGAAGATTGGTTTGTGTGATGTGCTGCACCGTGTTCACGATCTTCTGCAGCTTCTTCTGGTCTTGGAAAGGACAACTTCCATACCAGGTTGTGATGCACCCTAGAAGAATGCTTTCTATGGTGCATCTATAACAATTAGTGAGGGTTTTAGGTGACAGGCCAAATTTCTTTAGTTTTCTCAGGAAGTAAAGGTGCTGGTGAGCCTTCTTGGCGGTGGACTCTGCTTGGTTGGACCAAGTCAGGTCATTTGTGATATTGACCCCGAGGAACTTAAAGCTTTTGACCTGTTCCACTTGCGCACCACCGATGTAAATTGGGTTGTGTGGTCCGCTACTCCTTCTGAAGTCAACAACCAATTCCTTCGTCTTGCTGACATTGAGGGATAGGTTATTGTCTTCGCACCATGCCACCAGGTTCTTAATTTCCTCTCTGTCCTCAAACTCATCATTACCCGAGATACGGCCTACAATTGTTGTGTCATCAGCAAACTTATATATTGGGTTTGATGGAAACTTGGCTACACAATCATGGGTGTACAGTGAGTACAGCAGGGGGCTGAGTACACAGCCTTGTGGGGCACCGGTGCTCAGAGTGATTGTAGAGGAGAGCTCGTCCCCTATTTTTACAGCCTGGGTCCTGTCTGTGAGGAAGTTGAAGATCCAGCTGCAGATCTGAGTGCTAAGGCCCAGGTTCTGGAGCTTAGGAATCAGTTTAGTTGGAATGATGGTATTAAAGGCAGAGCTGTAGTCAATGAAAAGGAGCCTTATGTATGCGTCTTTATTCTCCAGGTGTTCTAAGGAGGAATGTAGGACCAGAGAGATGGCATCTGCCGTTGACCTGTTGCTCCAGTAGGTGAACTGCAAAGCATCGAGGTTGACTGGTAGGCTGTGATTGATGTGTGCCAGAACAATTGCTCGAAGCACTTCATAGCAAGTGATGTCAGAGCCACAGGTCGATAGTCATTCAGGCATGCCATCTTGCTCTTCTTCGGCACTGGGATTATCGTTGCCTTCTTAAAACATGAGGGGATCTTAGACTGAAGCAAGGAGCAGCTGAAGATGTCAGCAAACACTCCAGCTAGCTCGCCTGCACAGGCCCGGAGAACCCGTCCCGGGACGCCATCTGGGCTGGTCGCCTTCCTTGGATTTATCTTCAGGAAGGCCCTTCTAACGTCCTCCTCGGTGACGATGAATCTCGATGCCGCCAGGTCCGGTTCATCCGGAGGGAGCGGGACAATGGGAGGGGAGCTGCTCTGGGGGTATGTACTCTCAAGATATTGTATCTTCTGCCCTTTAGGAGAGTGGAGAAGGCAGAATGATCACATCCTTGTGTCTTGATCATGAGCTCCCAATCTAATTCCTTGATTTATTTTTGTCTACCTGCACTATACTTTCTCTGTAACTGCAACAGTATATTCTGCAGTTTTTTTTTTATTTCCTCGTAATAATGCATGTCATTTGTCTGGATGCCACACAACACTTTAACTGCATGAAGTACATCTGATAATAAAAAGAAACAATGTTAACTCTGTTCCTCCTCCCACAGGTGCGAACTGATCTGTTGTTTTTGGACTGTCGTCCTCAAAAGGCTGTAGAGGCAGAGACTCAGTGTTTTCAAGGCAATGTTTTCAAGTTAGTTTGGGTAGAACAGAATGCAGACCAGGTTTATAATTTGATCATCCATGAAGAATTTGTGAGGGGCTGAGAGGCCTACTCATGCTCCAAAATTCTAAGTTGTAAAAGGAGAAATCAATAGCTGACTTTACAATGTGCATAACAAAGTAGCAAATGATTATGATCTACAAACTCTAGAGAAGGAGAATTCAAGGTTAGAAAAATGTGAATTTAATAAAATTGCAGGAAATGACCATGAAGTCAAAATTCACAAATGCATCTCAGTGAAAAGAACCTACAATCCCTACTCAGATAGGTCTTCACACAAATTAGTTCCACCCTCCCTGGATGACTGTTAATACACCATTATATAGTCTAACAACAGTAAAAAGAATCATTCAAAAAGATGATTCACGAGTTCCGTCTCAGAGACAAAATGTTGCCCCATATCCTGGAAACTGTTTGGAAAAACTACCAAGTAGTATCGATAAGGGAATTTACCAAAAAACTTCAAAGAAAGTGAAGACATTATATACTGGCTGCATAAATCAAACAATTTATGACAGTTTTTGTTAAGAATATCTTTGAATGTAAACATTTGGAAAAGTCTGTCAGGTATAAAAACTCAAAAGAAAAATGCAAGCTTTTAAAATTCATGTTCGCCTCAAATGTACAAGGCTAATAAACACCTCCTTTAAAAATAATTAATGAGATGCAGGTGATATTGGAAAGGACAATTCTTATTGTTCAACCCAAATTTCTTCTGTATTTGAGCGGTTTGCTTGGTCACTCAGAAGGCAGTTAAGATTCAAAATAAGTCCATGGATTTACACAAACACTAGAAAATCTGCGGATGCTGGAAATCTAAAGCAACCCACACAAAACACTGGAGGAACTTAGCAGGCGAGGCGGCATCTATGGTAAAGAGTAAACAGTCAACGTTTCAGGTCAAGGTGAAGGGTCTCGGCCTGAGACATTTGACTGTTTATTCTTTTCTACAGATTATGCCTGGCTTGCTGACTTCCTCCAGCATTTTATGTGTGTTGCATACACACCAGACCAGTAGGTTTCCTTCACTAAAGGACATCAGTGAACCTGATGTGAATTTGCAATCCAATCATTGTAACTGGTGCTAGATTTTAATTCCAGATGTATTCAGAATCATTAGTCCAGATCTCTGGATTACCAGTCGAATAAAATGATTAATCTAGGGTCCTAGAGTCATACAGCATGGAATTACGTCCTTTGGCCCAACTCATCCCTATGAACAAAGATGCCTTCTGAGTTAATCTCTTTGCCTGTTTATGGACCATATCCCTCTAAACCTTTCCTTTCCATGTATCTTAAAAACCAGGACTTTAAACATTGTAATTGAGCCTGCATCTACTACTTCATCTAGCACTATATACTCACTACCCTCGATGTGAAAAATTGCCTGGGAAAGCTCTTTCAAAGCTTGTATCCTGTGTTCCAATCCCTCTCCTTCTAGTCCATTTATGTTCTGAATCTTAGGCCCCACCCCCACTATTTCCAAGCTGCCACTCAGTTTCTTCTCCCTTCCCCAGTGATTCCATCTGCCCACCCTTTCCTCCTTTATCTGGTTCTACTTATCACCTTAGTTACTACTCATATTCCAGAAGCTAAGCCTTTTGTTATATTCACTTATCATCTTCCTGCCTCTGATTCTACTTCCAGCCTTACATTCCGCCCACCTAGTTTCATCCTTCCTTTCTCACCTGAATCCATCTATTATCTGCTAGCTCCTTCCTCGCTTTCCTAAACCAGCTAACTCCCTTCTACACTCTCAGTCCTGATGCAGAGTCTTGACCCAAAATGTCAACTACTCTCCTATATCCATAGATGCTACCTGACCCACTGAGTTCCTTTTTTAACAATTTGCTTTTTGCTCCAGATTCCAGCATCCCCACTTAAATCTTTCTCCTCTCACCTGAAACCTATTGCTTCAAGCTTTAGGGTTCCCTACTCCAGAAAAAAAAAGAGACTATGACCATCCACCTCATCTAAGCCTATTTCACTCCAAAGAAATAATTCCACACTATCCAGTCTTTCCAGACCAAGTAACATCCTTGTGAATATTTCCTGTTTCTTTAGCTTAATCACATCCTTCCTATAGCTTAGCAATCACAATTGCTCATGATTCTCCAAGTGTGATTTCACCAACATCTCCTGCAGGTGTAACATGGTGTCTCAACTCTGGTACTCAATGACCTGACTAATGAAGGCAGGCCTTCAGATATGTTCTTCACTACCCATGTCACTACTTTCAGGGAATTATGTACTTGCATCCCAAGATTATGCCATTCACTGAGTATGTACTTTCATAGTTTAACTCACCAAAATGCATCACCACATTTATCTGAGTTAAATTCCATCTGTCATTCCTTTGCTTCTTTTCAATTTCTTCTATATCCTGCTGTAAATTTAAATAAACTTATTCACTGTCCACTATACCATCAATTTTGGTGCCATCTGCAAACTTACTAATCATGCCAGGTACTTTCTGATCTGAAATGTTAATATATATTTAAGACAGACAACAGGGGAAGGAGTACTGTCCTCTATAGCACACCACTGGTCACAGGCCTCCACACTGAAATACAATCCTCCAACTACCACCCTTTGACTCCTACCACCAAACTAATTTTGTATCCAATTGGGTCCCATGTGATCTAACATTCCAGATCAGCCATCTACATGAGATCTTGCCTAGGGCCTTGCTAAAGTCCATGTAAACATCTACTATTCTTCCTTCATTGGGGAACTCTTCAAAAATATCAAATCTGAGAGATGTGATTTCTCATGCACAAAACCATATTACCATACCTCGTAAATTTGTGTTTAACCAAAAATCACTTCAAAAAATCCTATCTTTAATGCTTCAAAATTAAAATATCAATGTCAATTGGTATCTGTGATGTTGTGATTAAATTAAAATACATTTGTCTATGTGTGCTGCACTTACCCCTGGGTTGTGAAGTCAAAGGACAATATTAACTTATTGTTCTATCCAAACCTACACTAAATGGAATTTAAAGACACAATTTTCCAAAAAATGTTCACAGCATCCTCTCCTATCACTTAGGTGAACTGAGAGAACCTGTTAAACACGATCTAGTTTTTGCATTCTCTGTATGTCAAAAGAGGAATGAAAACAAAATTTCAGTTGCACAAGTACTTAAGAGTTTTAGTTTTTTGTCTTAACCTTACAAATATTCTGATTACAATTGGATATCTTTATATTGAAAGCAAAAATTATTCTAAATACAAGATGAATATTTTATTCAATTTAATCAACAGCATAACCTAAAGTATCGTCCAATGAATTATATAATATTCATCTCATATGAACAACATTTTGATTTATCTGAATAATTTATTTTTGCTGATCATTTTAATGTGAGTGGGGGAAGAGGTCTTTTTAAATATAGAACATAGAATAGTACAGCACATTACAGGCCCTTCGGCCCACAATGTTGTACCGACCCTCAAACCCTGCCTCCCATATAACCCCCCACCTTAAATTCCTCCATATACCTGTCTAGTAGTCTCTTAAACTTCACGAGTGTATCTGCCTCCACCACTGACTCAGGCAGTGCATTCCACACACCAACCACTATCTGAGTAAAAAAACCTTCCTCTAATATCCCCCTTGAACTTCCCACCCCTTACCTTAAAGCCATGTCCTCTTGTATTGAGCAGTGGTGCCCTGGAGAAGAGGCGGTGGCTATCCACTCTATCCATTCCTCTTATTATCTTGTACACCTCTATCATGTCTCCTCTCATCCTCCTTCTCTCCAAAGAGTAAAGCCCTAGCTCCCCTAATCTCTGTTTAAAAATGTTTAATCCCTTAAACATTTATTTGTCAAGCAAATAATTATCTTAGAGTTCCTGTACATAGAAATATTGACGTGTGTTGCTATGGGAGGCTCTCTTTATTTTTATTTACGTTTGGTTACCAAACAATCTCAAAGCAAAGTTGTATAGCCCCAGAGGGCTAATGGATTGTCTAGACAGTCAGGGATTAGATACTCAAGCTGTCTGAATGTTATGAAAATCTAATTGTGTCATTGGCTGCTGTCTATGTGAAACAGGTAGTACGAGGTTCATTTTCATTCCACTCACAAGACCATGTTTGCATTAGTATTTGAGTGGCCAGCATATTTGTCAGCTCAATCTCATCAAAGTTAACATTATTCTATAATCTATTGCATTTTGCAAGGTAGTGCAATACAAGTATTCAAGTAAGTTAATGGTTGGTATAGATACATAATCTTGAAATCTGTCAACCCTGTAGAAACCAGTTTCGATAAGATCATTGAGAACTCTTTAACAGTTTTATCTTTTAATCTTCTGTTATATTTCCTTGAACAATACCTAAGGAATTCATTTGAACTGGAAAACACGGGTACAGTATTACTATTCTTTTTAGGCTATCTCTTTTGATAAAGGATAGCTAGCTGCTTCCATTCTATTTCCTTGGATGTTGAGTTGAATGATAAGACCAATGAGGGACCTGTGACCATACTACAGACGAGCCAGGAAATGCCTGAACGGGTGCACAAATGGGTAACTTGTGAGATGGTGCTTTCTTTCCACCGTTGACCATAGGAACAGAATTAAGCCACTTGGTCCATCGAGTCTGCTCTGCCATTCCATCATGACTGATTTATTATTATTCCTCTCTACTACATTCTCCTGCCTTCTCCCCTTAAACTTTGACACCCTGATTAGCCAAGAATCTATCAACCTCCACTTTAAATATACTCAATAACTTGGTCTCTTCAGCCATCCATGGCTATGAATGCCACAGATTCACCACTCTCTGGCTAAAGAAGTTCCTTCCATTTCTGTTCTATTTGGACATCCCTCTATTCCTCTGGCTCTAGACTCACCCACTATAGGAAACAACCTCTCCACATCCATTCTATCTAGACCTCTCAATATTCAATGAGTTTCAATGAGATCCCCCCTTATTCTTCTAAACTCCAGTGAGTATAGGCCAGAGCCATCAAAAGCTCCTCATATATTAACTCTTTCAAACCTGGGATCATTCTTGTGAACCTCCCCTGGCCCCTCTCCAATGCCAGCATACCTTTTCTTAGATAAGGAGCCCAAAACTGCTCAAAGTGTAGTCTGACCAATGCCTCAGCATCACATCCTTGCTCTTATATTCTAGCCTTTTCGAAATGAATGTTAAAATTGTATTTGCCTTTCTTACCACTGACTTAGCCTGCATGTTAATCTTTAGGGTATCCTGCACAAGGACGCTCTGGTCCCATTGCACCTCTGAGTATTGAAGTTTCTCCCCATTTAGAAAATAAGCAAAGACTTTATTCTTTCTACCAAAATGCATGAACATCTTTCCTTCTCCCCCACTTTCTGCTTTCTGCAGGGATCACTCCCTGCACAAGTCCCTTGTCCATTCATCCGTCCCCACTGATCCCCCTCCTGGCACTTAGCCTTGAAAGTGGAACAAGTGCTACACCAGCCCATATACCTCCTCCCTCACTACCATCCAGGGCCCTAAGCAGTCCTTCCATGTGAGGCAACACTTCACCTACGAGTCTGATGGGGTCATTTACTGTGTTCGGTGCTCCCGGTGTGGCCTCTTGTACATCGGTGAGACCCGATGTTGATTTGAAGACTGTTTCACCAAGTATCTACGCTCCGTCCATCAGAACAAGCAGGATCACCCAGTGGCCATCCATTTTAATTCCACTTACCATTCCCATTCCACTAAGTCCATCCATAGCCTTCTCCACTGTCGTGATGAGGCCACATTTAGGTTGGAGGAACAACACCTCATATTCCATTTGGGTAGCCTTCAACCGGATGGCATGAACATCAGTTTCTCAAATTTTCAGTAACGCCCCCCAACCCCATCCCCTTTTCCCTCTTTCTCCTTATCTCCTTGCCTGTCCATCACCTCCTTCTGGTGCTCATCTCCCCTTTTCTTTCTTCCACGTCCTTCTGTCTCTTTCACCAGTCAACTTCCCAGCTCTTTACTTCAACCTTTCCCTCCAGGTTTCACCTATCACCTGGTGGTTCTCTCTCCCCTTCCCCCAACATTTGAAATCTGCCCCTCAGCTTTTTTTCTTCATTCTTGTACTTTTTTCCATACATACTGTCTGGCCTGCTGAGTTCCTCTAGCATTTTTTGTGTGTTGCTCGGATTTCCAGCATCTGCAGATTTTCTGTTGTTTGCAATGAACATACATTTCCCAACACTATATTCCATCTGCCACTTCATTGCCCATTCACCCAATCTGACCAAGTCTTTCTGCAGACTTCCAACTTCCTCAATACTACCTGCCTTTCCACCTATCTTTGTATCGGCTGCAAATTTGGCCACAAAGCCACCAATTCTGTAAACCAAATCTTTGACATATAATGTGAGAAGATGCAGTACCACTAGTCATGCACAGCCATCCAAAATAGGCCCCCTTTATTTCCAGTGTCAGGGGGCAGAAGGGAGTGTAGTTACTATTACTAGGGAGGAGGTGCTTGCAGGGCTGAAAGGTCTGAAGGTAGATAAGTCACCTGGACTAGGTGAACTACCCTTGAGGGTTCTGAAAGAGGTATCTGAAGAAATTGTTGAGGCATTAGTAATGATCTTTCAACAATAGCTAGATTCTGGCATGGCTCTGGAGGACTGGACATTTGCAAGTATCACTCCACTCTCCAAGAAGGGAGAGAGGAGGGATAAAGGAAATTATAGGCCAGTTAACCTGACCTCAGTGGTTAGGAAGATGTTGGAGTCAATAGTTAAGGATGAGGTTTTGGGGTACCTGGAGGTAAATGATAAAATGGACCAAAGTCAGCATGAACCTCTTAAGGGAAAACCCTGCCTGACAAATTTTTTGGAAATCTTTGAGCAAGTAACAAGCAGAACAGACAAAGGACAACTGGTGGATGTTGTGTACAGTACTTGGATTTTCAAAAGGCCTTTGACAAGGTGCTGCACAAGTGGCTGCTTGGCAAGATAAGATTCCATGATATTACAGAAAAGATACATAGAACATAGAATAGTACAGCACAGTACAGCCCCTTCGGCCCACAATGTTACGCTGACCCTCAAACCCTGCCTCCCATATAATCCCCCACCTTAAATTCCTCCATATACCTGTCTAGTAGTCTCTTAAACTTCATGAGTGTATCTACCTCCACCACTAACTCAGGCAGTGCATTCCACGCACCAACTATTCTCTGAGTAAAAAATCTTCCTCTAATATCCCCCTTGAACCTCCCACCCCTTACCTTAAAGCTATGTCCTCTTGTATTAAGCAGTGGTGCCCTGGGGAAGAGGTGCTGGCTATCCACTCTATCTATTCCTCTTAATATCGTGTATACCTCTCTCATGTCTCCTCTCATCCTCCTTCTCTCCAAAGAGTAAAGCCCTAGCTTTACTTAACAGAATTACAGAATTATTATTAATTACTTAGCTATACTAGCATGGATAGAGCATAGATGTGTTCTGCAGGGGTCAGTTTGGGACCGCTTCTTTTTATGTTGTATTTCAATGATTTGGATGACTGAATTGATAGCTTTGTGGGCAAGTTTGTGGCTGATACGAGGATAGGTGGAGGAGCAGGTAGTGTTGTGGAAGCAGGGAGGCTGCATAAGGACTTGGATAGGTTAGGAGAATGGGCAAAGAAGTGGCAGATGGAATACAGTGTTGGGAAGTTAGGGGTTATACGTCTAACTTCTCAAGCTTAAGTTCTAGCCTTTGCCTGTTCTCACCAAAACCTGAGCACTCTAAATAATGTTCCCTCCAACAATGGCCCCACCCTTGCAAAATTACTATTAACCAGAGCAATCTCCCGCTCCACGGTTAAGTCCTGACAAGCTGCATTTGCTTTTGAAAACTAGTGCATAAAGTCCACAGGAACTGTCTGCAACTCACTCCATGATCTCCCACTCTTCAGTTTCTTGCGGACATGTGCAGGGCAGTTGCCATACTAAGCTGTTATCTGTCCAAGTGAGATGCTTTCTATGGTGCATCAATAAACATTCGTATGGGATGACACAGACATGCTGGATTTCCTTATAGCTTGTGGAAGTAGAGGTGTTGGAGAGTTTTCTTGGCTGTGTTACTATTGAAGCAGAGCTGCTGGCCTGCCTGCTTCATGATTGCATCAATGTGTTTGGCCCAAAATAGATCCTCTGAGATGTTAATGCCAGGGAACTGGAAGCTGCTCACCCTTTCCACTGCTGACCCCCTCAATGATGACTGGTGTGCGTTCTCCCAATTTCCCCCTCCATTGGACACAATCAATTCCTTAGTCTTGCTGACATTGAGTGCAAGGTTGTAGTTGTGATACTGCTGAACCAGCCAATTTTTCTCACTCCTGTATGCCTCTTCACAGCCAGCTGAGGTTCTGCCAACAACAGTGGTGTCATTGGAGATTTTATAAATAGCATTTGAGCTGTGCCTAGGCACACAGTTACTGTGTTACAATCTTCTGGCTAGATCATGAAATGATATATTTCACTTCTTTTATGGCTTTTATGTTTGTTTTTCATCTTGGATGTGATTCTGGAACTGCTGGAGCCTCTGCAGTCTCCAAGAGGATTCCAGGAGGCAGAGGCCGCATGCTCGAACCTCGTGGTGAACAAGCTGATGTGTGACTCAATTTCACCGATTAAAGCAATGAGGGAGATTAAAGCATCCAGGCAAGTGCAGAGGGTGAGCACCAGCTGCCTGTCGTTTGACCGTTCTGCTAATGGAGAAGTGAAAGCCTGCTGCAGTGCCTGGAGACTGTTGCCCAGGTTTTCTGTGTTTTGGCAGTGGGCTTGGACTATAGACTTTATTCAGTCTTATAGTTTTTTATATTCTGTATTTTTCACCCGATCTTTCTTGATGTTTGTACAAGGTGGAGGATATGGGGGTCAGTGTACCTGCTCTGTTTTTGCTCATTTTTTGTGCAGGAGGAGGGATTTGGGGTTTGATCATGTTGCCTTTCTTTTCTTTCTTGGTTTTGTGCTACCCGGAGAAAAGATTTCAGAGTTGTATACTTCGATAACGAATGAGCCTTTGAACCTTTGAACAGTTAATGGCATAAAACAACAGCTGGCAGTACGATGCCAAAATGATGCATAACTATAATTGGCAATTTTATACAGTAGCCAAATAAAAAGAAATGGTCCATTCACAACAAGTTCCATCAAAGTACAATTTCCAGTATCTAATTTTAAACAAGGTCACATTTTTCTGATAAAAATGTAGTGGGTGTAATTCAAATATACTGTTTCTATTAAAGGACTATTTCAAGCTCTATTTATTTGGAAAAAGAATGGATCTAACTTGGGTTTAAAAAAAAGCATTAAGCCACAGAACTCAGTTGGACTATAGTGAAAGATCTTTATAATGATGGTCGCTGCTGGCAGATCATCTCTTCATTTGTGGTGTGTTGATTCTGGAAAGCACATTGTTCAGTTTTCTCTTTTCAAGGTATATTTATTATCAAAGTATGTATACCAAATACAAACTTGAGATTCATCTCCTTGCAGGTAGCCACAAATAAAGAAAAACAATAGAACTATTAAAAACCCCCACACAAAAAAGACAGTTACACACCCAATGTGCAGAAAAAGAACAATCATGCAAACAATAAAAAAGGTAAACAAATAACACACAGAACACGAACTGCAGTGTCCCCACGTGTGAGTCCCCAGCTATGGAGCCAGTTCAGTGCTGCAGTCGGTCCAAGAGCTGGATGGATGCAGGCCGCAAGGCTAGTTCATCACTGAGGTGAGTGCTGATAGCTGCAGAGTTCAGCGCTAAGGCGGGTAAAGCCTCATGTTGTCTTTTAACATTGGTTGTTTGTCCATCCTGTTGGGTGCAGTCTTTCAATAATTCTATTGTTTTTCTTGTATTTACTGTGATTGCTTGCCCAGAAAAAATGAATCACAGGTTTGTATACGATGATATATACCAGTAATAATAAATTATTCTGTTAGAATTTGTTGTGTAAAGCAGATAATTTAGAAACTCATTCAACTATTGGTCTCTTAGTGGAAGAAATTACTGCTTTGGATTCAGAAACACTAGCTGCATACCTTGCCAATGTGAATAATTGTTCAATGATTAATGGCATGAAAAAATATTCCTAACAAAGAAACTGTGAGAGTTGTAGTATAAAATTACAGTTCATATGTCAATACCAAAAGGGGTGGAGGGGCAGGTATTGTTGCAGGAGCAGGGAGTCTGCAGAAGGACTTGGACAGATTGGAAGACTGGGCAAAGAAGTGGCAAATTGAGTACAGTGCATATGGTCATGCACTTCAGTAGAAGGAATAAAGCTGTAGACTACTTTCTAAATGGGGAGAAATTTCAAAAATTGGAGGTACAAAGGGACTCAGGATTCCTTGTGCAGGATTCCCTAAACGTGAACTTACAGGTTGAGTCGGTGGTAAGGAAGGCAAATGCAACACGTACATTCATTTTGAGAGGACTAGAATATAGGAGCAAGGATGTGATGCTGAGACTTTAAAAGCATTGGTCAGACTGTCCTTGGAGTTTTATGAACAGTTTTGGGCTCCTTGTCTAAGAAAAGATGTGCTGGCATTGGAGAGGGTCCTGAGGAGATTCACAAGAATGATTCCGGAATGAAAGAATTAATGTATGAGGAGTGTTTAATAGTTCTGAGCCTGTACTTGCTAGAGTTTAGAAGAATGAGGTGGGGATTTCATTGAAACCTATCGAATATTGAAAGGCATAGAAAGTGTGGATATTGAGAGACTATTTCCAATAGTGAGTGAGTCTAGGAGCAGAGGGTACAGCCTCAGAATACAGGGACATCCACTTGAACATAGATGAGGAGGAATTTCTTTAGTCAGAGGGTGGTGAATCTGTGGAAATGTCAACTGTTCATACATTTCCCTAGATGCTTCCTGACTTGCTGAGTTCCTCCAGCATTTTGTGTGAGCATCCTGTGTTACAAAAGTGAGTATATTTCATAAGAATCTCAGGGACAGAAACAATCTGACCCTGTGAAAGATGTTTTGATTGTGCAGGTCTTATTTGTTCACAGTTCACCAACATGAAAATCTATTCACATTATTCTATTTAATAATTTTTTGCATGTTACATTCTCATAATTTATCTCATAATCTCATAATTTATTTGTCATTTTGAATTGCTAAATATCTCCTAATCTCTGATGAACCCCGAGAATTAAAGTCACACAGGACACCAACCAGACATGTCTAGACACCTTGCATTTCAACTTTTGTATTATTTAGCATATTTGTAATTATACTGACAATTCCAGATCAGACCAGATAATGCTGAAGCAGAGACTTAACGCAACACTCAACACCTCTGTGTTTAGTTATTTCAAAGTGAATCACGACTGCATATGGGTAAGATGGTAATGAATGTAAACATAGCAATTGCACAGCTGGGAAGAGGAAAGACCTTCCACCAAATTTTCTCAACAGCATGTGTGAAACACTCCATCCATAATTTCACCCACATTTAAATTCTTCAGTTGCAATAATCTTCCCAAAGGTCAAATTTCTAATTTTACAATTATAAAAACAAAGCAGGATATAATTGTGTAATAGACTGGCAATTAGTTCAAAAATAGGTAAACTTAGGTTAGAAACAGTATACTAAACAAGAGATAAACAATCCATTATTTTTCATAAAATGCAAGGTGAAAAGAATGACAAATCAATAATGTGTTTAAATAAATTTCTCAGGATATATTTTAGTTTTGTATTACCTCAGTCGAACTGCAACTGGAATACAGCAAGCCATCTCTTTGGCTAATACCCTATAGTTTGAGGTGATTGGAGAAAAAAATAGGTGGGATATCAGTGGTAGGTCTTCTAACACAGAGACTGGTAATTGCATGGAATGCGCTGCTGAAATGGTGGTAGAGGAAGATACGTTAGGGACACTTAAGGGACAGATAAATATATGGAAGAAAAGAAAAAGTAATTCAGTTGATTGATAAGTTAGGCTTGTTGAATTAGTTAATAGGATTTGTCTTAACATTTTGGCCAATAAAATGCCCTGGGACATTCTAGAGGGTTCAAAGGTAGCCATTTTCTGGAGAGAGTGCAGGAATTTTGGAGGAAGAAAGAAAATGGGAATGGAAATGGGAATGGGAATGGGAATGGACAACGAACAGTAGAAGTACATGAATTTATTTGTAAGGACAGATACTACCGTTGGAAAATCTTCATGCAGACAATGGTCTCACAGAGAATGTGCAGATAACTTTTAGTTAGCTAGTTATCACATGACCTTGGAGACAGTTTGACACTTTGTCCTTGGATGTTGCGTGGATATTTATTTATGTTTCGCTTGGACTGTGTTTTCAGGTAGAATTTTTCAGTACCGTGCATAAATGAAGTGATGCAAACAGGATTGACTACATAACAATGAGCTCCAAAGATGATGTGCACACTATAGGCTAATTAATATATGTGTAATGGGCTTTTTAAAATTGTGTTTCTTATTTTAAAAATTTGATCAATAGGATATTAATCTTGGTTTAGACTGTTGTAAATTAAATTATAGCTTCCTGGCGAACAGGAAACTTGAATGGGTGTGTCAATATTCATGCAAGAAACAGTCCTATTTTCCCTTAAAGGAACATTCAAACTTTTATATTTTGTGGTTGTCTGAATCACATTTACCCTAGACATGTTTGTTTATTGGAAATGGCCTTCTCATCATTATTCCCCATGCATTGTAGAGTTATCTTGCTGTTAGGTTGGATTCAAAGTGATAGCTAACTCATTACGAGTCTATGGTGACAAGGCTACAAGTACAACTTTTCAAGACTTAATAACTGATTGTTCTTGCCAAATTTTTGTCAATTTTTATGTATTCTCAAAAACCTGATAATATAAGAAGGATGTACATAAATTACAATTCCATCCTTAAAAACAAACCAGAGTGAGTATATAGCTTGGACATCAAGGCAAGATCGCACAGGATCAAACTTTAATTAAGTAATTCAACAATTTACTAAAGCATTCCAAACCTTCCTCAGCAAAACAATGCATTTGTTTAATACATTGGTGTAAGGATTTCATTATTCCCCATGTCTGAATGAAGTATGAAGGGAACAAACGGAAGATTCTGCAGATGCTGGAAAACTTGAGCAACTCTGCAAATCAGGCAGCATCAATGGAGGGGAATAAAGGGTCGACATTTCAGACGGAGACATTCATAATGAAGACTTAATAAGTTTGTAAAAATAAACAACAAATCAATAGATATTAATGCAAAATGTTGGAAAATTGGGACAGGCAGCACCGGTGGTAAAGGAAACTGACTTTTGATTAGAAAACGTTTCAGATCACTGACCTTTGATCTGAATTAGGAAAAGCTGGAAATCAAACATTCTTATGGAGAAAGGGGAAGAGTATGGATAGCAAATGTAATGTCTTTGGTAGGGTGGAGACCAAGAAAGAAGGAATGGCATAGTGGTGGTGATGGCAGAAAAAGGTTGATGTTAATAGCAACTGATCTGTCTGAGAAGATGAATGAGAACAGAAAGTAGAGAGAAAAAAAAACTGGAGCTGTGATGTTAATTGTTTTTCTCCCTTCAGTACTTGCTGCCTGCGCAGCTGAATATTTCTATCATTCTTTTTCTGCAGTCTTGCTTATTAATTTTTTTTGTTCAGTTCAGAATTAAGTATTAGGGAACAGTATTGAAAATACTTATTATGCTTGTAGAAATGTCAACTGTAATATATAAAAAAACTGCAAGGTGAATTTTACTACAGCATGATTCTCCTCCATACTGTATAATTCATTAATATCACAAATGGGAAAACTTCCACAGAAATATGAAATGAAAATTTTAAAGCATCAATTTTTCTTCACATTTCAATAACACAAAAACACTTTGACTCACAGATTAATGACAGACATTCAATACACAAGAAGTTTGTCAACTGCACTGAAAGAACCAAAGCAAAATAAATTTTGTCCAAGGAAAACAAAGCAGGTATAATAGGTAGCTGAAACACTACTTCACATACTGTACCATTTTGCATTGTGTAATCTTTATCCCCTTGATATCACTAAAATGTTCTTGCATTTCACTTGACCAAACTATTGTTAAGAAACATATTTCAAGTCTCACTGAAAATAAATATGTGGACGGTAGGTATCATGAATGTGTTAATTTTATAAGAAAGAGTGTATAAATCTGAAGCACTTGATATTCTACAGTCAAGAGTTTTAAAAGACATGGTATGGAGATATTTATAGAATTTTGGAAGATGATAACAAAAGCATCCAAGGGAGTTAGCTAGGCATCATTAAGGTGGAAAATGCTGAAACTATAGTAAAGGTTATGACACCAAGACCAGTGTGGATCAACAGACAGCTCACAGGGAAAAAACAAAGAGTGGGAATAAGGTGAACCTTCTCAGGTTGGTAGGGTGTGACAAGTGGGGTCCCATGGAAATAATGCATGGGTTGTTATCAGGCGGCAGTACAGTGCAATACATTATACAAAACTGTAAATTACAGTAAGAAGTTTGTGTGTGTATATACATATATACACATATATATAATATATATATATATATATATATATATATATATATATAACATATAGTTAAATTAAATAAGTAGTGCAAAAAGAGAACATAAAAAGTATTGAGGTAGTGTTCATGGGTTCAAAGTCCATTTAGAAAACTGATGGCAGAGAGGAAGAAGCTATTTCTGAATCATTGTGGGTGTGTCTTCAGGATCCTGTACTTCCTCCCTGATGATAGTACTGAGAAGAGGGCATGACCAGGGTGAAGGGGGTCCTTAATGATGGATGCTGCCTTTTTAAGGCATCGCTCCTTGAAAATGTCCTGGATGCTGGGGAGGCTAATGACTGTGATGGAGCTGACGGAGTTTACAACATTCTGTAGCTTATTTCGATCCTGAGCAGTGCACCCTCCTCCTCTCTCACCCTCCCTGGATAACAGACAGTGATGCAGTCAGTTAGAATGCTCCCCGTGGTACATCTGTAGAAATTTGCAAGTGTCTTTGGTGACACACCAAATCTCCTCAAACTCCTATTGAAATATAACTGCAGTTGTGCAGTTGATATGTTTGGCCCAGGTTAGATCCTCAGAGAGGTTGACACCATGAAACTTGAAATTACTCACCCTTTCCACTGCTGATCCTTCAATGAGGACTAGTGTGTGTTCCCACGCCTTACCCTTTCTGAAGTCCATAATCAATTTTTTGGTCTTACTGATGTTGAGTGCAATGTTGTTGCTTTGACACCACTCAACCAGCTGACCTATCTTGCTCCTGCATGCCTTCTCGTCACCATCTGAAATTCTGCCAACAATAGTTGTGTCATCAGCAAATTTACAGGTGGCATTTGAGCTGTGCCTAGCCACACAGTCATGAGAGAGTAGAGCTTTGGGCTAAGTACACGTCCCTCAGATGCAGCAGTGTTGATTACCAGTGAGGTGGAGATGTTATTTTCAATCTGCACAGACTATAGTCTTCCAGTGAGGAAGTCAAGGATCCAGTTGCAGAGGGAGGTACAGAGGCCCAAGTTTTGGATATTCTTGATCAGAACTGTAGGAATGATTGCATTAATGAGCTGTAGTCAATAGACAGTAGTATGATATAAATATTAGTTTTGTCCACGTAATCCAAGGCCGTGTGAAGAGCCAATGAGATCATATCTGCTGTTAACCTATTACGGCGAAGGTAAATTGTAGCGGGTCCAGATTTTTGCTTAGGCAGGAGTTGATTCTGGCTATGACCAACCGCTCAAAACACTTCACACTGTAGATGTGAGTGCAACTGGGTGATAGTAGTTGAGGCAGCTCACCCTGCTGTTCTTGGGCACTGGTATGATTGTTGCCCTTTTGAAGCAGGTGGGAACTTAAGCTATGCTAAATAGAAAGCTACAAGCAATTCTAAAGAATGGAATAAAGGCAGTTGGGAGGTAAAATCTTAACTCAGAATATCAATTAGTAGAATCAGCTTTGGTGGAGCCAAAGAACAGCTCCTGACAATGTGAAAAAATGCCCTGTTCATGAAAAGCAGGACAGATAGAATCTAACTATAGTCCAGTCAGTCTCATATCAAACATCAGCAAGATGATGGAAGTTGTCAACACAACTTTTAAGTGGTACCAACTCATTAATAACCCACTGATAAGATGCCCTGATAAAACTGAAGTCAATAGGCACCCAGTAATTGGAGTCATGTGTCATACAAAGGAACATGGCTGTGGTTGATAAATGTAATCATCACTGCTGTAGAACATCACAGCAAGTCCTCCTTCCGGTGGAAGATCAGAAGTGGGGATATTAAATTATGATTATAAATGAGACAACAGGTTCCTGGACCAGCTTCACTCACCTTAGTGCTGAACTGGCTCTGTTTCTGTGGACTCACTTTCAGGGACTCTGCAGTTAATGCTCTTTGTGTTATTTGTTTATTTTTTATTGTTTGCATGACTTGTTTTCTTTTAATGCACATTGGGTGTTTGATGGATTTTGTAGTATGGGGATTTTAATTGGTTCTATTGTGTGCCTTTGTTTTGTGGATGCCTGCAAGAAGACGAATCTCAAGGTTGTACACAATATACATATTCGGATAATAAATGTACTTTGAACTTTGACCAGACAATGTTCAATTCCATTTACAACTCCTCAGTAAACAAAACAATCCAAGTCTGCAAGCAGCAAGACCTAGACAACATTCAGCCAAGGGCTGAAACATTGCAAGTAACATTCACAAACACGACAAAATCTGCAGATGCTTAAATCCAAGCAAAACACACGTTCATGTAATATACATGTCACTAGCGTGCAATACAGTAACCATCTCCAACAAGAGAGACATTAAAAAACATTACCACACTGGGACCCCATTATCAATTTACCTCCGTCACTCCTTTCTTTCCCCTATCTGGAAAGCACAGGTTGGGAGCAATATGGAACACGAGATGAATCTTGACAGTTTATTTGGTACCTCATTCACCACATTCACCTTTTCCACTACCAGCTCACAATGTACTAACTGCAAAATACACTGCAGTTACTTTCCCAGCCTTTTACAACACTGTCTTAATGCATGATGACTACCACCAAGAGGGATAAGTGTACTGGCGCTATGGCAGCATGCTGATTGTAAATATATTGCCTGATTTTCATCATCACTGGGTCTAGCACATGGAATTTCAGAATCAAACTCAAGTTTAATATCACTGGCATATGTCATGAAATGTGGCAGCAGTACATTGCAATACATAATTTAAAACAAATTACAAATTTATATATTAAAAAAAATAAGTAGTGCAAAAAGAGAACAAAAAGTGAGATCGTGTATGTACATGAGCTCATTGTTCACTCAGAAAGATGATGATGGTTGGGAAGTTGTTCCTAAAACATTGAGTGTGTGTCTTCAGGCTCCTGTACCTCGTCCTTGTTTGCAGCAATGAGAAGAGGGCATGTCCTTGAAGTTGGAGGGATCTTTAATGATGGATGTTGCCATTTGAGGCATTGCCTTTTGAATGCTGGAGTGGCTAGTGCACATGATGGATATGGCTGAGTCTACAGCTTTTTCTGACCCTGTGCAGTGGTCCCTCCATACTAGATGGTGATGCAACCAGTTAAAATGCTTTCCACTGTACACCTGTAGAAATTTTTGAGAGTCTTTGGTGACATACCAAGTCTCTTCAAACTCTTAATGAAACATAGCCTCAGTCATGCCTTTGTAATTGCATCAATAGGTTGGGCCCAGGATAGATCCTCAGACATGCTGACACCCAGGAACTTGAAACTGCTCACCTTCTCCACTGCTGATTCCTCAATGAGGACTGGTGTGTGTTCCCTTCCTGAAGCCCACAATCAACTCCTTGGTCTTAATGACATTGAGTGCAAAATTGTTGTTTTGGCACCAGTCAACCAGCTGATCTATCTCACTCTTGTATGCCTCCTTATCGCCTTCTGAAATTTTTGCCAACAATAGTTTTATCATCGGCAAATTTATAGATGGTGTTTGAGCTATGCCTAGCTATATCGTTTTGGGTGTAAAGAGAGTACAGCAGTGGGTTGTTGTGAATTTATGACTGTGAATTTCATTCATGTGGTTTCAACTTGCAGGAAGTAATGGCCTGCAAGCCCTACCAGAGCTGACGATTCCGTCTCTAACTTCAATCAGAATTGGGTTTTTTTGCTGCTATGTGACAGCACTGTTAGAGCACCTTCACCATAAGTTCAAGGCAATGACCAGTGACTCAGCGTCAGGTCTTCAAGGGCAAGCAGAGTTGATGAATACTTGACAGCAGTATTAGCATGAAGGTTCAATTCATGAGGTATATATAAGAAATGGTTCTTCTAAATGGGTACCTTGAACTAACGAAGGGGTAGTTATTGTAGATCCAGGATTGTGTAACAAGAAGGAATTGATTGATTGATCAGGCTATTCAAGGGCCTTTAGGGAAGATGCATTGACAATACAATAGTTTCATATATATATATATATATATATATATTAGAAGTGAATTAGTTTAAAATGAAGCCAGGATCTTACATTTGAATAAAGAAAACTATGAAAGCACAAGCCATGAAGTATGAGTTGGCTATGTTTTATTGGGTGACAGTCAACAAACAATGAGAATCAATGGCTAATCATTAAGGAATTAACATACAAGGTGCAACTACAGATTGAGTACTGGTTATCTGAAATTCCAAAATCCAAAAATCACCAAAATCTGAAGTTTTCTGAGTACTGTACTGACATGATGTCACAAATGGAAAATTCCATAAGGCGCTGAGAAGGTTCCCAGGCAATGCACAGATAATTCTAAGAAGTAACCTTACATATGTAATACCCCTGGTTTAAGATCATGCTTTATTTTATTAATAGAGTTATGTTGTTGAATATTTTATTTTCTGCACATTTTCTCAAAATGCAATGTGTTCCTTTATTTATATTAAACAATCAAATAATTCAGTTGGCCAATAAATAATTGGCCAATAGGATTTGTCTTGTTAACATTTGGCCAAAAAGATGCCTCAAAACATTCTAGAGGGATTGGGGTAGCCATTTTCTGGAGAGAGCTGGAAGGAGAGAGACAAAAGAATGGAGACGGATGACAAACATGAGTGAAGAACATGGTGGAATGCTCACAGAACCCATTTGGAAGGACAGATACTGCTGTTGGAAAATTCTCACACAGACAATATTCTCATGGAGAACGTACAGCTAACTTTTAGTTAGCTAGTTATCATATGACCTTGGAGAAAGTTCGACATCTTGTCCTTGGATGTTTGGCTTGGACTGTGTTTTCAGGCAGAATTGTTCGCTATCATGAGTAAACGAAGTGAAGCAAATCAGATCGACTATGAGTGCCAATGAGCATCAACAATTATGTGCACACTATAGGCTAATATATATGTAATGGCACCTTTTCTTTATTTTGGTTGTTATCGTTTAAAATATTTTGTCAAAACAATTTCAATTTAAGTTTATACTGGTGTGATTTAAATTATTGCTTCCTGGCGAACAGTAAATTTGCTAGAGTGTGTCAATGTTCACATAAGTGATAGCCTCATTTTCCCCTAAAGGAACATTCAAGCTTTTATGTGTTGTGTTTACCTGAATCATATTTACCCTAGACATGTTTTTTATCGGAAATTGCCTTCTCATCATTATCGAGTTATGCAGCTGTTAGGTTGGATTCATAGTAATAGCTAACTCATTACAAGCCTACAGTGAGAGGGTCACACATATGTAATGAGCAGAAGTTATGAAAAATGGAAAAGCAATTCTTAAAGAGGAAAATGAAGATCTCGATCGTGTACTGAAAGAGTGGATTTATCAGCGTTGTACTGAACATGCATTGCTTAACAGTAAGCTGATCAAGAAAAAGGGAAAGGTCCATCACGATGAACTGAAAATTGAAGGTAATTGTTTCATGCACAAAATTATTAAAAATATTATATAAAACTAGCCCATTCCATAAAAGATGCTTTGGAACAGGCAGCTATTTGAAATTGATGGCAGATATGAAGCCCTTCGAAGCACTGGAACCCAGTAATAGATGTGGTTAGGATCAGTCATTCAACTCCGACAGTCTGTGGAGGACCCAGCTCCATCACATCAGACTGAGTTCTGACTGCAAACTGTTCACTCTGTGAGCTTCACACCAGCTATACATAAGTTGTATGTGTAATGTAAATGAACTTTGTGTTAAGAATTGGGTCCTATTCCCAAGGTACATATCTCATTATACAGTTGCAAATATTCTAAAATCCGAAATCCTTCAGGCCCTTAGGATTTTGGATAAGGGATGTTCAACCTGCATCTTTAAAGCAAAAAAAAAAACAGGAACTGAGGTCCAGCCATGGCTATCAAGAGAAGTTACTGTAAATGTAGCATTAGATCAAAGAAAATAACTTACAATCCTAACAGGAAAAAAAAATTAGTGGGCATAAGAACTGGGAAAATTTCAGCAAAGGTCAGAAAAGACATTGAATACAGAATATAGAACATGACAGCATAGTATGGACCCTTTGGCCCACGATGGTGTGCTGAACTAAATAAATCTACCCCATGGTTAATCTAATCCTTCCATCCTGCACAGCCTATAGCCCTCCATTTTTTCTTACATCCATGTGCCTATCTAAGAGTCTGTTTAATGTCTCTGTTGCATTAGCCTTCACCACCACCTTTCAGCAGTGCGCTCCAGACACCTGCGTAAAAAATCTACCTCTGATATCTCCACTAAATTTTCCTCCACTCATGTAAATGGAAATCCTCTGGTTTTGGCCAATGCCGCCTAGGGAAAAAGGCACTGGTTGTCCACACTATTTATGCCTCTCATAATTTTATACATCTCTATTAAGTTGCCTTTCATCCTCCTTTGATCAAAAGAGAAAAGCCCTAGATCACTCAACCTTTCCTCTTAAAACGTATTCCCTAATCCAGGCAGCATCCTGGTAAATCTCCCCTGCACTTTTTTTTATAGCTTACACATCCTTCCTATGATGAGGTGATCAGAACTGAACACAACACTCCAAGTGTGGTCTAACCAGAGTTTCTTCGCAGCTCTTGAACTCAATCCCCCAACTAAAGAAGGCCAATACATCATATGCCTTCTTAATAACCTTATCAACTTGTTCAGCAGCTTTGAGGGATTTATGGACTTGGACCCCAGATCACTTTCTTCCTCCACATTGCTAAAATTCATACCATTAGCCTCCAAGTTCAACCTTCCAAAGTGTATCACTTCACACTTTTCTGGATTGAATTCCATCTGCCACTTCTCTGCCCAACTCTGCATCCTGTCTATATCTTGTTGTAACCTACAATAATCTTCTTCTCTATCTATAACACCATTAACTTCTATGTTATCTGCAAACTTACTAATCCACCCCTTCACTTCCTCATCTAAATGATTTCCAAAGATCACAAAGAGTAGGGAGTCTAGAACATATCCCTGTGGAACACCAATAGTCATCAGCCTCTAGACAAAATGTGCTACATTTACTCCCATCCACTAGTTTTGTGGGCAAGTTAATTCTGAATACATGAAGTCACGTTTCCATGAATCCCATGCATCATGACTTTCTGAATGAGTCTACACCAGGCAACCTTGTCAAATGTTTTACTTCATCTATGTACACCACATCCACCGCTTACTTTCATCGATTAGTTTTGACACCTCCTCACAAAGCCATGATGACTAACCCTAATAAGACTATATTTCTCCAAATCTCATAAATCCTGTCCCTAAAAATCCTCTTCACCACGGACTCACTGTATAATTCCCAAGATTATCCTTATCACTTTTCTTGAATATTGATGAGGCAAGTGACAGAAGACTCTGATGAGTGTCAAGCAAGAACCATAAAACATTTCAAGAACTTCTGCAGATGCAAGGAAAGGAAAATATCAGCAGGCGTTACTGTAGAAGTTTTACAAAGATAGGAAACATTAAATTGCAAGTAAGGAAATAGCAGAAAAATGAATCAAATACCTGTGCCCATCTTCATGGGAAATGCAGGGAACCTCTGGGCAATAGTGAAAGACAACAAATCCAAAGTTGTAGAAGAGCTCAAAGCTATTAGTCACAGTAAAAATTTAGTACTGAAGAAATTAATGGGACTGAAAGGTAACAAATTCCCAGCATATGCTAACCTGTATCCTAGGGTTTTAAAGACAATGAATTTGAAGTTAGTGGATGCACTGGTTGTCAAATCCCAAAATCCCATTAATTACAACTGGAGAGAAAATACTGGAAACTATGGATGATCCAAAATCTTCAGATGTTGGAAATTTGAAATATAAATAGAAAAACGCGCAAATACCCAAAATTTCAGGCAGCATCTGTGGACAGAGTAACAGTTCACTTTTGACTGGAATCTATATTTTATTTACAGTATATACTCTATGTCGAGGTCCTTGCTAGGCAGGAATTGATTCTGGCCATGACCAAAATCTCAAAGCACTAGTTCACAGTAAATATGAGTGCATCTGGGCAATAGTTGTTCACACAGCTAAGCCTGCTCTTCTTGGGCACATCATGATTGTCACCCTTCTAAAGCAGGTGGAGACCACCAACTACAGCAGAGAGAGATTGACAATATCCCACCAGTTGGTTGCCACAGGTCTTCAGTGCCCTACCAGGCACCCCATTATAGCCTGACACTTTGCGAGGGTTCATTGTGTATTTAATATTTCAGTAATATTTCAGTGATCTTGTATATATACTTGCTGATTAAGCTATCTTGTTCATTTATATACAGGTGTAATCTGCTTTTCGAACGTTCGCTTTACGAAACCTCACTGTTACGAAAGACCTACATTAGTACCCTGTTTTCACTTTCAGAAGGTGTTTTCACTGTTACGAAGAAAGGCAGCGCGCGCCCCTGAGCACCCACTCTGCCCCAGATTCGGAACAGCATTGCTGAAACACGTTGCATTGAGCAGCCGTTAGCAAGATGAGTTCCAAGGTGTAGGAAAAGCCTGAAAGAGCTCGTAAGGGTGTTACACTTAGGGTAAAACGAGACATAATTAAGCGTTTCGATCGTGGTGAACGAAGCAAGGACAAAGTGAGTTTGGCTTGTGGAAGCTGACAAAGATGATGTTGAAGAGGTTTTGGTGTCCCATGACCAAGAACTGATAGATGAAGAGCTGATGCAATTGAAGAGGAAAAGATAACAATCAAAACCGAATGCAGAAAGTGAAGCAACTGCGTGAGATTTTCGCTGCAATGATAAAGTACGACTTTAATTTTGAAAGGGCACTTAGGTTTAGGGGATATTTGCAGGATGGTTTGAGTGCTTACAAACAACTGTATGATAGAAAAATGCGCGAGGCTCAGCAGTCAAGCAAGCCTTCCACATCAGCCACAGCAGATGACGAACCTCGACCGTCGACATCGAGGCAGGCAGTCATAGGAGAAGATGAGCTGCCTGCCCTGATCGACGATGAGATGACACCCCTGTGTCCTACCACGCCAACATCTGGGCCCCGGACAGATACTGTACTGATTCGCGAAGAACGCAGTGGTAGCCGGGAGACACACAGCACATCTTTAAGAAAAAAGCCGAAATAAACATGCTAATTAATTAGGTGCCACCTAGCACGTAATTATCGGCCCAGATCAGTGCCAATGCAATCAGCAATCACCTCTGATCTGCGCCGACATTTACGTGCCGGGCAGCACCTAATTAACTAGCTTGTTTATTTCAGATTTTTTCTTAAAGATGTGCTGTGTGCCTCCCGGTTACCCCTGCCTGCTTTGCGGCAATGTATCAGTCGGCGGCCTGGAGGGTGGGGGCCACTGCACCACCCAAACTCCAACGACTCAGTCTAACACACCATCATCAGTGTGCTCAATGTCTTCCCAATTCCCGTAAGTGATACTACACTGTACATACATTATTTCTACTTTATATAGGCTGTGTATTTTTACGTGTTATTTGGTAGATTTGGCAGCTTCATAGTTTAAAGGTTACTGGAGAGCGCATTTATGCCAACAGCGCTTGCGTGAGATTTTCGCTATGGAGATCTATGCAGGCAATCGTTGTAGAGCAGTATTTCTACTTTATAGAGGCTGTGTATTTATCATATCATTCCTGCTTTTACTATATGTTACTGTTATTTTAGGTTTTATGTGTTATTTAGCATGATTTGGTAGGTTATTTTTGGGTCTGCGAACGCTCACAAAATTTTCCCATATAAATAAATGGTAATTGCTTCTTCGCTTTACGACATTTCGGCTTACGATCCATTTCATAGGAACGCTCTACCTTCGGATGGTGGGGGAAACCTGTAATTCATCATGGGTTATATGTCTAAATACATGATTTGCTTATGTCATCATGCTACCATGCCTTGCTTGAAGCAAAAACGAAATACACGACTTATGTCCCAACTCTCTTGTTTTCCTTTGAATTAGCTTAAAGTTTTGAAGTTACAAAACTTAACGGTGGCGACAAGATATTTTTAAAACAAACCTGGTACAATTGTTGACCTGCTGAAGCGCAGAAACACGCAACGAGGAACAAGTGAAAAAAAAGCGCAGCACAGCACATGCAAACACAGTTGAGTTTATTAAAAAAGGGCAGAAAATAGAAGAATTCATGTGTTCAAAAACATTGAGCACTGGGTGATAATAGTCATTAAAAAAAAGAGCAGAAATGGCTGGCTACATCAGAAAGATAGACTCATTTGATTGCTCAATGGGTAACTGGTTCATATATACTCAGCTAATTAAACAGTATTTTGAAGGAAATGAAATAGCCAATGAGAAATAAGTACCAATTTTGCTGAGTGCATTGGGTTTAAAGTTTGCTTCAAAGTTTGACTGCTCCAACCAAACCAGCTGAAATGAGCTTTGCTGATATAGTAAGTAATGCAAGGAACATCTAGAACCAAAAACATCGTTGATTGCAGAACACTTCAGGTTTTGTAAGTGGAATCAAGAAGAAGGGGAGTCCATGGGTGAATTGAAGATGTTGTCTTAGCAATGTCATTTCAGTGACGGGCTTAATGATGCATTGAGTGATTGTTTAGTTTGTGGAATCTTATAAGAAAGAATTCAAAAATGGCTCCTAACCGAAAAAAAACTTAAATTTAAAAGAGCAGTTGAAATTGCTGTTTAAATGGAAACCGTAGACAGAGACACAATTGAGTTGCAGTCAGAATGAAAGTGGGGATCAGCAAAATTGTAATGTCGAAACAGAAACTGACCTGGACAAACAAATTGTTACCATTAATGTACACCTTGCATACACCAGACCAATGCAGATTTAAAGACGAAACTTGCAGAAAATGCAACAAGGTTTGACACATATAAAGAGCATGTCAGGCCAACAAAAATAAATGGACAGCACAGGGTAGAGATAAAGACAAAAAGTCAAGTTGCAGTTTCAAAAAGAGTCCTAATCTGCATGCTGTTGATGAAAAATCTGATACTGATGAGAGTGACACTGGACTAGCTAGCCTTGAGATTTACAATGTAAAAACTAATAACAGACAAGCAATATGGCTTACACCAGAAGTGAATGGAAAATTAATTAAAATGAATTGGCTTGGCTGTTTCAGCCATTCCACAAAACAAGTTTGAGCGGCATTTCAAAGATAATGAACTGAATCCTGTAGATAATCAACTAAGAATTTATACTGGAGAAAAGATAACTCCCGTGAGAATGATGTTCATGACAGTGAAATACAACAACCAACAAGTCACATTGAGCTTGTATATGGTAAAAAAAAACAGGAGGATCAGCACTATAGGGCTGTGATTAGCTGAGCAACTAAAACTGCTAATATGATAAACTGATTAGCAAGGCTTGGCCTACTCCGGGCTACTTCAGGGTTCAGATCTGTGGACCCATTTTTGGTTCAGAATGCAGTTGTTTACTTCAATTGACTTGTATTTTTTCCCTTCTTTTGTGCACCAAGAGTTGGTCTTTTATTTTTATTCTTTTTATCCCCTTAAATTGGGTTCTTTTGGGTTTCTTGCTTTATGGCTACCTGTGAGCAAGCAAATCTCAAGGTTGTATAATTTATACATTCTTTGATAATAAACATACTTGAATCTTGATTGGAGATCCATTGACAACTTGCAGGCCACATCCTCTGCAATAGAGTGAACTGAAAGCAAATTAAGAAAGATACAGGATAATGCCACAACTATATTCAAGGATGGTATATCAGGGGTAAAATAGTGTTAAATGAAAATGCAGCACCCAAGTTTTGCAAAGTCCATCTGGTTCCTTATACCATCTGTCATAAAGTAGCCAGTGAGTTAGACTGCATGGAGGCTGAAGAAATTCTTTCCAAAGATGAATGGAGCCCAAGGGCAATGCCATTGGGCCCAGCAGCCAAGAAGAATGGGTCTGTCAGAATCTGTGATGATTTTAAGGTCATCATCAACCCAGCACTGAAAGTAGATCAATACCCTCTGCCCAGCATAGGTGATATCTTTGCAAACCTTTCTGGAGGGAAACACTTCAACAAAGTGCATAGCCGATTGAGATGGAAGAAGAATCCAAAGTGTTTCTCACCGTAAACACTCACAAAAGGCTTTATCACGATAATAGGCTTATTTCTGCAGTAGCATCTGCACCCGCACTCTGGCAGAAAGCTATGGACCGGGTGCCACAGGGCTGCCCAGGCACTCAGTGATAGTCATAGTCATAGTCAAAGGCATACTTTATTGATCCCGGGGGAAATTGGTTTTCGTTACATTTGCACCATAAGTAATTAAATAGTAATAAAACCATAAATAGTTAAATAGTAATATGTACATTATGCCAGGAAATATCCAGGACCACAGCCTATACTGGCTTAGGGTGTCTGACCCTCTAAGGGCGGAGTTGTAAAGTTTGATGGCCACAGGCAGGAATGACTTCCTATGACGCTGGACACTTCACTGCTACTGGTAAGGATGACAAGGAACACCTCCAAAACCTTAGGACAGTGTTAAAAAGATTAGAATATTATGGGCTCAGAGCATGACGTGACAAGTGAGGCACAAGGATTACACAAGTGTGCTGAGAAAATTTGAGCAGTTGTAGATGCCCGAAGGCCAAAGGACGTGTCACAGTTATGGTCCTTTTTAGGATTTGTCAATTGCTATTACAGGTTCCTGCCAAACCTGGCCACCGTGCTCTACTCCTTGAACTCATCACTACAGATTGGAAAGAAGTGGCATTGGACAAAGCAGCGTGAGGTGGCTTTCAAAAAGGTAAAGGAAATGGTAACCTCAAACATTGTACACACACATTAAGATCCACATTGTTCATTGAAACTTGCCTGTGACGCCTCACCTTAGGGTACAGGTGCAGTCATGTCATATGTTATGAGTGATGGAAGTAAATGCCGTATAGCCTCTGCATCACATTCCATTACCACTGCAGAAAAGTATTATGCACAGATCGACATGGAGGCCTTGAATTTGGAAGGAGGTACTTGTATGGGAGAGAGTTTGTCCTCATTACTGATCATCACCCACTAGTGTCCATTCTCAATCTACAAAAGGGTGTTCCACTAACTGTAGTAGCATGAATGCAGATATGTGCTCTGTATCTTGGAGGACACAATTAGAAGATTAAATTCAAGAGAATGATTAATATGGATAGATTGTCCTGTTTACACTTGGAAAAGGAAATACTGGAAAAAATTACAAAAGGAGACATTGCTCTTGATGTATTCTCCCTTACACAAATGGAAAGTCTCCCTATTACAGCAGAGATAATCCAAAGGGAAACCAGAAAAGATCCCACAATGTCTCAGGTCTACATGGCAATCCAAAATGGCAGGAAAATGCAGCAGAAACTCCAGTTCAGCAGGGTTTCAGCCCAAAACGTTGACTGTACTCTTTTCCATAGATACTGCCTGGCCTGCTGAGTTCCTCCAGCATTTTGTGTGTGTTGCTTGGATTTCCAGCATTTAGGAATCAGATGGCAGAGGGAAGAAGCTGTTCCTGAATCACTGAGTGTGTGCATTCAGGCCTCTGTGCCACCAACCTGATGGTAACAGTGAGAAAAGGGTATGCCCTGGGTGCTGGAAGTCCTTAGTAATGGATGCTGCCTTTCTGAGACACTGCTCCTTGAAGATGTCCTGGGTACTTTGTAGGCTAGTACCCAAGATGGAGCCCAATAAACTTACAACCCTCTGCAGCTTCTTTCGATCCTGTGCAGTAGCCCCCACATACCCCCATGCCTGTCAAAGTGCTCTCCATGGTACATCTATAGAAGCTATGAGTGTATTTGTTGACATATCAAATCTCTTCAAACTCCTAATGAAGTATAGCCACTATCTTGCCTTCTTTATAACTGCATCGATATGTTGGGACCAGGTTAGATCCTCAGAGATCTTGACACCCAGGAATTTGAAACTGTTCACTCTCTCCACTTCTGACCCCTCTATGAGGATTGGTATGTGTTTCTTAGTCTTACCCTTCTCAAAGTCCACAATCAGCTCTTTTGTCTTACTGACGTTGAGTGCCAGGTTGTTGCTGCAGCATCACTCTACTAGTTGGCATATCTCACTCCTGTACGCCCTCTCGTCACCACCTGAGATTCTACCAGCAATGGTTGTATCAGCAGCAAACTTATAGATGGTACTTGAACTATGCCTAGCCACACAGTCATGTGTATACAGAGAGTGGAGCAGTGGGCTAAGCACACACCCTTGAGGTGAGTCAGCGTTGATCGTCAGCGAAGAGGATATGTTATCACCAATCCACATGGATTGTGGTCTTCCGGTTAGGAAGTCAAGGATCCAATTGCAAAGGGAGGTACTGAGGCCCAGATTCTGCAACTTCTCAATCAGGATTGTGGGAATGATAGTATTAAATGCTGAGCTATAGTCGATGAACAGCATTCTGACATAGATGTTTGTGTTGCCCAGGTGGTCTAAGGCTGTGTAAAGAGCCACTGAAATTGCATTTACTGTTCACCTATTGTGGTGATAGGCAAACTGCAGTAGGTCTAGACCCTTGCTGAGGCAGGAGTTCAGTCTAGTCATGATCAACCTCTCAAAGCATTTCATAACTGTAGGTGTGAGTGCTACTGGGTAATAGTCATTCAGGCAACTCACTTTATTTTTCTTAGGCACTGGTATAATTGTTGCCTTTTTGAAGCAAGTGGGAACTTCCGCCTGTAATAGTGAGAGGTTGAAAATGTCTTTGAATACTTCCGCCAGTTGGATGGCAGAGGTTTTCAGAGCCTTACTGGGTACTCCATCGGGACCTTCCGCCTTGCGAGGGTTCACTCTCTTTAAAGACAGCCTAACATCAGCCTCCAAGACAGGGTCATCAGGTGCAGCAGGGAGCTTCACAGGTGAACTTATATTCTCCCTTTCAAAGCAGGCACAGAAGGCATTGAGAAACTGTACTCGTGACCTGATGCTGCAGTCTGGGGTTGGTAAATTTTTAAAATGTCTGTAAATGATGTTGCTTACTGAAGTTCCTGTGGCTATGACTATGGGTTTCAACTGTAGTAGTCTTAAATGGGAATGCAGACTTACACACAAAGAGCTGTCACTTTCTGGTGCCAGCTTGTATCAACATTTAGGACTCCACCGAAAATAAAGTATGAGCAAAAAAGAAAGTTGGTTAACGTGCCAGGTTTGCCCATGAATAAAGAATGCTTTGAGTTGGTACAAGAGCAGCAATGCCCAAAACAAATTACACCTTTTTGAAACAACATTGCTGTGCACCATGAGCAAATAACATTAAGAATCCAAATGACGCTAAATAGTACCAAATAAGAGATAAAATGATTGGTTTAAGAACTTAATCGGTAGCCTCAGCAACTGAATAAATTGACATGCAAAGTGAGCATGACAGTACTAATTCATTATTTACAACAAAAAAGACATAGAATTACAGTTAGAACTCGAATAAAATAGTGTTAAGTACATTTAAATATTAAACAGAATAATTTATAAATGTAAAGAGATTAGTCCAGTGAATCTATTTTGAGCTGTCTACAATATCCTTTCTTAAATAAGGGACCAACAATAAGCTCTGTTTCCCTGGTGATTCCTCTATATACAGTAATTGTAACAAATACATTTTTTCCATCTACTCTGACTAGGACCCTTATAATTTACACATCAGTCTCCTCAATTCTGAAGGAAATAACACTAATTTTACCCAATCTTCCCTTACATCTAAAAGCTACCAGTCCTGGTAAAATTATCTTCTATGTTCTCTGCGCTATCTCCAGTGCTATCACACAGCTTCTGTAATACAATAACCAGAATTATATTTGGCATCTTGAACTGTGGCCCAAATATTTTTGCATATGATCTTTGCTCTTAAATTCTATGTTCCAGCTAATAAAGGGAAGCGTCCCCTTTGCCTTTTTAACTGTCTTTTTGACTGTACTCCTAACTGCACACATATTGCAAGGTCTCTTTATTATTCTACACCACTCATTGTCTTTCCATCGTTTCGTTCCATCACTGCAAATGCATCTCTTGTTTCTCTGAATTAAATTCTATTTGCCGCTTTCTGTCGAATTTTCAAAAAATTTACACCTTCCTACATTTTAAAACTTTGTTCCTCTCTGTCAACGGCATGCTACAGTTTTATCACCAGCAAATGTCCTCAAGCATCCTACCTTTTAATACATATCATCAATATATGTTACAAAAAGCAAAGGACCAAATTACCAGGCCCCATGGAATGCCACTATTAACAACCATCTATTACTAAAATAAAACATTCAACATTACCTACTTTTTCCTGCTTTAAAAACAATTTTGAATCCAATTAGCCACAATTCCTGGATTGGAAACGCTTTTATTTTTTGGACTAGCCGGCCATTTGGGATCAAAATCCATCGAGAATACAACAAATAAACTAACCACATGACTTTTCTCAAAACATTCAGTCTTGCTGGTCTGTCCCAATCCTCCCTTATCAAATGAATGCTCACTGTCCCTGATTAATCCCATTCAACTGTCCCCTAAAAATTGATTTTAATACTTAGCCTATGAATCCTGCTGAACCAAATACTCAGGATTTCATCTTCCTTCATCAAAATACGTACACCATTATCAGTCATTCAATTCTTATGCTACTCCTGTTGCCATCACTGGAAGATAGTTGGAGCCTCTGTAATTTCCTCCCCCACTTTTTATGGCCTGGGTAACAATTTATCTAGAACTGGAGATTTATCTGCTATCGAAGATACAAAATCCTTCAACTCTTCCTCTTTTAGTATGTTATTCAATTCAATATTATGCGCTCATCTTCCTCAACTACTATACTGATGTTATCCTTTTCTTCTGTGAAGCAGCTGGAAAACATTCATTTAAATTCTTATCTATAGCATTCACCCCCAATTAGCCCTTGTAACTCTCAGTTCGGCTAGTGGCTTAGTCTAGGGGAAGACAGCCCCCAGCCCGGCCAAACTTAAGAAATCTTGTTTGGGTGGATGCTGTGCGATGTGTTTCCGTTAAAAATCAGTACCACGAAATAACAAACAGTACATCATATGTGATTAAATGATTGAGCTTTATAATTCTTAATTTGACTATATGGTTAGTAAAGAAACAAAAAAAGAAAAAGGGCCCATTCTCATGAAACAGTCTAATGTGCAACGCGGGAGCTCACGGTTCCATCCATTTGTTCCCTGTCGCCCTCCGCCGCACATAGCCGACCCTCGGACCCTCGCTCCAAGTCCACTCCGCCCGGCAGTCTACCAACTCTCTCCATTCGCATCTTCTCTCTTCATCTCTCCCCAACAAAAGACCACAAAATCCCTGTTCCCAGACCCTCAAGAAAGAACAACATGCCTCTCATTGGATAGTACACATTTCAAAGCCCTTTTATCTCTAGTCATAACTCAAACATTGCTGCTACAGAGAAACCATTACCTTAGCAGTGAAACCTTACAGCGCGTTACCTCTGTAATATGTCCTATTCATTCCTCAGTTATTCTCTTACTTGTAAATTACATATATTATTAAGTGAATAACTAGAGAGAATTAAATACAAATCTTCTCATGAACCACTTATTTTGCTGTTAATAGAGTCAGAGTCAATTTATTATCATTGACATGTGTCATGAAATGTGTTGTTTTGTGGCACCAGTACTAGGGAAGACCTGAAAACAATTACTAAGTTACAATAGAAATTACATAAATAGAGAAAAAGAGGTACTGTGCATTGACCATTCAGAAATCTGATTCTTGAAACATTGAGTGTGAGTCTTCATGCTTCTGTACCTCCACCCGATGGTAGTAATGAGAAGAGGGTATGTCCCAGATGGTAATGGTCCTAGGTAACGGATACTACCTTATTGAGGCACCCCATAAAGATGTCCTCGATGGTGGAGAAGGTTGTGCATGTGATGGAGCTGGCAGGGTTTACAACCTCTGCAGCCTCTTGTGATCCTGTGCATTTAAAGCTCTCTGTTTTTTTCTGGTCACCAGACCCAACCAGTTCCCTTCCACCACCACTTTCCTCCACCTAACAAAACTTGTCCTCACTCTAAATAATTTATCCTTTGGCTCCTCCCACTTCCTTCAAACAAAAGGTGTAGCCATGGGCACTCCCATAGGTCTCAGCAATACCTGCCTGTTTGTCAGCTACATGGAACAATCTATGTTCCAAGCCTACACTGGTGACAATCCCGTACTTTTCCTACACGACCTCGATGACTACATTGGTGCTGCTTCCTACACCCATGTTGAACTTGTTGACTTCATCCACTTTGCCTCCAACTTCCACCCTGCTCTCAAATTTACCTGGTCCATTTCCAACACCTCCCTCCCCTTTCTCGATCTCACTGTCTTTATCTCTGGAGAGAGTTTAACCACTGATGTCTATTATAAACCCACAGACTCTCACAGCTACCTGGACTATACCCCTTCCCATCCTATTACCTCTAAAAACACCATCCCCTTCTCTCAATTTCTCTGTCTCCACCACATTTGTTCTCAGGAGGAAGCTTTCCATTCTAGAATGAAGGAGATGTCCTTTCTTAAAGAAAGAGGCTTCTCTTCCTCCACCATCAACACTGCCCTCAACCGCATCTCTTCCATTTCACGCACGTCTGCTCTCATCCCATCCTCCCACTACCCTACCAAGGATAGGGTTCATCTTGCCCTCACCTACCACAACCCACCAACCTCTGCATCTAGCACATAGTTCTCTGAAACTTCCGCCATCTCCAACAGGATCCCACCACCAAGCACATCTTTCCATTCCACCCCCCCTCCACGTTTTGCTAACTGCAGTGATCGCTCCCTGTATGACTCCCTTGGCAATTCATCCCTCCCCACTGATCTCCCTCCTGGAAATTATGCTTGGACAGAGTGGATGTGGCAAAGTTGTTTCCCATGATGGGGGAGTCTAGTACGAGAGGGCATGACTTAAGGATTGAAGGGCGCCTATTCAGAACAGAAATGCGAAGAAATTTTTTTAGTCAGAGGGTGGTGAATCTATGGAATTTGTTGCCACGGGCAGCAATGGAGGCCAAGTCATTGGGTGTATTTAAGGCAGAGATTGATAGGTATCTGAGTAGCCAGGGCATCAAAGGTTATGTTGAGAAGGCGGGAGAGTGGAACTAAATGGGAGAATGGATCAGCTCATGATAAAATGGCGGAGCAGACTCGATGGGCTGAATGGCCGACTTCTGCTCCTTTGTCTTATGGTCTTATGGTCTTGTAAGCGGAACAAGTGCTGCACCTGCCCCTACTCATCCTCCCTCACTACTATCCAGGGCCCTAAACAGTCCTTCCAGGTAAGGCAGCACTTCACCTGTGAGTCTGTTGGGGTCATATACTGTTTCCAGTGCTCTCGGTGTGGCCTTCTCTATATTGGTGAGACCCATCATAGATGGGGAGATTGCTTCGCCAAGCACCTACACTCGGTCCCCCATAAATAAGTAGGATCTCCCAGTGGCCATCCATTTTAATTCCATTACCCATTCCATTTCTGATATATTTATCCATGGCCTCCTCCACTGTTGTGATGAGGCCACACTTAGGTTGGAAGAACAACACCTTATATTCCGTTTGGGTAGCTTCCAACCTGATGGCATGAACATTGATTTCTCAAACTTCTGGTAATACTCCCCAACCCCTCTTCACCATTTCTCATCCCTTTTCCTTCTCTCTCCTCATCTCCTTGCCTGTCCAACACCTCCCTCTAGTACTCCTCCCCCCTTTTCTTTCTTCCATGTTGTTCCGTCTCTTTCACCAATCAACTTCCCAGCTCTCTACTTCATCCCTCCCCCTTCAGGCTTCACTTATCACATTGTGTTTCTCTCTCCCCTCCCCCCAACTTTTAATTCTACTCCTCAGCTTCTTTTTCTCCAGTCCTGCCAAGGGGTTTCAGCCCAAAACGTCGACTGTACTTTTTTCTATAGGTGCTGCCTGGCCTGCTGAGTTCCTCCACCATTTTGTGTGTGTTGCTTGGATTTCCGGTATTTGCAGATTTTCTTTTGTTTGTGTTGTGTGTGTTGCATTGGAAGCTCCATACTAGTTGATGATGCAACCAGTCAAAATACTCTCCACAGTACAACTGTAAAAATTTGTTGGTGACATACAAAATTTCCTCATTAAATATATATACTGTAGCAGTGCCCATACCTTCTTCATGATTGTATCAATGTGTTGGGCCCAGGATAGGTCTTCTGCTATGCTGATGCCCAGCATTTAATAAGGTCACATTTAATATCAAGAGAAGGGTGCTATATAACAGCACGGAAATGAAATAATCCCAGCATTAGCACAAATATGATGGGCTGAATAGCTTTAATCATATGAAATGTCTATTAATATACAGTTTTTCTTATCAATCACATTACAAATTAACTGCCTGGGCATGTTACTTTCAAAGAGAATAAGAGTTATTTGGGTTCTTCCATCACTTTCTGTGTTATTCCAGATTCTAGCATCTGCAGTCTTTTGTGTCTCTAATTATCAGAAAACAGCTGTTCTCCATTTTTTACTAAGAAAATACAATATGAATATACGGTATTGTGAACCCTTAAATAGAATGTAAAAGAGGAAATAGGTTTCATCAGTTTGGTTCTGCAACGTTACTCCACAGAAATCTTCCAGGTTTCCACGTGAAATACATCTTATTGATACATTCTATGTTATTGCTCAGATTATAATCCCTTTTTTGAAGAATAGTGAAATGGAGGATTTGAAGATGAGCCAGAATAATAGCAAATACTTGTGAAGTTAAACATGCAAATATATTTGAGGTAAGTAATAAACCAAGTGAGTTCCAAAGGTTTGCATGCTCAAGAGTGATAGGGCAATAGAACATAGTTACAGGCACTTTGGCTCAACAAGTCCATGTTGACAATGGTGCCAATCCAGCAAGTTGTAATTTCTTGTCCATTTCCCTCGAAGCCCTGTCCCTGTGTGTACCTATTCAAGAGTCATAGAGTAATAGAATACTACAACACTGAAATAGACTGAAGCATTAATCTCGCAAACACGAGGAATTCTGCAGACGCTGGAAATTCAAGCAACACACATCAAAGTTGCTGGTGAACGCAGCAGGCCAGGCAGCATCTCTAGGAAGAGGTACAGTCGACGTTTCGGGCCGAGACCCTTCGTCAGGACTAACTGAAGGAAGAGCTAGTAAGAGATTTGAAAGTGGGGGGGGGGGAGGGGGAGATCCAAAATGATCCTCTCATATCCCTTTTGCCAATCACCTGTCCAGCTCTTGGCTCCATCCCTCCCCCTCCTGTCTTCTCCTATCATTTTGGATCTCCTCCCTCCCCCTCCCACTTTCAAATCTCTTACTAGCTCTTCCTTCAGTTAGTCCTGACGAAGGGTCTCGGCCCAAAACATCGACTGTACCTCTTCCTAGAGATGCTGCCTGGCCTGTTGCGTTCACCAGCAACTTTGATGTGTATTGAAGCATTAATCTGCCTAGTCCCAGTGACGTGCAACTGGACCATAGCCCTTCATACCCCTCCCATCTATGTACCTATCCAAATTACTCTTAAATGTTGAAATTGACCACTTGCTCTGGCAGCTTGTTCCACACTCTCACCACCCTCTAAGTGAAGAAGATTCCCCTTAAACATTTCACCTTTCACCCTTAACCCATGACCTCTAATTGTAATCTCACCCAACCTCAGTGGAAAAAGCCTGCTTGCATTTACCCTGCCTATACTCCTCATAATAATGTACACCTCTATATAATCTTCCTTCAATCTTCTACAGTCTAGGGAATAAAGTCCTGACCTACTAAACCTTTCCCTTTTACTCAGGTCATCAAGTCCCCGCAACATCCTTGTCAATTTTCTCTTTCTTTCAATCTTATTTACGTCTTTCCCGTAGGTTGATGAATGAAACTGCACGCAATGCTCTAAATTAGTCCTCACCAATACCTTATACAATTTCAATATAACATCACAAACTTTGTACTCAATACATTGATTTAGCAAGGCCAATATGCCAAAAACTTTCTTTACATCCCTATCTACCTGTGACGCCACTTTCTAAGAATCATGGATCAGCATTTTCAGATCCCACGCTCCTTACTGCCCTACCACTCACCATGTAAGAACTACCCTGGTTGGTCTTCACAAAATGCAACACCTCACACTTGCCTGCATTTAGTTCCATCAGCCATTTTCCAGTTGATTCAGATCTCATTGCAAGCTTTGATAGAATTCCCCATTGTCTATTACACCCCGAATCTTGATGTCATCTGCTAACTTGTTGATGCAGTTAACCACATTATCATCCAGATTATTGATATAGATGACAAACAATAATGGACCCAGCACCAATCCCTTAGGCACTCCACTAGTCAGAAGTCTCCAATCAGAGAGGCAACCATCTACTTGCACTCTTTAGCTTCTCCTGTAAAGCCAATACCTAATCCAATTTAGCACCTTATTTTGAATGCTAAGTGACTGAATCTTCTTGACCAACCTTCCATGCGGGACCTTGACAAAGGCCTTGCTAAAATCCATGTAGAAAACATCCACTGACTTGCACTCATCAACTTTCTTGGTAACTTCCTTGAAAAACTCTATAAGATTGGTTAGAAATGAATTACCTTAGAATAACTTTCAATACCTTTCACACTATTGATGTCAGGCTCACCAGCATATAATTTCCTGACTTATTCTTAGCCATTCTTAGATAATGGAAAAATATTAGCTATACTTCAATCCTCCGGCACCTCACCTGTGGCTAGGGATGTTTTAAGTATCTCTACTAGGGTCCCTACAATTTATGCACTGGCCTTCCACAGGGTCCAAAAGAACACATTGTCAGGCCCTAGGGATTTATTTACCCCACTTTGCTTGAAGACAGCAGACACTTCCTCCTCTGTAATCTGTATAGGGTTCATGACCTCACAATTGCCTCACATCTATAAACTCTGTGTCCATTTCCCAAGTAAATACAGATGTAAAAAATCCATTGAAGATCTCCCCCATCTCTTTCATCTCCATGCATAAATTAGCACTCTGATCTTGCAGAGGACCATTTTTGTCCCTTGCTATCCTTTTGCTCTTAATCTATCTGCAGAAACCTTTAGGATTCTCCTTCACCTTTGCTGTTAAAGCAACCTCATGCCTGTTTATTAGCCTTCCTAATTTCCTTCTTAAGTGTTCCCTTGCATTTCTTATACTCCTCAATTACCTCATTTGTTCCTACCTGCCTATAGCTGCTAAGCAACCGTATTTTTTTCTTAACCAGGGTCTCAATATCTCTCGAAAACCAAGGTTCCCTAAACCTGTTATCCTTGCCTTTTATTCTGTCAGGAACATACAAACCCTGTAGTCTTAAAGTTTCACTTCTGAAGGCCCCCCACTTACCAGAAAACAACCTGATTCCAATCCGCACTTGCCAGATCCTTTCCGATACCATCAAAATTGGCCTCTCTCCAATTTAGAATCTCAGCCTGAGGACCAGACCTACCCTTTTCCATAATTACCTTGAAACTAATAGCATTATGATCACTACATGCCAACTGTTTCCCTACACAAATTTCTGTCACCTGCCCTGTCTCATTCCTTAAATGGCGATCTCATATCACACCCTCTGTTACTGGGACTTCTATATCCTGATTAAGGAAATTTTCCTGAACACAATTGATAAACTCTTTCTCATCCAGCCCTTATACAGTATGGGAGTCCCAGTCAATATGAGGAAAGTTAAAATCAAGAACTATCACAACATTATGTTTCTTGCAACAGTCTGCAATCTCTCTATAAATTTGCTCCTTTAAATACCACGTACTGTTGTTTGGTCTATAATATAATCCCATTAACGTGGTCATACCTTTCTTATTCTTCAATTCTACCCATAAAGCCTCACTAGACAAGCTCTCCAGTCTGCCTTGACATTTTCCCTGACTAGTAATGTCACATCTCCTCCTTTAATCCCACCTGCTCTATCACATCTAAAACAACGGAACCTTGGAATATTGAGCTGCCAGTCCTGTCCCTCCTGCAATCAAGTTTCACTAATGGCTACAATGTCATAATTCCATGTGTTAATCTATGCCCTAAACTTATCTGCCTTTCCTACAATACTCCTTGCATTGAAATATATGCAGCTCAGAATATTAGTCCCACAATGTTTGACCTTTTGATGCCCAACTTTGTATGTAGGCATAAAAACATCTTTCTCCACAACCACTCCAGCAACTGTTCTGATGCTATGAACAGCACTTCTTCCCACTAGGGTATTAGTCCCTTTCCAGTACAGGTGCAAACCGTCCTTTCTGTACAGGTCCCACCTTCCCTGGAAGAGAGCCCAATGATCCAAAAATCTGAAGTCCTCCTTCCTGCACCATCTCCTTAGCTCTGGCCTCACTAACACATGGCATGGGTAGCAATCCTGAGATCACAACCCCAGAGATTCCGTCCTTTAATTTAGTACCTAACTCTCTGAACTCATTTGCAAGACCTTGTCACCCCTCCTACCCATGTGGACCATGACCCCTGGCTGCTCACCCTCCCACGAAAGAATGCAGCAGATTTGATCCAAAATGTCACTTACCCTGGCTCCTGTGAGGCAACACACCATCCAGGCATCTCTTTCTCATCCACAGAACCTCCTTTCTGTTCCCCTAACCAATGAATCCCCTGTCACTACAACTCGCCTCTCCTCTCCCTTTCCCCTCTAAGCCACAGAGCCAGACTCAGCGCCAGTGACCTGACTGCAGTGGCTTTCCTCTGCTAGGTCATCCCCCACAACAGAATCCAAAGCAGTATACTTATTGTTGAGTGGAATGGCAATAGGGATTCTCTGCACTGTCTATTTATCCCCTTTCCTCCTCTAGATGATCACCCAGTTACCTGTGTCCTGCACCTTGGGTGCAGCTGCCTCCTGGAATGTCCTGTCTATCAACCCCTCAGCCTCCCAAATGATCTGGAGTTCATTTTAACATGGTTTGTTAGAAGCTGCAGCTGGATACACTTCTTGCAGGTGTAGTCATCAGAGACACTGAAAATCTCCCCACCTTTCCACATCCTGCAAGAGGAGCATTCCACTATCCTGCCTGGCATCCCCACTGCCCTAAATGTGCAATAAGAAATAAAGAAAGAATAGATAATGATTAAAAAAATCTACCTACAGCCTACACCTCTTCTCAATGAGCCAAAGCTTCATCTCCCCACTCTAACACTGGCTTACTCACACAATGGCCACCCCACTTAAATCTTTTTATTGCACCTTGCCAGGTGCTTAATTATGCACAATCCAATGTCTTCTCAGGAACTGCGGCATGCAAAACATGTTGGCTGCCCCTGCTCGCTTTTTAAAAATTCTCTCTCTCTCCCCCACGCGATGTAATGTCTCCTCATAAACTGTGACACGCAAAATGTGCCAATTGGCTTTTTTTAAATAACTATCTCCCTCTATGGTATCCGATGTCTCCTCAAGTGCTGCTTAGTGATACTATTGTACCTGCCTTAACCAATTCTTCTGGCAGCTTATTCCAAATATTCACCATCCTCTGTGTGAAAACATTGCCCCTCAGGTTTCTATTAAATTTCTCCACTCTCATCTTTAATCTATATACCTATTTTTGGCCTCTCCTACTTTGGGAGGAATACTGTTAGCATCCACCTCGTCTATGCCTCTCATATTTGCCTATTAAGGCAAAGCAATCTATGCCAGTTTATGTTCAAGATGAAATGCTCAAAGGGACAGAAAAGAGGAAGACAAATATTAATCAACTGACTGGTTTAGTTCCTACCCTTTCATAATACTCACTACAAACCTACAGAACAAGTACAGATAGTTCTGTGGCAGAGTAGCTTGCTGGTTATTTAGCAACATTATGCATGCTGAAATAAAGGTTGTTCATACTCAGATATCTAGATGAAAGTAATGACAGAGAAACAAATCATTTACTTCCTTTCTCCTGCCCAAACATACTCCAGTGGGTTTTTAATCCTACCAACTAAATTTTCACACAACTGCCAATTTTCAGCTCTGAAACAATAAAATACTTGCTAGTTGCTAAGGTTTCATTATGAGACATAAGTCAGGAAGCATCACCAAAGTGTAAAAGAGGAAGTCTGCTGTCTCTTGACAATAAGGTCAGATTTTCATGAAGTATTACTTTGTTTGAAATGTTCTGGAATTTGGAATGTATGAAGGACATGAAACAATTGGTACAAACTAAAGACTTAATTCAAATTTTCCATGAGGTCTACTGATTTAATTTTTCTGGTTTTAAGCTAAACAATAATTTATGTTGTTAAACTCGCCTTGACCCAATTCAAATCAGCTCATTCAGTGCAAACTTTTTTGCTGAGAATATGAATATTCCTAGTCTCAGTTGTATCACAAAATATATCATATTTGGCTGTAAAAAGCCACTCTCTTTCCATTGTCACGTACACAGGAAAACAGACAGACACAGTGTGTTTTGGATTTGATAATCTGTTTTCATTGTAAGTGGATAAATGCTTCAAGCTCAAATACAATAAAAAATAAGAGACTCCTTGTTGACATCAATGGTGAGACAAGGCAGATTGAATATGTAGCTGAAGGGCATTACATCAATGGGCAATGTTGTGCAACATATTTAATTATGGGCACGCTAAGTAATTTCATTTGTGAATTTTTCTGTGAAATGAGTGTTAAATGTAATTGCTTTAGCAGGTCAGCTCTTAATAGAGACACAAGGGACAGCAGATGCTGGAATCTTAGTCCAGATGCAGGGTTGTGACTCAAAACTTTTACTGTCTATTTCTCTCAACTGATGTTGTACTGAGTTCCTTCAGCTCTTATAAACACAAGAGATGCTACAAGAAATCTTAAGCAACACAACCAGAATGCTGGAGGATCTCAGCAAGTCAGGTAGCATCTATGGACAGGAATAGATATTTTGGGCTATCCCTTCATCAGGACTGTAAAGGGAGGGGGCAGAAGCTAGAATAAGAAGGTGTGGGTAGGAATAGAGTACCAACTGGCAGGTGATAGGTAAGACCAGGTGAGAGAGAAATAGGGTGTGTGGAGATGAAGTAAGAAGCTTGGGGGGATAGGTGGAAGAGGTAAAAGGCTGAAGGAGGAATCTTATAGGAGAGGACAGCGGACCATGGAAGAAACGGAAGGGGGAGGGCTACCAGAGGCAGATGATGGGCAGGTGAGAAGAGAAGGGGTTGACAGGGTAATCGGAATGATGAATGAAAAAAGAAAAGGAGAGTAGGAAGAAATTATGAGAAGTTGGAGAAATTGAAATTCATGTCATCAGGTTGCAGGCTACCCAGGCAGAATATGAGGTTTTGTTCCTCCAACCTGAGTTTGGCCTCATTACGGCAATAGAGAGGGCCATGGACAAACAGGTCAGAATGGGAATGGAAAGTTGAGCTGAAGTGGGTAACCACCGGGAGATCCTGCCATCTGTGGTGAATAAAGCGGAGGCACTCGAAGAAGTGGTTCTCAATTTGTGTCATATCTCACTGCTAAAGAGATGACTACACTGGGAGCACCAGATATAATTTATGACACCAACAAATTCATAGGTGAAGTGTTGCTTCACCTGGAAGGACTATTTGGGGCCCTGAGTAGTGGTGAGGGGGGAGGTGCAGTATTTGCTGCACTTGTAGGGATAAGCGCCAAGAAGATCAGTGGTGGGGGGATGAATGGATTAAAAAGTCATATAGAGAGCAATCTTATGGAAAGGGGAGGAGGGCAGGGAAAGTATGCGTAGTGGTAGGATCCCATTGGAAATAACAGAATATACGGAGAATGATGTGCTGGGATATGGGTGCCCCTCACCCGGTCTCACCTATTTACTAAAGCAACATGCAGGAAAATGAGCAAAAAATCTTTAGAATGTGAGTGGGCGTGACCTCTATGCAGGAAATAAAAACAACTTCTGACCTATACCTGCTATAGATGATCTGAGCAATGGGATCAATATGCACGAAACAGCACACCCTAATTCTTTCACCATCGTTTTGGGAGATTTTAACTAGGCCAGTCTGAAAAAGTCACTAAGCAATTACTATCAACAGATCACTTGCAATACGAGAGGAAACAACACACTGTATCATTGTTACACCACCATCAAGAATGCACTGTGCTATTCCACGCTCTCACTTCAGGAAGTCTGATTACCTGGCTGTACTTCTACTCCCTGAGTATAGGCAGAGGCTGAAGACTGCAGCACCAGGAGTGAGGACCAAGAACGTATGGACAAGGGAAGCACAGAAGCGCCTACAGGACTGGTGGACTGGACTGTATTCAGGGATTCATCTTCGAACCTGGATGAGTATGCTACATTGTTACCATCATCATTAACACCTGTGTGGATGAGTGTGTGCCTACAAAGACTTGCTGTACATTACTAAACCAAAAGCCATGGATGAACCAGGACGTACGTCGTCTGCTGAAGGCTAGATCTGTGGCATTCAAGTCTAGCGACCCAGCCCTGTACCAGAGAAACAGGTATGATTTGCGGAGGGCTATTTCAAGGGTGAAGAGACAATTTCAAACGAGGCTGGAGGCGACATCAGATGTACGACAACTCTGGCAGGGTTTATAACACATTACTTCCTACAAAGGAAAAACCCAATACCTTGAATGGCAGCGATGCTTCACTACCAGGTGAACTCAACGCCTTCTATGCCCGTTTTGAAAGGGAGAACATAACTACAGCTGTGAAGATCCCTGCTGCACATGATAAACCTGTGATCTCTGTCTCAGAAGCCAATGTTAGGCTGTGTTTAAAGAGAGTGAACCCTCGCAAGGCAGAAGGTCCTGATGGAGTACCTGGTAAGGCTCTGAAAACCTGTGCTGACCAACTAGCAGGACATTTTCAACCTTTCACTGCTACGGGTGGAAGTTTCCACTTCTTCAAAAAGGCAACATTAATACCAACGCCTAAGAAGAGTAATGTGAGCTGCCTTAATGACTATCACCTAGTAGCACTCATGTTTACAGTGATGAAATGCTTTGACAGGTTGATCATGACTATACTGAACTCCTGCCTCAGCAAGGACCTGGACCCAATGCAATTTGCCCATTGCCACAATAGGTCAACAGCACATGCAATCTCAATGGCTCTTCACATGGCTCTAGACCACCTGGACAACACAAACACATATGTCAGGATGCTGTTCATTGACTATCGCTCAGCATTTAATACCATCATTCCCAAAATCCTGATTGAGAAGTTGCAGAACCTGGGCCTCTGTACCTCCCACTGCAAATGGATCCTCAACTTGTGAAGACCACAATCTGTGCGGATTGGTGATAACATATCCCCCTCGCTGATGATCAACACTGCTGCACCTCAGGGGTGTGTGCTTCGTCCACTGCTCTACTCTCTCTATAAACATGACTGTGTGGCTAGGCATAGCTCAAATTACCATCTATAAATTTGCTGATGATACAACCATTGTTGGTAGAATCTCAGTTGGTGACAAGGAGGTGTACAGGAGCGAGATATGCCAACTAGTGAAGTGGTGTTGTAGCAACAATCTGGCACTCAACATCAGTAAGACAAAAGAGCTGATTGTGGACTTCAGGAAGGGTAGGGAAAGGAACACATACCAATCCTCATAGAGGGATCAGAAGTGGAGAGAATGAGCAGTTTCAAGTTCCTGTGTGTCAAAATCTCCGAGGATCTAACCTGGTCCCAACATATCGATGCAGTTATAAAGAAGGTAAGAGAGCAACTATACTTTAATAGGAGTTTGAAGAGATTTGGCATGTCAACAAATACACTCAAAATTTCTTATACTGTGAAGAGCATTTTGACAGGCTGCATCACTATCTGGTATTGAGGGGGCGGGGGGGGGGGGGCTACTGCACAGGACCAAAAGAAGCTGCAGAGGGTTGTAAATTTAGTCAGCTCGAACTTGGGTACTAGCCTACAAAGTATCCTGGAGGTCTTCAGAGAGCAGTGTCTCAGAAAGGCAGCATCCATTATTAAGGACCTCCAGTACCCAGGGCATGTCCTTTTCTCACTGTTACCATCAGGTAGGAGGTACAGAAGGCTGAAGGCACACACTCAACGATTCAGGAACAGCTTTTTCCCCTCTACCATTCTATTCCTAAATGGACATTGAACCCTTGGACACTAATTCACTTTTTAAATATATTTCTGTTTTTTGAACGATTCTTAATCTATCTAATTAGTGTCCAAGTGTTATTTATTTATTTATTTATTTTTCATCGTTATTATTATTATTATTATTATTATTTTATTTTGTTTTTTTGTTCTATAGTATGTATTGCATTGAACTGCTGCTGCTAAGTTAACAAATTCCATGACATATGCCGGTGATAATAAACCTGATTCTGATACATGTCAATGGGAATAAATAAAGAAAATTATCCATACGATGGTTATTTGTCAGTGAAACTGGAGTTCTTGGAGGCCAATGTGGGAGTGTCTGAGGTCTTTGATACATTGGTGCTGGTTCATCCGGACCTCGTTGAGAAGGGCGGCGTTTCAATTCTGGTGGGGACCAACACTCCTTTTGTGAAGAGGCTCATGGGGGCCTGCAAAGAGAAGGCTGGTGAGAGCTTTCTGGGTACATTGTCTGTGCACCTGCGGTTTCGAGCTGCGTTTGAGGAAGTGCGTGGCAGCATTGGGCCGGATACCTAATTTAAACGAGGGACTGTGTGGTTCACCCATTCGAAGCCAATGGTGGTACAGCCTGGGGAATTAGCAGGAGGGATGGGTTCCCCAAATTTCCCAGAGTGCCTGAGGGCAAAGCCCTCTTAGTGGACGCTCCGGAAGACCACGAAGAGGAGTCAGGATTCCCTGCTGGGGTACTGGTGAGGCCCAAGTTGGAGAAGCCCTCGGTTGTACAGGAACACAGGATGGCAGTGATTGTCAGGAGCACTACGCAGAGGGAGGGTCACCTTCAAGCAGGGAATGCCCTTGGAGCATTTGTTCCCAGTGACGGTAATGTCTAGTGCCCCTGTGAGACACGCCGGGGAGAAACTATTGGAAAAGGGGGGAAAGTTGACTGCTGAGTCAATCAACTTCAGGGATGCCCCGGTTCCTGCGGCTTGTAAGAGGAAACTGGTAGAGAAGATGTTGAAGCTGGAAGGTGTCTTTTCCACTGATGAGTTTGATGTGGGTTGTTCCAAGAGCACGTGTCACACTATCCGGGTGACTGAGGATACCCTGTTCAGAGAAAGGTTGCAGTGACTGGCCCCTGCAGAGATGGAGGACGTTCAGCAGTGTTTGTGTAAATTGATGGAAGCTAGGATCATCACCGAGTCCCAAAGCCCCTATGCGTCCCCAATAGTAGTGGCCCGAAAGAAGAATGGGAAGGTATAGATGTGTGTGGACAATAGGACTCTGAACAGGCGCACCATTCCTGACCAGTATACTGTCCCGAGGGCTGAAGATGCGCTGGCCTGCCTGAGTGGTGCGAAGTGGTTCAGTGTGCTGGACTTGAGGAGTGGATATTACCAGATCCCCATGAGTGAGGCCGACAAAGAGAACATGGCATTTATATGTCCCCTGAGATTTCTCCAGTTCGAAAGGATGCCCCAGGGCATCTCGGGAGCTCCTGCAAACTTCCAGCGGGTCACGGCGAAGACAGTGGGGGATAAGAACTTGCTTCAGGTATTGGTATATTTGGATGACCTCATAGTATTTGGATCCACCTGGGAAGAACATGAAGCGAGGCTGCTGAAGGTGCTGGGCCACCTGAAAGCTGAAGGGTTAAAACTTACCCTGGACAAGTGCCAGTTCTGCCAAACATCTGTTAGCTACGTTGGGCACATAGTCTCACAGAAGGAGTAGCTATAGACCCAGCTAAGATCGAGGCGGTTACCACTTGGCCAAGACCGCAAACTGTGAGCACTCTGCACTCGTTCCTCAGGTTCTGTGGTTACTATCGGAGGTTTGTGAAAGGCTACGTGAAAGTGAGTCACCCTTTGAATCAGCTTCTGTGCAATTACCCTCCCTTGGGGAAGAAAGGGAGAGGGAAAAAAGGACAGGAGGGTGGAAAGTATCTTAGCCCATCAGAGTCCTTTGGACCGAGGTGGGATGCAAAATGTGAGGAGGCCTTTCAGTTGCTGAAGGAGCTGCTGACCCAGGCGCCAGTGCTGGCTTTTGCAGACCCCCGATTACCATATGTACTGCACACGGATGCCAGCCGAGAGGGCTTAGGGGGTGTCCCGTGTCAGGATCAGAGCTCTGGGTTGAGGCCCGTTGCGTTTGTCAACCGGCGTCTGTTGCCCTCGGAGAAAAATTATCCCACGTACAAGTCAGAATTTCTGGTGTTGAAATGGGTGGTGGTGGATAAGCTGAGTGACTACCTCTACAGGGTCAAGCTTGAGGTGGGGACGGACAACAACCCCCTAACTTACAGTATATCCTGACCTTGGCGAAACTGGATGCCACAGGCCATCGGTGGTTGGCGGCGATGTCTGCCTATGATTTCAGACTGAAGTACCGGACGGGAAGCAGGAACGTTGATGCTGATGCTTTGTCCTGACGGGCACATGAGGGACTGGTCAGGGATGAGGAGTGGGAAAGCGTTCTTGCCCCAGGAGTGAAAGCCCTGTGTTAGTACGCCATCACCGTGAAGGCAGAGGAAAAGGAGGGGCAGGAGCGAGCAGTAGATCAATTGGGAGCTTCTGATGATGCCGTCCCCCAAGTTTACTGTAACCTGACTGCTCTGAAGACAAATCAGCTGCCAGAATTGAGTTCCGGGGAAATGACTGCTGCTCAGTGAGATGATCCGGGCATTGGTACCATTTGGGTGGCGGTTGGAGTTGAAGAACCAGATCTTATGCCGGGTCATGTCACCCCCAGACCGACCCTGGCTTTGCCAGCTGGTTCTGCCCGAGAAGTATCAGAGGATGGCGTTGAATTCACATCATGAATATTCTGGACATTTGGGGGTGGAAAAGACCTATGGATTCCTCAGAGACCGGTTTTACTGGCCCCATATGAAGTTGGAGGTTGAAGAATACTGCAAGTCATGCATTCGATGCATACGGCAGAAGACATTGCCTACACAGGCAGCTCCCTTCTCCCACCTTCAGAGTGCGGGGCCTCTGGACCTGGTGTGTATGGATTCCCTGTCAACAGAACCTGATGCCAGCATCACAGCAAATGTCTTAGTCATCACAGACCACTACACCAGATATGCTCAGGATTTTCCTACCAAGGACCCAAGGGCATCTACAGTGGCAAGGGTGTTATGGGAGAAGTATTCCATTTATTACGGCCTTCCCAGGTGATCAGGGACGGGATTTCGAGAGCAGACTCATCCGAGAGTTACTGGGCATGCTTGGAGTCAAGAAGTCGAGGACCATGCTCTATCACCCACAGGGTGATTCCCCAGCCAGGGAGGTTTAACCGGACCTTGCTAGACATGCTCGGGACCCTGAAGATCAGCAAGAAGAGCAGGTGGAGTCAACATATTGGGCATCTGGCTCACAGTTATAATTGTACCAGAAATGAAGCTACTGAGTACTCGCCATATTATCTGATGTTTGGGCACGAGGCAAGGTTGCCCATTGACCTTTGTTTTGGGACTGATAAAGGTGACTTACCACCAAAGATTTAGCTGAAGTATGTGTCTGACATGAGAAGAGAGTTGAAAAGGACTTATGAATTAGCTGAGGTCGCGGCTGCCCAGCAGAATCAAGAGAATAAGAGAAGGCATGATCAAAAGGTGAGGTTCTCCCAACCCCTGCCAGGATACAGAGTCCTCATAAGGAATTTGGGGCTACCTGGAAAGTGCAAGTTGGCTGACCGCTGGGTGGCTATGCCCTATGTAGTGGAGAGTTAGATGCCAAACGTACCAGTTTTCCGGGTGAAACCAGAGGATGGGAATGGGTCTGTCAAGATTCTCCATCAGAACCACCTGTTGCCCCTGGGTCAGGAGATGCAGGTAGACCCAGAGCCCGACTTGGAGCCTACACCTGGTAAGAGGACTCTTTGGAAATGCGGGGGGGCTACCGGGGCCCCAACAGGCGAGGTTAGGCCAGCCCCCACCCCTGAGAGGGATACTGATTCAGAGGATGAGGACCTGGATGTGTGGTATATGCCTCCTTTCGCTAACTCCCCATTGACTGAGGAAGAGACTCTCGGCCCTTCTCCCATTGAGACAGGGGAAGTGGGGGGAGGGTGCTATCTGTGGGCATCCTGGGCTGCAGTCGGACTCTGTAGGGGAGGAAGCAGGGCTTGATCACGGAACAGAGAGCTCCGAGTTGCAGATGGGCACGAGTGATAGATCGGGGGGAGGCCTCACCAGGTAGATCGGAAGTATCCCCAGTAGCGTCGGAACCTGAAGAGTTGGATGATGGGGTGCGGAGGTCTCAGAGAATTAGGACACTACCAGATAGGTTGGTCTACGTAGCACCAGGGGAACAGAGTGTGACATCTACTGTGTTGGGGAGCTATGTCACTGCCTTTTACACCTGGATTGGGCTTTGTAGTTTGCAGGAAGGGTTGGCGAACTATCTCAACATCATGAGGACATGACTAAATTTGGTGGGGGGGATAGTGTAACATGCTGCAAGGTTTCACTGATAATATAATGGTTTCTCTGTAGCAGCAATGTTTGGGTTATGACTAGAGATAACAGGGTTAGGAATGCTGTTGTTCTTTCTTGTGAGCTGGAAGAGAGATTTTTGTGGTCTTTTGCCGGGGAGAGATGAGGTGAGAAGACGCAAATGGAGAGAGTTGGTAGACTGCCGGACATGGTGGACTTGAAGCGAGGGTCCGAAGGGCAGCAACGATCGGAGGAGGTCGATGGTAAGCAATCGACCTATCAGTGAGCTCCAACATTGTGCAACAAACTGTTTAATAAGATTGGGCCCTTTTTAAATTCCTTTTTTCGTTTCTTTACTAACCATATAGTCAAAGTTAGAAATATAAAGCTTAATCGTTAAATTGCATGCTGTGTACTGTTTGTCATTTTGGGGTATTGATTTGTTTCAAGGGACACATCGCACAGCATCCACCCAAATGAGATTTCTTAAGTTTGGCTGGGCCGGGGACTATCACCCCCTATATTAAGCCGCTAGCTGAAGTGAAACTTACATACACATTACATATCCACAGAAGGAGCTTATTCCAGAAAGCGGAAATAAAATAAGAACCTCTGGTGTACACAAGGATGTGGAAACTTCTAGTTTTTTTGGAATAACATTATTATTCCCTTCACCTACACACAGAAAAGAAAATGCTGGCCTTATTTATAAAATAGAAAGGAAATGAATATTCCTCATTAACAATAGACAATGATTTATGATGTCCAAGCAAAATAAATTCTACTTCAATTACTGGTATTACACATATTTTAGTACCCCTCCTACCCTGCAGCACACAATATAATGCCCCTTATCTGGCACATGGAATATAATGACTCTTATTTGGCACATGGATTCAGTTTTGGGTCAGGTGAGGCATTTTACCATTCAAATAAACAATGTCCTTTGTTAACATTCAGAGCAAGACCTCAAATAAGTCATTGCAGTATAATGTCATATGCTTTCAGGTTCCTCAGAAAATATCTCAACTTCCAATTGAATTTAAAATAAACAAGGAAATTATGATAGCCTTTGAAGGCACCGAATAACCCTCAACAGCCATACTATGTTTTATTCTGGGCACCACATTCTAGGAAGGATGTGTAGACCTTGGATAGAATACAAAAAAGATTTGCTATGCAAGCAACAGGGACAGGAATCAGCTGCATGGAGAGACTGAAAAAATTGGAATTATTCTCCTCTGAGTAGTGTCCAAATGATGGACTTCAGCTCATCAACTCCAAGCTGAAACAACTTGAGCTGCAGGCATTGGCAGACATTTGGATCACAACAGTTTTGATTATGTGTTATAAGACTATAAAACCATTCACTACAGGAGCAGAATTAGGCAATTTGGCCCATCGAGTTTGCTCCGCCATTTCATCATAGCTGATCAATTATTCCTCTCTGCCCAAATTTCCTTCCTTCTCCCAGTATCCCCTCATGCCTTGACCAATCAAGAACCTATCAACCTCTTTCTTAAATATTCATATAGACTTGGCCTCCATAGCTGCCTGTGGCAACAAATACCACAGATTCACTACTCTCTGGCTAAAGAAATTCCTCTTTATCTACTTTACAAAAGGACACCCTTCTATTCAGAGGCTGTGCCCTGTAGTCTTAGACTCCCCCACCATAGGAAACATCCTTTCCTCATCCACTCTATCAAGGTCTTTCACCATTCGATAGGTTTCAAAGTGGTCACAAAGTGGTTCTTCTGAATTCTAGTGAATACAGGCCCACAGCCATCAAACGCTCTTCATATGACAAGCCATTCAATCCTGGAAACATTTTTGTGAACTTTCTTTGAACCATCTCCAATGTCAGAACATCCTTTCTAATACAAAGGGCCCAAAACTGCAACAAAGTCATCAATTCCATCACCCAAGTCATTGATGTATAATGTAGAAAGAAGCGGTCCCAACACAGACGATTGCAGAACACCACTAGTCACCAGCAGCCAACCAGAAAAGGCTTCCTTTATTCCCACTCCTTGCCTCCTGCCAATCAGCCACTGCTTTATCCATGCTAGTATGTTTCCTGTAATACCATGGGTTTTTAACTTGTTAAGCAGCCTCATTTGTGGCACCTTGTCAAAGGCCTTCTGAAAGTTCAAAAACACATCAACCAATTCTCCTTTGTCTATCCTGCTTGTTATTTCCTCAAAGAATTCCAACAGATTTGTCAGGTAAGATTCTCTCTTGAAGAAATCATGCTGACTACGGCATATTTTATCATGTGCCTCCAAGTACTGCAAAACCACATCCTTAATAATTGATTCTAACATCTTCCCAACCACTGAGGTCAGATTAACTGGCCTATTTTCCAGTTATTTGCAATTTTCCAGTATTCCAGAATCTAATGAGTCTTGAAAGATTATTACTAATATCTCCACAATCCCTTCGGCCGCCTCTTTCTGAACCCTAGGGTGTACACTATCTGGTCCAGCTGTTTTATCTACCTTCAGACCTTCCAGTTTCCCAAGAATTTGCTCCCTGGTAATGGCAACTTCACACACTTCTGAACTGTGACACTCTGGAACATCCACTATACTGCTAGTGTCTTCCACAGTGAAGAATGATGAAAAATACTTACTCAGTTCCTCCACGATTTCCTTATCCACCATTACTACCTCTCCAGCATTGTTTTGCAGTGGTCCAATATCTACTCTTGCCTCTCTTTAACACTTTATGTATCTGAAGAAACTTTTGATATCCTTTTTAATATTATTTGCCGGCATACTTTTTTGCCTTCCCATTTTTCCTTCTTAATGACTTTTTCCGTTTCCTAAGTTCCCCAATCCTCCCCATTGATTTTTTGCTCTATATTATGCCCTTTCTTTATCTTTAATGTTGGTTTGGTCATGTTATGCCATGTTGTCTTCAGAATACTTCTTCCCCTTTGGGATATATAAATCCTGTGCCTTCCAAATTCCTTCCAGAAATTTCAGTCATTGCTACTGTGTCATCATTCCAGCCAGTGTTCTTTTCCAACCAATTCTGGCCAACTCCTCTCATGTGCCTCTGTAATTCCCTTTACTCCACTGTAATACAGCTGACTCTAGCTTCTCCTCAAATTTCAGGGTGAATTCAATCATATTATGATCACTCACCCCTACGGGTTCTTTTACCTTAAGCTCTCTCATCAAACGTTAATAGTATGGTATGTAGAAGAACACCTGTCTTGTTGTACCTACCTTAAAATAATTACCACGCAGTACCCTCAGCATGCTGTGCTAAAAGCACATAGAGCTCTTGGTTAGAATCCTGTATGTAAGACCATAAGACATAGGAGCAGAATTAGGCTATTCCGTCAATTAAGTCTGTTCCGCCAGTCCATTACTGCTGATCCCAGATCCCACTCAACCCTGTACACCTGCCTTCTCGCCATATCCCTTGATGCTCTGATCGATCAGGAAACGATCAACTTCCATCTTAAATATACCCACTGATGTGGCCTCTTCAACTTCCACCTTAAATATACCCACTGACACAGTCTGTAGCAGAGCATTCCACAGATTCACTACTCTCTGACTCAAAAACTTCCTCCTTACCTCTGTTCTAAAAGGTCGCCCTTCAATTTTGAGGCTGCGCCCTCTTCTTCTGAGTCGGAGTATAGAAGACTGGTGGACAAAATTATTCAGTGGTGTGAGAGGAATTACCTGCTCCTGAATGTGGCCAAAATCAGGGAGATGGTGATTGATCATAGGATGAAGAGGACTGTGACAAGTCCTCTATACATTCTGGGAGAACAAGTTGCGGTGGTGCAGGACTACAAATACTTGGGTGTTCACCTCGACAACAGACTTGACTGGAAAACCAACACCAAGTCTCTTTGCAAGAAGAGGATGAGCAGACTCTATTTTATAGGGAAACTAAGAACCTTCACTGTGTGCAGCAGGATGTTAGAGATCTTCTACCAGTCTGTTGTAGCGAGTGCAGTCTTCTTTGTAGCTTTATGTTGGGGGAGCAGCATCGGTGCTGGTGATGCAAAAAGACTAAACAAACTGATCAAAAAGGCTGGATCCGTCCTTGGCTACAACCCGGACTCTTTTGAGTTAATGGTGGAAAGGAGGTCACTGAACAAGCTGTTATCCATTAAACAATCTGGCAGATCCTCTCCATGAGTACTGAATAATCAACGGAGCACCCTTCCGACCAGACTCATTCAGCTACACTGTCACAAGGATCGTTACAGAAAATCATTCCTACTAAATGCAATAAGCATACACAACAATTCACTTCTGTGTGACAGGAGAACACACATTATAGCACAATAGTCTCTGTTTTATTATTTCATACATTATTATTGCATATTATTGCACATTGGCAAATTATTATTGTATAGATTATTATTCTGCACTTTATTATTAGTTATGTCTGCACACTTCTAAGTGTGTTTTTAAATGTTGCTTCTGTAATGAAAGAATTTCCCCCACTACGGATCAATAAAGTATTTATTATTATTATTATTATTATTATTAGTTCTGGCACGTGACCAAGTGGTTAAGGCATTGGACTAGCTATCTGAAGGTCGTGAGTTCGAGCCCCAACTGAGGGAACGTGTTGTGTCCTTGAGCAAGGCACTTAGTCACACATTGCTCTGCGACGATACCGGTGCCAAGCTGTATGGGTCCTAACGCCCTTCCCTTGGACAACATTGATGTCGTGGAGAGGGGAGACTTGCAGCATGGGCAACTGCTGGTCTTCCATACAACCTTGCCCAGGCCTGTGCCCTGAAGAGTGAAGACTTTCCAGGCGCAGATCCATGGTCTTGCAAGACTAACAGATGCCTTTATTTATTTAAGTTCTGGATACCCCCACCATAGGAAACATCCTCTCCACATCCATCTTATCTAGTCCTTTCAATATTCGGTAGGTTTCAATAAGATCCCCATGTGTTCTTCTAAACTGCAGTGAGTACTGGTCCAAGGCTGCCAAACGCTCCTCATATGTTAACCCCTTCATTCCCGGAATCATCCTCGTGAACCTCCTCTGGACTCTCTACAATAACAACACATCCTTTCTAAGATATGGGACCCCAAACTGTTGACAATGCTCAAACTGCGGCTTGACTAGTATCTTATAAAACTTCAGCATTATCTCCTTGCTTTTATATTCTATTCCCCTTGAAATAAATGCCAATGTTGCATTTGCCTTCTTTATCACAAACTCAACCTGTAAATTAACCTTCTGGGAATCTTGCATGAGAACTAAATCCTTCTGCACCTCTGAATTTTGAGCCTTCTCCCCATCTAGATAATAGTCTGCACTATTGTTTCTTTTACCAAATGCATTTCCCAACACTGTATTCCATCTGCCACTTTTTTGCTTTTTCTTCCAATTTGTCGAAGTCCTGCTGTGGTGGAGTGACATTTGCAATCTTCCAGTCCTCTGGGACCATGCCAAAATCAAGTGATTAAGATCATGATTTATGCATCCATTATCTCTTCAGCAACCTCTCTCACAACTCTGGGATGTAGTCCATCTGGTCCAGGTGACATCCAACTTCAGACCTTGCCTAGCACTTTTTCCTTTGACACTCCTGCTCCCTGACACTCACGGACCTCTGGCACGCTGCTAGTGTTTTCCACAGTGAAGACTGATGCAAAATACCCATTAAGTTCATCAGCCAATTTTTGTCCCCTGTTACTACCTCACTAGCATAATTTTCCAGTGGTCCAATATCACTTGCACCTCCCTATTATTCTTTAAATAGCTGAAAAAGCTTTTGGTATCCTGTTTTATATTACTGGCTAGTTTGCCCTCATGTTTCATCTTTTCCCCTCTTATAGCTTTTTTAGTTGCCTTTTGCTGGATTTTAGAAGTTTCCCAATCATCCAACTCATTTTTGCTACCTTGTATGCCCTTTCATTGGCTTTCATGCAGTTCTTAACTTCCCTTGTCAACCACAGTTGCTTACCTCTGCCATATGAGAACAACTTCTTCTGTGGGACATATCTATCCTATTCCTTGTGAACTACTCCCAGAAACTTCAGCCATCTCTGCTCTGCCATCATCCCCACCAGTATCGTGCTCCAATCCACCTGGGCAAGATCCTGTCTCATGCCTCTGTAATTCCCTTTATGCTTCTCCTTCTCACATTGCAGTATGAATTCAATCATATTATGATCATTGCCTCCAAAGGGTTCCTTAATAAGATCTGGGTCATTACACATCACCCAATTTAAGATAGCCTTTCCCCGAGTAGACTCAAGCAGAAGTTGCTTTTAAAACACCATCTCATAGGCACTTAACAAATTCCCTGTCTTGTGATCTGACACCAACCTGATTTTTGCGATCCCCTTGGACGTTGAAGTCCCCAATTATAATTGTGCCATTACCCTTATTATATGCCTTTTACAGCTCCCTTTGTAATCTCAACCCCACATCTTGGCTACTATGTGGAGGCCTATACATGATTCCCATAATAGTTTTTTAACCCTTGCAGCTTCCACATGATCTTTGAGGGCATATCTGGTGTCAAGAGTATGATCAATGACATCGTCTTCTGGGGGTTCACTGAGTATGAACATAATCCACGTCTGAGAAAAGTGTTCGATGAGACACAGAATGCCAATTTGAAATTAGCTAAAGAGAAATGTGAGTTTGATGATCTTTGTAGGAGATGTCATATCTGAAGAGGGAGGAAAGCCTGACTCATGAAAGATATCAGTCACTGAAAACATGGAGAGGCTCCAAAACAAAGAGGAAATGAGACATTTCTTGGGGATGGTGACTTACCAGGTAGGTTAATCCCTCTACTGTCAACTGTGTAAGCATCCCTTAGGTCACTCTTTGAATGGATTTGGTCTCACGAGCAGAAGAATGTTTACAGACATTGAATAGAGTCAAAACTGAAGAGTGTGTGCCGAAGTTTTATGATCCGGAAAGATGTATGAAGATCTTGGCTGATGCCTCCCGGCACAGCTTTGGAGCAGTACAACTGAAGCAACATGACGACACATGGCAACATGTGGCCTATGCATCAATGGTTTTAACAAGTGCAGAAGCCAGCTATACCCAGATAGAGAAAGAGCTTCTCACCAGCACATATGCATGCAAAAGCTTCCATTAGTACATCTACGAACAAGCTTTTGAAGTGGAGACAGACCATAAAACACTGGTCTCTATTATGTCCAAACCACCAAGTGACTATTCCATGAGGATATAGCACATGTTGATAAGGCTGCAGAAATATGTTGTGAGAATGATCTGCACACCAGGAAAATATACGTTTGCTGCTGATATGTTATCCCGAGTAGTTGACAAGAAAGAAAACAGTGACCAAGAAGCTAATGCAGATATATACGCCTATGTTGATATGATTGTCACCTCCCTTCCAGTATCACCTGATAGAACAGAGCAGATAAGGAAAGCAGCAGGGTCAGATGAAACAATGAACGAACTCAAAGATACAATATGGAAAGGATAGCTAGCAGCTAAGAATGACTGTTCAATGTATGTTCAGGATTATTAGGCATGAAGAATTGAAATGTCAGTAGTGAAAGATATGGTCTTCAAAGGGAACGGGTTTGTGATTCCAATGTCACTACACAAGGAAATACTCCATAAGATTCATGAAGGGTATCTTGGTGAGGAATATTGTAAAAGTAGAGCTCACGAAGTGATGTACTGGCGAAGAATGAACCAAGACATCAGCCAGACCATTGCTTCATGTGAAACATGCCTTACCTACAGGCTAAAGCAGCAAGCATACTGCTTACACCACACCCTGTACCAAACAGGCCTTACTTCAAAGTTGGAGTGGATTTGTTTAACTGTAATGGGAAGAATCATATTGTTGTAAGACTACTTTTCCAATTACCCAGAGGTTGCAACCCTGCAATCAACATCCAGCAAAGTAGTCATCGCCCTCCTGAAAACTGGAGATCCATATGAAGTAGTATCAGACAACAGTCCACAATTTTTGAACTGTAAGTTTGAGTCCTTTGCCAATGTTTGGGGGGGGAGAGTGTTTGACATATAATGTTAAGCCCACATCACCTAAAATCTAATGGCCTAACAGACAGTTCAGTCAAGGTAGTGAAGGGCCTCATCAAGAAAACACAAGATGGATGAGAGAGTTTCCACAAAGTCTAATGATTCACAGAAGTGCATCACTGCAGAATGGCCTTCCACCAGCCCCAATGCTGATGGGTCGATGCATACACACTAACCTTCCAGTGCATGAAGACCTGTTGACACCTAAAGGAGCACACAAGATCGAATTGGCTCAAGGGAAAGGGAAAGAAAAACAGAAACCGAATCACGACAAGACTGTGAAACACCTACCAGTCCTGAGTTCTGGAGATCAGGTGCAAATCTGAGAGCACGATTCTGGTTCATAGTACATCCAAGCATATGTGCAAGAGGAAGTAGCTCTATACTCCTACCAGATCCAGATGGAGCAAGAGACACCTCTGAGAAGGAACTGCATGGATCGACAACCACAAGCTCCAACCCATGGTTGTAAAGCATCACTTCTCAGTATATCAAAGGGCCCAGCATATGTAAAAAATGAACATATTGATCAGAGTTCTCAAAAAGACACAAATATTAATATCGCAAATACAAGCAATACACCTGTGGAAACGAATAGAAGACCAAAAAGGACCATTAGACTGCCTCAGAGACTGACTGAAAATTGCTGATTGATAAGAGACTGTAGTTGGTCATTACAATTTAAGTTGAAATGTTGAACAGTTGAAAATTTGAAAAAAAAGAAAAGAGACCGGCTCTGGAATATAGATATTTTTGTTGGAAAGGATTATTATTCCTTGCAGGTTTAAGAGGACATAGTATTGTGTTTGTTTTTCTTTCAAGGGAGAAGATGTGTTATTATGTGTGCATTGTCCCACTGCACAATGTGAGGGACTCACCTGGAACTAGAACCTGCAATGGTGATCTGCTTGCGCATGCACAGGGCTGAGCAGCAGTTCAGTAATAAATTGTTCTAACGTAAACCCATGCCAAGTTTGTCTTTATTAAGAACAAACATAACAGTAAGTGTGATCAGTTAAGTTTTTTCATTTTCATTTCTTAGTGGAAAGGACTGGAGGTAAAGGATATGGAGATTGGGGCAGTGGTATATTTCTCCTGTAGGATACGGGAGATTAGGGAACATTTCGAATATCCATGATGACTACTTCGGAGGGCCTAACACTAACTTGATATGGGAGGGAGTGGGAGAATTGGGAAACATAGTAGCAATATAGCAGTTGGGAATAAAAAAAAAGTGTAGAGGATACATCAAGCTATCCTGTGGCAGAGTAGATAGAGACACAGTGGGGAGCGTGGGAGGGACCACAGGCTTAGATGCATTTACACTACTAGAAGAAGCCTCACAATCAAGGCAGATGATCTGAGAGCTGGGTCAGCACTCAGAATTTTTTTATTAGGGAGAACATAACATCAATACTTGGAGATGATATCATGGCGGGATCATCCAATAAGGATATACAGATAGAATTTAGGAATAAGGGAGAGAAGTGATCACTTTGCTGGGTCCAGAGGGAACAACTTCAGAATACTATGATGTACCTTTAGAACAGAAATGAGGAGGAAGTTCTTTAGCCAGAGTGTAGTGAAAACTGTGGGATTCATTGCCGTATACTGCTGTGAAAGCCAAATCATTGGGTATATTTAACATTGAAGTTGATAGGTTTTTGATTACTAAGGTCATCAAAGGATATGGGGAGAAGGCAGGAAAACAGGGTTGAGAGGGATTATAAATCCACCATGATGGAATGGTGGAGCAGATTTGATGGGACAATTCTGCTCCTATGTTTTATGGTCTTATGGTCTCGCAGAAGTCAGCAGGACCTAGAGGAACAGGATTGGGAAGCAGATTACAGAAAAGATAGCAATAGGGTTACAGTGGGAGGAGATTTTAACTTTTCCAATATTGACAGGGATTGCCTTTCAGCAAGGGGCTAGAATGGCATGGAATTTGTTAAGTGCATCCAAGGCAGTTTTTTTAAGCAATAGATCAATAGTCCTACTGCAGAGAGGGCTATACTCAATCTTACCTTAGGAAATGAAACTGGACAGATGGTGGAAGTGGAAGTGTCAGTTAGATGGATTTTGGGAATAGTGATTATAATTCTATATGTTTGAAGGCAGTTATGGAAACAGTTAAGGTTGGTTCTTAAGTTATGGTCCTGAACTGGAGAAAGGGTGATTTCAATAGCTTAGGAGAGAACCTGGTGGTAGCAGACTGGGAACAGATGCTTGCAGGTAAAAGGCCAGATGACAAATGGAAGTCTTAAGAGAAAGTTAGTAACAGGAACACACTTCATCAAAGTTGCTGGTGAACGCAGCAGGCCAGGCAGCAACTCTAGGAAGAGGTACAGTCGACGTTTCAGGCCAAGACCCTTCGTCAGGACTAACTGAAGGAAGAGTTAGTAAGAGATTTGAAAGTGGGAGGGGGAGGGGGAGATCCAAAATGATAGGAGAAGACAGGAGGGGGAGGGATGGAGCCAAGAGCTGGACAGGTGATAGGCAAAGGGGATATGAGAGGATCATGGGACAAGAGGCCCAGGGAGAAGGAAAGGGGGGGGGGAACCAGAGGATGGACAGGGGGTATAGTCAGAGGGACAGAGGGGGAAAAAAAGGAGAGTGAGAGAAAGAATGTGTGTTTAAAAATACATAACGGATGGGGTACGAGGGGGAGGTGGGGCATTAGCGGAAGTTAGAGAAGTCAATGTTCATGCCATCAGGTTGGATGCTACCCAGACGGAATAGAAGGTGTTGTTCCTCCAACCTAAGTGTGGCTTCATCTTTACAGTAGAGGAGGCTGTGGGTAGACATGTCAGAATGGTAATGGGATATGGAATTAAAATGTGTGGACACTGGGAGATCCTGCTTTCTCTGGCAGACAGAGCGTAGGTGTTCAGCAAAATGGTCTCCCAGTCTGCATCGGTCTCGCCAATATATAGAAGGCCACATCGGGAGCACCGGATGCAGTATATCACCCCAGTCGACTCACAGGTGAAGTGTCACCTCACCAGTCTGGGGCCCTGAATGGTGGTAAGGGAGGAAGTGTAAGGGCATGTGTAGTACTTGTTCCGCTTACAAGGACAAGTGCCAGTTCTCTGTCCGCCAGAGAAAGCAGGATCTCCCAGTGGCCACGCATTTTAATTCTACGTCCCATTCCCATTCTGATGTGTCTATCCACGGTCTCCTCTACTGTAAAGATGAAGCCACACTCAGGTTGGAGGAACAACACCTTATATTCCGTCTGGGTAGCATCCAACCTGATGGCATGAACATTGACTTCTCTAACTTCCGCTAATGCCCCACCTCCACCTCGTACCCCATCTGTTATGTATTTTTATACACACATTCTTTCTCTCACTCTCCTTTTTTTCCCCCTCTGTCCCTCTGACTATACCCCTTGCCCATCCTCAGGGTTTCCCCCCCGCCTTTTCCTTCTCCCTGGGCCTCCTGTCCCATGATCCTCTCAGATCCCCTTTGCCAATCACCTGTCCACCTCTCCATCCCTCCCCTCCTGTCTTCTCCTATCATTTTGGATCTCCCCCTCCCCCTTCCACTGTCAAATCTCTTACTAACTCTTCCTTCAGTTAGCCCTGATGAAGGGTCTCGGCCTGAAACATCGACTGTACCTCTTCTTAGAGATGCTGCCTGGCCTGCTGCGTTCACCAGCAACTTTGATCAACTTGAATTTCCAGCATCTGCAGAATTCCTCTTGTTTGCGTTTGTAACAGCATATGGCCAACACATTCTAGCAAGAATGAAAGGCATAGATGGAAAGATGAGTGAATATTGGATGGAAAAAAATGAGAAAAAAATGCATATAGCAGATAGAGCTAACTAGAATGATAGGAATCTCTGAGAAGTATGGATGTGTAGGGATAAAATGAGGAGGGTGAAAAGGGGCCATGGAATACTTTTGGCAATTAAGATTAAGGAGATTTCTCTAACATTTTATAAGTATATCAGGAGCAAGAGTGCAGCCTTGGAAAGACAGAAAGTCAGAACAGACAATGTTTACTGTCCTAGCTTCATAAGTCTTCTTGCTTAGCTCTTCAAAAAACTCAATCAAATTAGGAAGACAGGGTAAGTGCGAAGTGGTTCATTTTGGTAGGTCAAATATGATGGCAGAATATAGTATTAATGGTAAGACTCTTGGCAGTGTGGAGGATCAGAGGGATCTTGGGGTCCGAGTCCATAGGACGCTCAAAGCAGCCGCACAGGTTGACTCTGTGGTTAAGAAAGCATACGGTGTATTGACCTTCATTAATTGTGGAATTGAATTTAGGAGCCGAGAGGTAATGTTGTAGCTATATAGGACCCTAGTCAGACCCCACTTGGAGTACTCTGCTCATTTCTGGTCACCTCACTACAGGAAAGATGTGGAAACTATAGAAAGGGTGCAGAGGAGATTTACAAGAATGTTGCCTGGATTGGGGAGCATGCCTTATGAAAACAGGTTCAGTGAACTCGACTTTTTCTCTATGGAGCAAAAGAGGATGAGAGGTGACCTGATAGAGGTGTATAAGATTATGAGAGGCATTGATTGTGTGGATAGTCAGGGGAGGCTTTTTCCCAGGGTTGAAATGGTTGCCACAAGAGGACACAGGTTTAAGATGCTGGGGAGTAGGTACAGAGGAGATGTCAGGGGTAAGTTTTTTTACACAGAGAGTGGTGAGTGTGTGGAATGGGCTGCTGGCAACGGTGGTGGAGGTGGATATAATAGGGTCTTTTAACAGACTTTTGGATAGGTACATGGAGTTTAGTAAAATAGAGGGCTATGGATAAGCCTAGTAATTTCTAAGGTAGGGACATGTTCGGCACAACTTTATGGGCCGAAAGCTCTGTATTTTGCTGTAGGTTTTCTATGTTTCTATGTTTCTATTTTCCAATCAAAAGCCATATTATCCCTGATCAACTTCTGTTTTTCCAAATACATGTAAATCCTACCCCTTCAGACTTTCTCCATTAATTTCCCTTCCACTAATGCAAAGCTCTCTGGCCCATAGCTACTTGATTGACTTATCCCTGTTTTCCTTTCCAAATAAAGGATTTAACAACATTAGCTATCCTCACTAGTGGTTAATAAAGATGAAAAAATCACTAACAGGGCCCTAGCAATCTCTTTTTTTGTTTCCATCTAGCCCGTGGATTTATCAACATGTTGGATGTCAATGGACTTTAACATGTTATGTTATATGCTCCATGACATCCAACACGCCCTCATTTTTAACACTGACCTGCTCCAGATTGTTCAGAATCAAAATCAAGTTTAATATCACCAGCATACATTGTGAAATTTGTTCTCATGTGGCAGCAGTACATTGCAATCCCTTATACATATATTTAGACCATAAGGTATCGGAGCAGAATTAGGTCATTTGGCCCTTCAAATCCGCTCCACTTCAAAAAGTTTAATTAAATAAATAGTGCAAAATGAGAAGAAAAAGTAGTGAGGTAGTGTTCATGAGTTAAATGTCCATTCATAAATCTGATGGCAGAGGGGAAGAAGCTATTCCTGAATTGTTGAGCGTGTGTCTTCAGGCTCCTGCGCATTCTCACTGATGAGAAGAGGGCATGTTCTGGGTAATAGGGCTTTTTAATGATGCTGCCTTTTTGAGGCATACCTTGTTGAAGATGTCCTGAATGTTGGGGAGGTTAGTGCCCAAGAGGGAGCTGACTGAGTTCACAACTTTCTGCAGCTTATTTTGATCATGCACTTCATCACCATGGATGTGAGTTGTACTGAACGATAGTTGATAAGGCAGTTCACCTTGCTCTTCTTAGGCATTGGTATGATTGCCACCCTTTTGAAGAAGGTGGGAAGTTCCGACAGTAGCAATGAGAGATTGAAAATGTCTTTGAACATCACCCACCAGTTGGTTGGCACAGGTTTTCAGAGCCTTACCAGGTAGTGTTGAAATTGCGGGGGCCTTGGCAGAAATATTTAAAATGTCGCTGTCTACGGGTGAGGTGCCGGCGGATTGGAGAGTGGCTCATGTTGTTCCATTGTTTAAAAAAGGATCGAAAAGTAATCCGGGAAATTATAGGCTGGTGAGTTTAACGTCGGTAGTAGGTAAGTTATTGGAGGGAGTACTAAGAGACAGAATCTATAAGCTCTTGAGATAGCCCTCCATATGTTGTAACTGGCCCTCTTGTATGGTCCTGGATCACTCGACTTGAATACCACAGATCTAGCCCTCAGCAGACTATGAATCTCCTGGTTCATCCATGGCTTTTGATTCAGGTATGTATGGTATGCTCTTGTAGGCACACACTCATGTACAGAGGTTTTAATGAACTGTGCCAATCATTGTTTAATTCAATTTAAAATTGTTCACTGTTATTATTTAACAAAGGAGAGGCTATCCAAGATATTTCCTAATATAGACAATTATTGTGATAGGTGTAAAAATGAAGTAGCTACTTTGTCACATATGTTCTGGTCATGTCCCTCATTGAAATTTTTTTGGAAATCTTTATTTTCTACAATTTCTAAAGCTTTGAAAATTAATTTACAACCTAATACATTGACTGTTCTATTTGGAATAGTTCCGCATCATATTCAGGGTATTTCATTTTCAAACCAACATGTAATTGCATTCGTTACATTGTTGGCAAGGAGGGCTATTTTATTGAATTGGAAAGATACCTCTGCTCCTACACTAATTCAATGGTTTTCCCAAGTAATGTTATGTCTTAGTTTGGAGAAAAATTAGAAGTAGAACTTTTGATCCCCGATTCGATTTTGAGAGAAGGTGGGGCTCTTTTGCCAAATATTATCATTTAATTTGAATTAATTTATATGGTTTCCTTCCAATTTTATGTTATATAAATGTGATTTGGCGGCTGTTGTTGTTTTTTCTCTCTTTTTTATATATAGATGATTGTAAGACGTATTGCTCCGGGAGTTGGTTCCTAATGGGGTTTCTTTTTGTAGTTAGTGGGGTTTTTTTAAGTTAGTTAGGGTTCTCTTTTTTCCTTCTTTTTCTTATATAAATTTTTTTTCATTAGTATATACAAGTCTTTTTTTCTTCAGCTTTATTAATTATATGTACACTAATTTGTTGAATTTTTGTATTCTATAGCTGTAGAAGATTATACGTTTGTATATCAATAAAAAGATTTTAAAAATGAAATGAAATGGAATATTCATTCAGACTTGGAGATGAACCCCTGAATCCTGCCTAGTACACCGACTCAAGGCAGTCCTTTAAGCACTTCCAAGACCATAAGAGATAAGAGCAGAATTAGGCCATTTGGCCAATTATGTCTGCTTTGCCATTTCAGCATGGCTGATCCATTTCTCTCTCAGCCCCAATCCCTGACTTCTCCCCATATCCCTTCACGCCCTGGCTAATCAAGAATGTAACAACCTCTGCCTTAAATAAAGCCAATGACATGACCTTCACAGCTGCCTATAGAGACGAGTTCCACAGATTCACTACTCTCTGGCTAAAGAAATTCCTCCTAATCTCCTTTCTAAAAGGACACCCCTTTATTCTGAGGCTGTGTCCTCTGGTCCTAGACTCTGCCACCATAGAAAACATCCTCTCCACAACCATTCTATTAATATCTTTCACAATTTGGTAGGTTTCAATGAGGTCACCCCTAATTCTTATGAACTGAAGTGAATACAGGCCGAGAGCCATCAAATGCTCTTCATATGACTGGTCATTCAATCCTGGAATCATTTTCATGAACCTCCTTTGAACCCTCTCCAATGTCAGCACATCCTTTCAAATAGAAGAGGCCCAAAACTGCTCACAATATTCCAAGTGAGGTCTCACCAGTGCTTTATAAATCCTCGACATTACATCCTTGCTTTTATATTCTAGTTCTCTCAAAATGAATGCCAACATCGCATTTGTCTTCCTCATCACTGACTCAACCTGCAAATTAACCTTAATGGAATCCAGCATGAGGACTCCCAAATCTCTTTACATTTCAGATTTCTGAATTTTAGGAAATAGTCTACCAAAGTACATGACAATAAGCTTCCTGACACTGTATTCCATCTGCCACTACTTTGGCAATTCTCCTAAGCTGTCTAAATCTTTCTATAGTCTCTCTGCTTCCTCAATACTACTTGCCCCTCCACCTGTCTTCAGATTGTCCACAAATCTGGCCACAGAGCTACTAATTCTGTCATCCAAATCATTCACCTATAATGTAAAGAGAAGTGATGCCAACGCATACCCCGTGGAACACCACTAGTCACCAGCAATCAACCAGAAAAGGCTCCCTTTATTTCTATGCTTGGCCTCCTACCAATTAGCCAATAGTAGTATCTTTCCTGTAATACCATGAGCTCTTAATCTGTTAAGCAATCTCATATGTGGCACCTTGTCAAAGGCCTTCTGAAAATCCAAGTACATAATGTCCATCAATTCTCCTTTGTCTATCCTGCTTGTTATTTCTTCAAAGAATTCCAACAGTTCTGTCAGATAAAACTTTCCCTCAAGGAAACCATGCTGACTACAGCCTATTTAATCATGTGCCTCCAAACCAGAAACACCAAAACCAGATCCTTAACAATTGTTTCCAACATTTTCCCAACCACTGAGGTCAGACTATCTAGCCAATAATTTCCTCTCTTCTGCCTCTCCCTCTTCTTAAAGAGTAGAGTGACATTTGCCATTTTCCAGTCTTCCAGAACCTAGTGATTCTTGAAAGATCTTTACTTATGCTTCCACAATCTCTTCAGCCACCTCTTTCAGAATGCTAGGGTGTAGACCATCTGGTCCAGGTGACTTCTCCCCAGTAATGGTAACTTCACTCACTCTTGCCCCTTGACTCTCTCAAACTTCCAGCATACTGCTAGTGTCTTCCACAGGAAGAATGATGCAACATACTAATTCAGTTTGTCCACCATTTCCTTCTTCCCCCCCACCCCCACCCACTACTACCTCTCCAGTATCATTTTCCAGTGGTCCGATATCTACTCTTGCCTTTCTTTTACACTTTATATATCTGAAGAAACTTTTGATATACTCTTTAATATTATTAGCTAGCTTACCATTGTATTCCATCATTTCCTTCTTTATGATTTTTTAGTTGCTTTCTATTGTTTTTTTAAAAGCTTCCCAATCTTCTAGATTCCACTAATATTTGTTCTATTATTTGCCCTCCTTTTGGCTTTTATGTTGGCTTTGACTTTTCTTGTTAGCCTCAGTTACATCATCCTGCATTTAGAATACTACTTCTTCTTTGGGCTGTGTCTATCCTGCACCTTCCAAATTGCTCCAGAAACTCCTGCCATTGCTGCTCTGCCATTATCTCTGCTAGTGTTCCTTCCCAATCAATTTCAGCCAGATCCTCTCTCATGTCTCTGTAATTTCTTTGATACATCTGACTTTAGCTTTTTCTTTTTTTTTGTAATTTATTTTTATTGAAGTTCATCATCAAATATTTCCATAAGATGTATTTCAGATATTGTACATATATATCATATAATCATATTTGCCACAAATCTCCACATAATATTTATCTGAGGTATACACCTATAGAAAAGCGAGGAAAGAAAGAACAAGCAAAAGGAGAAAACTGTGTACAGAGTAGGGAGTGATCTTTTTTTACAACATATTCATTGATTTGTGAGAATAAAATCAGGCCTATGAGATGTTATGTAGTTGAACCATTTTTCCCAGTATGAATCAAATTGTTCCAATTTATGATTAACAGATTATTAATTATCTTCTCCATTTTGTAAATGTCCATTGTAATTTCCATCCATGCGTTTAAAGTTGGGCTCTCCTGTGATAACCATTTCCTGGTGAGAGTCTTTTTACCAGCCACCAGTAGTATATTCATTAAATATTTATCTCTTTTCAACCATTCTTGAGGTACATACACAAAATATATGGTCTTACTTTCTAAGGGTATTTCACATTTAAAGATGTCTTGTAGGGCATTGTGTATCCCACTCCAATAGTCTTTGATAACGAGGCAATCCCAGAAAATATGATAATGGTTTGCATTTTGATTTCCACAATTTCTCCAGCAAACAGAGAGATTACTATCATAATGGGATTTCTGAGAGGGTGTAATAAAACATCTTATCAAGTTTTTCTATCCGAACTCCCTCCATTTCTGTGAACTGGTACACTTCCATTGATACTTCCATATTATTGTCCATTCTTCCTCAGATATTATTATCCCTCCTTCCTTCTCCCATTTTGTTTTAATGTATGAAGTCAAATGTGTTTTAAGATTTGACAAACCTTTATCCATGCTTGAGATGATTCTACTACCGTTATCTGAATTAGATGCTTTTGTAAATAATTCTATCAAACATGTGCAGGGTGGGTGGGATTCTAATGTTGTTTGTATTGTGTTCCTTCAGGATTGCCACTACTGTATTTGTACCGTATTAGTTCTGGTATTTTTTATACTGCATACGCAACTCTGTCCATACACAAGGGTGTGGATCGAAAGTTAAACTGAGACTGTAACAGCAAGAACTGGTTGTAAATTCATTCGCAAACAAGAGGAATCCTGATGAAGGGTCTCGGCCTGAAACGTCAACTGTACCTCTTCCTAGAGATGCTGCCTGGCCTGTTGCGTTCACCAGCAACTTTGATGTGAGTTGCCTGTAAATTCATCCGTTTTGTTTCGCGACCCTCTACTGGCACTTAAACATCGAAAACCGATAAAGGAATTAAAACTCGAAAAAGTCTTTGTTGTCCTGAGCGTGTACTTTTCCGCAGGCTACAAAATCTGGTACCAGGAGTGGGGTTAATTCCAAGCCAGTTGAGAGGGTCTCTGATTGCTGTATGCAGTATAATATACAGTACCTAATACAGTAGTGGTGAAGACAGGACCCTGTTCCCGTTGGGAGGAAGGAGAGAGTGCGGTAGAGCCACGTGGAAAACGCGCTGGAGCCTCGGGAACGGGCCGGGACGTCAATGACTGACGTCAGGACGCAGAGCGGTGATGTGGACCCCAGGAACTGTGGGCCGTGAAGCCAGCGCGTTTGCAGCAAAGGATGGCAGCAGCTCCTTTTGCAGGCTTGTGTGCACTTTAAAGACTTAAGCTTTTACTATGTCACACTCAGAGGACATACTAGTTGAAGTTAAGTTGAATGAACAAATTAGGGAGTTGTGTAGTAGGTATGATGAAGCCATGGCAACCATAGATAAATTAAGCAAAAGGTCCTATGTATATGTCCCAAGGGAAAGACACATTGTTCCATTTATGGGGGATGTTGAGAAAGATGGGAGGTCTGTTGATAACTTTATTGAAGAAGTACAATGTGCACATCATAGTAGAAATCAGTCTGACCAGGATCAGTATGACTTTGTTATGTCCCTGCTCAGGGCTGCAGCCTTAGATGAAGCACATATGCGCAGTGATGCTGGGGAAGACCCCGCTGATGACTTGTTCACCTATCTCAGGGAAGCTTTTAGAGACAAGCGTAATGCACCCCAGCAGTGGCATAGCTTCTACAGTCACAAACAGCGTGAGGGTGAAGATGTAATAGAGTTTTCACATGCCCTAGCCCAAGCTCTTAACTTGATACTGAAGCACTTCCCTGATGCCGTGACCGATAAGAGGGTGGTGCTAAGAGATCAATTTACAGAGGGTATCAGGGATTCTTCCCTCAGAAGGGAGCTCCACAGATTCGTGCGGGGCCACCCTGAGTCCTCAATGATAGTAGTGAGGGAGGGGGCTCATCTGTGGCTTGTAGAAGAGACCCTGGGAAGTCAAAGTGTAGCAGTGGCCAGGCACAGTGCTCGATTCTTAAAGCTTGGGAATCTGAGTTTGTCACACTAGATGATGTCCTTAAAGTAGTCGCAGAGCAGGGCAAAGCCCTTTGTGAATTGACTCAAGCAGTGAAAGATCTCACTGTGCAGAGGGATTTTACACGTGCTACTCACAGCAGATTAATTTACAGCCTAGGTTCACAGAGGATGGGCAACCAACATGTTTCAAGTGTCAGGTGGGAGGGCATTTGGCCAAGAATTGCCCACGAAAGCGGGGTGCAAGGGAAGTGGATTCTGCATCCTCCTCCCCTCAAGAGGTTGGGAGTCGGGCAATTCGGCGGAACCTCATAGTGTCATGGTCCGGTCCGCGAAGTCCGTATTCCAGTTCAAGGTCTGGTCCATCGACCCTAGCTCCAGGTTTTCCTGTCTACCCTGTTTCTGTTCTTGTGGAGCTCTAACTGAGGTAGCTGATGCTCATTGGGGCTGGCTGCATAAATACCTTCAGAGACCAGGGCGTGGCTGCTGGATTGTTCTTGTCCTTATTCCTTGTATCCTTTCCTCTGCCTTCTGTTTCCTCGCCTGAAGCCCTGCCTTGTCTTGCCAGTAACTCTCGTCTCACCTGAAGTTCTCATCTCGCCTTGCATTGTCTGAAGCCTTGCCTTGTCTTGCTGGTAACTCTCGCCTCATCTCGCCTGCAGTCTCGTCCTGGAGCTACCCTGTACCTAGCTCCCTTCCTGTCCCTTGCCTCCGCCCAGGTAAGTCAGGCTGTCTTGCCGTTACCTGCGGTTGGTTGTGTCCCTTCCCGTCCCTTGCCTCCGTCGGGTAAGCCAGGCCGTCTTGCCGTTACCTGCAGTTGGTTCTGTCCCTTCCTGTCCCATGCCTCCATCGGGTGGTGATCCGCGCCCTGCCCAGGTGAACCGTGCCCTGCCCAGGAGGAGCCTGCCTAGCCGCAAGCCTGAAGACTCCAGCCTCCTGCCTAGCCTCAAGCCAGAAGACTCCAGCCTCCTGCCAAGCCTCGCCTCAAGACTCTAGCCTCTAGCCTCAAGCCTGAAGACCCCAGTCCCTTGCCTCCTGCCAAGCCTCGTCTCTAGCCTCTAGCCTGAAGACTCCACCCTCATCCTGCCTGCCTGCCAAGTCACGTCCTTGCCTAGTTCTGGGGTCCGAGCCAGAGGCAAGACCCAGGTACTGGTTCTTGTCCAGTCTCTGGCTCGGAGTCCAAGCCCGGGCTCCAAGCTCTCTTGTCCAGTCCTGTTCCGGGTTCCCGGTTTTCGTGTCCATGTCCTTGCCCTCAGCCTGTATCCTAGTCTTGTCCCTAGTACATCAGTGTCTGTGTTTTTTAAATCCCTACATGGTCAGATACTTCGTTCTCTAATTTTCTCCTGCCCTAAACACTCATATATTTGTGCTACGTCAATCCTGTACTATAAATTTAATTCCTAACCTGTCCAACTCTGTTACTGTTGCTATGAAGCAACCTTGTCACATCAAAAGCACTATGTCACTATTGGGAAACATCATTTCAAGTTCCAAATTTTTTTGTTAACAAATTATTTCCCTGGAATACAACTTCATTGTAAATCCAGGGATCCTGATAGCTAACGCCCATCCCATTCCATCTCCACATGACTTCCAATAAGGTTTTCTTTTTTACGAGATCACAGCTTCACAGTCTAAAACACACACCTTTATTGCATACACATACATCTTTAAAACATACAACATTATAGTCTAAGCAACACACATCAAAGTTGCTGGTGAACGCAGCAGGCCAGGCAGCATCTGTAGGAAGAAGTGCAGTCGACGTTTCAGGCCGAGACCCTTCGTCAGGACTAACTGAAGGAAGAGTGAGTAAGGGATTTGAAAGTTGGAGGGGGAGGGGGAGATCCAAAATGATAGGAGAAGACAGGAGGGGGAGGGATAGAGCCAAGAGCTGGACAGGTGATAGGCAAAAGGGGATACGAGAGGATCATGGGACAGGAGGTCCGGGAAGAAAGACGGGGGGGGGGGGAACCCAGAGGATGGGCAAGAGGTATATTCAGAGGGACAGAGGGAGAAAAAGGAGAGTGAGAGAAAGAACGTGTGCATAAAAATAAGTATCAGGATGAGGCTTTTCATTCTAGGACGAGGGAGATGTCTTCCTTTTTTAAAGAAAGGGGCTTCCCTTCCTCCACTATCAACTCTGCTCTTAAACGCATCTCCCCCATTTCACGTACATCTGCTCTCACTCCATCCTCCCGCCACCCCACTAGGAATAGGGTTCCCCTGGTCCTCACCTACCACCCCACCAGCCTCCAGGTCCAACATATTATTCTCCGTAACTTCTGCCACCTCCAACTGGATCCCACCACTAAGCACATCTTTCCCTCCCCCCCCCTCTGCATTCCGCAGGGATCGCTCCCTACACAACTCCCTTGTCCATTCGTCCCCCCCCATCCCTCCCCACTGATCTCCCTCCTGGCACTTATTCGTGTAAGCGGAACAAGTGCTACACATGCCCTTACACTTCCTCCCTTACCACCATTCAGGGCCCCAAACAGTCCTTCCAGGTGAGGCAACACTTCACCTGTGAGTCGACTGGGGTGATATACTGCGTCCGGTGCTCCCGGTGTGGCCTTTTATATATTGGCGAGACCCGACGCAGACTGGGAGACCGCTTTGCTGAACATCTACGCTCTGTCCGCCAGAGAAAGCAGGATCTCCCAGTGGCCACACATTTTAATTCCACATCCCATTCCCATTCTGACATGTCTATCCACGGCCTCCTCTACTGTAAAGATGAAGCCACACTCAGGTTGGAGGAACAACACCTTATATTCCGTCTGGGTAGCCTCCAACCTGATGGCATGAATATTGACTTCTCTAACTTCCGCTAAGGCCCCACCTCCCCCTCGTACCCCATCTGTTACTTATTTTTATGCACACATTCTTTCTCTCACTCTCCTTTTTCTCCCTCTGTCCCTCTGAATATACCTCTTGCCCATCCTCTGGGTTCCCCCCCCCACCGCCGTCTTTCTTCCCGGACCTCCTGTCCCATGATCCTCTCGTATCCCCTTTTGCCTATCACCTGTCCAGCTCTTGGCTCTATCCCTCCCCCTCCTGTCTTCTCCTATCATTTTGGATCTCCCCCTCCCCCTCCAACTTTCAAATCCCTTACTCACTCTTCCTTCAGTTAGTCCTGACGAAGGGTCTCGGCCTGAAACGTCGACTGCACCTCTTCCTACAGATGCTGCCTGGCCTGCTGCGTTCACCAGCAACTTTGATGTGTGTTGCTTGATATTCCTTACCTTGGGTATCAAGAGCTAGAGGTTCAAGCAATGGGCATGAAGATACCAAATTGTGGCTTTCTAGTAGTCAGGGATTCTGTGAGCACCGAACCCCCTATCCCATGTATTGTAGGCATGAACATTATCAGCCAGTGTAGGCAACTTGTCTACGCAGTGTTTGGCTTTGATGTCCAGTATCGTCCGGGTCGGAGCAATACCGTGGCTGATGCGCCCTCTAGGCAGCTATTTGCAGGGGAGTCTGAGCCTGCCTCAGAGAATGCGGAGTTCGATGGGGCTGTGGCGATTGGTAGTTTGATCAATTGCGGCAGTGCCCTTGACCCGGCACTGGTTACCGCTGGTCTTAGCAGCTGTAGGGTTAAGCAAATCCGAGCCTGGGAAGCTGGTACTAATGAGGTAAGTGGTCCGACGCAAGGGAACACTCTAACCCTCCCAGGTTATTCTAATGGGGACTTACGTACTTTTCCGCAGCAAGACCCTGTGCTAAGTGTCCTAACAGACTTATGGGATCAGAAAAGGAAGCTGAGTGGCCAGGAGCATAAAACTCTGCCTAAGCCTGTTTTGTCTCTGTTAGGGCACTGGGACAGTATCAGAGAGCGTAAAGGGTTACTGTACAGGGTAGTTGAGGATGAGAAGCTTGGGGAGTGTTACCAGCTTCTGATACCTAACAGCTTGAGGAGCAAAGTGTTAGAGTATGTACATGATTCTATGGGCCATCAAGGCATAAACGTACTCTGCAGTTGTTGAGAAGCCGATGTTTTTGGGTAGGCATACACGAGGATGTGGCACGGTGGGTCAAAAATTGTCCACGTTGTGTACTAATTAAGATGCCACAGCCTAGGATCCGCGTGTGCCCCCCGCCCCCATGAAGTCATTTCTGGCTTCTAGGCCGCTTGAAGTTGTTGCGGTAGATTTCACTGTGTTGGAGCCGGCAAGTGATGGGCGTGAGAATATCTTATTGGTCACAGACGCTTTCTCTAAATTTACCCAAGTATTTCCAACTCAGAATCAAAAGGCAGATATCACAGCAAGGGTGCTCTTGAGGGAATGGTTCATGAAGTACGGTGTTCCTGAGAGGTTGCATTCTGACCAGGACAGTAACTTCGAAAGTGAGGTCATAGCAGAGCTTTGCAAACTATACGGGGCAAAGAACAGCCGTACCACACCTCATCATCCTACTGGAAACGTGCAGTGCGAGCATTTCAACAGGACAATGCATGATCTGCTGCGTATGTTGCCTCCAGGAGAGAAGCGCAGGTGGCCAGAACATCTACCTGAGTTGGTGTATGCATATAATGCGACACCTCACGCAACCATCGGGTATTCGCCTTACTGTCTGTTGTTTGGGGTGGATCCCCACTTGCCTGTGGATGCTATGTTGGGGCAAGAACAGATGGTGGTCCGGAAACGATTACTTGAATGCAGGGGAGAATGTAACCGGGTGACCGTCGGACCTTATTCAGTATCGTTAAAAGTGTACTTAGGCATCCATCTGGGTAATGCTAGAATAGTTGTCTGTGCCTTAAGGGAGACGGTGATGTCATTACGCACACGCGGGATATCGGGGAGACCATTTTGCTTTCTGCTGAAGGCGCTGGTGGGGCGTTGGAATCTGGTCTCTCCCAGAGTGTGCTGGGCATGGTGAGGAAAGGTGAGCATTAATTGACGATATCCATGTGAATTCATTTATTCTTGCTGGCGAATTGAGAATATCGGTAGTTTGACATATTTTACATGTGGATGCTTTAGATTTTCTCGAGTGAATGACTCAACGCTGGATCGCGTGGCTTGGGCAAAGTCCTTCACCATCCAAGTAGGTCAGGCTTCCTGTAATTTAACTACCAGGCAATACCTTGTAAAAGTTGTGCCAAAGTGTACCTTTTGTCTAACTTTATTGTATCAGGACTGATTGTGAATGTAACAGTGTAACGTGAATGTTTAGTCTCTGTTCGGAAGTTCAGCACGTGTGTACGTCTTAGATGAGATGTATTCGCTTACATTTTTCGCTGTTATGTATAAGATGCAGAGTGGGTGGGATTCTAATGTTGTTTGTATTGTGTTCCTTCAGGATTGCCACTACCGTATTTGTACCGTATCTGTACTGTTATTTTTTATACTGCATATGCGATTCTGTCCATACACAAGGGTGTGGATCGAAAGTTAAACTGAGACTGTAACGGCAAGGACTGGTTGTAAATTCATTCGTTTTGTCTCGCGACCCTCTACTGGCACTTAAACATCGAAAACCGATAAAGGAATTAAAACCCGAAAAAGTCTTTGCTGTCCTGAGCGTGTACTTTTCCCCAGGCTACACATGTACCTGCCTTGGTTACATTTTTAACCCTCCTATTAACATACTGTCGTATCTGTAGATACCGATAAAGACTTGCTTTTCTAATAAGTGTTTCTCTTTAAGCATTTCAAAACTGAACAGTGTTCCTCCTTCATTATATTGCAAAGGACTGTTATTCCTTTAGCTGTCCAGTCCTTAAATCTAGCATCCAGTTTATTTGGCGTAAAATCAGAGTGATATGCAGACCATTTAAGAATTGCAATATCTCCCTCTAGTTTATATTCTTTTATAATAGTTTTCCATATTTTAAGAGTCCATTTCACCCATGGGTTATCAATAGTTTTTATGTACCTTTGTAGGTTGTTATCAGCCAAAATTGCCTGTACGGGGATGGAAAGTATCCTCTCCTCAATGTTTTTTCATTGAGTGTCATATGATGGGTTGCACCAACAGCTCTCAACTGTGCTGCAAAATAATAAGCTCTAAGAGAAAGTAGGCCCCATCCCCCCTTTTCCTTGGCTAATTGCAAAGTTTTGAGACAAACTCTAGGCCTTTTACCTTGCCATATATATCTTGATAACATTTTTTTCCATTCATTGAATTGATCCTGATTAATCTCTATTGGTAGGGTCTGAAAGAGATATATTCACTTTAATATATTTAATCCTTAAACTGAGACTAAAAGAAGGAATTAGGTTCCATCTTGTTATATCTTTCTTAATTCTTTTATATATAGGCTGATATTTGCATTCTGATAATTTTGACAAATAGTTTGCCATAATGATGCCCAAATATTTGAAAGACTCTGCTTGCCATGCCCAGGGATATCTACTTTCAATTTCTCTTGGTGGGCTATAGTTATATGAAATTAATTGAGTTTTATCTATGTTGATCTTGTATCCTGATAACTGGCCATATTGTTCAAAGGATTGCACCAACTTAGGTAAAGAGTATGTTGGTTGCCCTAGATCAGGAGTGTCAAACTACCGGCCCGCAGGCCGCATCTGGCCCACGGGATGATCTGGTGAAAAAAAAGTATATTCATGACCATTTATTATGTATCTGTACGGCGGCCGCTCTCTCACCCACTGTTGTCTGTGCTGCCGGCTGTGCCGGCAGCTTGTTGTGTGTACTTAGAAAACAACAGGCGGCAGTTAATAACCCACTGTGCATAAGCGCCTACCACCCTGCACTGAAGACCACTAGGGCCCCACTTACGTCGTCAGACACAGTGTAAACACACAGAGTACTCAGGTAAGTAACACCTGTAGCAAGGCTGAGACGGTTTGCTGCTGTGGTTCAAAATGCTTTCCAAGAAAAGAAAAGTTGACATCGAAGGTCAGATATTCAACGATAATTGGAAAGATCATTTTTTCTTCTGTGAGGTCAATGGCAAACCTACATGTCTGATACGCTCGCAACAAGTGGCTGTGGCAAAAGTGTACAATATCAAATGACACTATGAGACGTCACACAGAGAAAAATATGACAAGTATGCAGGACGACTCAGAACGCAAAAGGTAAACGAGCTTGAAGCAGCTCCGAAGAAACAGCAATCAGTGTTCACCAGAAGTCGAGAGACTCACGATGGAGCTGTCAAGGCCAGCTATATCATCGCCAACAAAATAGCTGCTGCGTCGAAGCCATTCTCAGAGAGGGAATTCATCAAAGCATGCATGCTGACGGCGGCTGAGCTGGTGCGCCCTGAGAAGAGACAGGTTTTTGGTAATATCAGCTTGTCAAGAAACACTGTGGCAGAGAGAACCAGGGACCTTGCAGGAGATTTGAACAGTCAACTAAAAGGCAAAGTGAAGCCACTTATTGCCTTCTCTATTGCAATTGATGAGAGCACCCACGTGACTGATGTAGCTCAGTTGGGAGCATTTATTTGTGGTGTTAATGCATCTTTGATTGTCACCGAGGAGTTTGTGGAGATGGTGCCCATGACAAACACCACAACGGAGAACGACATTTTCTCCAACTTCATCGAGGCCTTGGACAGACTGGGGGTTGACTGGAGTCACGCTGTCAGCGTGGTAACAGATGGCGCACGGTCCATGGTCGGGAAAAAGGCAGGAGTTGTCGTGAAACTCAGAGAGAAAGTTCAGACAGGGAATCCAGAGCAGGAATTCTGGAATTTTCACTGTATTATACACCAAGAGGCGTTATGTAACAGGAGTCTGAAAATGGACAATGTCATAGATGTAGTAATCAAAACGGTTAATTTTATTAGAGCCAAGGGACTCAACCATTGGCAATTTGACACTCTTTTGTCCGAAAGTAATATCGGACACGGCCTACCCTACCACACTGAAGTCCACTGGTTGAGCAGAGGGGTTGTGCTCAAACGTTTTCTTCAATTACGTGTGGAAATTAGACTATTCATGAACGAGAAAGGGAAGCCAGTGGCAGAGCTGGATGACCCAGACTGGCTTCATGATCTTGCATTTTTGGTGGATATAACAGAGCACTTAAGTGTGCTTAATGTTAACATGCAAGGCCGCAACAAACTTGTTACGGAATACTATTACAGCATTCGTGCCTTTCAAATTAAATTAGGCCTGTGGGAGATGCAACTATCCCGGAGCAACCCAGTTCATTTCCCCTCTTTGCAGTCTGTGTGTGTCGCTCATGGGAACAATGACAACATGGACAGGTACAAGGACAAAATATCACGGCTGAAAAGTGAGTTTCAGAATCGTTTCCAAGTCTTCACTCAGCTTGAGAAGGAGTTCTCACTATTTTGCTCGCCATTTGCCGTCAACGCAGCATCAGATGTGCCGGAGGAACTCCAAATGGAACTAATTGAAATTCAGTGTAACTCAGCTTTGAAATATAAATTTGAGACTGTGGGTCTGGACTTATTCTATCAATACCTGGGACCGAAGTACCACAAGATGACAGACTTTGCCTCAAAGATCATTTGCATGTTCGGGACAACATACCCCTGTGAGCATGCGTTCCCCACAATGAACATTAACAAATCCAAACTGTGCTCGCAGCTGACACACAGACATCTAAATGACATTATGAAAATCACAACTGAGACACATGAGAGCAGGTTGAAAAAACGAAGGCAACGAAAGCTGTGGGAGCATGCGCGCATGCGTTTGCACGTGCACAACTGATCTGGCCCGCATGACGTTGCATTTTGCCCAATCCGGCCTGTGACCTAAAATGAGTTTGACACCCCTGCCCTAGATAGATCAAAATGTCATCTGCGTAACAGGCCAATTTATGCTCTGTCCCTTTAATAGTAATTCCCCTGATATCTTCATTTTGTCTGATGTATTGAGCTAATGGTTCCAGATATAATGCGAAGAGTAGCAGTGACCATGCACAACCCTGTCTCGTGCCCCTTTCTAGGGTAAAACTATTTGATAAATATCCATTGATTTTAATCCTAGCAGTAGGGTTGTCATATAGTGCCTGTATAGTTTTAATAATTGTGTCATGGAAACCAAATCAATGTAAAACTCTGTAAAGAAAATTCCAATTAACTGAATCAAATGCCTTTTCAGCATCCACGCTCATCACTATTGCTTCGATTTTATTTTTCTGTATATGATCCATAACGTGAAGTGTCCTTCATATATTGTCTTGTGTTTGGCGTTGTTGTAAAATACCTGTCTGATCCTTATGTATCAGTATGGGTAGAAACTCTTCTAATCGTTTGGCCATGATGGAGGTAAATAATCTATAATCTACATTAAGAATGGATATTGGTCTAAATGACCCACATTCCATTTTATCCTTGCCATCTTTTGGTATAGCTGAGATTATCGCTTCCTTCCAGCTGGGTGGCATTTGTGCCTTTTTTAGAGCCCAGTTCATTGTGGGGAGTAAGACAGGAATTAACTCATTTTAAAATTTTTTGAACCACTCTGCCGTCTACCCGTATGAACCTGGTGACTTGCTTAATTTAAGCCTACTAATTCCAGCTTTTAGTTCAACTTCAGTTATGTCAGCAGTCATCGTTCTATTTTGTTCTTCGCTTAAAGTGGGTAACTCTAGAGAATTGTGGAAAGTGTCAATATGGGTTATGCTTCCCCCTGGAACTTTGGAATATAGAGTTTTGTAAAACACTTCAAAAGCTTCTTGAATTTCACTTAGCTTTTTTTTTTATCATTTTTGTTCTTGGATCCCAAATTCTATGAATTATACTTTTTTCTATCTTTTTCTTCAGTTTCCACGCCAGTATTTTCATAGACTGTATTTTCATATCCACTTTCATAATGTCTCTGTTTCAGAAACATTAAATTTTTCCTGATTTCTTGCGTAGCCAAACTATTAATTTCATTCCTAATTTTTAAAATTTCCTCTAATGTATCCTGCGCCAAACTGAACTTGTGTGTTTTTTTAGTTCCTTCAGCCTATTTTTTAATTCCTCTAATGTTTTATTCCTTTTTTTTTCTTATATGAAGGTATCGCTATAACTTTCCCTCTTAAGACAGCCTTCAGAATATCCCATAGAATGGGAGGTGAAACCTCTCCATTATCATTGAATTCTAAGTAAAGACCAATTTCTTTTTTAATTTGTTCCTTAAAGTGGAGATCATTGAGTAGGCTTGAATTTAGTTTCCAAATAGTATTCTTTTGTTGTAGGTCAAAATCAACAGATAAATATATAGGTGCATGGGGACTTACATCTATTGTCCCAATTCCACAGCTGTTTCTTTTGTTTTTATCTTTTCCAAATGTTATGAAATAGTCTATTCTTGTATATACAGAATGGGGGGGGGGGGGGAGAACAATGAGTGTAATCCCTTCTGTCGGGGAAAAGGTCCCTCCATATATCAAGTAAACCAATATCTTCAAAAAGTGTATTAACTCTCTTATGTAAGGATTTTGTTTCATAGGTTTTTCTATTGGAAGAGTCTAATTGTAAATTTAAGTCTCCCCACATATCAGGAGACCTTCTGTTTCCGTTACCATAATATTAGTAATTTTCTGAAAGAAACTAATATCACTTCCTGGGGTGCGTATATATTCAATAGAGTAACTGAATTTCCATCTATATTCCCCCTTTCCGGAATATAGCTGCCCTCCCTATCTCCCATTTCGAATACTTTTTCAAAATTTGACTTGCTTGAGATAAGAATAGCAGATCGGGATAACTGCTCAGCCAGGCTTTCCCTCGGTTTGATCACGCTGACGGGCAGCCCTCTGTTCCTCATGTCTGTAGTTGCCTCTTCCACTGTCTGATACAGTTGCATACTATCTTCATAAAACACCCGCAGTTTAGCAGGGTACGGAGTTTGGAATCTAATCTTTCCTTGCTTTAATATTCGCTTTACAGCAGAGTATTCTTTACGTTTCTGCAGGACCGTCGGAGGGTAATCTTGATTGAATTATATTAATTTCCCGTCCAAAAACACCCTCTTCTTACCCCAGGCCCTTCGTAGAATTTCCGCCTTGGTATTATATCGAAGGAATCTAATTACTATTGAGCGTGGCTTATCTTCTCTGTCTCCAGTAGGCCTTGGGACGAGCGCACGATGCGCCCTCTCACAGTTTCATGCTCCATAGTGGAGGGAATCTCTAGCGCGTCCCGCAGCAACTTTCCTACAAACTCCATCGTAGACAAGCCCTCCGTTCCTTCGGGAGCATTGTATATCCTGATATGTTTCCGTCGTGATCTTCCCTCCTGGTCAATCAGTTTACTTTCTTGTTGATATAGTATTTTTATCGTCTTACTTAGTATCTGTTTCACATTTTGCACGCGATCTTCCACCTTCTCAATTCGAGTCTATGCCACTGCTTTTTTTGATTGACATTGGTGAGCTCTGACTTGATATCATTGAGTTGCTGTTTTATATCGTTTTGGAATCCCCATACCTCTTCCAGAATTTTTATCATATTTGCTGCTTCGCCTGAATGAGGCCCATCGTCAGCCTCGCTAGCACGCGTTCAGGGAGGAGAGGTATGCGTTGCACCTCTCTCGTCCATAGGCTCCGCAGTGACGCTTTTTTTTTATCTCCATTCTTCTTCCCCATTCTTGCCCCCCCTTATCAATTCAGATATTTTTGAAAGATCTTATATTTGATGGATTAACGGGGCAATATATGCATTTTTCCAGAGGTGCTATTAATTTAAGCTGCCATTCTGGACGATGACGTCACCGGAACCGACTTTAGCTTTTCCTTTTCAAACCACAAAGTGAATTCTGTCATATTAGGATCACTGGTCCATAAGGGTTCCTTTACCTTAAGCTCTCTAATCAATTCCAGTTCATTGAACAACACGCAATCTAGAATAGCACCAGCTGCAGACCCCAAATGATAAATCGGTCCAGAAAGTTAAAACATGTGGAATGCAAGGCAAGCTGGCTATATGGATCCAAATTGGCATGGTAATAGTAGGCAAAGGATAGTGGCAGAAGGATACTCTTCTGATTGGAAGTCTATAGTTAGAAGTCTAAAGTGGTGAAGGTGGCATATGGCATGCTTGCTTTCCATAGGTCAGGTCAGATAATATAAAATTTCACATGTTATGTTGCAAATTTACAAAACACTAGTTGAACTGTACTTGCAGCAGTGATGTGGCTCCGACTTACAAATTAAAGGAGAGATATGTTGTGTTCGAGAGAGAGCAGAGAAGATTCAGCTGGATGTTGCCTGGATTGAAACGTTCTTGTTACAGGGATAGGTTGGATTTTGTTTTCCTGCAGCAAAGAAATACTGTATAAGGAATACAGCAAGAATCTTTTTCAAAAGCAAACACATGGCATCAGAAAAAGAAAGGCAAAAAGAAGAAGGATTAAAGCGGATTTGAATAAAAGATTTCTTTTGTTTACACAGAATAGTTAATATCTAGAAACTGCTAACAGAAGAGGTACAATCACTATGTTTAAGAGACATTTAGACCTGCACTTGAGTAGTCAAGGCATAGAAGGATACAGACCAAATGCTGGTAAATGGGATTAGTGTATATGCCAACCTTTTAATCCCATCTACAATAATCTACACTAATATTAGCTTCTGACATCTTCTCCATGGCATATGTTAAGATGTTTGCTCTCTGATGAAATTTCAGGAAGAAGAATTCACAATAATTAAATGGATTCTGTTAATTTATTTATCATCCTTACAAACTTCTCTAACATTTTGACAGTTTATCATGATTGGCAAGTACAGTATGCATTGACCAAACCACAGGATGGTCAACCAAGGAAAATGCAAAAACAAACTAACAGTTTGCTTACTGATATTTTTAGTCTTACTTAAAGCAACCAGACTAAATACTTGTAAACAGCAAGCCCCATGCTAGTGAAATAATTTCCGGTCAGGGATTTTTGGTTTGCCAATCATTGACAGGTTTGAGTAAATCTACGCCACTATTTTGGGTTGGAGAACAGAAAAAAACATGGACTAAAATGTAAAGAAAAAACACTGTATGATATTGAAGATCCTCCCCCACCCCCCTTGAAATTAACACTGAAGTAGCATTCTGGAAAGGGTATAAAGATTACGTCAAGGCAAAGTTAGACTATGAGTCTTTTTCTGTTGTCATGCATCTGCACTTTGTGTTTTCTAATCATAAGTGCCTTCAGCAGTCCAGGGCAATGCATACTTTAGAATTCCTGCCCTCAAACTCTTCTCCTCTTTCCTTATTTAAGATGCTACTTAATATTTAATTCCTTAATCAACATTTTGGTCACCAGGAACAATATATCTTTATATTATTCAGTGCTAATTTTCTGAAAATGTTGCTTTGAAGTGCCATGGGATATTTTTTGTGTAAAAATACAAGCTATGGTTGCTCTGAGCTGAATAAAGCAGAAGGATAAATGATTCAATCCTATAAAGTATGTATTATAGCTCCAGGAAACAAAACTTCACTTGACTCAGTGATAACCATTCTAATGAGCCAAATTCTACTATGTGCTTGAGTCAAAAGTCAACACTGATACTTATGTAGTATTTAAGTAGTGCTGTACTGGTAGAGATCTTTTGTGAAATTCCTTAATTCCTTAAATGAGGTCCAATTCACCTCTCAAGCAGATTTCAAAGAAATGTAACCCAGTGTCCAGGACCTGTAAGTTATCTAATAAAACAGATTACCTATCTCATAGTTAGTTAGGTACAGAAACAGGCTGCCATTTTTTTTCTGTGTCAACATACTGAACAGTTATTTTTGAATGATGACATACTAAAAACACTTAACATGAAAGTTTGAATATAGTTTGTGAATCAATAAAATGCAGTAAGTACTTATTTGATCTGTCCTGAGATGAAATTGTTATAAATTCTAGCTCTTGTCCATTTAAAAAAATCATGCAACTGTTAAATATAAAATGCTTTTAAAGCAAACCTGCACTGTATTTTGTAAGTTAAATCACATTATTCTAAGTGTGCTTTCTACCATTGATCTCCAGAGTAGAGCCTGCACCCACCATTTTAGAAGTACAGCTCTTAATTTTGCACTCCAGGCCTTCATGAACTATGACAGCCTACAACAGATTAATGCAAAAATTGTGATAGCCACAATTACAAATTCATATTTTTTCTCCAAGAGAAAGAGCCATTTACTGATCAAGAAGACTGTTTGTTTAAATTGTAGTCAGTCACTCCAAAACAATGTATAGGGAGTTTGTTGTATCAGGGCGCAGGAAGAAGAGATATCTATGAATTCTACTGTAAAATCTCTCTGGGAAAGCAAGGAGGGAATTATGGCATCAGTGCAGTTAATGCATTATTCTATAACTTTAAAAAACCCTGAAAGTAAGTAACAACGTGCTAATTATAACAAATAGTATAGGGCTGTCTTGAGCCGGTCATAATCGGAAATTCGGAAAGCAACTATCAGCATTCATCCATTTGCAGATAAACAGCCATGCCACAAGTTCCAGAATAACTAAATAACATGGATTCCATTAGGAGTGTGTCTCTACGATATGGCAACTAGCTTAATATTTGTTATTGGCAAGATGTTGGAGTCTATAATCCAGGAAAAAATATTATAGCTCGTCATTTAGAGAAGGTTCATGCAAAACAACCAAGTAAACATGTTTGACAAATATGCTAGCATTCAGGAAGAGTTATTAAAATCTAAACACCAGATATGAGTTTATATAGAATGCCTGAAAGCATTCAGTAAGGTACCAAATAAAAGGCTGGTGCACAAGGCAAAAACTCACAGTACATTTGGAAAGACATGAATTATCTGCAAGAGTTGACATGGCATTGAAATCTTGTCTCATTAACTTCATTGTACTTACTGAGGAGCTAGCTAAGAAGAGTAATGGTAGACATTGTCTACTGTTTCTATATTTCAATATGGCATTCAACAAAATCCAACATGGTAGCTTGGTCCAGAAGATTAAGATGAATGCAATCCAAAATAAGCTGACTAACTGGATCCAAAATTGTCTTGGTGATAAAAAGCAGTGGGTAGTTGTGGAAAATGCTTTGCTGATTGGAAGTCTGTGACTAGTGATGTACCATAAGGATCAATATCGATTGATTGTGATATAGGTTAACAAATCAGATGTAAACAAAAGAGGTTTAATGCAAGTTACACAAAAGTGGTGTTGCTTTGGATAACAAGAATCTTATCTAAGGCTACAGCAGGATATGGGTCAGACTACAGGAAAGACATGGGAACTATAGAAAGGGTGCAGAGGAGATTAACAAGGATGTTGCCTCAATTCTACAGCATGCCTTACGAGAATAGGTTGAGTGAACACGGTCTTTTCTCCTTGGAGGAGCAGTGGAGGATGAGAGGTGACCTGATAGAGGTGTATAAGATGTGGAGAGGCATTGATCATCAGAGGCTTTTTCTCAGGACTGAAATGGCTAACACCAGAGGGCACAGTTTTAAGGTGCTTGGAAGTGGGTACAGAAGAGATGTCAGGGGTAAGTTTTTTATGCAGAGAGTGGTGAGTGCGTGGAATGGGCTGCTGGCAGCGGTGGTGGAGGCGGATACGACAGGGTCTTTTAAGTCCTGGATAGGCACATGGAGCTTAGAAAAATAGATGGCTATGGGTAACCCTAGGTAATTTCTAAAGTAAGTATATGTTCAGCACAGCATTGTGGGCCGAAGGCCCTGTATTGTGCTGTAGGTTTTCTTTGTTTCTATGTGTCTATGAAAAGTTGAGCAGAGGTTTAGCAGATAAAATTTAATTCCAGCAAACGCAAGGTGATACATTTTGGGAAGTCAAGTAGGTATAGGACACATACAGTAAATGCTAGGGTGCTAAGAGATATTAATTAACATAGGGACACTGGGGTTCAAGCCCATTGTTTTCTGGGAGTGACAACACAACTCGATAAGGTGGTACTGGAAGCAAAAGACATGTTTGCATTCATAAATCGGGGCATGGCATATAAAATTTGGACATGATGTCACACCTTTACAAATATAAGCTTGACTGCACTTAGGGTCTTATGTGCAGCTCTAGAACATAGAACAGTACAGAACAGTATAAGCCTTTCAGCCCAAAAATTTCTGCTGACCTTTTAATTTACTCCAAGATCATGTCATACTTCTCTCCCAGATACCCCTTCATTTTTCTTTCATGCATGTGCTGAGAGTTTCTTAAATGTCCTTAATGTACCTGCCTTTACCACCACCCCTGGCAATGAGGTCCACCAACCTGATTCCTGAGAACTGTCAGTTCTATGTTCCGCATCGTTTTCTGGATACTCTACGTGAACCTTGTCTCTGTGTAAAGACTGTCCTGGATACCGGTTCCCCGTTCACGGTGGTGCTAATGCCTAACGACTCTGCCTCCGTGCCTGTGTCCTGCACTTGGGTTCATCCCCAGCCACGTCCTTCCAACAGAATGAACTGGACAAGTATGAACCCAGCGGACACGGACCCTGTGCAACAGGCCCTCGCCAGCCAGGGCTACTTACTGGGTGCCCATGACCAACTGCCCAGGGAGACTACTGTGACCCCACCTGTCTTGGAACCCCTCGACATGTCCAGAGTCCCCACAGAATACCATAAACAACGGGCTCTTTCCCTGCCTCCGCACCGCCCGTAGGATTGTGCCATTGACCTTCTCCCTGGGGCCTCACTACCCACCAGTTGTCTTTATAACCTATCCCGACCGGAGAGAGAGGCCATGGAGAGATACATTAGCGAGTCTCTCGCCGTGGCAGGCATTATTAAACCTTCATCCTCCCCAGTAGGTGCCAGTTTCTTTTTTATAGAAAAGAAGGATGGGTTGCTTTGTCCTTGTATTGATTATCAAGGCCTAAATAATATAACAGTTTGAAAATAAATACCCACTACCCCACATTAGTTCATTTGAACCACTGCATGGAGCCACCACCTTCTCGAAGTTAGACCTTTGTAATGCATACCATCTAGTCAGGATGAGGGAGGGGGACGAGTGGATGACGACCTCTAATACACCTCTAGGCCACTTTGAATACTTGGTCATGCCGTTTGGCCTCACCAATGCTCCCGCTGTTTTTGAAGCCCTAATCAATGATGTGCTGTTACTAATGTGATGTTACTAATCGCTTCGTATTCGTTTACCTTCATGATATCTTGATATTTTCTAGCAGCCCCCAGGAACACATTCACCATGTCTGTCTAGTCCTCCGGAGACGGGAAAACCAGTTTTTTTTTATTTGTGAAGGTGGAGAAATGTGAGTTCCACGTTCCTTCGGTCAGCTTCCTGAGCTATATCACTGAGAGCGGGCAGGTGAGAGCAGACCACGAGAAAATCCGGGCGGTGGAAGAATGGCCTAGGCCCACGACCCGCAAGCAACTTCAGCGATTCCTGGGGTTTGCGAACTTCTACCGCTGATTTATCAGAGACTACAGTCGAGTGGCAGCCCCCCTTACCCGGCTTACCTCACCTACCACACCTTTTTGTTGGGACTCTGAAGCTGACTCGGCGTTCACCGGCTTGAAGGGGCGTTCTATCACCGCTCCCACCCTTGTCCATCCGGACCCTTTCCGCCAATTCATTGTTGAGGTGGACGCCTCTGACTCTGGGATAGGAGCAGTCCTGTCTCAACAATCAAGTTCAGACGAAAGGCTTCACCCCTGTGCCTTCTTTTCTCATCGACTGTCCCCTGCCAAGCGGAATTACGACATGGGGAATCAGGAACTACTGGCAGTCAAACTAGGATTGGAAGAATGGAGGCACTGGCTGGAGGGGGCAGAACACCCATTTGTTGTGTGGACTGATCATAAGAACCTGGGTTATATTCAGACTGTCAAACGTTTGAACTCTCGCCAGGCCGGTTGGGCATTATTTTTTGGATGGTTCAAGTTTTCCCTCACATACCGTCCAGGGTCCAAGAACGGGAAGCTGGACGCACTCTCCCGCCAATATGACTCCAAGTAGGACACTTCAAGCCCAGAGACTATCCTCCCACCATCCTGCGTGGTGGCAACCCTCACTTGGGAGATCGAGTCCAAAGTAAAGGAACCCAACGGGACAACCCTGACCCCACCAATGGACCTGGCAATCATCTGTATGTGCCTGATTCCGTCAGATCCCAGGTTCTCCAGTGGGGGCACACATCTCAGTTCACCTGCCACCCTTGGAGTGATCGGACCCTGGCTCTCCTGAAAGGACACTTTTGGTGGCCTTCCATGGAGGCGGATACCCGTTCCTATGTCTTGGCATGTTCCATCTGTGCCCATGGAAAAGCCTCTCATCGGCTACCTGCGGGGTTACTTCGTCCTCTACCTGCCCCTGGTTGTCCCTGGTTGCAAATGGCCCTAGATTTCATCACTGGTCTATCCCCTTCCCGCAGAAGCACCACTGTCCTCACCGTGGTAAACTGGTTCTCCAAGACGGTGTACTTTGTAGCCCTCCCCAAACTCCCCTCTGCTCAGGAAACTGCAGACCTTCTCGTCCGCCACGTCTTCTGCCTCCACGGAATCCCTATGGACATAGTCTCCAATTGAGGTACGCAGTTTGTCTCGCAGGTATGGGAGGCTTTCTGCCAAACCTTAGGTGCATCGGTCAGCCTGTCATCCAGCTTCCACCCCCAGACGAATGAGCAGACGGAACGGGTCAACCAGGACTTGGAGGCGACGCTACGTTGGGTAATGGCAAACAACCCATCTACCTGGAGCGACCACCTCCCGTGGGTTGAGTACACCACAACTCTCTGGTGAGTTCTGCCATTGGAAGGTCTCCCTTCGAGTGTTCCCTTGGGTACCAACCCCTGCTGTTCCCCGTGCACGAAGAGGAGATTGTGGTGTCTTCTGTTCAGAACCATATTGATCGGTGCCTTAAGGTTTGGGAGGAGACACGCACAGTCCTACTCAGATCAGCAAATCGCAATAAGAAGACTACCGACCGACACCAGACTCCGGTGCCTAAGTACCGACCTGGGCAGATAGTGTGGCTTTCATCCAAGGACATTCCACTCTAAAACGAGCCTAGGAAACTCGCCCCTCACTTCCTGGGACCATTCAAGGTCGAAAGGGTCATCAATCCCACAGCAATCCGACTTAAACTGTCAAGATCTATGCGCATCCACCCTACCTTTCATGTTTCCCGATTAAAGCCAGTTCCTGTCAGCCCTTTGTGTCCTCCGACTGAGTCTCCCTCACCTGCCCATATCATCGACAACCATCCGGCATACACCGTCCGACTACTGGATGTGCACCATCGGGGCAGGGGTTTCCAGTACCTGGTAGACTGGTGGGGGGGGGGGGGTACCTGAGAAGAGCGTTCCTGGGTTCCCTGCCCCTTCATCCTGGACCCTTCCCTCATCCAGGACTTTCATCAGGACCATCCAGACAAGCCTGGAGGATCGCCTGGAGGCTCCCGTTGTGGGGGGGGGGGGGGTAATGTCATGGTCCTGTCTGGCAATTCCCCACCTTGCTATTACCTCAGCAATTGGGCCTCAATCCCCTCATCTAATTTCCAATCCTTCCCAGTTCCACTAATTACACACACCTGCCTTCCATCAGTAAATGCAGGATAAAAACCCTGTAATCACAACAAGGAGCTGCCAGTTCATTGGTTGACTCTAGTGTGAGTAAACCTTGTTTCCTGATTCCTGAGAACTGTCAGTTCTAAGTTCCGCATCGTTTCCTGGATACTCTACGTGAACCTTGTCTCTGTGTAAAGACTGTCCTGGATACCGGTTCCCCGTTCACAGTGGTGCTAATGCCTAATGACTCTGCCTCAGCGCCTGTGTCCTGCACTTGGGTTCATCCCCAGCCACGTCCTTGCAACACTCTCTATGTTAATAAAAAACCTTCCTCTGACATTCTGTCTATACTTTCATAGAACATCAAACAATACAGTACAAAATCAAGCCCTTTGACCCACAATGTTATGCCGAACCAGCTAAAAAGTAAGTCAAAAAAATCCCAAAAACTAAACCCTCCTACTTACACGATGTCCATGTCCCTCCATCTTCCACATATTCATGTGCCTATCTAAATGTCTCTTAAAGGCCTCCAATATACTTGCCTCCACTTTCATACCAGGCAGCTCATTCCAGGCATTCACCACTCTCTGAGTAAAAAAACTTACTCCTTGCATTCCCTTTCAATCTACCCCCTCCACCTTGAATACATGCCTTCTGGCATTGGGCATTTCTATCCCTGGAAAAAGAGACTCACTGTCTACTCTGTCTATGCCTTCCGTAATCTTCTAAACCTCTATCAGATCTCCCCTCAGTCTCTGCCACTCCACAGAAAACAACCCAAGTTTGACCAATCTCTCATGATAGTACATGTCCTCTGAACCAGGCAGACTCCTGATAAACCTCTTCGGCACCCTGTCCAAAGCTTCAACATCCTTCCTAAAGTGGGACAACCAGAAATGTAGGCAATATTCCAGATGTGGCCAAACCAGTTTATAAAGTTGCAACATAACCTCTTGACTTTTGAACTCAATGCATCAACTAATAAAAACATGCATTCCATAAGCCTTCTTAACCACCTTATCGACCAATGTAGGCACTTTCATGGAACTATGAACTTGGACCCCAAGATCTCTCTGCTAAGCAACACCATTAAGAAACTTGCCCTTAATAGTGTAATGTTGTAATAGTGTAATTTGCCCTACCAAGGGGCAACACTCACATTTATCTGGGTTAAACTCCATCTGCAATTTCTCTGCCCATATCTGCAACTGATCTATATCATGCTGGTTTTTTTTGTTTCAGTTCTTCTACACTCCTCATAGTTCTACCAATCTTGGTACCATCTGCAAACTTATGCATCCATCTACATTTTCATCCAGGTCTTTTATATACATCGCAAACAGCAGAGGTCCCAGCACAAATCCCTGTGGAATACCACTAATTACAGACCTCCAGCTCAAATATCCCTTTGACCACTACCCTCTGTCTTCTGTGTGCAAGCTGTTCTGAATCCAAACAGCCAATTCACCACAAAGCCCATCCATCTTAATTTACTGGATTAGTCCATGAGGAACTTGGTCAAACACCTTACTGAAATCCATGTAGACAACATCCACTGCTCTACCTTCATCATTCTCTCTTGTCACCTTGTCAAAAAACTTAATTAAGTTGGCAAGACATGACCTGCCCAACACAAAGCCAAGCTGGCTCTCATATAACCATAACAGCACGGAAACAGGCCATCTCGGCCCTTCTAGTCTGATAGGATCCCTTTGGGGATGCTGGAAGTTGCAGAGAATTACATGTTGGATGCAGAGGCTGATGGAGTGGTAGGCCAAGAGGATCTCAATCACTATTACAGTAATAGGAAGATGGGGTGAGTGCAGATGTGTGGAAAATGGAAGAGATGTGGGTGAGGGTAGCATCAATAGAAGAGGGAGGAAAACTCTGTTAGAAACATAGAAACCCTACAGCACAATATAGGCCATTTGGCCCACGATGCTGTGCTGAACATGTACTTACTTTAAAAATTACCTCGGGTTACCCACAGCCCTCTATTTTTCTAAGCTCCACATACCTATCCAGGAGTCTCTTAAAAGACCCTATTGTATCCACTTCCACCTTTGTTGCCGACAGCCTATTCCACGCACTCACCACTCTGCGTAAAAAAACTTACTCCTGACATCTCCTCTGTATCTACTTCCAAACATCTTAAGACTGTGCCCTCCCGTGTTAGCCATTTCAGCGCTGGGAAAAAGCCTCTGACTATCCACATGATCAATGCCTCTCATCATTTTATACACCTCTATCAGGTCACCTCTCATCCTCTGTTGCTCCAAGGAGAAAAGGCCAAATTCACTCAACCTATTCTCATAGGGCATGCTCCTCAGTCCAGGCAACATCCTTGTAAATCTCCTCTGCACCCTTTCTATGGATCCACAAAGCAAGATCCCCTTGGATCCCATGCCTCCTTCCTTTCTCAATAAGCCTTGCATGGGTACCTTATCAAATGCCTTGCTGAAATCCATATACACTACATCTACTGCTCTACCTTCATCAATGTGTTTAGTCATATCCTAAAAAAATTCAATCAGGCTCGTAAGGCATGACCTGCCTTTGACAAAATCATGTTGATTATTCCTAATCATATTATGCCTCTCCAAATATTCATAAATCCTGCCTCTCAGGATCTTCTCCATCAACTTACCAACCACTGAAGTAAGACTCACTGGTCTATAATTTTCTGGGCTATCTCTACTCCCTTTCTTGAATAAGGAAACAACATCTGCAACCGTCCATCCTCCAGAACCTGTTCTTTAAAGAAGGAGGATGTCTCTGATGTTCTGGAATGGAAAGCTACATCCTGAGAACAGATGCAGCAGAGGCAAAGAAACTGAGAAAAGGGAATAGCATTTTTACAGGAGGTAGGGTGGGGGAAGAAGAATAGTTGAGATAACCGTGGGAATCAGTAGGTTTATAAAAGATGTTGGTTGATAAAAAGGTCAAGAAAGGGGAGGGAGGTGTCAGAGATGGACCAAGTGAATTTAAGGGCAGGGTGGAAGTTAGAGGCAAAATTGATAAAATTGATGAGCTCAGCATGAGTGCATGAAACAACGCCAGTGCAGTGAGGAAGATTTGGGGAGTATAACCTGAGGAGGCTTCGAACATAGACTGTTTTATACAGCCGAGGAAGAGGCAGGCATAGCTAGGGCACATGCGACTGCCCATGTCTATCCCTCAAGTTTGGAGAAAGTGTGAGGGGCTGAAGGAAAAATTGTTCAGGGTGAGCACCAGTTCTGCCAGATGGAGGAGGATGTTGTTGGAAGGGGATTGATTGGTTCTTTTGTCACGAAAGAAGTAGAGTGCTTTGAGGCTTTCCTGATTGGGGACAGGTGTGTATAGGGACGGATTATCCATGGTGAAGATGAGGTGGTCAGGGCCAGGGAACTGAAAGTTACTGAATAGATTTATGGCATGAGAAGTATTGTGAATGCAGGTGGGAAGGGACAAAAACGAGCAGAATAGAATGGAATCGAGATATGAGGACACAAGTTCAGTAGGACAAAAACAGGCAGAGACAATAGGCTTACCCAGACAGTCCAGTCTGTGTATCTTGGGTAGGACTCAGAAGTGAGCAGTGCAGGGCAAGGGTACTATGAGTATTAGTGACAGTGGTTGGGAGTTCTCCAAGTGGAAGAGGTCAATGATAGTATCAGAGATGGTTTTCTGATGGTAGGCAGTGGGATCCTCCTCAAGATATGAGGAGGTGTCTGAGAGTTGCCACCTGGCCTCGGCAAGGTAGAGGTCAGTATACCACACTACAGCAACACTCCCTTTGTCTACCATTTTGATGGTAAAGTTGGGATTGGTGCGGAGAAAGTGGAGGGCAGTTCATTTGGAAGGGGTAAGGTTGAAGAAGGAGAGAGGAGTGTTGAATTCAAGACTGATGTCTCATCGGCAATTAGAGATGAAAAAATCCAGATCAGACAGTGAATCAGAGGGGGATTTCCAAGCAGAGCGGAAGGGTTGGAGATGGAAGAAGGCGTTATCAGCACGAGGTGTGGAATCTTTGTCAAAGAAATGGGCTCGGAGACAGGGGTGACAGAAGGAGAGCTTGACAATGTGGCCAGCGTGTAATGCTTATGTAGAAATATTTTGTTGCTGCCTAACTCAGTTGTGTAAATTAGATAGAGTTCTGCAACTCTTTGCTCTAGACATTATTGATTCAAGATAGGAACTGAACACACCACCTACAATAGAATAGCAGATCAAAACTGAACTGCAGCAACAAAAAAAATAAGGTACTTACACTCAATGGACACTTTATTAGGTATAGAAGGTGGCTAATAAAGTGGCCACTGACTGTATGTGTTTCTGCTTGCTGTAGCCCATCCACTTCAAGGTTCGACATATTGTGCATTCAGAGATGCTCTTCTGCACATCACTGTTGCAACGTGTGGTTATTTGAGTTACTCTTGCCTTCCTGTCAGCTTGAAACAGTCTGGCCATTCTCCTTTGATCTCTCTCATTAACAAAACATTTTTTGCCCACAGAAGTGGTGCTCACTGGATGTTTTCTTGTTTTCGCACTATTCTCTGTAAACTAAAGAGGCTGCTGTGTGTGAAAATCCCAAGAGATTGGCAGTTTCTGAGATACTCAGACCATCTCGTCTGGCACCAACAATCATTCCATGGTCAAATTATGGGGGATTTTAGTATGAAAGCGGATTGGGAAAGTCAGGAAGGTACTGGATCTCAGGAGAGGGAGTTTGTAGAATGCCTACGGGATGGTTTTTTGGAGCAGCTTGTCCATAAACCCACCAGGGGATCGGCTGTTTTGGATTGGGTTCTGTGTAATGAACCTGAGGCAATTAGGGAGCTGGAGGTAATGGAACCCCTTGGAAGTAGTGATCATAATATGATTGAGTTCAGTTTCAAATTTGAAAAGGAGAAGCTGGTATCAGGCGTATCAATATTTCAGTGGAACAAAGGAAATTACAGTGGTATGAGAGAGAAACTGGCCCAAGTAGATTGGAAAAGTAAGCTAGATGGAGGGATGGTAGAGCAGAATTGGATAAAATTCCGACAAGAAATAAGGAAAGTGCAGGAAAAATATATTCCAAGAAAAAAGAAAGTCATGAATGGAAATATGGCACAAATGTGGCTAACGAGAGAGGTTAAGGCTAAAACGAAAGCAAAAGAGACGGTGTACAAGGAAGCAAAAATTAGTGGGAAAACTGAGGACTGGATGACTTTTAAAATCTTACAGAGGAAACTAAGAAATTTATTAGGAATTAAAAGATGAATTATGAAAGGAAGTTGGCAATTAATATTAAAAAGGATACTAAGAGTTTTTTTAAATATATGAAGAGTTAAAGACTGACACGGGTAGATATAGGCCCGATTGAAAGTGATGCAGGAGAAATTATAATGGGAAACAAAGAGATGGCAGAGGGACTAAATGAGTATTTTGCATCAGTCTTCACAGTGGAAGACATTAGCAACATACCTGATAGCCAGAGGTCTCAGGGAATAGAATTAGGTACAGTCAAGATTACTAGAGAGAAAGTGATTGGGAAGCTAAATGGACAAAGAATAGATAAGTCTCCCGGACCGGATGAGGTTGTACCCACGGGTTCTAAAGGAGGTGGCTTTGGAGATTGTGGAGGCATTGGAAATGATCTTCCAGGAATCAATAGACTCTGGCATGGTTCTCGAGGACTGGAAAGTTGTAAATGTAGTTCTGCTGTTTAGGAAAGGAGGGAAGCAGCAAAAAGAAAATTACAGACCTATTAGTCTAACATCGGTAATTGGAAAGTTATTGGAGTCGATCCTCAAGGACGAGGTTATGAAATACCTCGAGGTGCATAACAAGATAGGCCCAAGCCAGCATGGTTTCATAAAAGGAAGATCCTGCCTCACCAACCTATTGGAATTTTTTGAGGTAATCCCTAATACGATTGATAAGGGAGAGGCTATGGATGTTGTGTATTAAGATTTTCAAAAGACCTTCGATAAGGTGCCACATAAGAGGTTGCTTAATAAGATGAGAGCCCATGGAATTACTGGAAAGATATTGGAATGGGTGGAGTATTGGCTGATAGGCAGAAAGCAAAGGGTGGGAATAAAAGGATCCTATTTTGATTGGTTGCCGGTTACTAGTGGTGTTCCGCAGGGGTCGGTGTTGGGGCCACTTCTTTTTACAATGTATATCGATGATTTAGATTATGGATTAAATGGTTTTGTGGCTAAGTTTGCGGATGACACCAAGATAGGTGGAGGAGCAGGAAGTGCTGAAGAAATGGAAAGGTTGCAGAGAAACTTGGTCAGCTTAGGAGAGTGGGCAAAGAAATGGCAGATGAGATACAATGTTGACAAATGTACGTTTGTAAGTTTTGGAAGAAGAAATAATCGGGGAGATCATTATTTAGATGGGGAGAAAACTCAAAAATCGGAAGTGCAAAGAGACTTGGGGGTCCTTGTGCAGGATACCCTAAAGATTAACCACCAGGTTGGATCGGCAGTAAGGAAAGCGAATGCTATGTTGGCATTCATTTCAAGAGGAATAGTGTACAAGAGTAAGGAGGTGTTGATGAGGCTCTATGGGGCACTGGGTGAGACCTCATTTGGAATACTCTGTGCAGTTTTGGGCCCCCTATCTTAGAAGGGATGTTCTGATGTTGGAGAAAGTTCAGAGAAGATTTACGAGGATGATTCCTGGAATGCAGGGGCTAACATATGAGGAGCATTTGTCAGCTCTTGGACTATATTCATTAGAGTATAGAAGAATGAGGGGGATCTCATAGAAACATTTCGAATGTTGAAAGGATTGGACAGAGTAGATGAGGAAAGGCTGTTTCCCTTGGTGGGTGAGTCCAGACAAGAGGCCACAGTCTTAGAATTAGAGGGTACCCATTTAAAACAGGCATGAGGAGAAACTTTTTTTAGCCAGAGGGTCGTGGATTTATGGAATTCGTTGCCACATACAGCTGTGGAGGCCCAATCATTGAGGGTGTTTAAGGAGGAGATCGATAGGTATCTAATTAGTCAGGGTATCAAGGGATATGGGAAAAAAGCCAGAAATTGGAACTAGATGGGAGAATAGTGGTCATAGCTCATGGTGGAGTGGCGGAGCAGACTCGATGGGCCGAATGGCCTACCTCTGCTCCTTTGTCTTGGGATCTTGTGACAGTCACTCAGATTACATTTCTTCACCACTTTGATGTTTGGTCTGAACAACAACTGAACCTTTTAACCATGTCTGCATGCTTTTATGCATTGAGTTGTTGCCATATGAAAGGCTGATTAGATATTTGCATTACAAGCAGGTGTACCTGATAAAGTAGCCACTGAGTTCATATTTCTTCATATCATGGTGTTATAGAAGCAAGAATCATAAAGTAATAGAAAAGTTTAAAGATGTATATTAAATAATAAGCAAACGTCGAGCTAAAATAATGCAGGAAGTAAATAACTAAAATTTAAAAAGAAAATTACAGATTTTGAAAATATAAAATAAAAACAGAAAATGCATTTGGTCTTCACAATTTGAAAGGACAGACAGGTAGGCAGAGGGAGCTCTGTTGGTAAAATATGAAATCAAATCAATAGAAAGACATGACATAGGATCAAAAGGTGTTGAATTGTTGTGAGTAGAGCTTAGGAACTGCAAGGGTAAAATAGACCGTGATGGGAGTTACCGTATATACAGACCCACATACAGTAGTAATGATGTGGACTACAAATTACAATGGGAGATAGAGAATGCATGTCAAAAGGACAATGTTACAATAGTCATTGGGGCTTTCAATATGCATGTAGATTGAGAAAATTAGGTTGGTGCTGGATCCCAAGAGGGTGAGTTTCTAGAATGCCAATGAGATGTTTTTTTAGAGCACCTTGCGGTTGAGTCCACTAGGGAATCAGCTATTCTGGACTGGGTGTTCTAAACAGACGTCCTTCAATCCTGAAGTTGTGCCCTCTTGTCCAGGTCTCCCATACCATGGGAAATAACTTTGCCATATCGAATCTGTTCAGGCCTTTTAACATTCGGAATGTTTCTCTGAGATGCCCCCTCATTCTCCTGAACTCCAGGGAATGCAGTCCAAGAGCTGCCAGATGTTCCTCATATGGTAACCCTTTCATTTTACATCGGTCTTCACTGTGGAAGACACTAGCAGTGTGCTGGAAGTTCAAGAGTGTCAGGGGGTAGAAGTGTGTGAAGTTGCCATTACTAGGGAAAAAGGTTCTTGGGAAACAGAATGGTCTGAAGGTAGATAAGTCACCTGGATCAGATGGTAACACCCCAGGGTTCTGAAAAAGGTGGCTGAAGAGGTTGTGGAGACATTAGTTACAATCTTTCTAAAGTAAGGATATATTTCTATATATACTAAAATATAGGTGAATGGAGCTTAGAAGGACAATGGCGCCTAACGGTGACCCCTTTGCTTGCATCTTCCGAAACAGCTCTATTTCTATCTTTAATATCTCTATTTTTCCCTTTCATGGTTCTTTTGAAGATCCTGACCTGGAGTTAAATGCTGACTTCAGTTCTTTGCGGGAATGGGACCCGCTCTCGGGGTCTCACGACTGGCCGCTATTCGATATGTCAAGGATGCAGCTTTGAAGACTTGCGCGCCTTCAGGGTTCCGGGATTTCGTGGCTCTGGATGCGGGCAAACTTGAAGTCGGTGCTTCCACAGGAAATTAGTGTGTTGTGGGAGATGGAAGATCAAAAGCAGCTAGCTGGCTGTGTGCCCAGAGACCCGAGTTCTTTGGGCACAGTGCTCAGAAAAAGTGATGTAACAGATTTTGAACATCGCAAATCAACAAGCTGTTTGTTATGTCTCCCCTCTGTGAAATGGGGACGCCTCTTTTTCCTTATTAGGTAGAGAGAGAAACAGAGAACCTGTGGTATGTTGAGATACCAGGCGAACGAGTAGTCTTTGGGGTACTGCAAGTCTGTGCCTTTATTGATGCTTTGCTGCATGCTTGAGTGCTCGGTGGGGGGCACCAATGCTTTTTTTTTGCTGGTGGGGGAGGGGATTGTTGCTGCACTGCTGCTTGTGCGTGGGAGGGGAGTTGGGGGGGCTTTGGGGTTCTAACATTTTACTGTCATTCATTCTCTGGGGCACTCTTCTGTTTTCGTGGATGGTTGCGATAAAAAAGAACTTCAGGATGTATATTGTGTACATTTCTCTGACATTAAATGTACCTTTGAAACCTTGAAAGTAATCATCTGAGGTTAGTCTAATCTCAGTGGCTGGGAAGATGTTGGAGTCAATAGTTAAGAATGTGGTTTCATGTTATTTGGAGGCACATGATAAAATAGGCTGTGTAGTCAGCAAGGTTTCCTTAAGGGAAAATATCACCAGACAAATCTGTTGGAATTCTTTGAAGAACTAACAAGTGGGATACACAGCGGAGAATCATTGGATGATGTGTACCTGCATTTTCAGGAGGCCTTTGAGAAGCATCACACACAGGGCTACTTAACGAGTTAAGAGCACATGGTATAACAGGAAAGGTACTAGCATTGATAGAGCGTTTGCTGACTGGTAGAAGGCAAAGAGTGGGAATAAAGGAAGCCTTTTCTGGTTGGCTGCAGCAACATTTTAAAACACACTTAGCAATAATAATAAACATAATATTAACTACTAATAAAGTACAGAATAATAATATACACAGCAATAATTTACCAATGTGCAATATTAATAACAAAATAATAAAACAGAGACTATTGTACTATGATGTGTGTTTTCCTGTTGCATAGAGATGAACTGTTGTATATGCTTATTGCATTTGATAGGAAAGATTTTCTCCAACAATCCTTGTGACAGCCCTGTGTAGATATGCTCAACGGTGGGGAGGGCTTTATCTGTGATGGACTGAGCCATATTCACTACTTTTTGTAGAACTTTGTAGTTATGCAGCCAGTCAATATAGTCTCCACCACACATCTATAGAAGTTTATAGAAGTTATAAACATCAAGCTGAATCTCCACAAACTCCTAAGAAAGCAGAGTCACTAATGCGCTTTCTTCATAATTGTACTTATCTGCAGGGCCCAGGGCAGGTCATCTGAAATGATAACACAGAGGAATTTGAAATTGCTGACTCTCTCCACCTCTGATTACCTGATGCAGACTGGCTCATGGATCTCAGGTATCCTCCTCCTGAAGTCAATAATCAGATCCTTGGTCTTGCAGATATTGAGTAAGAGGTTGTTGTAGCACTACTCAGCCAAATTTTTAATCTCCCTCTGATTTGTCAGGGCTACAGCTCAACATTCAATACCATCATCCCTTCCACACTAATCTTTAAGCTCCAAGACCTTGACCTCAATACCTCCTTCTGCATTTGGATTCTTGAGTTCCTCACTTGCAGACCCCAGTCAGTTCAGATTGGCAACATATCCTCCACGATCTCCATCAGTACGGGTGCACCACCAGGCTCTGTGCTTAGTCCCCTGCTCTACTCACTTTACACATGACATTGTGGCTCAGCACAGCTCAAATGCCATATTCAAGTTTGCTGATGACACCACTGTCACAGGCCAACTCAAAGGATATAGCAGGGAAATTGATAATCTGGCTGAGTGGTGTCATAACAACAACCTCTTACTCAATGTCAGCAAGACCATGGAATTTATTATAGACTTCAGGAAAAGGAAACCAGAGGTCCATGAGCCAGTCCCCATCAGAAAATCAGAGGTGAAGAGGGTCAGCAACTTAAAATTCTTGGGTGTTTTTATTTCAGAGGAACTGTCATGGCATGTAAGTGCTATTTCAAAGAAAGCACAGCAGCACCTCTACTTTCTTAGGAGTTTGCAAAGATTTGGCAACTAAGACTTTAACAAACTTCTATAGATGTGCAGTGGAGAGTATATTGACTGGCTCTGTCTACTTTTACCTCTCCTTCACTCCTTATATATCTGAAAAAACTTTTGGTATCATTTTTTGATATTATTAGCTAACTTACCTCAAATGTCATCTTTTCTCCCCTATGATTTTTTTTTTAGTTCCCTTCTATTGGTTTTAAAACATTTCCCAGTACTCTAACTCCCCACCACTTTTTTCTGTATTATCTGACTTCTCTTTTGCTTTTATGTTAGCTTTGACTTCCCTTTTCAGCCACGGTCACATGATTGTCCCTTTAGAATACTTCTTATTCATTGGGGTGGAGCTATCCTGTACTTTCCATATTGCTCCCAGAAACTGCAGCCACTGCTTTTCTGCTATCATCTGTTGCTGTTGGTATCCCCTTCCAATCAACTTTAGCCAGCTCCTCTCTCATGCCCCTGTAATTCCCTTACTCCACTGTAATACTGATACATCTGACTTTAGCTTTTCTCTCTCAAATTTCAGGGTGAATTATATCATATTATAAGACATAAGACATAGCATCACCATTGTTACCTAAGGGTTCCATAGAACCATAGAACACTACAGCACAGAAAACAGGCCATTCGGCCCTTCTAGTCTGTGCCGAAACTTTATTCCGCTAGTCCCATTGACCCACTTTTATGACACGCTTTTTCTATCTCCCGCTGGAATTTGTAAACCACATCTTCTTTTTGGAGGCCTGTAAATAACTCCCATCAGGATCTTCTTACCTTGCAGTTTCTTAACTCTACTCACAGGGTAGAGTAATAAAGTCAATTCAATTCAATTCAATTTAAGGGATTCTACATCTTCCGATCCTATGTCACCTTGTTTGAAATATTTGATTTCACTTTTTATCAGCAGAGTCTCTCCTCCTCCTCTGCTTACCCACCTGTCTGTCCTTACAATAAATTGTGCATCCTTGGATATTACGCTCCCAGCTCCGATTATCTTTTAGCCATGACTTTGCGATTCCCACAATGTCATACCTGCCAATTTCTAACTGTCTTACAAGATCATCTACCTTATTTCATATACTGTGTACATTCAGCTTTAACACATTCAGTCCTGTATTTGTCACCCTTTTCAATTTTGTCTCCCTGTTACACCACAACCCATCCTATTGACTGCAATTTTGCCCTATCATTTGCCTGTCCTTCCTTACAGTCTCACTATACACTACCTATGATTGTAAACTAACATCCCTATCCTCAGCCCTATCACTCTGGTTCCTATTCTCCTACAAAATTTGTTTAAACCCTTCTCAACAGCTCGAGCAATCCTGCCTGTAAAAATATTGGTACCCCTTGGGTTCAGATGTAGCACCTCCCATTTGTACAGGCCAAACCTTCCCCAGAAGAGATCCTAATGATCCAGAAATCTGAAACCCTGCCCCCTACACCAGTTCTTCATCCACACTTTCATCTGGCATGTCATTGTATTCTTTCCCTCACTATTGCATTGCATGTGCAGCAATTCAGAGATTGTTACCCTGGAGGTCCTGCTTCTGTGCTTTCTACCAAGCTCTCTATATTCTCTCTTTAGAATTTCCTCTCTTTTTCTTTCTATGTCATTGTCACCAGTACGTACCAAGACGTCTGGCTGCTCACCCTCCCCCTTTAGAATGATTCGAGATATCCCTGACCCTGGTACCTGGGAGGCAACGTACCATTAGTGTCTCTCTATCACATCCACAGACTTTCCTATCTATTTCTCTAACAATGGAATCTCCTGTCACCACAGTGCCAGCCAGACTCTGTGCCAGAGAACCAGTCATTGCAACTCCCCCCCTCCCCCCGTTCAGGTCTTCTCCCCAACAGTATCCAAAGTGATACATTTGTTATTGATGGGAAGGGCTATAGGAATACATTTAGTGGCTGCCTGTTTTCCATCCCTCTCCTGACATTCACCCATTCACCTGCATCCTGCAACCTAGCTCCCTGTAGCTCATATCTATCATTTCCCCAGTCTTCCATATGAGCCTAAGGTCATCGAGTTACAGCTCCAGTCCTTTAACATGTTCTTTAAGGAGCTGCAGCTCAGTTCACCTGGTGAAGACATGGTTATCCAGGAGGCTGGAGGTCTCCCAGGATTCCCACAATCCACACAAAGAACACAGCACAGCACCTAGAGCCAATCTTACACTCCTAGCTATAGACTTTCAGGTGAAGAATGAGCAAGAAAAAGCTTACCAGATACTTATGTTGCCCACACCTGGTGTTGTCCAAGCCTGTTGAGCAAAGCCAAAAGTCTCCCCATTCTGACACTGGCCCACTCCAGCAATGGCTGCTCCATTTGCCCTACCTTATTTTATTTCACCTAGCTAATGAATCCCAAACTCTGATTGGCTGCTGTTCAGGCTCTGAAAAAAAATGCTACAAAGCACTGATTTTTTAAGCTCTCTTCTGGACCTGTGTGAAGACACCTTTATTTTTCACCTTTTAACTATATGTTACCAAGGTCTGAAAAAGGATACAGTAGACTTTGTCCACGATAGTTGCAAACAACAACATAATAGACGACTTCATTATGAGACAAGAATTAACTTTTGCTGAAGTATCATCAACTTGGTGAAAGACACACTTTGGTCGACCTGAAACTTGTTCTTCCAGTGTAAGGAGTTGATTGTAAACGAACACTACAGAATGGCACAAAGTACAGTAGTACATGCTGAAGGGACACTGATGTTTGGTGCAGCAATTACAAAGGCTTTGTGGGGAAGGCCCGCAGTCTAATGTTCTGCTCTCACTGGACACTAGAAGGCTGGATTCTGTGTAACAACCTCTCGCATGCTTCAGGGATGTAGTCAAGAAACATGACCAGCACTGATGTACTGCCAGATAATGTATTAATTTGATGGAAGAATAAGTAATATATACTGATTTTATTTCCTATACTGTATATAATGTGAATAAAGTATATTTCAGAATTTAAAAATTAGTTGATCTGCAGAGTCTTAATCTGAATGAAATAAATTGTAGAAGCATGAAAAATGGGAAAATGGGAAGCTGCATTGAAACCCAAGGCAGCAAACAAGCAAAGAATAACATTTAAAGAATTAACAGATAGTTTGGAAGCAGCATCTATTCTTTTTAGGCAAAATAGTCGTGCTATCAAAAGTACTTTTGTTAGATCAAATAAAAAACACATAAATTTGACAAAAACAGTAATAAGCCTGTGGATCAGTAAATTCCAAATTTCAGCAAATGAGGACCAAGACATCATTAGGGAACAGGAAAGTGAAGAATAAGACTGATAAATTGGGAAACTACATTAAAAGGCATGACATACTTCAAAAGTAATATTGTATGCAAGTCTAATCCATCTAATGAAGGAAGGATACTGTATGCTGTACTTGCAATAGAAAAAATGCAGTGAAGTTTCACTGGATTTATTCTGGGAAAACTAGTTTGTTTCAAAATCCATGGAGAAGAGTACAGTCAACGTTTCAGGCTGAAACACTGACTGTACTCTTTTCCATAGATGCTGCCTGGCCTGCTGAGTTCCTCCAGTATTTTGTGCATGTTGTTTGGACTTCCAGCATCTGCAGATTTTCTCTTGTTTGTTCCAAAATGACAGATTAAGGAGTCTGTGCTTGGAGTCTTGGCAATCTCACTGAAATACATATTTTTTTTTTACAAAGTCTTGACAGAGTTGAGGTTTAGAATATAAAAGCAAGGAAGTAATGTTGAGACTTTATAAAACACTGGTGAAACCCCACTTGGAATATTATGAGCAGTTTTGGGACCCTTAGAAAGCATATTCCGAAACTGGAGAAGGTTCAAACGAGGTTCACGAAGATGATTCTACGATTGAACACGCAAACACGAGGAATTCTGCAGGTGCTGGAAATTCAAGCAACACACATCAAAGTTGCTGGTGAACGCAGCAGGCCAGGCAGCATCTCTAGGAAGAGGTACAGTCAACATTTAGGGCCGAGACCCTTCGTCAGGAGCTCTTCCTTCAGTTAGTCCTGACGAAGGGTCTTGGCCCGAAATGTCGACTGCACCTCTTCCTAGAGATGCTGCCTGGCCTGCTGCGTTCACCAGCAACTTTGATGTGTGTTGCTAGGATTGAACAGCTTGTCATATGAAGAGCATATGATGCCTTTGGGCTCGTATTCTCAAGAATTCAGAAGAATGAGGAGTGACCTCATTGAAAACTATTGAATGGTGAAAGTGGATGAGGAGAGGATGTTTCCTATGGTGGGGGAGTCTAAGACTTGAGGACACAGCCTCAGAATAGAGGGACATTCTTTTAGAACAGAGATTATGAGAAATTTCTTTAGCCAGAGAGTGGTGAATCTGTGGAATTCATTGCCACAGGAAACTGTGGAGACCAAGTCATGTATATTTAGGGAAGAAGTTGATAGATTCTTGAATGGTCAGGGCATAAAGAGATACAGGGGGTGGGGGGAGGCAGGGGATTGAGGCTGAGAGGAAAAATAGATCAGCCATGATGAGATGGTGGGGCAGACTTGATGGGTCAAATGGCCTAACTTTGCTTCTATATCCTATGGTCTTATGGTCTTATTCCAACCGCGATTTTGGAAACGGGGATTACTGACTCAAGATGAGAATTGGCTATTACGACTGATGATACAAATAAATATCTTCATCCAGCAACTGTAAAACTTTTGAATATTCTACAGATGAGGACTGTGAGGTTTCAGTTGCTTAGTATATTTGAGACAGAGACTGACATATTTTAAATTATCATGAAAATTAAGGAACATGGGATTACTACAAGAAAGTGAAGCTGAGTTAAAAGATTGACTATGATTTTACTGAATGACAGAGCAATTACAAACAATCATGTGCTCTAATCATGTTGCTATTCCTTATGTTCCATTGATATAGATTGTATCTATAAATATAGTCAAATTACACATATTAGTATGACATAGAATTTAATTGTTAACATTATTTAGCTTCTTCATTGCAAAATTACTTGAACGTAAGATTATCATAGTCACAAGAAAACAAGCATTTGTATGGGGCAGCAAGCAAAGATTATTGAAGCTATCAGTCTGTTAGATTATTTAAATCCATGTTCAATACTAACAGGATTCATAATTATCTTCCTTCAAATTCTTTCCAAATAGCTTGATGACTTAAGTGTTAAAAGTGAATGTCAAGTGCATGAACCAGGAACATTTAGTCAATGCACTTTCAAGAATTGATTCTAGTTTAAGGACTAAGAATACAAATTGTAGAAGATGACTTATCTTATTTGTTCAAACGCTGACACTGATTAATCCAAGTTCATGCAAAAGAATTCCAATCACAGTAAAAAGCCATTGTTCACCATGTGCTAGACTTGGTAAGTTCCAGTTAATCAAAAGTACTACTTAAACTAATGTCAGCCTAGGGGCTCTCTCAGTATTGTCATGATGTTGGCTCAGGTGCCCCTTTAGCTGCTTCGTTTTAGGGAATGCCTCAGGATCAAAGATTATTTGCTTCCATGCCAATTTTGTAGATTCTTAGTTGGGTAACAAAGCTAATATAAAAAATACAGATTCTTTCAGGTGGGCCATGGGTGGCTTGTGAAGTGGTGCACTCTTTCCACTGCTTACAGAGGACTTCTGCATGCTCCTGAGGCATGGACTCCCCTCCATTCATTCTGTCTACAGTTCCTACAGCTCTGGCAAAGACCTCTCCTACTCCTGTCATTTCATCTTCTCATACCACCCCCATTAAGCAGAAGATACAAAAGTATCAAAACAGCACCATCAAGCTCAAGGACAGGTTCTATGCTGTTATAAGACGCCAAAACAAAGCTTTTATACAACAAAGATGGACTCCTGCTCTATCAACCTACCTCGTCATGGCCCTTGCAGCTTATTTGTCAATCTACACTGCACTTACTCTGCAACTGTAACACTATATTCTGCATCATGTTATTGTTTTTCCCTTGGTAATACAGTACCTCTGTGTACTTATATTTGGAATAATCTGTCTGGATGCATGCAAAACAGTTTTTCACTGTACCTTGAGTATATTTGACAAGAATAAACCAATTACCCCTTTTATTAATTGACAAGGCTATATTGGCATAGAGAAGGTGATAGTGAATTTTAACACTAATTTCTCAGATATGAGAAGTATTTTACAGAGACTAAATGTGAACCTTTATGTCAGAGGACAATGTTGTACACTAGAAGTGACTTGACAATGGAGCATTGTTCAGCAAATGTAAGGCCCATCTACTTGTTTGGTTCAATTAATAAGTCAACTGATTAATCCAGTATCAACTGCAATTTGTAAAATTAAGTTAAAAAATCTAACCACTATTTCATACACAAAAAAACCCTCCTAAATTCACTGCTGAAAAATTCAGCTCTAATTTTTACGCAGATCTGCTCAGGACATCACAGACCATGTACAGAGAATTATCAACCCATGCAGTTGACATTACCTTGGTCATTGTAAACTGTCCCATGATTAGGCTAGGGTTAAACATAGAAACACAGAAAACCTACAGCACAATACAGGCCCTTCAGCCCACAGGGTTGTGCCGAACATGTCCCTACCTTAGAAATTACTAGGATTACCTATAGCCCTCTATTTTACTAAGCTCCATGTACCTATCTAAAAGTCTCTTAGAAGACCTTACCGTATCCACCTCCACCACCGTTGCCGGCAGCCCATTCCACGCACTCACTACTCCCTGAGTAAAAAACTTACCCCTGACATCTCCTCTGTACCTACACCCAAGCACCTTAAACCTGTGCCCTCTTGTGGCAGCAATTTCAGCCCTGGGAACAAGCCTCTGATGACCCACATGATCAATGCCTCTCATCATCTTATACTCCACTATCAGGTCACTTCTCATCCTCTGTCGCTCCAAGGAGAAAAGCTTGAGTTCACTCAACCTATTCTCATAATGCATGCTCCCCAATCCGGGCAACATCCTTGTAAATCTCCTCTGCACCCTTTCTATTGCTTCCACATCCTTCCTGCAGTGAGGCGACTAGAACTGAGCACAGTACTCCAAGTATGGTCTGACCAGGGTCCTACATAGCTGCAACGTTACCTCTTGGCTCCTAAATTCAATTCCATAATTGATGAAGGTCCATACACCGTATGCCTTTTTAACCACAGAATCAACCTGTGACTAGTGGGGTACTGCAAGGCTCAGTGCTGGGACCCCAGTTGTTTACAATATTCATTAATGACTTAGATGAGGGAATTAAATGCAGCATCTCCAAGTCTGCGGATGACACGAAGCTGGGCGGCAGTGTTTGCTGTGAGGAGGATGCTAAGAGGATGCAGGGTGACTTGGATAGGTTAGGTGAGTGGGCAAATTCATGACAGATGCAATTTAATGTGGATAAATGTGAGGTTATCCACTTTGATGGCAAAAACAGGAAAACAGATTATTATCTGAATGGTGGCCAATTAGGAAAAGGGGAGGTGCAACGAGACCTGGGTGTCATTATACACCAGTCATTGAAAGTGGGCATGTAGGTACAGCAGGCGAAGAAAAGGGTGAATGGTATGCTGGCATTCATAGCAAGAGAATTCGAGTACAGGAGCAGGGAGGTTCTACTGCAGTTGTACAAGGCCTTGGTGAGACCACACCTGAAGTATTGTGTGCAGTTTTGGTCCCCTAATCTGAGGAAAGACATCCTTGCCATAGAGGGAGTACAAAGAAGGTTCACCAGATTGATTCCTGGGATGGCAGGACTTTCATATGATGAAAGACTGGATCGACTAGGCTTATACTCGTTGGAATTTAGAAGATTGAGGGGGGATCTTATTGAAACATATAAAATCCTAAAGGGATTGGACAGGCTAGATGCAGGAAGATTGTTCCAGATGTTGGGGAAGTCCAGAACGAGGGGTCACAGTTTGAGGATAAAGGGGAAGCCTTTTGGGACTGAGATTAGGAAAAACTTCTTCACACAGAGAGTGGTGAATCTGTGGAATTCTCTGCCACAGGAAACAGTTGATGCCAGTTCATTGGCTATATTTAAGAGGGAGTTAGATATGGCCCTTGTGGCTAAAGGGATCAGGGGGTATGGGGGGAAGGCTGGTACAGGGTTCTGAGTTGGATGATCAGCCATGATCATACTGTATGGCAGTGCAGGCTCGAAGGGCCGAATGGCCTACTCCTGCACCTATTTTCTTTTTTTTTAATATAATTTTTATTAAATTTTCAAAAAGAATACATGAAAATATAAAATCTACCCCCCCCCCATATATAGTCCTACCTAAAAAGAAAGAAAGAGAAAAAAAAAGAACCGCCTGGTTATTGGAAGGTTTCCACATGCTCCATGGGATTCAAAATAAATTTGGTATAATTATTCGTTACTTTCCCCAAGTAACCAAAATCTTTATCAGAGCACTTAAATATGCCATCCTATCTTTTGTAAATAAGGGTGCCAAATATTCAAAAATGTTACATATTTATCTCTTAAATTATAAGTAATTTTTTCAAGTGGAATAGAACTAGCCATTTCATTATTCCAACGATCCATACTTAAATACGAATCAGATTGCCAAGTAACTGCTATAGTCTTCTTAGCTACTGCCAATGCAATTTTTATAAATTCTTTCTGATATTTATTCAATTTAAGTTTCGGTTTTATCCCTTCAATATCACCTAATAGAAATAATACAGGGTTATGTGGAAATTGAATTCCAATAATTTGTTCCAATAAGACTCTTAAATTTATCCAAAAGGGTTGAATTTTAAAACAAGACCAAGTAGAATGTAAAAAAGTACCAATTTCTTGATTAACACCGAAAACATTTATCAGATAGATTTGAATTTAATCTATTTATTTTTTGTGGTGTAATATATAATTGGTGTAAAAAATTATATTGTACTAATCTAAGTCGAACATTCTGCACCTATTTTCTATGTTTTAACCTGCTCAATTGCTTTGAGTCCTATGGACTTGGACCCCAAGATCCCTCTGATCCTCCACACTGCCAAGAGCCTTACCATTAATACTATATTTTGCCATCATATTTGACCTCCCAAAATGAACCACTTCACACTTATCTGGGTTGAACTCCATCTGCCACTTCTCAGCCTAGTTTTGCATCCTATCAATGTCCTGCTGTAACCTCCACACTATCTACAACACCTCCAACCTTTGTGTCATCAGCAAACTTACTAACCCATCTCTCCACTTCCTCATCCAGGTCATTTATAAAAATCACGAAGAGTAGGGGTCCCAGAACAGATCCCTGAGGTGTTCCACTGGTCACCGACCTCCATGCTGCTCTTCCTTCATCAATGTGTTTAGTCACATCCTCAAAAAAATTCAATCAGGCTCATAAAGCATGACCTGCCTTTCACAAAGCCATGCTGACTACTCCTAATCATATTATACCTCTCCAAATGTTCATAAATCCTGCCTCTCAGGATCTTCTCCATCAACTTACCAACCACTGAGGTAAGACTCACTGGTCTATAATTTCCTGGGCTATCTCTACTTTTTTTGAATAAAGGAACAACATCGGCAACCCTTCAATCCTCCAGAACCTCTCCCGTCCCTATAGATGATTCAAAGATCATCGCCAGAGGCTCAGCAATCTCTTCCCTCACCTCCCACAGTAGCCTGGGGTACATCTCATCCAGTCCTGGCAACTAATCCAACTTGATGCTTTCCAAAAGCTCCAGCACATCCTCTTTCTTAATATCGACATGCACAAGCTTTTCAGTCTGCTGCAAGTCATCACTACAACCACCAAGATCCTTTTCCACAGTGAATACTGAAGTAAAGTATTCATTAAGTATTTCTGCTATTTCCTCCAGTTCCATACACGCTTTCCCACTGTCGCACTTGATAGGTCCTATTCTTTCACGTCTTATTCTCTTGCTCTTCACATACTTGTAGAATGCCTTGGGGTTTTCCTTAATCCTCCCGCCAAAGCCTTCTCATGGCCCCTTCTGGCTCTCCTAACTTCCTTCTTAAGCTCCTTCCTGTTAGCCTTATAATCTTCTAGATCTCTAACATTACCTAGCTCTCTGAACCTTTTGCAAGCTTTTCTTTTCTTCTTGACTAGATTTATTACAGCCTTTGTACACCACGGTTCCCGTACCCTACCATAACTTCCCTGTCTCATTGGAACGTACCTATGCAGAACTCCACGCAAATATCCCCTGAATATTTGCCACATTTCTTCCGTACTTTTCCCTGAGTACATCTGTTTCCAATTTAAGCCTCCAATTTCCTGCCTGATAGCCTCATAATTCCCCTCACTCCAATTAAACGCTTTTCTAACTTGTCTGTTCCTATCTCTCTCCAATACTATTGTAAAGGAGATAGAATTATGATCACTATCTCCAAAATGCTCTCCCACTGAGAGATCTGACATCTGACCAAGCTCATTTCCCAATACCAAATCAAGTACAGCCTCTCCTCTTGTTGGCTTATCTACATATTGTGTCAAGAAACCTTCCTGAACACACCTAACAAATTCCACCCCATCTAAACCCCTTGCTCTAGGGAGATGCCAATCGATATTTGGGAAATTAAATTCTCCCATCACGACAACTCTGTTATTATTACACCTTTCCAGAATCTGTTTTCCTATCTGCTCCTCGATATCCCTGTTACTATTGGGAGGCCTATAAAAAACCCCCAGTAATTGACCCCTTCTTGTTCCTAACCTCCATCCACAGAGGCTCCATAGACAATCCCTCCATGGTGTCCAACTTTTCTGCAGCTGTGATACTATCTCTGATCAACAGTGCCATGCCTTCATCTCTTTTGTCTCCCTCCCTGTCCTTTCGGAAACGTCTAAAACATGGCACTTGAAGTAACCCTGAGCCATTCAAGTCTCTGTAATGGCCACCATATCATATCTCCAAGTACTGATCCACGCTCTAAGCTCATCCGCTTTGTTCACAACACTCCTTGCGTTAAAATAGACACATCTCAAACCTTCGGTCTGAGCGCGCCCCTTCTCTATCACCTGCCTATCCTCCCTCCCACACTATCTACAAACTTTCTCTATTTGTGAGCGAACCTCCTCTTCCCCAGCCTCTTCAGTTCAGTTCCCACCCCCCAACAATTCTAGTTTAAACTCTCCCCAGTAGCTTTAGCAAACCTCCCCACCAGGATATTGGTCCCCCTGGGATTCAAGTGCAACCCGTCCTTTTTGTATAGGTCACACCTGCCCCAAAAGAGGTCCCAATGATCCAGAAATCTGAATCCCTGCCCCCTGCTCCAATCCCCCAGCCACGCATCTATCCTCCACCTCATTCTATTCCTATTCTCACTGTCGCATGGCACAGGCAATAATCCCAAGATTACTACCTTTGCGGTCCTGCTTCTCAAATTCCTTCCTAACTCCATGTAGTCTTTTTCAGGACCTCTTCCCTTTTTCTACCTATGTCATTGGTACCAATATGTACCACAACCTCCGGCTGTTCTCCCTCCCACTGCAGGATATCTTGGAAATGATCTGAAACATCCCGGACCCTGGCACCTAGGAGGCAAACTACCATCCAAGTTTCTTTCCTGTGTCCATGGAATCACCTGTCTGACCCCCTAACTATACAGTCCCCTATCACTGCTGCCATTCTCTTCCTTTCCCTACCTTTCTGAGCCACAGGGCCAGACTCTGTGCCAGAGGCACAGCCACTGTCACTTCCCCCAGGTAGGCTGTCCCCCCCAGCAGTACTCAAACACGAGCACTTATTGTCAAGGGGTACAGCCACTGGGATACTCTCTAGTACCTGACTCTTCCTCTTCTCCTTCTTGACTGTGACCCATTTGTCTGTCTGCTGGTTAGGGGGTTAAGTCAGGGGTTAAGTCAGGGATTACTGGGTGGCGTGGCTTGAAGGACTGGAAGGGCCCTATTCCATGTTGTATCTCAATAAATAAATAAAATTAGCAAAACTTCTAAATACATCCTTAGTTTATGTGTTTGTTTTTTAAATTTAACTCCAGTGGGGGCCAGCTGGTGGTGCAATGACACCGGTGCTGGACCCAGGAGCGGAGGTTCCCGGGTTCAAAATCAGTCGGGTCCACTCCTGAGTACGCTTTCCATCCATGCCGGGTTGAGTGTCGATATCACAACTCGACTTCGTAAAATAAAGGGAAAAAACACTGCAAAAATATCTGTGTGAGGAGTGGTGCACCACACAGTGTCTCTCTTGCTCCGTGCCTTGTAAAAAGCCATGAAAAAGACATCATCACGGACACGCACAGACTCGCATGCACGCAGGCACATGCCAAAAAAAAATGTAACTCTAGTGTAATTTTGGTAAATCCACACTGAATTTCCTCTACTACCTGAACTACCTAGTATGAGGTGTTCAAAGATGCTAACAGCATTCCATGCCTGATCTAAGAAGAGTGTAACTGAGCTGCAGCAGAACTTCTAATCTCTTTTTCCTCCACAAAACCTTGAACATTTTGTAGCCTCCTAGATCTGTGGCCATCCTATGTGAAACTACCATTTGAATCCCAGTAGTCTCTTCTATATCCAGAGGATTAGTTGTTACTGCAGTACAGTCACACTGAATTAAAGCTCAACCATGATCTTGTTGAATGGCAGAACAAATGAGAAGCCAAGTGGCATTCTCCAGCTTTTTTAACTTCTGTTCTTATTCAGTTCTGGCCAAAAAAACAATAAAAAATTAAATCAACGCTAAAAATACATATAAAGCCAAGCTGCATATACAAAGAAATAAAAGAGAGCACCTACGCTCCGTCTACCAGAAAAAGTGGATACCTTGTATTCCGACCAGGTGGCCTCCAACCTGATGGCATGAACTTCGATTTCTCGAACTTCCAGTAATTGCAAACTCCACCCCCCCAACACCATTCCCCATTCCTATTTACCTCCCTCACCTCCTTACTTGTCCATCACCTCCCCCTTCCCTTTCTTCCATGGTCTTCTACACTCTCCTATCAGAATCCCCCTTCTCCAGCCCTATATCTCTTTCACCTATCAACTTCCCAGCTATTTACTTCACCTCTCCCCATCTCCCAGTTTGACCTATCACCTACCACCTTGTACTTCTTCCTCCCCTCCTCCGCCTTCTTACTCTGAATTCTCATCTTTTTTTCCAGTCCTGATGAAGGGTCTCAGACCAAAACATCGACTGTTTATTCTTTTCATAAATGCTGCCTGGCCTGCTAAGTTCCTCCAGAATTTTGTGTGTGTGGCTTGGATTTTCAGCATCTGCAGATTTTCTCGTGTTTGAAATAAAAAGGACTGCTCCAGGTTGTTACCAATCATCTGAAACCAAAATGTTAACTCTGCTCCTCTTTCTGCAGTTGCTATCATAACCTGCTGAGCACTTCTGGTATTTTTTTGTTTTATTTCAGATGTCCAGCATCTACATATTTCCACATTTCTATCTTCTGCACATTTTTGCATTTTAACTCAAGTAATAATTTCCCTTCTTAAGATATTCCTTCGGATATGCCCTTAATTTCGTAAATCCACGAGTTGTTTGTTATGTCTCCCCACCTTGCTGTGATACAGAGACATCTCCTTCTCCCTTATTAGGGAGAGAGAGAGACTAGTATGTCGAATACTGGGTGAACTGCAAGTCTGTGTCTTTGCTGATGCTTTGCTGCATGCTTAAGTGATCAGTGGTGGGTGCCGAAGCTTTTTTTTTGCTGGTGGGGGAAGGGGGATTGTTGCTTTGCTACTGCTTACGCATGGGAGGGGGGGAGCTGGGGGAGGGCTTTCAGGTTATAACATTTAACTGTCATTTGTTCTTTGGGGGGCACTCCTCTGTTTTCGTGGATGGTTGCGAAGAAAAAGTATTTCAGGATGTATACTGTATACATTTCTCTGACATTAAATGTACCTTTGAAACCTTTAATTCTATCCTATTTCTCCAATTTACATGTTACTTGTCAGCAACACCATTTAAAACCAGTTACAGTTTCCATGGTGTACAGTTGAAGATTGAAGGTCTTGAATCCCTATCACAAACACTGTTCTCACCATCAATTTTCTTGCTCTCCTCTGCAATTGATCCAGACATATTTCAGACCACAAATTCTATCCCACCTCCATCTTGTCCCAGGCTTTCTCCTTGTTCTCATTGCCTGTATCCCATCTTACTTTTTCTTAATAACTTAAAATTTATTTATCCTCAATAAAAGCAATTCAATTGAACTTTTAACTCTGTTTATCTTTATGCTGATGCTGCCTCCCCGCTTTATATTTCTGTACTTACTGTTTTTAATTTACTGCTAAGTTATGTATACAGTATGTATCTCTATGTATCAATTTGCCTATCGCACCAACAGGTCAACAGAGGACGCCATCTCCACGGCACTTCACTCTGCCCTGACCCACCTGGACAGCCCCAACACTCATGTCAGAATGCTGTTCATTGACCTTAGTTCGGCATTCAATACTGTGATCCCCTCCAAGCTGATCACCAAACTTCACCAGTTTGGTATCAGCTCATCCCTCTGTAATTGGACTTTGGACTTTCTGACTAACAGACCCCAATCAGTTAAGTTAGGCAATCTCTCCTCCTCCACTCTCACCCTGAACACCGGCGTGCCTCAAGGCTGTGTGCTGAGCCCTCTTCTGTACTCCCTTTTCACCTATGACTGCATTCCTGTACATGGTTCTAACTCCGTAATCAAGTTTGCAGACAACACCACGGTGGTTGGCCTCATCAGAGGGGATGACGAGATGGCCTACAGGGACAAGGTCCAGCACCTGGCCGTGCGGTGTGGCGACAACAACCTGGTCCTTAACACCCAGAAGACCAAGGAGATCATTGTGGACTTCAGGCATGCTAGGAACCACACTCATGTCCCCATCTACATCAACAGAGCTGTAGTGGAGCGTGTATCAAGCTTCAAATTCGTTGGTGTCCACATTTCTGAGGATCTCACCTGGTCCCTGAACTACTCCATCCTGACCAAAAAGGCACAACAGTGCCTTTATTTCCTGCGGAGCATCAAGAAAGCTCACCTGTGTCCCAGGATACTGACAGACTTTTACTGCTGTACCATTGAGAGCATACTCACCAACTGCATCTCAGTGTGGTATGGCAATTGTCTTGTATTGGACCGCAAAGCACTCCAGCGTGTGGTGGAAACTGCCCAGCGGATTATCCGCACCCAATTGCCAACCATTGAGAACATCTGCCATAAACGCTGCCTGGGCGAGGCGAAAAGCAGCCTCTGCTCCCACACCAGCAGGCACAGGAAGAGCTTCTTCCCTGAGGCTGTGACCCTGCTGAACCTCACATCACAGCGCTGAGCAGTATTGCACTCATAATGTACTGACTCAGTACTTTTATATTTGTGTGCTGTAGCACTTACGTTTTATTCACAGCTATTTTGTAAATAACACTATTCTTTGCATTTCTGGTCAGATGCTAACTGCATTTCATTGGCTTTGTATCTGTACTCGGCACAATGACAATAAAGTTGAATCTAATCTGATCTAATCTAATTTACCATATTTTCTGCTGTCATTTATGCCAATGTCTCTGGCCTTGCTCTTTCTACTTTCTATAAACTTGAGAGCAATTAAGTTTTAAATGGCAAGTCCTGTTCCATCATCACTGTCTAGGATTTGACTGCTTCTGGACTCTGGATAAGATTTTAAAGTTCCCACCCTTGCTTTTACTTCCTCCGTTGTCTTGTTCCCCTAGATTTTGCAAACTTCCTGAGTTCCACAGCCTTACAAAAAAACTGAACTCCTTCCATACTTTTCCACAACCCTAAACTGAGTTGTTCCAGCATTGGTAGATGTGGTTTCAACTGCTAAAATCCTAAGCTCCCAAATGCTCTCTCAAAACTTCCCACATCCTTACCTTTTACTTTATTTTATTTGGAGATACAGGATGGTGTAAGTGCATCCGGCCCTTCAAGCCTGGCCTCCCAGCAACCTCTGAATTAACCTTAAGCTCTTTGAGAGAATTGGCAATGACCAAGTAACCTACTAACTGGTACGTCTTTGGACTGTGGGAGGAAACCAGAACCCCGGATAAAACCCACACATTCCATGGGGAGGATGTAAAACTCCTTACAGAGGATGCATTCTTCCTCTAAAGGAAATTCAGGTCAGGTCAAAAAACTTGGATTTTATTCACAAGCTAATTACTAAGAAATCCACTTTACCCAAGTCTTCAACAATATTTACCATGAACTTCATTTATAACAGTCTGTCTACCAATATGACGAATTTCATGTAGTGAGAGTTTATGTTGTGACATTTGCTTTATTCATTTGTTTGAGGTTGAGTAGCAGTTGCCAGAACAGTCTTGGTGAGCAGCATGGTAGTACACGGAGCACAAATCTAGGGGATGTTGAGATTCTTGATTTTTGAGGAAGCTGTACTGATCCAGGCAAATGGAAAATATTCATTCTAATTTGTATTGTTGATGATAAAAATGCCTCTGTTTAGTCTGTCTTGTTAGAGATGATCATAGCACAGTACATTTGTAGCATAATTACTTGACACTTATCGGCCCAATTTGGCTTGCAGCTCTTCTTGGTTCAGCTGTATTTGCTGAAGAGCAAAAAATGGAATTAAACGACATCCAATCATCAAATAAACATTAGTGAACATCCTCGCCTCTGATCTTATGACATACATATGGATGTCAATAATTAAGCATAGATGATGGTTTAGCCAAGGACACCTCTCTGAGCAACTCTTTCAGCATTATCCAGAGGCTAAGCTAATTATGTGACAAGATTAAAAGAAGTATCCAATCTTCCACAGAAAAATGCTGTTTAGAAGTGTGTTCAGTCTATTGTTAGTTATCAAAAATGTCAACCTGAAGTTTAATCAAAATATTTGATTTTGAAATATTTGAAATTAGCATATTTTTCATCATTGTAGTCTATTTTAACATACCTATTTGATACATGTTAATCTCTAGAAAAGTGCAACTGGCAACTGAAGAAATACTCAATGTATGATAGAGTCATAGCACAGAAACAGGCATTTTGGTCGATCTAGTCCATGACAGCTTGATTTTCTGTCAAGTCCCATCTGCCTGCACCTGGACCATAGCCCTCCATACCCCTCCCATCTACGTACTTATCCAAACTTCTCTTAAATATTGCAGTAAAACCCGTATTCATCACTTCTAGTGGCAGCCTGCTCAATATTCGCACCATGCTCGGAGCAAAGATGTTCCCTCCTCAGGTTCCCCTTAAATATTTCATGTTTCACCCTTAACCTATGCTCTAGTCTCCCTCACTTTTGAGTGGAAAATGCCTGTATCTATCCACCCTATCAATATCCCTCATAATTTTGTATACCTCTCCTCATTCTCCCAGTCTCCAGGGAATAAACTCCTAACCTATTCAACCTATCCCTGTAACTCAGGTCTTCAAGTGCTGGCATCATCGATGTACATTTTTTCTGCACTCTTTCAAGCTTATTCCTGTAGGTAAATGATCAAAATTGTACACAATACTATAAATTTGGCCCCACCAATGTCTTATATAATTTCTACATAACATACTAATTCCTGCATTCAATGCCTTGATTTATGAAGACCATGTGCCAAAAGCTCTCTATACAACCCTGTCTACTGGTGATGTATAGATCATATATCTTCCAAGGATCATGTATCTTCCAAATGTGAGTAAATCCTACCTTCAAGAAACCTCTCCAACAATTTCTTTACCACTTACATGAGGCTCATTGGCCTATAATTTTCTGAATTATCCCTATGTCCCTTCTTAAATATAGCAATAACATTGACTATTCTCCAGTCCTCCAGGACCTCACCTGTGGCAAGCGAGGATACAAATACCTTTGACAAAGTCTAATAATCTTCTCTCTTGTCTCTGTAAATAACCTGATATTAATCCCTTCAGGCTCTGGGAAATATCCACATTAATGTTCTTCAAGAGACCCAACATAATCTCATTCTTGTTTCAAAATGCCTATTATGTCAAGGGGACATTGCTTTGTGGATCCAGAACTGGCTTGCCCTCAGAAGGCAAAGAGTGGTTGTACACAGGTCATATTCTGCATGGAGGTCGGTCACCAGTGGTGTGCCTCAGGGATCTGTTCTGGGACCCCTACTCTTCATGATTTTTATAAATGACCTGGATGAGGAAGTGGAGGGATGGGTTAGTAAGTTTGCTGATGACACAAAGGTTGGGGGCGTTGTGGATAGTGTGGAGGGCTGTCAGAGGTTACAGCGGGACATTGATAGGATGCAAAACTGGGCTGAGAAGTGGCAGATGGAGTTCAACCCAGATAAGTGTGAAGTGGTTCATTTTGGTAGGTCAAATATGATGGCAGAATATAGTATTAATGGTAAGACTCTTGGCAGTGTGGAGGATCAGAGGGACCTTGGGGTCTGAGTCCATAGGACGCTCAAAGCAGCTGCGCAGGTTGACGCTGTGGTTAAGAAGGCGTACGGTGTATTGACATTCATCAATCGTGGAACTGAATTTAGGAGCTGAGCATAGTTCCCTCTAAGCTGTGTGCGTGTGCACGCGCACTCACGTTTTTCAACCAGTGCGCAAAGGGAATTAATGTGTGCACAAAAAGTTAGTTACCTAAAATAATGTAGTAGTTAATAATTATACTTATTGAAAATAATCTTTCAGCTAACTGTTTCTGTTAACTAGTTAGTCAGTTTTTCAAATACAGGTTTCCCCCGCCACCCGAAGGTACAGCATTCCTATGAAACGGTTCGTAAGCCGGAATGTCGTAAAGCGAAGAAGCAATTACCATTTATTTATATGGGAAAATTTTGTGAGCGTTCGCAGACCCAAAAATCATCTACTAAATCATGCCAAATAACACAAATAACAGTAACATATAGTAAAAGCAGGAATGATATGATAAGTACACAGCCTATATAAAGTAGAAATACTTTTCCACAATTATTGCCGGCACTGTTCTCCGTAGTGAAAATCTCACGCAAGCGCTCTTGGCAGAAACACGGCGCAAGCGCTCTCCAGTAACCTTTAAGCGATGAAGCTGACAAATCATACCAAATAACACATAAAAATACACAGCCTATATAAAGTAGAAATAAGGTTATGTACAGTGTAGTATCACTTACGGGAATCAGGAAGACAGCGCAGAACACTCTGATGATGGTGTGTTAGGCTGAGTCGTCGGAGTTTGGGTGGTGCAGTGGCCCTCACCCTCCAGGCAGCGAACCGATACCGATTCACGAAGCATGCAGGCGTCCAGCGGTAGCCAGGAGGCACACAGCACATCTTTAAGAAAAAAGCCAAAATAAACATGCTAATTAATTAGGTGCCGCCCAGCACGTAATTGTCGGCCCAGATCAGAGACGATTGCTGATTGCATAACCTCTGATCTGGGCCGACATTTACATGCCCAGCGGCACCTAATTAATTAGCATGTTTATTTTGGCTTTTTTCTTAAAGATGTGCTGTGTGCCTCCCGGCTACCACTGCATTCTCCGCAGATCGGTATCTGTCCGCGGCCTGGGGGTTGGGGTGGTGGGACACTGGGGTGTCATCTCACCGTGGTCTGTTTCCATTAGGGCAGGCAGCTCATCTTCTCCTATGACTGCCCACCTCGATGTCGAAGGTCGAGGTTCATTGTCTGATGTGGCTGATGTGGAAGGCTTGCTTGACTGCTGAGCCTCGCGCATTTTTAGATCATATAGTTCTTTGTAAGCACTCAAACCATCTTGCAAATATCCCCTAAACTGACGTACCCTTTCAAAATTAAAGTCGTACTTTATCATTGCAGCGAAAATCTCACGCAGTCGCCTCACGTTCAGTTCCTGGATGACTTCACTTTCGCTACTGAATTCAGTTTCAATTGTTATCCTTTCCTCTTCCAATTGCATCAGCTCTTCATCTATCAGTTCTTGGTCATGGGATGCCAAAACCTCTTCAACATCATCTTCATCAACTTCCACAAGCCAAACTCACTTTGTCCTTACTTCGTTCATCACGATCGAAACACTTAATTATGTCTAGTTTTACGCTAAGTGTAACACCCTTACGAGCTCTTTCAGGCTTTTCTGATACCTTAGAACTCATCTTGCTAATGGCTGCTCACAGACATGTGTTTAAGCAATGCCGGCGAGAATGCAGTTCTGAATCCGGGGGAGAGCGCCTGCTGGGGGCGCGCGCTGATTTTTATTGCGTGCTGCTTTTTTTCGCGCGCTGTCTTTTCTCGTAACAGTGAAAATACCTTCTGTTAGTGAAAACAGGTACTAATGTAGGTCTTTCCTAACAGTGAGGTTTCGTAAAGCGAATGTTCAAAAAGCGGGGGACACCTGTACCACAATGCACGTCACTAATTTACATCACCTCACCTATCCTGTTCCAGTTTGTATGGCTGCATCACAGCGGTAGCCATGTTTGGCGGACAGTGTTCATATCGTAAAGTTTACTATGATCTGTTTCAAATCCGGTAGATAGCTTACTAAGTTTTTACTGGGAAAAATACTGATTCACTATGTTGAATTCAAAAGAAGTGAAGGGCGTGAAGCGCAAAAGAACTGCAAATTTGTTTAAAGTTGAATGGCTTAACAAAATAGTAGAAACTGCTACACCGAAAGCTCATGAGGTCATGAACATTCAGCTACGAGAAATATTTATGTATGATTCAGAAACTGGAGTTATCTGTTTGTATTGTCGTGATGCGAAAGTTGCTGGAGAATTTGCTAGTGGAAAGAAGTGAGATGATATTTGGAAACTTGACTTTTTGAAGCGTCATTTGGCAAGTAAATCGCATTTGGACGGGGTAGAAAAGCTCAGGCAACAGAACCCGTCATTACCCGTTACAGGAGTATTATGCATGTTACGGTTGAGTGCAGATGAGAGAGAGCGAAAATGATCAAGCCCAGAGGAGATCAAAGTTGAGGTACAAGAATGGTCAGCTTTTGATTTCTCTGCATATTGCAGATTGTGATTTCACATTTGGCGATGAACAAATTAATGTCTTATGTCTAAAATATCATGATTTTCAAGCTGAAGATATTATAATAGTTAGACAGTTTAATGATTTCAAATTTTCTGTGCAAGAAAAAATTAAATCCAAACCTATTTCAAACTTTGCTTAAATGGTGGCATTTGTACTTAAAAATGAACAGTTTTGTGACCTTGCACAGTTGATGGACATTGGGGGAACCTTTTTTGCATCTAGTGCGGACTGTGAGCGAGGTTTTAGCCTAATGAATCAACTCAAAAACAAGCTGAGAAACCATTTAGGTGAATGTCATTTGGATATGTTAATAAGAATCAAAAGCTATCAATGGGATGGAAGTTCTATTAGTCGAGATAGAGTTTACAAAGAATGGGTAAATGCCAAAGACAGGAGAGAGAAAAAATAACTGAATGACTTAAATATGATAAAAATTAAATATCTCCAACCTGATGGCATGAACTTGACTTCTCTAACTTCCCTTAATGCCCCTCCTCCCCTTTGTACCCTTATTTATTTATTATTATCATTATTATGATTTTTTTTCTTTCCCTTTTTATTCTCTCTTTTTTCTCCCTCTGTCCTTCTCACTATAACTCCTTGCCCATCCTCTGGGCTTCCCCCCTGCCCTTTTCTTTCTCCCTGGGCCTCCCGTCCCATGATCCTCTCCCTTCTCTAGCTTCGTATCCCTTTTGCCAATCAACTTTCCAGCTCTTGGCTCCATCCCTCCCCCTCCTGTCTTCTCCTAACATTTTGGGTCTCCCCCTCCCCCTCCCCCTCCCCCTCCCCCTCCCCCTCCCACTTTCAAATCTCTTACTATCTCTTCTTTCAGTTAGTCCTGACAAAGGGTCTCGGCCCGAAACGTCGACTATACCTCTTGCTAGAGATGCTGCTTCGCCTGCTGTGTTCACCAGAATTTTTTGTGTGTGTGACTTAAATATGTATGTTATTTTGTTGTTATTCTGTGCAGTTTTATGTCAAATATTTTGTAAACCTGCATAAACTGTCCCATGTGTGCATTCAGTGCACACGTACTTTGTCACAGGAAAAAACTTTGCACAACATAAGATTTTTGCGCACACTGACTGCTAAAAATTAGAGGGAGCATTGGAGATGAGAGGTAATGTTGCAGCTATATAGGACCCTGGTCAGACCCCACTTGGAGTACTGTGCTCAGTTCTGGTCGCCTCACTACAGGAAGGATGTGGAAACCATAGAAAAGGTGCAGAGGAGACTTACAAGGATGTTGCCTGGATTGGGGAGCATGCCTTATGAAAACAGGTTGAGTGAACTCGGCCTTTTCTCCTTGGAGCGACGGAAGATGAGAGGTGACCTGATAGAGGTGTATAAGATGCTGAGAGGCATTGATCGTATGGGTAGTCAGAGGCTTTATCCCAGGGCTGAAATGGCTGCCACAAGAGGGCACAGGTTTAAGGTGCTTGGGAGTAGGTATAGAGGAGATGTCGGGGGTAAGTTTTTTACGCAGAAAGTGGTGAGTGCATGGAATGGGCTGCCGGCAACAGTGGTTGAGGTGGTTACGATAGGGTCTTTTAAGAGACTTTTGGATAAGTACATGGAGCTTAGAAAAATAGAAGGCTATGGGTAATCCTAGTAATTCCTAAGGTAGGGACATGTTTGGCACAACTTTGTGGGCTGAAGGACCTGCAATGTGCTATAGATTTTCTATGTTTCTATATTAGGGTGGCTTACACTGATCTTAATATTCTCTATATCCCTCTCCTCAGTAATTCTAATGCTAAGTACTCATTTAGTACTTCACCGGCATCTTCTGACACCAAGCACAAATGCCCTCCTTTATCCCTGAATGGTCTTACCCTCTCCCTAGTTATCCTCTTGTTTTAAATGTACTGAAATAATGTCCTGGGGTTCTCTTTAACCGTCCCTGCCAAGGACATTTCTTCTCCCCTTTTAGCCCTTCTAATTTCTTTCTCCAGATTTTTTTTTATTTTTTTAATATTTCTCAAAGACCCTGTCTAAGATCAGCTTCCTAAACCTTACATGTACTTCCTTTTTAGTTTTGAGTAAATTTATAACCTTTCTCATCTTCCATGGTTCCCTTTTCTTACTGACTTTGTCCTTCTTTCTTACTGAATTCTGGCCAGAAGGTCTTTAAATCACTTCCACATGTCAGATGTGGACTAACCCAACAACAGCTGCTCCCAATTTACTTTCCCAAGCTCCTGCTTAATGATGCTGCAATTTGCCCAGCCCCAATGTAAAACTTTCCCTCCAGCTCCAGTCTTATTTTCATTCATAGCTAAGTATCAATCACTGTCTCTAATATGCTCTACCACTAAAACATTAGTCACCTAGTCAGGATCGTGTCCCAATACAAGATACAGTATGGCCCCTACTCCAGTTGAACTATCTACATACTGTTCAAGACACTCAAGCAAAGTCTGCCCATCCTATACTTGCACATCTGCTCCTCTATCTCTTGCTGGCTGTTAACATAGAACAGTACAGCACAGTACAAGCCCTTCAGCCCACAATGTTGCACCGACTTTTTAACCTACTCCAAAGATCAATCTAAACCTTCCCTCCTACATAGCCCTCCAGTCTTTCATTCATGTGTGTGTCTTAAGAGTTCAAAGTTCAAAGTAAATTTATTATCATAGTGCAAACTGTATATGTCACTGTATACAACCCTGAGATTCATTTTTTTCCGGGCATACTCAGTAAATCCAAGAACCATCATCGAATTAATGAAATACTGCACCCAACATTACGGACAAAAAATCAATATGCAAAAAACTGTGCGAATACAAAAGAAAATAATAAATAAACAAACAAACATTGAGAACATGAGATGAAGAGTCCTTGAAAGTGAGGCCATGGGTTGTGGAAACAGTTCAGCGATGGGGGCAAATGAAACTGTGTGACATTATCCCCACTGGTTCAAGAGCCTGATAGTTGAGGGGCAATAACTGTTCCTGAACCTAGTGGTATGAGTCCTGAGGCTTCTGTACCTTCTTCCTGATAGCAACAGTGACAAGAGAGCATGGACTGGGTGGTGAGGGTCCTCAATCATGGATGCTGTTTTCCTGTGTAGATGGTGGGAAGGGCTTTACTCATGATGGACTGCGCTGTATCCACTATTTGTTGTAGCATTTTCTGTTCAAGGGCATTGATGTTTCATACCAAGCCATGAAGCAACCATCAATATGTTCTCCACTACACATCTATAGAGTTCAGGGTTAACAACCCTGAATGGTAAGCAAAACAGGTATGGAAACAGCAATGAAGATCTTTCTACATCTGAATGGAATGAAATTCCTGAATCTCCACCTGGAAATTACACGAGTAACAATATGAAAACTGAGCTACTGACACAATGAAGCAAACCCTTCACTGTGATCGCCAGAGATGACGGACCTTCATTGCTGCCCAAAATGCCAGAGGCATAACAGGCAATAGAGAGTAGTGAGACACACCTATAGAAGTTCATCAAAGTTATAGATGTCATGCCGAATCTCTGCAGACCTCTAAGGAAGTAGAGGTGCTGCCTTGCTTTCTTCATAATTGTATTTACATACTGAGTCCAGGATAGGTCCTCTAAAATGATAACACAAAGAAATTTAAAGTTGTTGACCCTCTCCACCTCTGATCCCTCGAAGAGGGCTGGCTCACGGATCTCCATGTTCCTCCTCCTGAAGTCAATGATCAGCTCCTTGGTCTTGCTGACATTGAGTAAGAGTTGTTTGGCAGCAGTCAGCCAGAATTTCAATAATAAAGAGTTTCTTCAATGTCTCTAATGTATCAGCCTCTGCCAACACCACCAGCATTTCACACACTTACCACTCTGTGTAAAAAATCTCCTTTTGACAGTTCCCCTATACTTCCCTCTAATCTCCTTAAAATCATGCCCTCTTTCCCATTGCTGTACTCTATCCATGTCTCTATCAAGTCACACACATTAAAGTTGCTGGTGAACGCAGCAGGCCAGGCAGCATCTCTAGGAAGAGGTACAGTCGACGTTTCAGGCCGAGGCCCTTCATCAGGACTAACTGAAGGAAGAGCTAATAAGAGATTAGTTTACTCTTATATAGATAGATAGATATACTTTATTAATCCTAAGGGAAATTTGGTTTCGTTACAGCCACACCAACCAAGAATAGAGCGTAAATATAGCAAAACAAAAACCACCAACAAACAACAAAATGCAAACTATGCCAGATGGAAAATAAGTCCAGGACCAGTCTATTGGCTTAGGGTGTCTGTCCCTCCACGGGAGGTGCTGCACGTTCGATGGCCACAGGCAGGAACGACCTCCGGTGCCGCCAAGTGTTGTATCACGGTGGAATGTGGCCGAAGTCCAACAGTAAAAAGTTCAATATCCAGTCTGCAAACACGTTCCTCGATCGTAATATGCCCCGGATTGGACCATCCGTTGTTAACCAGATCAGTAAGCACCTAACTCCTTTACGCTTACCGCTCTCAGTGCACATCCGGTCAGCCGGAACGGTATTACCCACTGAACTCCTGTTCTCCATAAGTCCCTGTTGTCTCAACCCGGTCCTCTTTCCTTGACTTTGTGAACCCCCTCCGCATCCTCTGTGTGTTTTTCTCCGGATTTCAGCAGGGGTGTCCGCCGCTCTGCTCGCTAAACCAGCCAGCATTAGCTGGTTTCTGGAATACACAATGCAACCTTGCTTCTGTCCCGCGTGTTGGGATGTAACCATTTCCAGCGCTAAAAAAGACCCAAATAAAACTCTCTCTACCAGCATGTTAAAGAGGGTGCAGCTTCAACGTGTTACCGTGAGAAAAAAAATACAAAAAATAACGTAAATTAAAAAGTAAGAAGAGAGTAAGAATAGATCGGAACGGCTGTACCAGGCTGCATGCACAACCGGCGCATGCACACTAATAGCTCTTACTAGCTCTTCCTTCAGTTAGTCCTGACGAAGGGTCTCAGCCTGAAACGTCGACTGTACCTCTTCCTAGAGATGCTGCCTGACCTGCTGCGTTCACCAGCAACTTTGATGTGTGTTGCTTGAATTTCCAGCATCTGCAGAATTCCTGTTGTTTGCTCTATCAAGTCACCTGTCATTTTCCTTCACTCAAAGAGAAAAGCTCTAGCTTGCTCAACCTTTTCTCATAAGATGTGATCTCTAATCAAGAGAGAATCCGGCAAATCTTTTCTGAATATCCTCTTCTATTGAATGGGCTACAATGTAATCTCATCAGTGATTGCACTTTTCCTATTTTTGACCTCTATCCATATTTTCTCAGTGGATTGGCCCTCCAATAATGATGTAAATAATTATACTCTAGAGACATCTGTGAAATTAAAACTACAAAAAATTGAACACAAATTTGATAAGTGGCAAATTAATATGTTTCAAGACATGTTTCGTGCAGACATGCAGAACTAATGCCATTAGGCATCTTCACAGTTCACAATGAAACAATTTGGTTACAGGTAACAATAAGAAAAAAAATGAGTTTACTTAATCTACTTTTTTTTTTATCTTTCCTTGGGGTACACACTAGTGTATTGATCAAGCAGTTGTTTTAAAAATTTCCCCTTGATAAGGCTACTTTAAATAAGGGGTTTAGATAAATTTATGCACCAAATCATTTTCTTCAAACTGGACAAACCAGGAAATTCCTTTTTTTATGGTGCCAGATTATAAATTTAAAGAAATTTAGCTTTAAATGTTTATCTATGAGTTTAATTTTGTGAAGCTGGAACCTCTTTTGTTTTTTTTCTCACTATTTTAAATGCACGTGTATGTTTTGCACCTTGGCCGCCGAGGAAGGCGTCGTGTTTGGCTATGTCCATGTATGGTTGAATGATAACTAAACTTGATTTGATTTGGATGTCGCAATTAAAGCAGATCAAAGTTTTTAAGAATAAAGAATTTAATTCTGTCATGTCAATAACGGCATTGTATTCCATACCTTTTGTCATCCATGTGAGTAAAAAACTTCCATTTATTCTTGTGTTTCTAGGTAAAGCAAATGGCCATAATTGACTCAAACACGAGGAAGTCTGCAGATGCTGGAAAGTCAAGCAACACACACAAAATGCTGGTGGAACACAGCAAGCCAGGCAGCATCTATAGGAAGAAGTACAATCGACGTTTCGGGCCGAGACCCTTCGTTGGACTTCACTAGTCCTGACGAAGGGTCTCGGCCCGAAACGTTGACTGTACCTCTTCCTATAGATGCTGCCTGGCCTTCTGCGTTCCACCAGTATTTTGTGTGTGTGGCCATAATTGACTAGAACTTTTGGAAAAATTCTGGCATTCATCAGCACAGGCATCATTACATTGTACTAATGCCTAGCAGTGAAACCTGAACTTGGGGTTGTTCTTCAATTACACTAGGTGACCTACCACCAAATCCATACCAGGTGAGATTACTTCTATAGAGCATGTCGAGAAAGGCTGCATCCAAGCCTGGAATGGCAAACGCTCTGCTAGGACTGACAGAACTGAGTAAATACTGCCCAGTTCACCAAGGACTCACCGTTTCCTTCCATCAAATCCATCTTCCTGGTGCATTCCTTCAGGAAGGCTAATAATATCATTAAGAATGCCTGCCACTCTGGCCATTCTCTTTGTTCCCTTTGATCTTCTGGGATAAGATATAAAAGCTTCAAAGCCAGGATGACCAGATTCAAGAACAGCTTCTTCCCCACTACTACCTGATGTGATTCTGAACCAATCACATCTTTCACATCCCCTTCCCAGTGGCAGTCTTAGAAACTTAATTCTACCTCTCTCAGTTATTCCATTATTGCCACAAATCAGATTACTGCACAATCTTTACACTACTCTGTTGTTTTGCAATTACTGCTGTTTTTATCATTGTATTTATTATTGCCATGTGCACTGATTACTCTGTGGGCTGTATGCAAGTAAGGAAGTTCACCGCATTCTGGCATATCTGACAATAAACTAATCTGATCTGTTGGGATATGCAACAGTAATAATAAGACCACAAAAGATAGCAGCAGAATTATGCCATTTGGCTCATTGAGTCTGCTCCGCCATTTCATCATGTCCAATCCACTTTCCCTCTCAACCCCATCCTCCTGTCTTCTCCCCATAACCTTTCATGTTTTAACTAATCAAAACCCTATAACCTCCGCCTTAAATACATGCTGTCTGTTTCAGCGAGTCCCACAGATTCACCACCCTCTGGCTAAAGAAATTCCTCCTCATCTCTGTTCTAAATGGACATTCCTCTATTCTGAGGTTGTGCCCTCCAGTCCTGGACTCCACCACTATAGGAAAAATCCTCTCCACATCCACTCTATCTAGTCCTTTCAACATTTAATAGGTTTAAATGAGATCTCCCTTAAATTTTTCTAAATTCCAGCATTTACAGACCCAGAGCTATCAAATGCTCCTCATATGATAACCCTTTCATTCTTACAATCATTTAAATGAACCTCCTCTGAACCCTCTCCAATGTCAGCACATCCTTTCTTAGTTAAGGGGTCCAAAACCTCCTCATGTCGTTTAACCCACCAGCTGAAGTGGTGTACTGGGATATGCCACTTGGAGGCAGTTATGAAAGGTTTAGGAGATGGAAGAGGACTAGTGATGCTCGTCTACCCAACTAAGTAGACTGCAGCTGCCAAACATCACAGGTACTACCTCTATCCATAGACTTCTACACCTATAATACCATGGGCTCTTATCTTGCTAAGCAGCCTCACGTACGTTGTCAAAGGCCTTCTGAAACCCAAAATCTACCGATTCTCCATTGTCTATTGTGCTTGTTGAAACAATAGTCATTGTTCCTTTTTGCACCTTGTAGAACATTGAGCAGCAGTCTTGCCATTTCTGTAGCACTTGATTGCTTTTGTTTTATGAGGCCAAGTTGCTAGCTCGACGCTCAACCCAACACGGATGGAAAGCATTCAAGGAGCTGACTGGATTTGAACTGGGGACCATTTGCCTTGAAGTCTAATACTGATGCCACTACTCCACTGATTGGCTAAAACAATAGTGATTCATAGTGAGAATGAGGAGGTGATAGACAGGAGCTATAAGGAGGTGGTCACCCCTAGGTTGCGGGAGATGGGTAACTGGGTGATGGTCAGGGGAAGTAAGGGAAATGCACAGCTAATGCAGAGTACACCTGTTGCCAGTCCCCTCAATAATAAGTAGATAACTTTAGATACTATTGAGGGGGGACAACCTATCGGGAGAGAGCCACAGTGACCGGGTCTCTCACACTGAGTCTGGTACTTTGGTTCAAAAGAGTGGGGAGGTGAAGAAGACTGCGGCAGATTCTTTAGTCAGAGGAACAAAGATGAGGTTCTGTGGGCATGATAGAGACATCTGGATGGTATGTTGCCTCCCTGCTGCCAGAATCAGAGATGTCTTGGATCATGTCCATGGCATCCTCAAAGGTGAGTGCGAGCAGCCAGAAGTCTTGGTACATATTGGCACCAATAACATTGGTAGACAGGGTGAGGAAGTCCTGAAGTGGCATTTTAGGCAGAAAGCTGAGAAACAGGACCTTCATGGTAGTAATCTCTGGATTGCTGCCTGTGTCATGTGTCATGTGCCAGTGAGGGTAAGAATAGGATGAACTGGCAGGTGAATGCATGGCTGAGGAACTGATGCAGGGGCAGGGGTTTAGATTTATCGACCATTGGGATCTCTTCAGGGGAAGGTAAGACCCACACAAAAGGGATGAGTTACACCAAAATGGAGGGGGTCCAATATCCTTGCGGGCAGGTTGGCTAGAGTTGTTCAGGTAGGTTTAAACTAATTTGGCAGGGGAATGGGAACCAGAGTGGTGGTGCTGAAGATGAGATAGTTGGGGGTACAAACAGAGGCAATGTGTAGTGAGACTCCTAGCAAGGACAGGTTGATGATAGGGCAAAATTGCAGTCAACAGGGTGAGTTGTAAGATAAAATGCGGACAAAATCAAAAAGGGTGAATACATGACGGAGGGTGTTACATTTGAATTAGCACAGTATACAGAATAAGGTTGATGAACTTGTAGCACAGTTACAGATAAGCAAGTATAATGTTATAGGCATTACTGAATCAGGCTGAAAGAAGATTATAGCTAGGAGCTTAATGTCCAAGGATACACATTGTATTGAAAGGATAGGCAGGAAGGCAGATGAGGAGGGGTTGTTCTGTTGGTAAAAAATGAAATTAAGTCATTAGAAAGAGGTGACACAGGGTCAAAATGCGTTGAATCATTGTGGATAGAGCTAAGGAACTGCAAAGGTAAAGAGACACTGAAGGGAGTTATATACAGACCCCCAAACAGTAGTAAGGATGTGGTCTATAAGTTACAACAGGAGATAGAAAATGCATGCCAAAAGGGCAATGTTACAATAGTCACGGGGGATTTCAATATGAAGGTGGATTGGGAAAATCAGGTTGGTGCTGGATCCTAAGAGAGGCAATTTCTAGAATACCTACAAGAAGGCTTTTTAGAGCAGCTCATGGTTGAATCAATGAAGTGGTCAGCTACTCTGGATTGGGTGTTGTGCAATGAACTGAACTTGATTAGAGAGCTTAAGGTAAAAGAATTAGGGGCAAGTGATCATAATATGATTGATTTCACCCTGAACTTTGAGAAGGAGACGCTCTCTCTTCCTCCCACAGGCAGTCAGACTGCTAAATAGCTGCTCTACCTGACTCTGCTTTGGACACTTTTAACCTGCACTGGACACTTATAACTGATTTTAACTGACATGTGGCTGTTGTGTTTTACTATTTATTGTTATGTTTATTATTTAGAGTTGCGTTTGTTATGTTACGATTGCACTGCTCCTGAGAAACGCTGTCTCATTCTGCTCTGCAGAGCTGATGTACGGTTAGAATGACAATAAAGTTTTTTGAATCTTTGAATCTTTGAATCTAGAGTCAGATCTATTTACAGAGTAGTAAAGGGGATTACAGAGGCATGAGAAAGAAGCTGGCAGGAATTGATTGTAAAAGAACACTGGCAGGGATGACGGCAGCGCAGCAATGGCTGAATTTTCTAAACAATTCGGAAGGCACAGGATATATACATCCCAAAGAGGAAGAATTATTCTAAAGGCAAGATGACACAACCATGGCTAACAAGGGAAGTCAAAGCCAACATAAAAGCCAAAGAGAGGGCATAAAATACAGCAAAAATTGGTTGGAAGGTCTGAAGGTAGATAAGGTACCTGGATCACATGGTGTACACCCCTGAGTTCTGAAAGAAGTGGCTGAATAGATTGTGGAGGCATCAGTAATGATCTTTCAAGAATGGCTAGATTGTGGCATGGTCCCAGAAGAATGGAAAATTGCAAAAGTCACTCAACTCTTCAAGAAGGGAGAGTGGGACAAGAACAGAAGTTATTGGCCAGTTAGTCTGACCTCAGTGGTTGGGAGATATTGACTCATTATTAAGGATGAGATATCAAGGTATTTGGAGGAGCATGATAAACTAGGCCGTAGTCAGCATGGTTTCCTCAAGGAAAAATCTTGCCTGACAAATCTGTTGGAATTCTTTGAAGAAATAACAAGCAGGATAGACAAAGGAGATTCAGTTGATGTTTTATACTTGGAATTTCAAAAGGCCTTTGATAGGGTGCCATATATGAGGCTGCTTAACAAGCTATGAGCCCATGATGTTACAGGAAAGATTATAGCATGGACAAAGCAATGGCTGATTGAAAGGAGGCAGAGTGGGAATAAAGGGTGCCCTTTCTCATTGACTGCTGGTGAACAGTGATACTCCATGGAGGTGTGTGTTGGGACCAATTCTTCTTATGTTATAGGTTAACAATCTCGATGATGGAGTTGCTTGCTTTGTTGCAAAGTTTGCAGATAATACAAAGATAGGTGGAGGGGCAGATAGTCTTGAGAAAGTATAGAGACTGCAGAAGAACTTAGACAGATTAGGAGAATGGGCAAAGAAATGGCAGATAGATACAGTGTCAGGAAGTTTATGGTCAAGCACTTTAGTGGACGAAATGGAAGGGTTGACTATTTCCTAAATGGAGAGAAATTACAAAAATCTGAGGTGCAAAGGGATTTAGAGCATAAGATACAGGAGCAGAATTAGGCCATTTAATCCATTGAGTCTGCTCTGCATTTTCATCACGGCTGATCTAATTTTTCTCTGAGCCCCAGTCTCCTGCCTTCTCCCCCTGTCCTATCATGCCCTGAACAATCATGAATCTACCAACCTATGACTTAAATTTACAAAAAGACTTGGCCTCGACAGCTGCCTGTGGCAAAGAATTTCCCAGATTCGCCACTCTCTGGCTAAAGAATTTGCTCCTCATCTCCATTCTAAAAGGACGCCTCTCTATTCTAAGACTGTGTCCTTTGGTCTTGGACTCTCCACCATAGGAAATATTCTCTCCACATTCACTGTATCAAGGTCCTTCACCATTCTATAGATTTCAATGAGGTCACCCCTCATTCTCTGAATTCCAGTGAATACAGGCCCAGAAACATCAAACGTTCTTCATACGACAAGCCATTCAATCCCGGAATCATTTTTGTGAACCTCCTTTGAACCCTCTCCAGTTTTAGCACATGCTTTCTAAGATAAGGGGCCCAAACCTGCTCACAATACTTCAAGTGAGGTCTCACCAGTGCTTTATAAAGTTTCAACATTACATCCTTGCTTTTAAATACTAGTCCTCTTGAAATGAATGCTATCATTGCATTTACCTTCCTCACCACATACTCAACCTGCAACTTAACCTTTAGGGAATCCTGCACAAAGACTCCCAAGTCTAAATTCCATCATCTAAATCAGTGATATATAACATAAAAAAGATCGGCCCCAAAACAGCTCTGTGGAACACCACTAGTTTTTTTGTTTTTTCTCTCCATTTAGAAAATAATCAACCTTTTCATTTCTTCTACTAAAGTGCATAACCATACACTTCCCAACACTATTCCATGTGCTGTTTCTTTGCCCATTCTTCTCATTTGTCCTTCTGTAGCCTCTCTACTTCCTCAAGACTACCTGCCCCTCCAACTTTCTTCATATTGTCTGCAAACTTTGCAACAAAGCCTTCAATTCCATCATCTAAATCAGTGATATATAACATAAAAAAGATCGGTCCCAAAACAGCTCTGTGGAACACCACTAGTCACTGGCAGCCAGTCAGAAAAGGCGCCCTCATTATTCCCATTCTTTGTCTCCTGCCAAGCAGCCACTGCTTTATCCATGCTACAATCTTTCCTGTAATACCATGGGCTCATAGCTTGTTAAACAGCCTCATCTGTGACACCTTGTCAAAGGTCTTCTGAAAATCCAAGTACACAACATCAACCGATTCTCCTTTATCTATCCAACTTCTTACTTCTTCAAAGAATTCCAACAGCTTTGTCAGGCAAGATTTTCTCTTGAGGAAACCATGCTTACCACAGCCTATTTTATCATTGTGCAAGATTCCCTAAAGGTTAATTTGCAGGTTGAGTCTGTGATGAGAAAGGCTAATGCAATGTTAGCATTCATTTCAAGAGGATTGGAATATAAAAGCAATGATGTAATGTTGAAACTTTAAAAGGCACTGGTGAGGCCTCACTTGGAGTATTGTGAGCAGGTTTGGGCCCCTTATCTTAGAAAGGATGTGCTGAAATTGGAGAGAGTTCAAAGGAGGTTCACAAAAATATTTCCAAGATCAAACGGCTTGTCATATGAAGACCGTTTGACACTCTGGGCTTGTATTCACTGGGATTCAGAAGAATGAGGGCTGCCTTAATTGAAACCTATCAAATGGTGAAAGGTCTTGATAGAGTGGATATGGAGAGGATGTTTCCTATGGTGGGAGAGTCTAAAACCAGAGGACACATCCTCAGAATAGAGGGTGGTGTACCTGTGGAATTCATTGCCCCAGGCAACTGTGGAGGCCAAGTCTTTTTATTTAGGGAAAAGGTTGATAGATTCTTGATTGGTCAGGGCATGAAGAGATACAGGGAGTGGGGGGTGGGGGTGGAGGCAGGAGATTGGGACTGAGAAGAAAAATAAATCAGCCATGATGAAATGGCAGAGAACACTCGATAGGCCATATGGCTTAACTCCTATAGTTTATGGTCTTATGGTCTTACTTCAAAGATGAGCAACTGCAAAGGTCAAAATAAAGCATTAATTACAAATTTTCCATTAATTGACTTCAGTTAAATATTTTAATTGTTTGTAAGTGTTTAATTGTTCCATTAAAAAAATATTTTACATGCTTTAATTAGTTCATTGAATTTAAGTGTTTTTGGATGTTTCAGAATATCAGATATTCATAGGAGGCTAAAACTGGGTGTGGCTCTGATCCTTTGCAGCTCTGATCCTTCATGGCAAAACTTGTTCTAGCCTGCAAATGAGACAGAAATACATTGTCTCTATATCACTGAGAATCAGAATGGCTTTGGATATCAAGTCAATTCCAGTGAGTCTAGAAAAGATAAAGTAATGTTTCCCATGTGGGTCGGTGGCAAGCATACACACACAACACATTGCTGGCAACAATGTAGACATTGATACAAAAGTTGTATCAAAAACATGAAATTACTTTTGAATAGACAAATCTTCTTTCCTTAATAGTTTATCTTCACATGATAATTAACACTGCAGGTTTCATTCCAATACAATATGAACAGAAAATAATGATTACATCTTAAAAAAGTTTCTTCCAATTTAGGATCACTTCGTTATTCAGGTAATGTGCTTTTCAATAAACCCAGCAATAACACTCTACTACACACCTTGCATAATGAACATGGGAATTATTTTTAAGCCAGTGTCTGTGGCTGAACAAATAATCATCCAGGTATTTAGATTTTCATTCCTGCAAACTTGCTTAGCATAGAAATGGGACGTCGGCCCAGGAGAATGAGGTAATGTCTAGCTTTTAAGCCAAGCTGTGGAACTGGTAAGACAGTGCGAGTAAACATTGTCCTAAAGATGACAAAATTTATTTCAACTACAACTCAAATAAAGACTCAATTATACATTTACTTGTGCAGTTTCCTGCTTACATCAACTAACACAATTTTCATAATTTGTATCACGTAATTTCACATCACAATGAAATCACATCTACTGAAATACATAATTGAACTATTAAGTCTGGGAGACAATATGACATGAACATAATAAAAAGCTTGTTCTTTTTGGTTAATGCAAATATCAATATAAACATTTTTCAGTCCAAAAAAACATGCCCATTCTTGGTAGCATATGCTTTAAGCTTCATAAATTAATTTAATTGACAGTGGTAATGCAAGCTTAAATGATGACCATCATAAAAATTCAAAAACTTGCAATACTGGAAATATAAAATAAATACAGAAAATTATGGAAACATTCAGCTGGTCTATCAACATCTGTGGAAAGAGCAACCAAGTAAATAATTCAGATTAGAGCCTCTCTGTCACTAACATGAACAGGGATCATCTTAGCCAAAGTAGAAACAATTTTCATCAGATTCAGATAAATAGACAAGGACATATGGTTTCCAGTATTGATTACTGCATAGCTAAGAAAACAGAGTTAACAAAGGCTTTCTTGCTCTATTCCCCTCCCACCATCTCCTTTTCAGTTTAGAAGCTCAAGCCATTTATATAATACAAATGGTCTGAGGCCAAGATCAATTGATTGAGCAATATTTACAAATTTTTGCTTCAGATGACTAAGAATTGCTTTCTGCATTTGGCTGCCAATATATGTACTACATATGTTCTTTCAAAAGGCAGACTTCAATGATGGCAATGAATGCAAATTCAATGCCATCATCCCTTCAAAATAATCAATAAGCTTTGAGACCTTGGTCTTAATACCTCCTTGCCGATTTGGATCCTCAATTTCCTCACTTGCAGTCAATTCAGATCCCCATCACTGAGCACATCTACATGGAGTATTGTCACAGGAAAGAAGCATCCATCATTAGGGGCCCCCACCGCTGAGGACATGCTGTCTTCTCACTGCTGTAATCAGGAAGCTGGTACAGGAGCCTCAGAACTCACACCACCAGGTTCAGAGACAGTTATTAACCCTCAGCCATCAGGCTCTTGAACCAAAGGCAATAAGTTCACTCAACTTCACTTGCCCCATCATTGAAATGTTCCCACAACATATGGACTGAATTTCAAGAAATCTTTATTTCATGTTCTCAATATTTATTGCTTATTTATTTATTATAGTTTCTTTCTTTTTGTACAGTATTTGCACAGTTTGTTGTATTTTGCACACTGGCTGAATGTCCAAGTTAGAGCAGTCCTTCATTAATTCAATTATGGTTATTACTCCATTCTGATAACTTTAACAATAAATTTACTTTGAACTTTGAATTATTCAGAAATAAAAGTCATCACTCTCCAGCTACTATTTTATTGCAAAACAGAGGAGTTAAGAGGGTGTGAAGGGAAATTCCAGAAAGAAAGGTGGAGTGGGGGGAGAGTAATCTGATAGAGAGAGGGAGATGTATAATGGGAGAGATATAGAACATAGAATAGTACAGCACAGTACAGGCCCTTCGGCCCACAATGTAGTGCCGACCCTCAAACCCTGCCTCCCATATAACTCCCCACCTTAGATTCCTCCATATACCTGTCTAGTAGTCTCTTAAACTTCACTAGTGTATCTGCCTCCACCACTGACTCAGGCAGTGCATACCACGCACCAACCACGCTCTGAGTAAAAAACCTTTCTCTAATATCCCCCTTGAACTTCCCACCCCTTACCTTAAAGTCATGTCCTCTTGTATTGAGCAGTGGTGCCCTGGGGAAGAGGCACTGGCTATCCACTCTATCTATTCCTCTTATTATCTTGTACACCTCTATCATGTCTCCTCTCATCCTCCTTCTCTCCAAAGAGTAAAGCCCTAGCTCCCTTAATCTCTGATCATAATGCATACTTTCTAAACCAGACAGCATCCTGGTAAATCTCCTCTGTACCCTTTCCAATGCTTCCACATCCTTCCTATAGTGAGGTGGCCAGAACTGGACACAGTACTCCAAGTGTGGCCTAACCAGAGTTTTATAGAGCTGCATCATTACATCACGACTCTTAAACTCTATCCCTCGACTTATGAAAGCTAACACCCCATAAGCTTTCTTAACTACCCTATCCACCTGTGAGGCAACTTTCAGGGATCTGTGGACATGTACCCGAGATCCTTCTGCACCTCCACACTACCAAGTATCCTGCCATTTACTTTGTACTCTGCCTTGGAGTTTGTCCTTCCAAAGTGTACCACCTCACACTTCTCCGGGTTGAACTCCATCTGCCACTTCTCAGCCCACTTCTGCATCCTATCAATGTCTCTCTGCAATCTTTGACAATCCTCTACACTATCTACAACACCACCAACCTTTGTGTCGTCTGCAAACTTGCCAACCCACCCTTCTACCTCCACATCCAGGTCATTAATAAAAATCACGAAAAGTAGAGGTCCCAGAACAGATCCTTGTGGGACACCACTAGTCACAATCCTCCAATCTGAATGTACTCCCTCCAGCACCACCCTCTGCCCTCTGCAGGCAAGCCAATTCTGAATCCACCTGGCCAAACTTCCCTGGATCCCATGCCTTCTAACTTTCTGAATAAGCCTACCATGTGGAACCTTGTCAAATGCCTTACTAAAATCCATATAGATCACATCCACTGCACTACCCTCATCTATATGCCTGGTCACCTCCTCAAAGAACTCTATCAGGCTTGTTAGACACGATCTGCCCTTCACAAAGCCATGCTGACTGTCCCTGATCAGACCATGATTCTCTAAATGCCTATATATCCTATCTCTAAGAATCTTTTCCAACAGCTTTCCCACCACAGACGTAAGGCTCACTGGTCTATAATTACCTGGACTATCCCTACTACATTTTTTGAACAAGGGAACAACATTCGCCTCCCTCCAATCCTCTGGTACCATTCCCGTGGACAACGAGGACATAAAGATCCTAGCCAGAGGCTCAGCAATTTTTCTCTCGCCTCGTGGAGCAGCCTGGGAGGAGACAGGGTGTTGGCTCAGAGGTAGAGATCTGTGGGTAAACTGCCATTATGCCCTCAGTGGATGTGTTCTAGATTCCAAATGTATTCTGAATTCTTTTCTGCAAATTATTTTGATTTTCATTTATTTTCACCATATCCCTTCTCATGTTATTGAAATTGTCCTGGTTGGGGGATGGGGATGTGCAATTTGGCTGGATAATTTTTCCTCTTTCGGCACAATGGGATTGTGAAGAGTAGGTTATGATGTCTTATTTCAATAAGTAATTAATATAGCAAATAGAGGAATGCATTGTGTATTTTATTTATTTGGAATTTAGAAGTCATTTGATAAAATCCCTAACAAGAAATGAGTAGTTGAAATTAAACTCACAGAGTCGAAAATAAATTACTTCACTGGAAAGAAAACAGACAGGGGTAAGGAGACAAAAAGATGGCAAAATTGGGCAGGTACTCAAATTGGCAAGACATGTCTATTATGCCTTACTATTATTAAGAATACTTATAAAACTCAAATCATGCAAAAGAATGTTAGATATCCAAATTTGATTACGCCATAAAGATAAAAAGTCATTCTATGTAACACCTAGTAATGCAGCACAGAAACAGGCTATTTGGCCATCATAACCTATTTATGCCAATTCCTATACGAATCCCACTGTATACTACTACTAATAGACACAGTAAGATCAATTTAGTAGTTGATTAAATTACCCAACTGAATGGGTTTAGAACATGAGAGGAAACCAATCACTGGGATGATACCCATCCATTAGTCAGAGTACTACTACAACACAGGAACAGACCCTTCAGCCCATACATTCACAAAGAGAGTATGCTTGTGACACAGGCAATGTGAAGATTTGGATTGTGTTGTACAGGGGAAAGTAAAAATGTAATAATGTAATGAATAGGCAAAACTGGCAAATAGATTTCAATGCACGTAAGTAAGTGAGAATTACAAAGGAGAAAAGCTTTCCAAATTGCAAAAAAATGGAAATCCAAAGGCTTTGCCCAGTGATATATCAGGTGAAAAGTTCAGGATAAATTTATTATTAAAGTACACATTGTCACCCTATACAACCCTGAGATTCATTTTCCTGTAGGCATTCACAATGAAAAAACACACACAAGATGGACAAACAACAATGTGCAAAAGACAACAAACTGTACAATACAAAATGGAAATAAATAAATAACCAAAAAATATCAAGAACATGAGATGAAAAGTCCTTGACAGTGAGTCCATAAGCTGTGGGAACAGTGTAGTGTTGGAGCGAGTGAAGTTGAGTGATGTTATCCTTTATGGTTCAAGAGTCTGATCATTGAGGAGTAGTAACTCTTCTTTAACATGGTGGCATGAGTCCTGAAGCTCCTGTACTTTCTTCCTGATGGCAGCAGAGAGAAGACAGCACGATCTGGATGGTAGGGGTCCTTAATAATGGATGCTGCTTTCCAGGGACAGTGTTCCTTGTAGATATGCTCAAGGGTGGGGAGAACTTTCCCATGATGGACTGGGCTATATTGACTACTTCTTTTAGGCATTTTCATTCAAGGACATTTGTGTTTCCATACCAGGCAATGATGCAGCTAGTCATGCTACTCTCCACTGCACTTTTATAGTAGATCGTCAATTTTTAGAAGACATGACGAATTTTTGCAAACTTCAAAGAAAGTAGAGGTACTGCTGTGCTTTCTTTGTAAAGGCACTTATGTGCTGGACCCAATACAGATCCGCTGAAATGATAACACCAAGGAATTTAAAGTTGCTGACCCTATACACCTCTGATCCTTGATGAAAACAGGCTCATGGACCTCCAGTTTCCTCCTTCTGTAATCAATAATCATCTCCTTGGTCTTGCTGAAATTGATTGAGAGGTTCACTCAGCCAGATTACAATCTCCCTCTTATACACTGATTCATTACTACCTTTGAGTCAGTCAACAACAGTGGTGTTGTCAGCAAACTTAAATGCAGCATTGAAGCTGTGCTTAGCTTCATAGTCATGAGTATAAAGTGACTAGAGCAGAAGGGCTAAGTACACAGCCTTGTGGTGCACCTGAGCTAATGGTAATTGTAAAGGAGATGTTATGCCAATCCAAACAGACTGAGGAAAATGAGGATCCAGTTGCACATAATCTTGAGGGGTTGATAGTACTGAGTGCTGAATTGAGTGTTGACAGTGAGATCTTCACTATCTCGGTGTTCCAGGGTTGAGTGAAGAGCCAATGAGCTGGCATCTGCTATTGACCAGTTGTGTTGGTAGGCAAACCGTTCCATATGAACATTAGACATAGGAACAGAATTAGGCCATTCAGCCCATTGAGTCTGCTCCACCATTTCATCATGGCTGATGCCGGATCCCACTCAACCCCACACACCTGCCTTCTTGCCATATTCTTTGATGCCCTGACCGATCAGGAAACACACAACTTCCACTTTAAATGAACACAGACTTGGCCTCCACCACAGTCTCTGGCAGAGAAATCCACAGATTCACTACTCTCTGGCTAAAAAAATTCCTCCTTGACTCTGTTCTAAAAGCTTGTCCCTCAATTTTGAGGCTGTGCCCTCTAGCTTGGATACCCCCACCACAGGAACCATTCTAGCCACATCCACCCTATCTGGTCCTTTCAACATTCATTAGGTTTCAATGAGATCCCTACGCATTCTTCTGAATTCCAGTGAGTACAGGTCCAAAGATGCCAAATACTCCGCATATGTTAACCGCTTCATTCCCAGAATCATTCAAGGGAACCAACTCTGGACTCTCTCCAATGACAACACATCGTTTTTCTGAGATATGGAGCATTGTAGGAAGTCATTCCTGCCTGTGGCCATCAAACTTTACAACTCCTCCCTTGGAGAGGCAGACATCCTGAGCCAATAGGCTGGTCCTGGACTTATTTCATAATTTACTGGCATAATTTACATATTACTATTTAACTATTTATGGTTCTATTACTATTTATCATTTATGGAGCAACTGTAACAAAAACCAATTTCCCCCAAGATTAATAAAGTATGACTATGACTATGTTCTATCCCCCTTGAAATAAAAGCCAACATTGCATTTGCCTTCTTTACCACAGACTCAACTTGTAAATTAACCTTCTGGGAGTCTTGCAAAAGGACTCCTAAGTCCCTCCGTATATCTGATGTTTGAACCTTCTTCCCATTTAGATAACAGTCCACACTATTGTTCCTTTTGCCAAAGTACGCTATCATACATTGCCCAGCACTGTATTCCATCTGTCACTATCTTGCCCATTCTTCCAATTTGTCTAAGTCCTGCTGGAACCACGTTGCTTCCTCAGCACCACCTACTTCTCCACCTATTTTTATATCATCCACAAACTTTGCCACAAAGCTGTCAACTCCATTATCCAAATCACAGATAAACAATATGAAAAATCTCTGAGGAACACCACCTGTCACTGGCAGCCAAACAGAACAGGCCTCCTTTTATTCCCATTTACTGACTCCTGCCTGTCAGCCATTCCTCCATCCATGCCAATATCTTTCCTGTAATGCTACAGGATTTTATCTTGTTAAGCAACCTCATGTACCCAACCAAATACCTTCTGAAAATCCAAGTAATTGACATCCACTGCCTTTCTTTTGTCCACCCTGCTTGTTACTTCCTTGAAGAACTCTAGCAGATCCGTCAGGCAAGATTTTCCTTTACAGAAACCATGCTGACTTTGACTTATTTTATCATTAGTCTCCAAGTACGCCAAAACCTCATCCCTTAAGAATAGACTCCAACACTTTCACAGCCTCTGAGGTTAGGCTAATTGGCCTATAATTTCTTTTCTTTTGGAGTTACATTTGCAATCTTCCAGTCCTCTGGAACCATACCAGAATCAAGTGATTCTTGAAAGATCATGACCAATGCATCCGTTATCTCTTCAGCAACCTCTCTCAAGACTCTGGGATATAGTCCATCTGGTCCAGGTGACATCCATCTTAAGACCTTTGAGGTTGCCTAGCACTTTTTCCTTTTCCTTTTTTTTAGATTATGAGGACACTCAGTCCTCGTTTATTGTCACTTATTGTCACTTGTTAAGAGATTTTACTAGCTCTTTTTTTAGTTAGTCCTGACGAAGGGTCTCGGCCCGAAACGTCGACTGTAGCTCTTCCTAGAGATGCTGCCTGGCCTGCTGCGTTCACCAGCAACTTTGATGTGTGTTATGTACGGCACCTTACTTGACAAATAACAGACATCACCACCGGAAAGGCCACTGTGAGCTGCGTTGCGCCGCCATCTTCTCCTCCTGCCTATTGTATTAGTATTAGCAATGGCACTCACTCCTGTTCCCTGACACTTACTGACCTCTGGCACACTGCTAGTGTCTTCCACAGTGAAGACAGATGAAAAGTATCCATTAAATTCATCTGTCATTTCTTTGTCCCCCATTACTACCTCACCAGCATCATTTTCCAGTGGTCTAATATCAACTCTCACCTCCCTTTTATTCTATATATAACTGAAAAAACTTTTAGTATCCTGCATTATATTTTTGGCTAGTTTGCCTTCATATTTCATCTTTTCCCTTCTTATAGCTTTATTAGTTGCCTTTTGATGGATTTTAAAAGCTTCCCAATCACCCAAGTCGCTCCTCAGATAAGAATTGATATGTTTCATCAACAACCTCTGAAAGAAAGCAAGTAAAGAAACAAAAATGCTAACAGAATGAAGGCTTCAGCAACTAGAGTTTTTTTTTAATCTATTATGTTTATATAAAGTAGAGATAGCCCAGGAAATTATAGACCAGTGAGTCTTACTTCAGTGGTTGGTAAGTTGATGGAGAAGATCCTGAGAGGCAGGATTTATGAACATTTGGAGAGGTATAATATGATTAGGAATAGTCAAAGGCAGGTCGTGCCTTACGAGCCTGATTGAATTTTTTGAAGATGTGACCAAACACGTTGATGAAGGTAGAGCAGTAGATGTAGTGTATATAGATTTCAACAAGGCATTTGACAAGGTACCCCATGCAAGGCTTATTGAGAAAGTTAGGAGGCATGAGATCCAAGGGGACATTGCTTTGTGGATCCAGAACTGGCTTGCCAACAGAAGGCAAAGAGTGGTTGTAGAGGGGTCATATTCTGCATGGAGGTTGGTCACCAGTGGTGTACCTCAGAGATCCGTTTGGGACCCCTACTCTTCATGATTTTTATAAATGACCTAGATGAAGAAGTAGAGGGATTGGTTAGTAAATTTGCTGATGACACAAAGGTTGGAGGTATTGTGGATAGTGTGGAGGGCCGTCAGAGGTTACAGTGGGACATTGAGAGGATGCAAAACTGGGCTGAGAGGTGGCTGGATTTCAACCCAGATAAGTGTGAGGTGGTTCATTTTGGTAGGTCAAATATGATGGCAGAAAGTAGTAGAAGACTCTTGGCAGTGTGGAGGATCAGAGGGACCCTGGGGTCCAGATCCATAGGATACTCAAAGCTGCTGCGCAGGTTGACTTTGTGGTTAAGAAAGCATATGGTGCATTGGCCTTCATCAATCATGGGATTGGGTTTAGGAGCCGAGAGGTAATGTTGCAGCTATATAGGACCCTAGTCAGGCCCCACTTGGAGTACTGTGCTCAGTTCTGATCGCCACATTATAGGAAGGATGTGGAAACCATAGAAAGGGTGCAGAGGTGATTTTCAAGGATATTGCCTGGAATGAGGAGCATGCCATATGAGAATAGGTAGAGTGAACTCGGCCTTTCTTCCTTGGAGCGACAGAGGATGACAGGTGACCTGAAAGAGGTGTATAAGATAATGAGAGGCATTGATCATGTGGGTAGTTAGAGGCTTTTTCCCAGGGCTGGAATGGCTAGCACAAGAGGGCACAGTTTTAAGGTGCTTGGAAGTAGGTACAGAGGAGATGTCAGGGAAGTTTTTTTACGCAGAGAGTGGTGAGTGCGTGGAATGGGTGGTGGAGGTAGATACGATAGGGTCTTTTAAGATACTCCTGGACAGATACATGGAGCTCAGTAAAATAGAGGGCTATGGGTAACCGTAGGTAATTTCTAAGGTAAGGACATGTTCGGCACAGCTTTGGGGGCCAAATGGCCTGTATTATGCTGTAGGTTTTCTATGTTTCTGTCTTTCTAAAGAACTGGTAATCCAACTATGGGTAATTCAATTTCAATTCAATTGTCATTCAGCCATATGCATATCTACCATGAAACAAAACAACGTTCCTCTGGACCAAGGTGCACAACACAATACACTTAACTCACACAAAACACAAAGTAATATTACTACAAATAAATTAACAATTAATAAGATGCATTTATGACATTCTATTACAAGAATCTGCAATGATTTTTGCCTTTAGACATTAGACAATATAAATAAGAAGCAGAATTAAGCCATTTGGCCTAGTTAAAGAGAATGTGATGACGTTGGATGAGTTACAAAGTAGATTTATGAGAATTATCTCCAGTCATGATGTTGCATTATTAGACGCCTGTATCACCTCAAGGCACATTCTTATAAACTTAATGGAGACTATCCTTCGAGCCAGGAATCACTGAAGGTAACAGCAGCAAATGCCACCCGGATTTCAATCTTTTAGAGTTTAAAGAAAAAAGATCATGACAATTAAAACAACAACACATGAAGCTCAAGAAATACAAAGAAAAAGGTAGAAATCATCATAGAAAGATCATATAATGATTACTTTTGTCTGGGAAACCATCTGCTGCAAAAGGACAAGTTTACAATATTGACCAGATTCACTAATTTTGAATTGTGATGGTCAAAATTATTAATAACAGTGGGGCTTGCTCCTCCTTAAACTTTGATAAGACCCACAAACCACAAAATACTGAAAGAAAATTGGGAAAGCATAGTACAAACACATACTATGAGACTTGACTCCTGTTACAAAAAAGTTGGTGATGTCTTCCATTTATCAGTAGAGAGCAGTATTCCAATCTCTGGGAAATACAAAAAGGATAGATACCACAGAAAAATCCTGACTGTGCAAGTAAAAATTGAGGAATATTTAATGACAAGAAGCAATTTTCTGAGTCTTAACAATTTTTTACCTCATCCAAGAAAACTAATCTACTCCATATTTAGAAAATATAAGAAATAGCATTCTGAAGCAAGATTTGCCTTCCTTCAAAAAATGCGTGACTTGTATAATTCAGAATGTCTTCAAAACATGGTGCAAGATTACCTAAACAAAACAGACATTAAAGTTTTCTAAAAGGTACTTTTTCTCAAAACGACTTTCTGCCCCAGAAGATAACATAGAAGATAACAACTTCTAATTCTGTGAAAGCTTGAACAGAAGTGAAAATCTCAAATTGCAGTAAAATACCATATTTTGCTTTGCAAAACTTTCTCCTGAAACTATGAAATCATGCCTCAACTGATTTTACCCAAAATTCATTTTGGCTACAGGAAAACAAATTTTCTGAAAGGTGACACATTTACTTTTTCATTTAGAACAGGGATTCCCAACCTTCTTTTATGCCATGGACCCCAACCATTAACAGTCCACAGACCTCAGTTTGGGAACCCCTGATTTAGAACTATGCTATTCATAACACATCAAATACTTTGACACTTAAGATACCTGCAATTAAAATCTAACAACACAACTGCTTTGTCACACAGAATTCATATGCAAATTCAAAGTATGTATCAAAACAGAAGACAAAATAATTGTGAATACATGTTTTTACTCAAAGCTCAAAATGTATATTCACATATGCTTTATACCTTACATATATATCAATAATCTTCCACTAAAATTTTAATGCCTTATTTCTTAAATAATCATTGGTTCTCATTTTTTAGTAGACAATGATTATAACCTGCCACATTACTAGCGTTCAGAATTTAAACCACCAAGTCCTTCTTAACAGATAAATTCAACCATATGCAAAGCAGGATTATTGATAATATGCGGTAGTGAATGCAGGAAAAGAAAATAATTTCATGTATCAGCTATTTTATTTATCTTCCCCTCTTTCGTACCTAATGCCTAATGCTGAAACACATTTGTCCTCCTTGTAGTGAGACTCATAAAGTATTTTTAAAAAAAACAGCCCCTAAGCTGTGTGCCAGGGCAATGAGAGATAAGTAAGGCACTGGTATGAAGAGTTTTATAAAATTGTGTGGTAGTTATTCGGGTCATCATGCCTGTGCTGGTTCTTTGAAATAGCTACATTATCAAATCTGGTTCTGCACCTTATTCCTTTCCCTTAACCTTCCAAATCTTCAAGTATATGTTCAATCTCCTTTTGAAAAAGTTATTTGTAATTGGATAACTTTGTATATTCACATAGTACATTCTAAGTTTTAACAATTTCCTGGGGTGGGGTGGGGTAAAAAGCTTCTTTTCCCTTCTTGTTAAAACAGAACTATACATGTTACAAACTAGTAGGGAATGCTGCCTCTCCCGACTGCTCTGCCATTCAATAAGACTGGGTACTACTGTGCCTCATCTACTTTTCTGTTTAATTTCCACATTATTTAACTATTCTCATTTCTACTTATTTGACAAATTACCTCAAATCTAAGGACTGTGGCTTACAGTCTGTCTGAAAGAGGAAACAGATTGATTCTGCCTATATGCACTGTGTGATAATGCAGAAATACAGAAGGACCACAAGAAGATGAAGTCCCCTTAATTATTAATTCCCTAACAACCTGTCAGTGGGTGTTAAGTATTAATCAGCTGAATTATTTCCATTCTGAACAAGTAGATCAAAACAAATTTGATGCAACTACATAAATTTCTGTAGCCTATGCTGTAAAATGTTTCATTGAAATACTATCCATATGAATAATAGGTTTTGACTTAACCCATGGCCAACACATAGGCTACTCTTAACTCATGTTGAAGTTTTTCTCACATTGCAAACAGGTAATTGACTTGACTACCTTAAACTAACTCCATTTGTATATAAGACCATTAGACCATAAAATATACGAGCAGAATTAGGCCATTTGGCCCATTGAGTTTGCTCCACATTTCATCATCGCTGATCCATTTCCCTCTCAGCCCCAATCTCCTGCCTTCTCCCTGTATCTCTTCATGCCATGACTAATCAAGAATGTATCAACCTCTGCCTTACATATACCCACTGACTTTGCATCCATAGCTGCCTGTGGCAACAAATTCCACAAATCCACCACTCTCTAGCTAAAGAAATTTCTCCTCATCTCCGTTTCAAATGGACGTCTCTCTATTCTGAGGCTGTGTCCTCTGGTCTTAGACTCCACCACCAAAGGAAACATTTTTTTCACATCCACTCTATCGAGGCTTTTCAACATTCAATAGGTTTCAAGGAGATCCCCACTCATTCTTCTGAATTTCAGTAAGTACAGGCCCAGAGCCATCAAATGCTCCTCTTATGATAAGCCTTTCAATCCCAGAATCATTTTTGTGAGCCTCCTTTGAATCCTCTCCAATGTCAACACATCCTTTCTTAGATAAAGGGCCCAGAACTGCTCAGAATACTCTAAATGGGGCCACACCAGTGCTTCATAAAGCCTCCAAATTGCATCCTGCTTTGGTATTCTAGTCCTCTAGAAATGAATGTTAACATTGCATTTGCCTTCCTCACCACTGACTCAGCCTGTAAATCAACCTTTAGGGAATCCTGCATGAGGACTCCCAAGACCCTTTGCACATCAGATTTTTGAATTTTTTCTCCATTTTAAAAGTATTTTTCTCTTTTATTTCTTCTACCAAAATGCATGACCATACACTTTGTGACACTGTATTACATCTGCCACTTCTCTGCCCATTCTCCTAAGCTGTCTAAGCTCTTCCATAGACACTTTGCTTCCTCAACATTACATGTCCCTCAACCTATCTTTGCATCATCTGCAAGCTTGCCCACAAAGCCAACAATTTCAATATAACATAAAAAGCAGTCATAACACAGACCCCTGTGGAACACCACTAATCACCGACAGCCAACGAGAAAGGGCTCCCTTTGTCCCAACATATTGCCTTCTGTCAATCAACCAGTGCTATATCCATGCTAGAATCTTTCCTGCAATACCATGGACTCCTAACTTGTTAAGCAGCCTCATGTGTAGCATCTTGTTAAAGGCCTTCTGAAAATCCAAGAACACAACATCCACCAATTTTCCTTTGTCAAGCCCTCTTGTTATTTCTTTAAATAATTTATTTGTCAGGCAAGATTTTCCCTTAAGTAAACTATGCTGACTTTGGCATATTTTATCATGTGCCTCCAAGTAGCCTGAAACCTCTTCCTTAACAATTGACTCCAACAACTGACTAACTGGTCTATACTTTTCTTTCTTCTACCTCTCTCCCTTCTTGAAGAAAGGAGTGATATTTACAGTTTTCCAGTGAAACAGAACCATAACAGGATACATTGATTCTTGAAAGATTATTACTAATGCCTCCACAATCTCTTCAGCCACCTCTTTCAAACACTGGAGCGTAGACCACCTGGTCCAGGTGAATTATCTACCTTCAGCTCTTTCTGATTCCTGAGCACCATATGCCTGGTAATGGCAACATCATACACTTCTGACACCTGACACTCAGGAACATCCACTATACTGCTAGTGTCTTAAAACAATGAAGACTGATGCAAAATACTTATTCAGTTCATCTGCCATTTCCCTGTCCCCCATTACTACCTCCAGAGCATCAGTTTCCAGTGGTCCGATATCTACTCTCACCTCTCTTTTACACCTTTATAATATTGGGAGAAACTTTTGGTATCCTATTCAATACAATTAGCTAGCTTACCTTCGTATTCCTACTTTTCCTTCTTTATGATCACAATATGATTGAGTTCAACTTGAAATTTGATAGGGAGAAAGTAAAATCTGACATAGCAGTATTTCAATGGAGTAACGGAAATTACAGTGGTATAAGAGAGGAGTTGGCCAAAGTAAATTGGAAGGAGATGCTGGCAGAGAGGACAACAAAGCAGAAACGGCATGAGTTTCTAGGAAAAAAATGAGGAAGGTTCAGGATAGATGCATTCCAAAAACAAATAAATACTCAAATAGCAAAATAGTACAACAGTGGTTGACAAGGGTCCGTGTTAGGGAACTGGAGCTACAGCTCGATGACCTTCGTCTAGTCAGGGAGAGTGAGGAGTTGATAGAGAGGAGTTACAGACAGGTGGTCACACCGGGGCCATGGGAAGCAGACAAGTGGGTCACGGTTAGGAGGGAGAAGGGGAAGTGTCAGGTACTAGAGGGTACACCAGTGGCTGTGCCCCTTGACAATAGGTACTCCTGTTTGAGTACTGTTGGGAAGGACAGCTTACCTAGGGAAGCAACAGTGGCCGTGCCTCCGGCACAGAGTCCGGCCCTGTAGCTCAGAAGGGTAGGGAAAGGAAGAGGAGGGCAGTAGTAACAGGGGACTCAATAGTTAGGGGGTCAGATGGGCGATTCTGTGGACGCAGTCAGGAGACTCGGATGGTAGTTTGCCTCCCTGGTGCCAGGGTCCGGGATGTTTCTGATCGTGTCCAAGATATCCTGAAGTGGGAGGGTGGGGAGCCAGAGGCCATGGTACATATAGGTACCAATAACATAGCTAGGAAAAGGGAAGAGGTCCTGAAAGGAGAATATAGGGAGTTAGGAAGGGAATTGAGAAGAAGGACCACAAAGGTAGTAACCTCGGGATTACTGCCTGTGCCACGCAACAGTGAGAGTAGGAATGGAATGAGGTGGAGGATAAATGCTGAGGGATTGGAGCAGGGGACAGGGATTCAAGTTTCTGGATCATTGGGACCTCTTTTGGCACAGGTGTGACCTGTACAAAAAAGACAGGTTGCACTTGAATCCCAGGGGTACCAATATCCTGGCGGGGAGATTTGCGAAGGCGACTGGGGAGACTTTAAGCTAGAATGGTTGGGTGGTGGGAATCAAATTGAAGAGACTAGGAGAGAGGAGGTTAGTTCACAAATAGAGAAAGCTAGTAGACAGTGTGTGAGGGAGGATAGGCAGGGGACAGAGAACGGGAGCACTCAGACCGAAGATGTAGGGGGGAGAGGGAAGAAAAAGTTAACAAAATCGTTTGCACCATTAGGGATAAACAGAGAGTAAGAGGTGGAGAGTTTCTTAAATGCTTCTATTTTGATGCTAGGAGCATTGTAAGAAAGGTGGATGAGCTTAGAGCATGGATTGATACCTGGAACTATGATGTTGTAGCTATTAGTGAAACATGGTTGCAGGAGGGGTGTGATTGGCAACTAAGTATTCCTGGATTTCATTGCTTCAGGTGTGATAGAATCGGAGGGGCAAGAGGGGAAGGTGTCGCATTGCTTGTCGGAGAAAACATTACTGCGGTGCTTTGGCAGGATAGATTAGAGGACTTGTCTAGGGAGGCTATTTGGGTGGAATTGAGGAATGGGAAAGGTGTAGTAACGCATATAGCAGTGTATTATAGACCACCTAATAGGAAGCGAGAATTGGAGGAGCAAATTTGTAAAGAGATAGCAGATATTTGTAGTAAGCACAAGGTTGTGATTGTGGGAGATTTTAACTTTCCACACATAGACTGGCAAACTCATTCTGTAAAAGGGCTAGATGGTTTGGAGTTTGTAAAATGTGTGCAAGATAGTTTTTTGCAGCAATACATAGAGGTACCAACTAGAGAAGGGGCAGTGTTGGATCTCCTGTTGGGGAATGAGATAGGTCAGGTGACAGAGGTATGTGTTGTGGAGCACTTCAGGTCCAGTGATCACAATGCCATTAGTTTCAATATAATTATGGAGAAAGATAGGACTGGACCCAGGGTAAAGATTTTTGATCTGAGAAAGGCTAACCTTGAGGAGATGCGAAAGGATTTACAAGGAATGGATTGGGACAATTTGTTTTATGGGAATACGGCTTTGTGCGGAACCAAAGGAAATGGGGGAGATCTTAAAAAAGGTTTTTTGCGTCTATTTACTAAGGAAGCTGGCATGAAATCTATGGAATTGAGGGAATCAAGTAGTGAGACCATGGAAACTGTACAGATTGAAAAGGAGGAGGTGTTTGCTGTCTTGAGGAAAATTAAAGTGGATAGGATGGGCAAGAGGTATATTCAGAGGGATAGAGGGAGAAAAAGGAGAGTGAGAGAAAGAATGTGTGCATAAAAATAAGTAACAGATGGGGTATGAGGGGGAGGTGGGGCCTTAGCGGAAGTCAGAGAAGTCGATGTTCATGCCACCAGGTTGGAGGCTACCCAGACAGAATATAAGGTGTTGTTCCTCCAACCTGAGTGTGGCTTCATCTTTACAGTAGAGGAGGCCGTGGATAGACATGTCAGAATGGGAATGGGATGTGGAATTAAAATGTGTGGCCACTGGGAGATCCTGCTTTCTCTGGCGGACAGAGCCAGGAGGGAGATCAGTGAGGAGGGATGGGGGGAACGAATGGACAAGGGAGTTGCGTAGGGAGCGATCCCTGCGGAATGCAGAGAGAGGAGGGGGAGGGAAAGATGTGCTTAGTGGTGGGATCCAGTTGGAGGTGGCGGAAGTTACGGAGAATAATATGTTGGACCTGGAGGCTGGTGGGGTGGTAGGTGAGGACCAGGGGAACCCTATTCCTAGTGGGGTGGCGGGAGGATGGAGTGAGAGCAGATGTACGTGAAATGGGGGAGATGCGTTTAAGAGCAGAGTTGATAGTGGAGGAAGGGAAGCCCCTTTCTTTAAAAAAGGAAGACATCTCCCTCGTCCTAGAATGAAAAGCCTCATCCTGATACTTATTTTTATGCACACATTCTTTCTCTCACTCTCCTTTTTCTCCCTCTGTCCCTCTGAATATACCTCTTGCCCATCCTCTGGGTTCCCCCCCCCCGTCTTTCTTCCCGGACCTCCTGTCCCATGATCCTCTCGTATCCCCTTTTGCCTATCACCTGTCCAGCTCTTGGCTCTATTCCTCCCCCTCCTGTCTTCTCCTATCATTTTGGATCTCCCCCTCCCCCTCCAACTTTCAAATCCCTTACTCACTCTTCCTTCAGTTAGTCCTGACGAAGGGTCTCGACCTGAAACGTCGACTGCACTTCTTCCTACAGATGCTGCCTGGCCTGCTGCGTTCACCAGCAACTTTTATGTGTGTTGCTTAGACTATAATGTATGTTTTAAAGATGTATGTGTATGTAATAAAGGTGTGTGTTTTAGACTGTGAAGCTGTGATCTCGTAAAAAAGAAAACCTTATTGGAAGTCATGTGGAGATGGAATGGGATGGGTGTTAGCTATCAGGATCCCTGGATTTACAATGAAGTTGTATTCCAGGGAAATAATTTGTTAACAAAAAAATTTGGAACTTGAAATGATGTTTCCCAATAGTGACATAGTGCTTTTGATGTGACAAGGTTGCTTCATAGCAACAGTAACAGAGTTGGACAGGTTAGGAATTAAATTTATAGTACAGGATTGACGTAGCACAAATATATGAGTGTTTAGGGCAGGAGGAAATTAGAGAACGAAGTATCTGACCATGTAGGGATTTAAAAAATAATGCCAAAAATTCTAAAATTGGAAGACTGCTGACCTATTTTGATCCCTGGTTAAGCAAAGAAAGGTTCTTTCTTTTCAAATCTTTTTATTGTGTGTGTATGTATATATATATATATGAAAAATAACATGAATGCATCTAAGTAACAACACTTACAATGTCTAAAAAAAAATCATCTTAAAGATTGAAAACAAAATTTTGTGATAACAAAAAAAACCTACTGAGCAGAAAAGTGAGAAAAAAAAAGAGAACCCATTAGGTGTACAATCCCAGAGCCATGCGTCATACAAAAAGCTTCTAAAAATAAACATCAAACCGCCAGCAAGAAAAGAAAATATACTAAAAGAATTTACAATTAGATCGTGGAAAAATTATATCAATTAACTCAAATGATAATAACGAGCAAATGAGCCCCATCTTTTCTCAAAATCAAATAAAGGTTCAAAGGTTCGACTTCTAATTTTCTCCAAACTGGACATAGCATCACTTGAGAGAACCATTGTGACAAAGTGGGAATATGAGATAGCTACACTGACACATATGTTTTGGTCTTGTTCTATATTGGAACAGTTCTGGAAGTCAGTTTTCTCAACAATTTCTAAAGCACTTAAAATTAATTTACAACCTAATAAATTAACTGTGCTTTTTGGAATAGTTCTTCAAAATATTCATGGTATTTCTGTGTCTGACCAACATATTATTGCATTTGTTACCTTAATAGCTAGGAGGGCCATTTTGTTGAAGTGGAAAGAAAGGTTCAATAGGGGAGCGAGACTCTTTTCTGATTTTGGGCATGGACAACAACATTTTGCTTTTAGGTTTAGTGACTGTATGCTGCCAAAGACCAGACAGATACTTCAGTAGCATATAAGCTGAGACACATATTCTATAGACTAATATCATGGAGGTGATTCATCTGATGCTTCTCTGAATCACATATGACACAATCGATGCAGATAGTCTGATTGCTTTGCAGTAAATTGCTAGTGAGTAGAGCAGAGTTAGTAGTTTGGACAAAGCTTAAAATTTATCAGTTTTTAATTGAGAAGATTTCTGCTCATTCAGTATGGGATGTTGCCAAATAATCTGATAGGTCATGGAGAAGCAGAACTAGTGGAAATATACTCTGTTTTCTTGGGATGGGATGTGGGGATAGGTGTTAAGATCATTTAAATGCTTAAGTATTTTTTTGAATGCTGCTCCCCTCCCATTCCCCTGCTACCCAACTCTTCTGAGGTTTTCTTTTCAGCAGTATTGATGTATGGCTGCTCCACATGTCAGTCAAAATTCTTTTGCAGCAGCTGACAAATTTAAACCAATGTAATTAAATAAATCTAAAATGAGTTCCAGTAATTGTAATCATGAAGCAACATGCAATAAGCAGATCAAAGCAATCTTTTAGATCAGATCAAAGCCATGTACTCCTGCCAGATCTAGTTGTGAATGAATGTTGACAGTTAAACGGCTAATAGAATGAGGAAGCTTCAAGACTTATGATATCTGAGTGTTAAAGACAAGGATAAAATATTCACATAATGTCCATTCAGAAGTGCTAATGAGCTTATCCTTCTTGGCTTTTTTTCTGAGATCCCACCATTTCCACAAATCTGCAGAGAGATAGCAGACAACTGCAGGAAACATAAAGTTGTGGTGGTAGGGGATTTTAATTTTCCATACATTGATTGGGACTCCCATACTGTTAGGGGTCTAGATGGTTTAGAGTTTGTAAAATGTGTTCAGGAAAGTTTTCTAAATCAGTATATAGAGGGACCAACTAGAGGGGATGCAATATTGGATCTCCTGTTAGGAAACGAATTAGGGCAAGTGACGGAAGTCTGTGTAGGGGAGCACTTTGGTTCCAGTGATCATAACGCCATTAGTTTCAATTTGTTCATGGACAAGGATAGATCTGGTCCAAGGGTTGAGGTTCTGAACTGGAAGAAGGCCAAATTTGAAGAAATGAGAAAGGATCTAAAAAGTGTGGATTGGGACAGGTTGTTCTCTGGCAAAGATGTGATTGGTAGGTGGGAAGCCTTCAAAGGGGAAATTTTGAGAGTGCAGAGTTTGTATGTTCCTGTCAGGATTAAAGGCAAATTGAATAGGAATAAGGAACCTTGGTTCTCAAGGGATATTGCAACTCTGATAAAGAAGAAGAGGGAGTTGTATGAAATGTATAGGAAACAGGAGGTAAATCAGGTGCTTGAGGAGTATAAGAAGTGCAAGAAAATACTTAAGAAAGAAATCAGGAGGGCAAAAAGAAGACATGAGGTTGCCTTGGCAGTCAAAGTGAAGGATAATCCAAAGAGCTTTTACAAGTATATTAAGAGCAAAAGGATTGTAAGGGATAAAATTAGTCCTCTTGAAGATCAGAGAGGTCGGCTTTGTGCAGAACCAAAGGAAATGGGGGAGATCTTAAATAGGTTTTTTGCGTCTGTATTTACTAAGGAAGCTGGCATGAAATCTATGGAATTGAGGGAATCAAGTAGTGAGACCATGGCAACTGTACAGATTGAAAAGGAGAAGGTGCTTGCTGTCTTGAGGAAAATTAAAGTGGATAAATCCCCGGGACCTGACAGGGTGTTCCCTCGGACCTTGAAGGAGACTAGTGTCGAAATTGCGGGGGCCCTGGCAGAAATATTTAAAATGTCGCTGTCTACAGGTGAAGTGCCGGAGGATTGGAGAGTGGCTCATGTTGTTCCGTTGTTTAAAAAAGGATCGAAAAGTAATCCAGGAAATTATAGGCCGGTGAGTTTAACGTCAGTAGTAGGTAAGTTATTGGAGGGAGTACTAAGAGACAGAATCTACAAGCATTTGGATAGACAGGGGCTTATTAGGGAGAGTCAACATGGCTTTGTGCGTGGTAGGTCATGTTTGACCAATCTGTTGGAGTTTTTCGAGGAGGTTACCAGGAAAGTGGATGAAGGGAAGGCAGTGGATATTGTCTACATGGACTTCAGTAAGGCCTTTGACAAGGTCCCGCATGGGAGGTTAGTTAGGAAAATTCAGTCGCTAGGTATACATGGAGAGGTGGTAAATTGGATTGGACATTGGCTCGATGGAAGAAGCCAGAGAGTGGTGGTAGAAAATTGCTTCTCTGAGTGGAGGCCTGTGACTAGTGGTGTGCCACAGGGATCAGTGCTGGGTCCATTGTTATTTGTCATCTATATCAATGATCTGGATGATAATGTGGTAAATTGGATCAGCAAGTTTGCTGATGATACAAAGATTGGAGGTGTAGTAGACAGTGAGGAAGATTTTCAGAGCCTGCAGAGGGACTTGGACCAGCTGGAAAAATGGGCTGAGAAATGACAGATGGAGTTTAATACTGACAAGTGTGAGGTATTGCACGTTGGAAGGACAAACCAACGTAGAACATGCAGGGTTAATGGTAAGGCACTGAGGAGTGCAGTGGAACAGAGGGATCTGGGAATACAGATACAAAATTCCCTAAAAGTGTCGTCACAGGTAGATAGGGTCGTAAAGAGAGCTTTTGGTACATTTATTAATCAAAGTATTGAGTATAAGAGCTGGAATGTTATGATGAGGTTGTATAAGGCATTGGTGAGGCCGAATCTGGAGTATTGTGTTCAGTTTTGGTCACCAAATTACAGGAAGGATATAAATAAGGTTGAAAGAGTGCAGAGAAGGTTTACAAGGATGTTGCCGGGACTTGAGAAACTCAGTTACAGAGAAAGGTTGAATAGATTAGGACTTTATTCCCTGGAGCGTAGAAGAATGAGGGGAGATTTGATAGAGGTATATAAAATTATGATGGGTATAGATAGAGTGAATGCAAGCAGGCTTTTTCCACTGAGGCAAGGGGAGAAAAAAACCAGAGGACATGGGTTAAGGGTGAGGGGGGAAAAGTTTAAAGGGAACATTAGGGGGGGCTTCTTCACACAGAGAGTGGTGGGAGTATGGAATGAGCTGCCAGACGAGGTGGTAAATGCGGGTTCTTTTTTAACATTTAAGAATAAATTGGACAGATACATGGATGGGAGGTGTATGGAGGGATATGGTCCATGTGCAGGTCAGTGGGACTAGGCAGAAAATGGTTCGGCACAGCCAAGAAGGGCCAAAGGACCTGTTTCTGTGCTGTAGTTTCTATGGTTCTATGGAAGGATGTAATAGAGAAATGGAGGTCATTTAAAGGTGAAATCTTGAGGGCATAGGTTGAAAGGAAAGGTTAAAAGTTTGAGAGAGCCATGGTTTTCAAGGGATATTGGAAACTTGGTTCAGAAAAAGAGAGAGATCTACAATAAATATAGGCAGCTTGGAATAAATGAGGTGCTCAAGGAATATGAAGAATGTAAAAAGAATCTTAAGAAAGAAATTAGAAAAGCTAAAAGAAGATATGAGGCTGCTTTGGCAAATAAGGTGAAAATAAATCCAAAGGGTTTCTACAGTTATATTATTAGCAAAAGGATAGTGAGGGAAAAAATTGGTCCCTTAGAGAATCAGAGTGGATGGCTATGTGCAGAGCCAAAAGAGATGGGGGAGATTTTGAACAATTTCTTTTCTTCGGTATTCACTAAGGAGAAGGATATTGAATTGTGTAAGGTAAGGGAAACAAGTAGGGTAGGGTAGTTATGGAAACTATGATGATTAAAGAAGAGGAAGTACTGGTGCTTTTAAGGAATATAAAAGTGGATAAGTCTCCGGATCCTGACAGGATATTCCCTAGGACCTTGAGGGAAGTTAGTGTGGAAATAGTAGGAGCTCTGACAGAAATATTTCTAATGTCATTAGAAACGGGGATGGTGCCAGAGGATTGGCGTATTGCTCATGTTGCTCCATTGTTTAAAAAGGGTTCTAAGAGTAAACCTAGCAATTATCGGCCTGTGAGTTTGATGTCAGTGGTGGGTAAATTGATGGAAAGTATTCTTGGAGATGGTATATATAATTATCTGGATAGACAGGGTCTGATTAGGAACAGTCAACATGGATTTGTGCTTGGAAGGTCATGTTTGACAAATCTTATTGAATTTTTTGATGAGGTTACTAGGAAAGTTGATGAGGGTATAACAGTGGATGTTGTCTATATGGACTTCAGTAAGGCCTTTGACAAGGTTCCACACGGAAGGTTAGTTAGGAAGGTTCAATCGTTAGGTATTGATATTGAAGTAGCAAAATGGATTCAGCAGTGGATGGATGGGAGATGCCAGAGAGTAGTGGTGGATAACTGTATGTCAGATTGGAGGCCAGTGACTAGTGGTGTGCCTCAGAGATCTGTAATGGGTCCAATGTTGTTTATAGTCATAGTCATAGCCATAGCCATAGCCATAGTCATACTTTATTGATCCCGGGGGAAATTGGTTGAATATTGGAAATTGGTTTGTCATATATATTAATGATCTGGATGATGGGGTGGTAAATTGGATTAGTAAGTATGCAGATGATACTAAGATAGGTGGAGTTGTGGATAATGAAGTAGGTCTTCAAAGCTTGCAGAGAGATATAGGCCAGTTAGAAGAGTGGGCTGAAAGATGGCAGATGGAGTTTAACACAGATAAATGTGAGGTGCTACATTTTGGTAGGACTAATCAAAGTAGGACATACATGGTAAATGGTAGGGCATTGAAGAATGCAGTAGAACAGAGGGATCTAGGAATAATGGTGCATAGTTCCCTGAAGGTGGAATCTCATGTGGATAGGGTGGTGAAGAAAGCTTTTGGTATGCTGGCCTTTATAAATCAGAGCATTGAGTATAGGAGTTGAGATGTAATGTTGAAATTGTACAAGGCATTGGTAAGGCCAAATTTGGAGTATTGTGTACAGTTCTGGTCACCGAATTATAGGAAAGGTGTCAACAAAATTGAGAGAGTACAGAGAAGATTTACTAGAATGTTATCTGGGTTTCATCTCCTAAGTTACAGAGAAAGGTTGAACAAGTTGGGTCTTTATTGTTTGGAGCATAGAAGGTTGAGGGGGGACTTGCTAGAGGTATTTAAAATTATGAGGGGGATAGATAGAGTTGACGTGGATAGACTTTTACCATTGAGAGTGGGGGAGATTCAAAACAGAGGACATGAGTTGAGAGTTAGAGGTAACATGAGGGGGAACTTCTTTACTCAGAGAGTGGTAGCTGTGTGGAACGAGCTTCCAGCAGAAGTGGTTGAGGCAGGTTCGATATTGTCATTTAAAGTTAAATTGGATAGCTATATAGACTGGAAAGGAATGGAGGGTTATGGGCTGAGTGCAGGTCGGTGGGACTAGGTGAGAGTAAGAGTCCGGCACGGACTAGAAGGGCCGAGATAGCCTGTTTCTGTGCTGTAATTGTTATATGGTTATAAGGGAAGTCAAAGCTAATGTAAAAGCAAAAGAGAGTGCATACAAGAAAGCAAAAATTAGTGGGAAGACAGAGGATTAGGAAGCTTTTAAAAACCTACAGCAAGCAACTAAAAAGTCATTAGGAGGCAATAGATTAAATATAAAAGTGAGCTAGCAAACAATATCAAAGTGGATATAAAAGCTTTTTCAAGTATGTAAAAACTAAGAGAGATGAGTATGGATATAAGATCGCTAGAAAATGAGGCCAGAGAAATAATAACAGAGGACAAGTGGATGACAAATGAACTAAATCAGTATTTTGCATCAGTCTTTGCTGTGGAAAATACAAGCAGTGTGCCAGATGTTGAGGGAAGAGAAATGAGTGCAGTTACTATTACAAGGGAAAAGGTGCTGAAAAAGCTGAAAGACCTAAGGGTACATAAGCCACCAGGGGAAGATGAACTGCACCCTAGGGTTCTGAAGGAGGTAGCAGTAGAGATTGTGGAGACATTAGTAATAATCTTTCAAAATCATTGGACTCTGGCATGATGCCAGAGGACTGGAAAATTGAAAATGTCACTCCACTCTTTAAGAAAGGAGGAAGGCAACAGAAAGGAAATTATAGACCAGTGAGCCTGACCTCAGTGGTTGGGAAGATGTTAGAACCAATTGTTAAGGATGAGGTTATGGAAGAGTTGATGACACGGGACCAGGTAGGACAAAGTCAAAGTCAGCATGGTTTCCTTAAGGGAAAATCTTGCCTGATTAACCTGTTGAATTCTTTGAGGAGATTACAAGCAGGATAGATAACAGAGATGCAGTGGATGTTGTATATTTGGACTTTCAGAAGGCCTTTGACAAGATGCCACACATGAGGCTGCTTACCAAGTTAAGAGCCCATGGTATTACAGGAAAGGTAGTAACATGTTTAGAGCATTGGCTGATTGGTAGGAGAGAGTGAGTAGTTGGCTGTTTGGCTGCCAATGACTAGTGGTGCTCTGCAGGGGTCAATGTTGGGACTGCTTCTTTGTACGTTATATGTCAATAATTTGGTTGGTGGATTTGATGGCTTTGTAGCCAAGTTTGTGGACGATATGAAGATAGGTGGTGCTCAGACATAACAGACTGGAGGGTTCATCTACTGATTGGAACAGGTGGTTTTTGGGCAAAGGGATGCTTGGTAAGTGGAACTGAGGAACAAGAAAAGGGCAACCATGATAGGCAAAGAAGAGTCAATGGATGTTGACGTAAGAGCCCATGGTATTACAGGAAAGATACTAGCATGCATAGAGCATTGGCTGATAGGTAGGAAGCAAAGAGTTGAAATAAAGGGAACCTTTTCTGGTTAGATGCCAGTGACTAGAAGGGTTGCACAGGGGACTGTTTCTTTTTACATTATATGTCAATGATTTTGATGAAGCAATTGATGGCTTTGTGGCCAAGCTCACTGATGATATTAAGATAGGTGCAGGGGCAGGTAGTGTTGAGGAAGCAGAGCGGGTATGGAAGGACTTAAACAGGTTAGGAAATTGGGCAAATAAGTGGCAGATAAAATACAGTGTTGGGAAGTGTATGATCATGTAAGGAGTTCTCCCCATGACTGTGTGGGTTTCCTCTAGGTGCTCTAGTCTCTTCCCACAGTCCAAGGAATTTCGCGTTGGTAGGTTAATTGGTCATTGCAAATTGTCCCGTGATTAGGCTAATGTTAAACCGGGGGCTTGCTGGGCGGCACGGTTCGAAATATCAGAAGGGGCTATTCCGCACTGTATCTCAATAAATAAATAAATAATGAAAGCATAGACTATTCTCTAACTGGAAAGAAAATTGAAAAATCTGATGTGCAAAGGGACTTGGGGAGTCCTCATGCAGAATTCGCTAAAAGGTTAATTTGCAGGTTGTATCAGTAGTAAGGAATGGAAATGCAATGTTACCATTCGTTTGAGTGGATAAGGATATAAAAGCAGGGATGTCAAGGCTTTATAAGGCACTGGAAAGGCCTCACTTGGGGTATTGTGAGCAGTTTTTAGCCCCTTAGTTACTATTCATTTGAGTGGATACGAATATAAAAGCAAGCATGTTAAGGCTTTATAAGATGCTAGAGAGGCCTCACTTGGAGTATTGTGAGCAGTTTTGATTAGATTAGATTAGATTCAACTGTATTGTCATTGTGCTGAGTACAGATACAAAGCCAATGAAATGCATTTAGCATCTGACCAGAAATGCAAAGAATAGTGTTATTTACAAAATAACTGCGAATAAAAAGTAAGTGCTACAGCACACAAATATAAAAGTACTGAGACAGTACAATACGGATGCAATACTGCTTTGCGCTGTGATGAGAGGTTCAGCAGTTTCACAGCCTCAGGGAAGAAGCTCTTCCTGTGCCTGCTGGTGCGGGAGCGGATGCTCCTGTAGCGCCTACCGGATGGGAGGAGGAGAGTAAAAAGTCCATGGTTAGGGTGAGATGCATCCCTGATAATGCTTTTCGCTCTGCCCAGGCAGCGTTTATGGTAGATGTTCTCAATGGTGGGCAATTGGATGCCAATAATCCGCTGGGCAGTTTTCACCACACGCTGGAGTGCTTTGCGGTCCGATACGGGACAATTGCCATACCACACTGAGGTGCAGTTGGTGAGTATGCTCTCAATGGTACAGCGGTAAAAGTCCGTCAACGTCCTGGGACAGAGGTGAGCTTTCTTCATGCTCTGCAGGAAATAAAGTTTTTTGGGCCACTTAGCTAAGAAAGGGTGTAATGACATTGGAGAGGATTCAAAGGAGGTTTGCAAAAATGATACTGGGATTCAACAGCTTATCATATAAGAAGCGTTTAATGGATCTCAGCCTGTACTCACTGGAATTCATAAGAATTAGTGGGGGATCTCATTGAAGTGTATCGAATGTTGAAAGGCCTCAATACAGTAGATATGGAGAGGATGTTTCCTATGGTGGGAAGTGTAAAACCAGAGAATACAGCTCAGATTAGAGGGACATCTGTTTAAAACGGAGGTAAGTAAGAATTGTTTTACCAGAGAGTGGTAAATCTGTGGAATTTGTAGCGACAGGCAGATATAACAGCCACAAGGCAGTGGGGCTGGACAGCATTCCAGGGTGAGTACCAAAAGTGCGTGGCACAGCTGACTGGTGTGTTCACAGACATTTTTAATCTTTCCCTCTCCCCTCGTGTATTGCCCTCCTGCTTCAAAACATCCACCAATTTTGCTGTTCCAAAGAAAACCAAGGTAGCACATCTGAACGACTGGCATCTTGTCGCACTCACCTCGATCACAAGGAATTGCTTTGAGAGGCTAGTCAAGGACTACATCTGCAGCGTGCTACCACCCACAATGGACCCCCTACAATTTGCCTACTGCCACAACCAATTAACAGACATGCCATAGTCACAGCACTACACACCATCCTCACTCACTTAGAAACTCACCTGGAGAAGAAGAATGCTTATGTTAGAACATTGTTCTTGGACCACAGTTCAGCATTCAACACCATAATTCCCCCCAGGCTCGACAACAAGCTCAGAGACCTTGGCTGTATCCTGGACTTCCTGCTGGATCGCTGGCAGGTAGTAAGGATACCTCAGTCTCACTGACACTCAACACATGAGCCCCCCCAGGGCTGTGTCCTGAGCCCCCTTCTCCACTCCCTATAGATCACATTTGTAATATGAAAACAAAGGATTGTGCATTTGTACAGCTCAGATATTACATTGCCATAAGTCATTCCAAATTCTTTCTGAAGTTTTTTTCATTGATTTTGTCCTGTTGTCTGAAAATTTATAAATACTGAAGGGTTTACACAAAAAAACAATACTTTTTCACAACATTTTTCTGGTTGTGTCCTTAAAACCTTCATTGAAATCTTTACTGAAAAGTATCAAAGGTCACATCCAAGGTGTTCGTTTTACATAGTAATTTTGTAAAGCTATAGAATTTAGACTACGCATGTCCAAGTGGAAAACAATGAGATGAAGTGAGCATAAAGTAAGACAAGGGATAGGTGGACTACAGTAGGGAGGTTCTAAGGTCAGGAATATTGGGCTTCAAGGCATCTACATATTGAGCCAATTGAAAACAAATAGAAAAAATGGTCTGGCAAAGCCATAAGGGTTCAGATTTTCAGCTCATTCAGGAGGAGAAAATGTTCTGAGAAATCAGAAGGAATGAACTTGATGTAGTCACACATAAATGAGATTGATCAAGAAAAACTGCCATTAAGGATCATGTTTCCTTCAAACTCTTAAATAATATCTGGTGGCTCTTCCATGACTAAGATAGACAACCCCAGAAAAACAGAATAAAATTTGTGAGAAGTGTTGGTTAGGGAAAGAAGCAACCAGAAAAGAACAGATTGAAAAGGAGAGCTTTCTCAGTTAGTGGATAAATATGATTTATCTAATGTACACTTTTTTAGGTATTTACAAATTAGGAATTTTTTACGTGGTTTGTTGCCATATTACCCTTCTGCTTATCCATCTAATATGACAGACGATCTCTTTCAGTTTAAACCATTTCAAAAAGGGTTGATAGCTATAATTTATAAACAGTTATTCAGCTCACGAATGATATCTAAAGATAAAATTAAACGCGCTTGGGAATCAGAACTTCGGGAGTCATTTTCAGATAATCAACGGAGTAAAATTTTTCATTCAGTTAACAACTCATCTACTTGTGCCCATCATTCCTTGATACAGTTCAAAGTAGTGCATCGGGCCCATACGTCAAAGGATAAACTAGCGCGTATTTTCTCCAATATCAATCCTATTTGTGACAGATGTAATACTGAGCTGGCCACTTTAACTCATATGTATTGGTCTTGTATAAAGCTAGATAACTTTTGGAGAGATGTTTTTAAAATACTATCAAAGATTTTGGATCTGGATCTACAACCTAATTTGCTTACAGCAATTTTTGGGATTATCCCATCGGAAGCAGGAAATATTCCTGTTTCCGCTCAACGTATGATAGCCTTTTCAACCTTACTGGCTAGGAGAGCCATTTTATTGAAGTGGAAGGATTCTAATCCACCTACAGTCTCTTATTGGCTTTCCTCTATTATGTCCTGTTTAAGTTTAGAGAAAATAAGAAGTCAGACTCTTGATAAATTTGAGCAAATCTGGCGACCTTTTATCCAATATTTTCATTTAATTTGATTTACAGGTTTCCCCCTGCCACCCGAAGGTAGAGCGTTCCTATGAAATGGTTCGTAAGCCGGAATGTCGTAAAGCGAAGAAGCAATTACCACTTATTTATATGGGAAAATTTTGTGAGCATTCGCAGACCCAAAAATAACATACCAAATCATGCCAAATAACACATAAAATCTAAAATAACAGTAACATATAGTAATGTATGTACAGTGCAGTATCACTTACAGGAATCGGGAAGACAGCGAGCAAACTGATGATGGTGTGTTAGACTGAGTCGTCGGAGTTTGGGGTGGTGCAGTGGCCCCACCCTCTGGGCAGCGAACCGATACCGATTCATGGAGAATGCAGCGGTAGCCGGGAGGCACACAGCACATCTTTAAGAAAAAAGCCAAAACAAACATGCTAGTTAATTAGGTGCCACCTGACACGTAATTAATTAGCATGTTTACGTCAGCTTTTTTCTTAAAGATGTGCTGTGTGCCTCCCTGCTACTGCTGCATTCTCCGCGAATCGGTATCTGTCCGCAGCCTGGGGGTTGAGATGGTGAGACACTGGGGTGTCATCTCATCATCATGTGTTTCCATTAGGGCAGGTAGGTCATCTTCTTCTATCTCTGCCTGCCTCGATGTCGAAGGTTGAGGTTCGTCATCTGCTGTGGCTGATGTGGAAGGCTTGCTTGACTGCTTAGCCTCGTGCATTTTTAGATCATACAGTTCTTTGTAAGCACTCAAACCATCTTGCAAATATGCCCTAAACCGACGTACCCTTTCAAAATTAAAGTTGTACTTTATCATTACTCATTCGGTTTCGATTGTTATCCTTTCCTCTTCCAATTGCATCAGCTCTTCATCTATCAGTTCTTGGTCATGGGATGCCAAAACCTCTTCAACATTAACTTCGTCAACTTCCACAAGCCAAACTTTCTTTGTCCTTACTTCGTTCACCATGATCGAAATGCTTAATTATGTCTAGTTTTATGCTAAGTGTAACACCCTTAAGAGCTCTTTCAGGCTTTTCCGATACCTTAGAACTCATCTTGCAAACGGCTGCTCACAGGCACGTGTTTAAGCAATGCCGGCAAGAATGCCGTTCTGAATCTGGGGGAGAGCGGCTGCTCGGGGCGCGCACTGCTTTTTTTTTTCATGCGCTGCCTTTTATTGCACACTGCTTTTTTTCGCGCGCTGCCTTTTTTTCGTAACAGTGAAAACAACTTCTGTTAGCGAAAACAGGGAACTAATGTAGGTCTTTCGTACCAGTGAGGTTTCGTAAAGCGAACATTCGAAAAGCGGAGGACACCTGTATTACTCTTTCAATCCTTTTTTTTCGAAGTTTTAGATTTGATCGGAAAGTCTTTCTTTCTTTTTTTTTGGTAGTATCCTCAAAATGGACTGTCCAGTCCCTTTTTTTTGTTGTTTTTTTCTATAGTGTAGTGGAGTTTTTTTTTTCCTTTCATTTAAAACCCAGTGTTTTTTCTTTTCTCTTCACGAACTGGTAAGAGGAGAATTGTTATTTTCATTTTTTTATTATATACTTTATACTAGTTTAACAATATCTACAATTTTGATAATGTCTATCTTAATCTCGGTTTATATTGTTACTGATATGTATATTTGAAATAATTCTCCTCTTGATTGTATTTATGCTCCTTTTAAATCAATAAAAAGATTAATAAAGAAAGAAAGAAAGGAGAGCTGTACAAAAACAACACAGATTACAATAATGTCCAACTGGCATTATGTCAGAACTACTGGACATTATTTCTATTAATATCCAAATACATTTTTAATATATTTTTATTTTTCACAAAGCTATAACATAGTGTCATTAAACTTACCAGGGTAAGAATAGGGAGTAGGGAAGAGAGTTGAAAGAGTGTGGGAATGGGAGGTAGACATGGGCATTGGTAAGTGAGCTGAAATACAGTGGGGGATCCGAGGATTTGATGAATTGAACAGAAGGGTAGCATTCATCACCTGGTTTAGCCAGATACTGATTCATCAGGATTTCAGATTAGTTGGACAGAGAATTATCAGAAGTTTACTAAATGTGTTTGTTTGTAAAGAATTTGATTTTGTTCATCAGAAGGCAGCAATTGATACAAATTCAGTCATAGAAACAGACCCTTCGGCCCACCTAGTCTATGCCAAACCATTTAAACACCCTACTCCATCGTCCTGCATCGGGACCATAACCTTCCATACACCTACCATCCATGCACCTATCCAAACTTCTCTTAAATATTGAAATAGAGTTCGCATGCACCACTTGCTCTGGCAGCTCATTCCACACTCTTATCACCCTCTCAATGAAGAAGTTTCCCCTTATGTCCCCTTTAAACTCAACTTTCACCCTTAACCCATGACCTCTAGTTGTAGTCCCACACAACCTCAGAGGAAAAAGCCTGCTTGCATTTACCCTATCTATACCTCTCATAATTTTGTATATGTCTATTAAAGCTCTCCTCAACCTTTTACATTCTAAGAAATGAAGTCCTAACCTACTCAATCTTTCCTTATAACTCAGGTCCTCCAGTCCTGGTAACATCCTCGTAAATTTTTAACCATATTTACATCTTTCCTGTAGGTAGGTGAGTAAAAATGCCCACAATACTCCAAATTATGCCTCACCAATGTCTTATACAACTCAACGTAATATCCCATCTCCTGTATGCAATACTTGGAATTATGAGGCCAATGTGCCAAAAGCTTTCTTTACAACCCTATCTATCTGTGGCGCCACTTCCAATGAATTATGGACCTGTATTCTCAGATCCCTTTGTTCTACAGCACGTCTTCAATGTGATTCTGGAATTGTTGGAGCCTGTGATCTGCAGTTTGGAGATTGTTTGGGTGTTTCAGCACTCTGCAAACTCCAAGGGGATTCTGGGAAGCAGAGGCAGCATGTGGGAACCTTGTGGTGAAAAGGCTGCGAACCAATGCTTGACTCCATTTTGCAAATTGTAGCGACAAGGGAGATCGAAACGCCAGCTGCCTGCCTTATTATCACTGGTGAAATTACTCTGCTACGGAGAGGGGAAACTGCCTTTGCATTGCTGATGAGATTGCTCTGCTATGGAGAAGGAGAATGTTGCCCAGGTTTTCTGCATTTTGGATGTGGTCCTCTTTTCTGTCTTGTGATTTTCTTGTATCTGTGTTTTTCGCCAACCTTTCTAGGTTTATTTGTGTGCAGGGGAGGGGGATTTTTGGGGGTCAATGTGCCTATTCTGATTTTGTTAAATTTTTGTGCGGGGAGGAGAGATTTGGGGGTTGATGATTGTGCTGCTGTATTTTTCTTTCTTTGTTTTGTGGCTCTCTGGCAGAGAAGAATTTCAGATTTGTATATTTTGATAATAAATGAACCTTTGAAGCCATATGGTGGCATACAGTATATGTAATTTGATAGTAAAATTTGCTTTGAACTTTGAATAAGTACCTCATTTGTTTCTATCTTCCTATACCTGCTATGCACCTCTTTTTTTTCATAATGAGGGCTTTAATCTCTCTTGAAAACCAAGGATCCTTCAGTATTTATACATTTTATTCTGACAGGCATATACAAACATTATACTGTCAAAATTTCACTTTTGAACGTTTCCCACTTACCAAGTACACCTTTGCCAGAAAACAGCCTGCCCCAATCTACACTTGCCAGATCCATTCTGATACCATCAAAATTGGCCTTTCTGCAATTTAGAATCTCAACCGCGGACCAGACTTATCTTTTTCCATATTTACTTTGAAATTAATTTATTAAGATAACAATAAGTTACCAATATTAATGTAGATTCAAATTTACTTAACAATTCTAAAATGTTCTAAGTAAACATTGCAACACCGAGATTAAAGTTAGTGAAAGTGATAAGATGGCAGAAGTCATAAATTAAGTGGCTGCAATATCTCAGCCAATAATGGTTTTGTTAGCTATAAACAAAGACAACACACACAAAATACTGGAGGAACTCAGCAGGTCAGGTAGCATCTATGAATATAAGTAAGAAGAAGAAGAAGAAGAAGAAGAAGAAGAATAGCCCTTAACTTGGCAGTGGAGTTATCGGGCCACCGTCATGACGGTGTTTCCGTAGCAAGCTATTCTTGTTTTTATGAGGCTGAGTTGCTCGCTCGACACTCAACCCAACTTGGATTCCAACTCAGGAACCTTTGCTCCGGAGTCCGGCACTGATATTATTGCGCCAGCAAGCGGGGCATGAACATAAGTAAACAGCTGACATTTCAGGCTGAGACCCTTCATCAGGACTGGAAAGGAAGGGGGAAGAAGTCAGAGTAAGAACCTGGGGGGGGGAGGGGGGCAAGAAGTAGGCATCTATTAGAAGCTGATAGGTAAAAGCAGGTGGGTGGGGGAGGGGAATGAAGGAAGAAGCAGAGAGGTGATGGGTGAAAAAAGTGAAGGGCTGGAGAAGAAGGAATCTGACAGGAAAGGAGAGTGGACCATGGAAGAAAGGGAAGGAGGGGCACCAGGGGAGGTTATAAGCAGGTGAGAAGAGATGAAGTGAGAAGGGAGCCAGAGTGAGGAATTAAAGATGAGGGAAGGGGCAAGGGGAAAAGTACCAGAGCATGGAGAAATCAATGCTCATGCCATCAGATTGGAGGCAAACCAGACAGGTTATGAGGTGTTGCTCCTCCAGCCTGAAAATGGCCTCATTGTGGTAAAAGATGAGGTAGATGAGGCCATGGAACAACATATGGTAATGAAGATAGGGATTGTAACTAAAAATGGTTGTCCACTGGGAAATCCTGCTTGTTATGGATGGAGCGAAGTTGCTCAGCAAAATGCACCTCCAATCTAAGCTGGGTCTCACCAATGTATAGAAGGCTGCACTGGGAGCACTGGAACAGTAGACAACCCTAACAGATTCACAGGTGAAATGCTGCCTCACCTGGAAGGACTGTTTGCGGCTTTGAATGGAGGTGAATGGATATTTTGACCAGGATCCTCAAGAGTCTACACGTTTATGAGGATTAAAATTCATTTTTAAATTGATTTTTAAAAATGATCTACAAATGCAGTAAACAGCAAACAGGAGCAGAACTAGACAAAGCTGCAAATTGAACAATGATGAATTCAATTCAAAGGACAAATGGACAAAGAAAATCCACACAAATTCTGCATGATTAGAGTTGCATACTCAAATTTAGTAACAGCTCCATGTTTAATCCATGCAAAATAACAGTCAACGAAGGTTACCTAACTATGGAAGAAAAAGAAAAATTATGAACAAATTGTCAACAGATTATCCAGTACTCTCATTAAGTCACATTATGAAAATTAACTTTACATGTCAAGATTGAAGCACTGGGTTATTGGAGGGGTTAGGGTTGGGTGAACCAAAAGATCATAGTTATGATGAATAAGGGAAAATTAAGAACTATCCTTTCTGGATCTAAGAGATGATAAAACTGAGGTATCCAAGATAGTTGGCAGAAATGAAAAGGTAAATGCAGACTACGTATTCAAACTATAATGCCAGTATACAACAAGGGATTATAGTTTCAAACTAAAATATGATAAAATGAGATATGAATCTTAATTAAGAATTTCTAATGCAATAAATAAATTCCCAGGTAGAGCAATAAAGATACAAATCTAGGAATACATAACAACAGGAAGTAGCAAAACTAATTAACCAGTGATCACAAATTGGGACAGATGGAGTTGTCTGTGAAAAAGACAACATCCTTACAAAATTCATGTCGTGAGGATTAGAATATAAAAGCAAGGATGCAATGTTGAGGCTTTATAAGGCATTAATCAGTCCACATTTGGAGCATTGTGAGTAGTTTTGGGCCCTTATCAAAGAAAAGATGCACTGGCATTGGTTCGTGTCAAATGCCGGTTAACAAATTTCATGTCACATGCTGCTGATAATAAGCCTGATTCTGATTCTGAGAATAACTCCAGGAATGAAAGGGTTATTGTATGAGCAGCACTTGATTGCATCGGCCTATATATGCTAGAGTTTAGAGGAATTGGGGGGGTGGGGGGGAGTGGAATCTTATTGAAACTTATCGAATGTTGAAAGATCTAGATGTTTCCCATATTGGGTAAGTCTAGAACCAGAGAACACAGCCTTAGAATGGAGGGGCTCTATTTACAACAGAGATGAGGTGGAATTTCTTTAGCCAAAGGGTAGAGGATCTATTAATTACAGATACTTTACAGATACTTTTTGTCACCAAACAATTAGTACTAGAACATACAATCATCACAACGATATTTGAATCAGCGCTTCACACTCCCTGATTACAAATATTAAATATTAAAATATTAAAATAGTTAAAATTAGTAAATATTAAAAATTTAAATTATAAATCATAAATAGAAAATAGAAAAATAGGAAGTAAGGTAGTGCAAAAAAAACCGAGAGGCAGGTCCGGATATTTGGAGGGTACGGCCCAGATCCGGGTCAGGATCCGTTCAGCAGTCTTATCACAGTTGGAAAGAAGCTGTTCCCAAATCTGGCCATACGAGTCTTCAAGCTCCTGAACCTTCTCCCGGAGGGAAGAGGGACAAAAAGTCTATTGGCTGGGTGGGTCGTGTCCTTAATTATCCTGGCAGCACTTCTCCGACAGCGTGCGGTGTAAAGTGAGTCCACGGACAGAAGATTGGTTTCTGTGATGTGCTGCACCGTGTTAACGATCTTCTGCAGCTTCTTTCGGTCTTGGACAGGACAACTTCCATACCAGGTTGTGATGCACCCTAGAAGAATGTTTTCTACGGTGCACCTATAAAAATTAGTGAGGGTTTTAGGGGACAGGCCAAATTTCTTTAGTTTTCTCAGGAAGTAAAGGCGCTGGTGGGCCTTCTTGGCAGTGAACTCTGCTTGGTTGGACCAAGTCAGGTCATTTGTGATATTGACCCCGAGGAACTTAAAAGTTTTTGACCTGTTCCACTTGCGCACCACCGATGTAAGTTGGGTTGTGCGGTCCACTACTTCTTCTGAAGTCAACAACCAATTCCTTCGTCTTGCTGACGTTGAGGGATAGATTATTGTCTTCACACCATGCCACAAGGTTGTTAATTTCCTCTCTGTACTCAAACTCATCATTACCACAGATGGCTCTACAGGCCAAGTCATTGGGATGTTGAGAGGTTCTTCATTAGTCAGAAAGTCAAAGGTTACAGGGAGAAGGCAGGAGAAATGGGGTTGAGATTAAATCAGCTATGATAGAATAGTGAAGCAACCTCAATGGGCCAAATGCATGGTTCTGCTCCTATGTCTTATGGTCCTACAAACCCAGTGGATTTTACTTCCAGCTATAAATAAAATAGCACATTGCTGCTCCCACACAATACAGAAATTTTGGCTAGGATCTTGTGAGGAAATGCCAGTGTTTACATGATGTTCTAAAGTAATGGTCAAGTGTTCTAAGCAGTTTCCCCACGAGAATGCTTCAATGTACTGGGTTTTTCATTGAGTTCAGCGTTTGCAGTAATTCAGCACAACTTACAACAGGAACCTAGTGCAGGGACTGTTTCAGCTTTGGTTTCAATGGAGGAAAATAGTTTCAACAGACTACCATACGTAAATTGTGGTTTTGTTTTAGTTTTACAACTTTGACTGTTTAAATGTTTTAGCAGCTTCTAAACATTTCTAAAAGCCAGAAATTTAATGTTTTTGGCGGTTTTGATACTTGACAGATCCAAAAGCATCAAGTTGTTCCAGGTTTTTAATGGATCAACCTTGTTCTAGCACCCATCCACATGATCCATTTACACAATGGAAGGGCCCTTCTACACAAGAGCACACACAAAGAATGGGTGGGAGCCAATTCAGAAACACAATGGCTTGCAATAGGATCTTCACTTGTTGGTAGCAAGGCATCTTGCCAAACACTACAAATTCTAGGCAATTAATTTCTCATGGAATAAATAATGTTTGCAAATCTTTGTGAAGTTACTTCTACTGTAACCTACTCACCATCCAGAACATTAGCAACTGTGGTACAGTGTAACAATTCCCAAAAATGCTCAATTATACTTCATGATGAGATTTGAACTGCATCAAATAAATCTGACAAATAAATCACATGGGGTTCCAGAGCATATAGGAAGTGTGCAAAAATTTTAAGTGGTCTATTTTATTATGCAGGAAGGATTAAATTTGATGCTTGAAAAGAGGCAGCTGAATAACTGAATATTCAGAAAGGGGAGTGTTATTAACATTATCTGATCAGTCTGCAAAGTACATAAATTTGAGTTGTAGTCAATAATGTCATAATGTGCACAATCACTTCCCACAGCTAAGTAACACAGAACTTCATATTATGGTACCTATAAACCTTTTACACTCAGAGCCCACATAATGCTATCCCTCATAGTTCTGCATTGTTACAAGGTTATTCAATTCTTCATTCAAAATTTTTTAAATGACAAAAATTCATTCTAAACAACACTTAAGACTTCTCAAGAGCAGCCACCATTACAGTAAACGTTCAATAAGCCAATGAAAGCACTTTACATACGCTTCGAGCTAATCACATATCAGTTCATGCCCTGCCACCCCTGCACAATGTTCTTGCTCCCTTGACAATTTATTCCATTCTTTTCCACCCATAATGTCTGGAAGATGGCCTGCAACTTCCAGTGAGAGTAATACATCTAATGGTTAGGAAAAACACCAACATTGATGTGAAACTGCAGGTGACACAGCATTTGAAAGCTGGTGAGTATCAGGTTGATGCTGGCACCTCTTTGAAATTGGCTAGATCAACAATCAGAACAATTATAGAAAATGCAGACAAGATAAAAGCTTCTGCAACAACAACCTCAAAGTTACCATCAACAAAGGTGACTTGTTGAAGGAGCCATTTGCTTGAAAAAAATAGAAAACAGACTAAATATATGGGTGGATGGCCAAATCCAACAGAACATGTCCTTAGGCCAGCTGATAATACCACCACCTCCTTCTTTCTGCTGCTGCTGTGATACGTTGATGTACAGGTTAGGTCTATTTGAGTGTTTGTTATTCCACGAAATTCAGCGTAATATATATCTCGTGTGAATTTTTTTAAATCAGGCACACGTCCATTTATGTAATGTTATAATGACCCTACATAGCGCTGATTTACATAGTGCTCCACCTCCAGGGAACGCATCCTCAGCATTAAGCAAGGTCTGAGTGTATTTAAAACAAGGGAATTTACCCATTTCTAAACTATTGTCTGCATTAATTGGTATTTGATTAGAGAAGAAAATGTCCTTACATTTCCAATTATCTAAACCAGTTTCTCAGTGTTATATCCTGAGAGACCGCAGCTTCACTTGGGCATTGTCTGTCTAGACAGTATTCATGATCCATCTGTTTCCTACAGCCAGGATGATGACAAACACTATTAGAATTCAAAGACCTTCAGAGCGCAAGTCAGTCATCCTACTCTGAAAATTACTATCATTTTTAAAACTCTTGAAATAGCATCATCCATTTCATTAACATCTGCAGCAGACAGCCAAATATTTCATAAACTTTATAAATTTCCCTTCTACCCAAGCCACTACATACTAAGCAGAATCCAACCAAATTTATTCAACTAGTTTTCTCATTTTTCAAAACCAGACTGTAGGGCCGATAAAATATTAACTACAACTTTGATATCAAAGAATTGTTATGCAAAATATCTTTCACAACTGCATGGAAGATCTTCACTGTCAATAACAAAGTTTTAAATGGTAGTATAGGCACTAAACAGAAATAATAGCCAACTGTTATGAAGTCATACAACACAGAAAAAGAATCTTCAGCCTATCACATCAATAGCTACCATCAAATACCTATCTAAACTAATCCCACTTACCAACCCTTGCTCCATAGTTCTCTGTGACTTGACAATACAAGTGCTCATCCCAGATATTACATAAATATGATCTAAAGGGCATTTTTATGTTAATGATTTCTTCTTCAAGAAGTGCCACAAGATCTCTTACATCCACATAAGAGTGATTTTTGGGAGCTGAGTTTATAAGACAACAGGTCAACAGCACCTGACATACTCAGTCCTGAACTAGACTCAATCATATGTTCAAATCACTGAAATGAGATTTTAACCAATACTTTTCTGACTACAGAGCAAATCTACTATGATTATGTGAGAGTTTCTACAGTTTAAAACTAAATCATACTGTGGCAGTCTACCCCTGGGCAACCAAGAAATGTTTGGAATAGGAATATAAATCCAGTTAAGATCTCAAGTTTGTTCCACCTATTAGTAATCTAAATCTTAAACCCATAAATTTGCCTAATACATAAAATTCTGATTAGTCCTGGATTTCAAGAATAACTTAAGGGGTGAAGCATTCAGCTACAAGGTTAGGCTAGAAAAGGTGGGATTGTCTTCCACAAAGCAAAGAAGGTTGTGATGAAGTTTATTAGTAGTAGACAAGACCAAGATGCTTACGACATGGTAAATTAACAGAAATTGCTCTATTAGCCATGGTTCATACCAGGGGAAAGTGATTCAAACTGAGAGGCAGAAGATACAAGTGCATGTGTATTTTAAAGACATTTTAGAACAAGAAGAATTTTTAAAACTCACGATGTGGATACAATTTAGAATTCAGTATCTCTATGAGTCAAAGATTTTTCATTTTGTATTCAATTCCAATTTAATATCACCCCTTTCCCCCTCTCCACACAAACACCAATAAACACTAAAAGAGTATATTTTACTCCTTATATTGGATACATGGGTCATGATCTAAGAATTCTGTAAGTGCAAATTTCCATAACCCAAACGGTTGTTACACGGGAGCTATCTATATTGAATGCATCCAGGAATGTATTTGCAAACGAAGTAACATGTGCATTCAGGTTACATGACAAAGGGACTCACTGTTCCAATTGTTCAATCACAAACTGCCAGATGTTTTGTCACTAACTCAATGGCAAAAGTAGGCCTTTCAAGAAAATGTGGTAGAATGCAAAGGATGGAACCGATTAGTACAGCACCACACAGCCCCATGAAACAAAACATAATGAGAGCTTTATAGGGTACTGGTATTTATCAGTCAAACAGGATGTTTTAACCATGGAAACCTTCACAAGTAACTTACCTGCTAAGCTAAGCTGATCTGTTAACTATGATGATCACTGCAAAATAAGCATCTATCATTAAGAAGGTTCTTTCATTGTTGGCAAATTTAAATAGTAGTTTGACTTAATGTTCTGAGGGCACCATTTCACCTGTAACTGCTAAGCACAAGGATTTTGAAACTTATCAATAATCTTTCATACTAGAATATAGGCTGCTCTGAAGCCTTTCGCTGACCTACTTGATGCTATATTATGTGTATGACCCCCTATTGGCCACCTTTATCATACCTGAACACCTGTAGATTTTAAATTAACTCTTACAATGGTTACACAGGCAAGCCCTAAAATTAATCCAAACAAGGCTCAAATAGTAAACTCAGAACTTAGTTCTTCCCACCTTGATTCTATCTTTTCATCTCTCACCAAGTTACTTTCTACTTATATCTGCAACACCACTGATACCCTCTGCCACCTTGGCTATTTCAAATTCTCTGGACCCAACAAGTTCATTCCCTTTTACACCTCCATCCAACATCAGGCTGGTTTGAGAGTTCACTTCTTCCTTGAGTAGAGGGTGGATCAGCTCCCCTCTATTAATAGTATCTTATTGACCCAAAATGTTAACTTCCAATTTCCCTTTACAGTTAGTACCTGACCTGTTGAGATCTTTCAGCAGTCTGTTGTTTGATTAAGTTACTAAATTGCTAACTGAATTTCATTATTGCAACAACACAGCTACTACCGCTTTTTGAGTTCTAAAATAAGTATATTTTAGGTTGGAACTGTTACTGTAAGTGGATGATGACCAAAGATTGCATTCACTGGGATGTTTATTAAGTCCTTCAAAAAATTTGGACATTTCCCATAAGCTGCCCATCAGCCACCATCCACAAAAATCAAGCTGAAATACTATTAAATCATAAAGTCATGTTCTTTAGAGAAACAGCACCGTTTCAGGTCTTTCCTGGCCAATGAGCGAGCCTAAGCAACCCAATTACACCCATGTGACTAACTAAACTATGTTTTTGAAATGTGGGAGGAAACTGGAGCACCCAGAGGAAACCCATGTGATTATAGGAAGAACATACTGTACAAATTCCTTACAGTGTACTTGATGGGTGTAATAAAATAATGGTGAACCCTGCAACTGAGGGATCATTATTTAAGCTAAATTAACTGGGCTGGGTCATTACAGCTTGAAGCTAATTTCTGATAAGTTAGCCATAGGTATGGGGGTGGTCAAACTATGATGACCATCAGATGAAAAGCATGAACGACTAAATACAACACAATTTTTTGGATACAACAGGATACCACAACCCTCATAACAAGTTGGATTAGATTATGAGAGGAAATTCTAGGACTGGGCACAGAATATAAACTCTTAAGATTAATACAAAATATATAGGAAATTAATCAACAGAAGAATGTGGGTGCAATAAAAAATTGATTGTTGATGGTCAGCATGGACTTGACATGCCAAGAGGCCTGTTTCCATGCTGTAGGTCTGTTATGACTCTGACCAATTAGTACCTAAAATATGAAATGTTTTGCCAGTAAATAATGATGTGAAGTAAAATTGGCTGTAAGTAATTGTATCTAAGTGTAAAACATCATAGCATAGGGTTAAGAATATGTGATGTCAGCTGAACGGCAAAGATTCAGTTTAAAAGTACCATACTTAAAAGGTGAGGGTAGTAGTACTGAACAAACATTTCTTGATCGTTTTAGAGTCAATAGAGTAAAACAACGTAGAAACAGGCATTTCAACCCATATAGTCCATACCATACCACTCAAAAAAAACTATGCTAGTGTCATCTGCCTGGATTTGGCCCATATGCTTCTGACCCTTCCCTATCTATGTACCCGTCAAATGTCCTTTAAATCAATGAAATCAAATCATTTCTGCTCCACAAGACTCTGCTTATGAATAGCTGCAAAATTTTAACTGTGCGGCAGGATGCAAACTTCAGCCAACTAAGAGTTAAAAAGTTCTCAACCAGTATCTGGGTGACCATACATGTGTTTTTGTTCACTGTAATCAGGATCTTTGATTTTGTTACTATTTAAAGAGATGCATCAGAACTGAAACAATTTATAAAAAATGTTTCCATTAAGTGCACCTTCTTTGCAGTAATTCTAAATAATAAAAGGACAACTGATTGTGTTAAGACAAACCAAACCCAAAAGATTTAGCAAAATTATCAGAATGCAATTATCAGCCTATATATAAAAAAATTAAGGAAGATATAACAAGATGGAACCTAATTCCTTTTCGTGGTCTCAGTTCAAGGATTGAATCTATTAAAATGAATATACTGCCCAGACTACTATATCTCTTTCAGACCCTACCAGTAGAGATTAACCAAAATCAATTCAATGAATGGAACAAGATGCTATCAAGATATAAATGGCAAGGTAAAAGGCCTAGAGTTCATCTCAAAACTTTGCAATTAGCCAAGGAAAAGGGGGGATGGGGCCTACCTTCTCTCAGAGATTACTATTTTGTAGCACAGTTGAGAGCTGTGATATGCTGGTGCAACCCATCATATGACACTCAATAGAAAAACATTGAGGAGAGGATACTTTCCATCCCCATTCAGGCAATTTTGGCTGATAACAACCTACAAAGTTACATAAATACTATTGATAACCCATGGGTGAAATGGACTCTTAAAATATGGAAAACTGTAATATAAGCTAGAGAGAGAGACATTACAATTCTTAAATGGTGTGCATTTGACTCGGATTTTACGCCGAACAAACTGGATGCTAGATTTAGGGACTGGACAGCTAAAGGAATAACAGTTCTTTGCAATATAATGAAAGAAGGAACACTGCTCAGTTTTGAAATGCTCAAAGAGAAACACTTATTAGAAAAGCAACACTTTTATCAATATGTACAGATGCGACAGTATGTTAATAGTACAGTTAAAAATGTAACCAAGGCAAGTACATGTTTGATAGAGCTATTTAGAAAAGCATATAATTCAGACAACGGTAGTAGAATAATTTCAAGCGTGTATAAGGGTTTGTCAAATCTTAAAACACATTCTACTTCATACATTAAAACAAAATGGGAGAAGGAAAGAGGACAATAATATGGAGGTATCAATGGAAGTGTACCAGTTCACAAAAATGGAGGGAGTTCAGGTGGAAAAACTTGATAAGATATTTTATTACACCCTCTCAGAAATCCCATTATGATAGTAACCTCCCTGTTTGCTGGAGAAATTGTGGAAATCAAAATGCAAACCACTATCATATTTTCTGGGAATGCCCCGTTATCAAAGACTATTGGAATGGGATACACAATGTCCGACAAGACATCTTTAAATGTGAAATACCCTTAGAAAGTAAGACCATATAGTTTGGGTATATACCTCAAGAATGGTTGAAAAGAGATAAATATTTAATGAATATACTGCTGGTGGCTGGTAAAAAGACTCTTATCAGGAAATGGTTATCACAGGACAGCCCAACTTTAAATGTATGGATGGAAATTACAATGGACATTTACAAAATGGAGAAGATAACAGCATCTGTTAATCACAAGTTGGAACAATTTGATCCATACTGGGGAAAAATGGTTTAACTACCTAACACCTCATAGGCCTGATTTTATTCTCACCAGTCAATGAATATGTTGTAAAAAAAAATCACTTCCTACTTCGTACATAGTTTTCTTCTTTTGATTGTTCTTTCTTTCCTCTCCTTTCTATAAGTGTATACCTCAAATAAATATTATGTGGAGATTTGTGACAAATATGACTATATGATATATATGTACAGTATCTGAAATACATCTTATGGAAAGTTTTGTTTGATGATAAATTTCAATAAAAATTAAATTATTAAAAAATTTTTTTTAAAAAGACAAACCAAACCAAAGAGGATATGAACAATTGCTCACAAGATCAGAGATTGGAGAAAGTTAAGAGGGACTACAGTCAAGAAGTTTGGAAGCACAGAAACTAGTTTCACTGATAACCTGGCATCATTGTTGTATTTTCTTTGTTTACCTGAGATGAATTTAAATACCCTAAACTTTATGTGAAATTTGAGTTGACAAGAACTCACAGGGGAGATAAGTTAGGATAAAGGGACTTGGGGGAGGGGGTGGGGCAAAGGTTCAGGATGTAGAGTGGTGGGAGAAGAGAAGGAATGAGGTTACAGAGGTAAGATAGGGAGACAGTAACAGAGAAGTGATGAAGAAAAGAGACTAAAAGTTGGTGGGAATGGGGGGGGTGTTAAAAAACAGGGAGTACAAGAGAAACAACAGGGATACAGGGAAATATAAACCACAAAATATGTAGGCAAACATTTTTTCCAGTAGCATTGTCAAATTTGATAAATGTTACCAATTTAAACTCAATAGTGAAATACCATAATATGTACAGGTATGCTATTTGTAATATACATCCGAAATCATTAAACACTACGTTATTGATAAATGTACATTGACTAAGACTAATCATGGCTTTTTTGTGTTCTACTCTGACAACATACTCTAATTTCTGTTTGCTTGTACTTCAAAACCAGTGTATACCAATCCTACTGCTACATTGTTCATCACACATTGCAACGTTTAAGTTTGAAGACAGCCTTTATCTCTCAAGTTAAATTACTCAAAAACAGTCCAAGCTAATGAAGGGTTATGATGGGGGCCAGGGGTTAACAGAGATAGCTGATTTCAAATGGTGTACAACACAGAACAAGAGAGTTATCATGAAAAAGAATCATAAAGAAATGAATGTAATTTTTTCTTGGATTGTGAAATTCACAAATAATTGCTACAGCATATTCCTTATATGTGTGTGCTTTTTCACTTGCTTGAAAAATGGAACATTTAATTTTTTTTGGAGGAAGGATAGAAAAAAGATCCTGTTCATCTGTATTACATCTCTTGTCTGCATCTCGAAGGTAGATGTTGGCTTTACAGCAACTTGGACTTAATGAAGTTAATTGAAGATAGGCACAAGAAGTTGTGGTGAGAGCCCTGTTTTCATGTTGTACAACTCCATGATTCTATGAAGTGAAGGATTTAGACCAGGCACCAGGCACCACTCCCACAAGTGGACTTGCTATGTAAGAATTTTCAAGCCTCACTTGAAGGAGTGAGTCTAACTTCATTTGTTCTTTTCACAACTACATACAAGAATGTCCATTTGTTAGAAATATATTTTTAAATTAGCTTACTAAATATTAACATAGCAAGATTGATTTTAAAATAAAATATTTTTTAAGAATTTAAATTTTGTAATAATTTTTGTAAAGTTGGAGTAACAAATAATAATAATATAATAATAAAACGTCAGCCTTGTCACATATGTGAAAACTGACAAGAGTACAAGCAGTCTTCAGGTTACACACAGGTTCCAATCCTGAGAATTGTCCGTAAATGGAATTTTTCATGTGAGAAATGAACAATTTTCCTCAAAACCAAGATAAACGCAGATATTACAACAATGAATGAACAGAAAAATAAAATACCTTGGCAACTGATTGACCACAACTTTTATTTGAGGTAATTGATTAATTGTATTTCCATTTTAAAATGTCCTTCTTAATTGTATTGGTGAATTTGTATCATCGGCTGCTTCTAATTCTAGTTTTAACTGCTGTCAAACTAAGAACTTCTAAGAAACGCTTTTGATTGTTGTTTGATCTAAAGAATTATCACCTTCGCTCCATCCACCATAACAGGCAAGATCTCCTGGTGCCCAGCAATTTTAATTCCACTTCCCATGCCCACACTGACATATCTGTCCACAACCTCCTTTGCTGCCAAGTTGAGGCTAGAGTCAGATTAGAGGAACACCATTAGAGTCTCCAATCTGATGGCATGAACAGCTATTTCTTTAAGTTCTGGTAACCATTCCTCTCTCAACTTCCTTTGTTTTCCCTCATCTTATTTACCCCATCACTCTTTTTTTCACTCTCTCACACTCCACACCTGCCCAGCACCCGCATATTCTTCCTTCTGGTTTTCCTCTTCCTCTTTATTTCATGGTCCACTGTCCTCTCCTATCAGATTCCAGCTTCCTCAATTCCACTTATCACCTCTCATCTTCTTAAATCATTCCTACTCTCCCCCTCCCCCACCTGCCATCTTTCCCCTTTCACCTAGATTCACTTGTCCCACCAACTCTTACCACACCCCCTCCCCCTATCCTTTTATCCTGGCTATCTACCCACTTTCTTTCCAGTCCTGGTAGAGTCGCAACCCAAAACATCAACTGTCCACTTCTATTCATAGTTGCTGCTTAACCCACTGAGTTCCTGCAACATTTTGTCTGCTGCTTTAAATTATTTTCTTGTGAGATGATATTATTTCTATTTTTCTTGTTTACATGGATAATAAAGGTACGGGATTAAGAGCATTCTCAGATTTCTGTACACGTGACTACTGTGTTCTTTTCACTCTTGTGATTTATTGAAAAAAAGCAGATACAACTCAATCTCTAGTTTGGGAGAAGAAAAGGTTCAATATTATTCGTAGATTGCAGTAGGTTACTCTTTATTTCCCTAGTCTGAACAGTAGACAAACACATGCTTGACACAGAGGAATTTGCATAAAGTCAGATTCAAGTTCAAGTTTAATTATCAATCAGCCATGCATGAATACATCGAAACAAGACAGTGTTCCTCCTTTTGCGAGCTGCAAAACACAGTACCAACAGTCATATACATTACAAGGCACATATAAGGTAGCAGGTAAACATACACAAAAATATATATATAGCCCAAGTTCCCCAGTAGCATATCCCCTAAACTAAGGACTGCCTGCATACAAAATAGAAAAGTGTTTGCATTGTCTTTTTGCCTTCAAAAAACTTTGATTTAAAAAAAAACTGTTTTTGATAGGACATTACCTCTGAAAACTACAACAAATATTGTGTTTTGGGTGTACAAGAAATGCATTTTAAACAGTTTTCATTATACTACAAGCTTAAAAGCTAAATAAAGATTTTCTGAAAACATTAATAAAGTTGTCAGGCAGGAACAATATTTAAAATACTATTTGAATAAGCTAACTTGTAGTAACATAAAATGCTGACTTCAATTCAGAGCAAAACAAGGTGTTTAATGAAATTAAAGAATGCTAAAGTTTGATTCACACTTCTGTTTTCATGACCAGAATAAACTTTAGTTTTCTACAAACGACAATTCAATGCCATTTCCACCATTTCACAATCCAAAAACTCAGCTCAAAGCATCATCATAACACTGGAAATAAATAGATCTCAAATTGAGGGCATATCAGCAATGACAAATATACAATAAACCCCAAAACAGTACAATTTCATTTTTGAGCTTGAAATTTTCAGCTTTTACATTTGGTTCAGTTCAGGATATTTTCTTCTAGCTTCATATTCACGTTTAGAAAAGTAATTTCTTTTCAGATATATTAAGTACAATGAAATCAAAACCAATAAAAAAATTCAGACTAGTTCAGGATTTGTTTGTATGCTTTTTTGAGACAAAAGTCTACAGTTTCCAGCAATCATAAACACCTTTTGCTTCATCTACACTTATATTCTTCTGGTATTTTTCCACAAGATTCCATTGATTAATGCAGAACAAATCTCAAAAATAATTAGATTAGTCAATCTGAAACTTTGAAAAAATCAGCCACATTCAAAAAATATCATGAACGTTAAATGAAATTAACTGTAATCTCTTCCTTATAATCCCCTCAGCCCTTTCAAGAAATCCTTTATGATTTCATTACTATTCATGTTTCATAACAAATAACCAGATTGAAAATAGTCTGTTCCCTTGTTGGTTTCACAACCTCATTCTTGTTCTCAAGGTTATCTTTGCCAATTTGATGGGAAGATTAAAAAGTCACCTGAGATCACTGTAGTAATCATTATCTCCTCCTATAACACATCTTGATGTTAGTACAGCTACTGGTAGCAGGCTTATATAGTATTTACACGGGTGACTTCTGTCCAGTACAGTGATCCAGCAAGGAAAACTTCCCTTGGATCACCAGGGTATGTTCCATGTCCTGTTCCTCTAACCACCCAGTTTGATACCCGCCCACCACCCCCCCCCCCATCAAGTTAAGTGAAGTCAGAGAAGTCATCAAAAAGGCAAGGTCAGTGTCAGCACGAGGGCCGAATGGAATTTCTTACAATCTCTATAAAAATTGCCCTCATGTGCTAAAGACCCTGTGGAATCTAATGAAAACTGCCTGTAAAAACCAGTGCATCCCATCAGAGTAGCAAAGAGCTGTGTTCATCGCCAGGGCAGAGCTCCAGTTCTATCAACCAGCTTTGCACGACTGAATGTCGAGGAGAAAATCTTCTTCTCAGTTGTGGCTAAAAGAATGACTAGCTACCTCATGAGCATTGGATATATTGACACCAGCTGCCAGAAGGTAGTAGTTCCAGGCTTCCAAGGATGTGTGGAGCATGCATCATTGATATGGGACCAGATCCAATGAACCACGCGTGATAAAGGTGACGTACATGTCATGTGGTTGAATTTTGCAAATGCCTACGGATCTGTGCCTCATCAACTTTGTGATGGATTTCTTTTACATTCCCAACTGCATTAGAGGCTTAGTTTTTGATTACTTCAGTGACTTCCAGATGGGCTTCTCTTTTCAAGACTTTACAATGGGGAGCCAGCCTCCCGAAGTATGCACCTCTCTGTCCTGTATGTCGCAGCCTTTGAGGTCATGCTTATTGGAGCAAAGAAGTGGTTGGAAGTATAAAGCTATAGTCAGGACAGAGGCTTCCTTCACTGAGTAGCTAAAATGGATGATGTCACAAGCATGCTTCAGATGGCTCCATGCACAAGAAAGGTGTTGAAGAGACTGAACAAGCTAGTGACATGGGCAAGGTTGAAGATCAAGCCCTCCAAGTTGCAAAGCCTATCCCTCCGAAAAGGCATCAGAAGCAACAATATCACCTTTGTTGTAGGGCGCAAGGAAATCCCATTTTTGGGCAGGCAGTCCATCCGAAGCCTTGGGAGGTAGTACACCGCAGAGCTCTCTCATAGGCAGATGGGAAAAATAGCACAGGAATAGCCCACAGAGAGCCTGGCCAGAATCAACTACAGCCAACTATCTGGAAAGTATAAGGTGTGGTGCTACCGGTTCACACAGTACCAAAGGGTGATCTGGCCTCTAAAAACGTGTAAAATCTCCTCATCAACAGCCGGTAGGATGGATGGGATAGTCAACACGTACATCTGGAAATGGGTGGGGCTGCCTGGTAGATCTCGGACACTGGCCTCTTCAGGAAGAATGTGTTGCACCTGCCACTGAGATCCATTAGGCTGGAGTACAAGTGGAGAAAACCCGACTGGTTGTTGAGCTGAGTGAGCCTACTGACCTGCTGGTGAGGAATACCAATACCTCAATCCATACCAACTGTAAATGGAGAGTTCAAGATGAAGTAGACCAAACCATCAACAGGCTGCACCACGGCAGAGTCCAGGCTGGACATGCAGGATTTGGCTGGGGGAAGGCAGCATGCTTCTGGTCCAAGGCTTCGAAGAAAGAGAGAAAAGTCATGGTAATAGAGGAGGTGACAAGGACAGAGCATGAGTGCTACAGGGTGATGGCAGTGGGACAGGGCCGCCAGGGAAGATGGACAACATGGGAAAGCACTATCAACAGGACATTTAGTTGGTCTGACCTGTGGAAGGTCCCACAAGCCAGATTCAGCTTCTTCATCAGGGCAACCTATGCCCTGCTCCCAAAATCTTCACCACTGGTTCAGCAGTGAGGATAGCTGCTCCCTGTATGATCACCAATGCCAACCTCCAAGACATCCTGGCAGGATGCAAGACTGTGCTGTCCCAAGGGCGCTACAGATGGCGACACATCAGGCCCTAAAGAAGCTGGCAGAGATCCTAGAGATCTGTAGATGGGATGTGAGAAGCAGCCTTCCTCCAGCGTAATGATAACTCATCCCAATTGTTAAGGCTAGTAAAAGTGCTGAATGCTCCCGCCCAAGAGCTCCTTCAGGACTCTTCACCACACTCAAGGAGTGGTGATATGGCAGTGATTGGAGTGAGGCTCAGAAGAGCCACCAGTGAGTTGGCTGAAGAGGCAGAAAAGGGCAGCTTTTGACTACGGCTGAGGAGGAAGGACAGAAATTGGGGAACTGACTAACCCCAATGAAAGCAGCAGGGGTCGGCAGGGTGACGTCCCAGGAGCTAAGGGAGCAAAACATCAGTGAATGGTGGTCCCTGGCTGATGACTGTGCAGCTGACTTATGGGCACTGTTAGAGGTACGGCAGGCAGCAATGCCAAGCAGGAAACATCTTCCTGTAAATCTCATTGCCAGATTGAAAATAGTCTGTTCCCTGGCTGGTTTCACCATACCTCATACTTGCTCTCAAGGTTACCTTTGCCAATTGGCGGGAAGATTAAAGTCACCTGACATCACTACAGTACTCATTATCTTCTCATATAACATGTCTTAATGTTAATGTAGCTACCGTTAGCAGGCCTATACAGTAGCTCCATGATTCACTTCTCTCTCTTGTTATTTATATGAGATTATTTCCTACTATTGATCTTACTTGTTATACGGAGCTACCCCACCTTAATCCACGTTTGACATATCCTGTTGAACATAAAGCCCCAAAATATTTACCTCCTAGTTTTGGCAAACTAGCAATCGCATTTCTGCCATGTGTATCTGATCACTTCTACTTGTGCAATAAATTCATCAAGCTGATGCCAAAGGCAGTATCTGTTCAAACAAAGTGCCTTTAATTTTGTCTTTTTACCACTTTACTCTTACTCAACTACATTTGCACTGTAATGTCAGTTACAAGGGTGCATACTGGTGTCTCTACTGTTTAATCTGTTCCTCACGTATACTACACTATGCATTCACCGTCATACCATGTGAGATATACATAAGGTACAGGATGGACAGATCACTGTTGACTTGTGTTGCTTGAGGGCCGTTGGAAAACAATCGCTAATCTCAGTCGCGAAGCCCTATACACTGATAATTGTACATTTATGGCCCACACAGAAGCTGATCTCCAGCTACTTGTCGATAGGTTTTCAGAAGCCACATGTCCATTTGGCCTCACCATCAGCCTACAAAAGACGGAAGTCCTGTTCTAGCCTGGTCCAATCTTTACTGTCCATGCATCATCCATCTGTGTCGAAGGTACACAGCTTAGAATAGTTGAGGAGTTCAAATACCTCGAAAGCGTTATTTTGAGTGATGGCTCCCTAGAGAAAGAAATCAGTGCTAAGATTTGCAAGGCTGAACTAGCATAACATCTGAAAAGCCACAAAACTCAAGGTTTACAAAGCAGTCAACCTTAGCAGTCTACTATACGGCTGTGAAACCTGGACCATATACAGAAGGTACCTTAAAATGCTGGAACCCTTCCATATGTGTAGCCTGAGGGCAATCCTGGGCATCCATTGGCAGGACCATGCCACCAGAGAGCACAAGCATAGAGGCAATGATCCTGCAAGCCCAGTTTCACTGGATAGGGCATGTTAGATGCATGGAGGATTCCAGAATCTTCTGTTATACAGAGAGCTGTCTCAAAGAAGAAAAGACAGGGAGGCGACCTTGTAAGAGGCCCAAGGACTGTGTGAAAAGCTACCTTGCGCATGTTGGCATTGCACCTAAGCAGCTTGAGTGGAGTACTCAGGACTGGACTGGATGGTGTGCTCTGGTAAGCCAAGCCTCCAACTACTTCAAGAATAGTCGCCATGCAGATCTGGTCACTGCTTGAGAGAGGAGAAAAATGGCCACATCAGTTGCTCCAACTGCAGCCAGCTATTATTATCAACATTTATGCCTTTCCAGAATCGGAATGCACAGCCACCTCAGAACGCACAACTGATGAGCTGCACAGACAAACGTCATCGTCGAAAATGACAAACAACCAACATATTATTCATTTCCGTCATATTCTGATGATCATTACTCATTTTTCTACCCTGCACTATTGGTCTGCCCTTCCTCCCTAATACTGTAATTTTTTTCTTATCTGAACCCTCCCCCAATAATCCAGTTTAAAACACTAACTGCAGCCACAATTGTTATATTCACCAAGATACTGGCCCCAGGCCAATTCAAGTCAGGTGCTTTCCTAACAGAACAGTTCTAACTGCCAATGCATTTGAATTGAAATATATTCTAACCAAACCAAACTTTGAATTGCGTGTTCAACATTCTGATCTCATTGGTTCAACGCCATTCTCATGAGTTGCAGATAATCAGAGGATATCGCCTTTGTGAATCAACTTTTTCATTTAGACTCCCTCAGTGGAACTTCTTATTTCACCCTTCTGTATCACTGCTACCTACAAGTGGATCTTTCCCCTCCCCCACCATATTCCTCTTGAGACCTTAGATGTCATGAGCGTCAGCAGTAGACAGACATGACATAATTCGGACTCACACATAACTGCAGTGAATAGTATCAGTGAGAAAAGTAAATTTCCATGCAAACCTCAAAGATATTTTGGTTTCTTTTTATTAGTTAACACTGAAAAGTTCAAGCTCTATTCAAAATCTCAAGTCAATGACAACAAAAACAAAAAATAATCATAGTTCTCAACAGTTCATGGCAACATAATATATAGCAGGAGCAAAGTTCAACACTTACAGTTAAAAATTGTTGGAGGTGGGTGTTCAGTTACTAGCGGACAGTTTTCTTCTTCACTATTATCCCCACAGTCATTTAGTTGGTTGCAAATCAAATTTCTGAATTTCAGACAGTTGCCATTGGTGCAGTGGAATTTGCACTCTGTAAAAGAGTATATTATTTAATTTCATTGATCTTCAAATGAATTTGAAAAGAACTTGCTAAATAGATGATCATATATTTTCTAATAAATTCTAAAAACATTTTCAGTTTTGAATGTTTGACAGTGTAATAATACTCAGTGGGTCAAATTCCAAGTTACTGATAGAACTGTCCACAGCTGATTAAAAATACTTGATATCCTTTTGTTCTTGACTTTAAGTATGGTTATCAGCATGCAAACAGTCACCTGAACAAGGTATACACTGAAAAATAACCAGCAACTCACTTGTAGAGTCATGATCCAAGGTTAGTTCTATAAAGGATGTAAGTCAACTTTAGAGCTTATGTTATGCTTTGGACCAAAACTACAATTTTGGTATCCTTTTTTCAGAAGGATTTTTTTTAAGTTAATCTACAAAACATTGTGTATCATATCAAATCAAAAGAAAAATTCCAAGCCTGTCAACAATTTACTAGAAATTAAAAACCAAACTTATGAGACTGAAAAAGTATTCATTCCCTTTGTAATTACTATGATAACTTTTCTCAGGTACAATACTGTCTAATACCTTACAAAATCACCTAATTTGTTGATGTAGAAAATTGGAGGATCACCTGAATAAATATACCCACTCCCTGTAAGGTCCAATAGTATGGTAGATTTTCAACAGACAAAACCAAAATGAAGACAAAAGAGCTTTCAAGACTAGTCAAGGAAATGATAATAGAGAAGCACAAACCTAGGGAAGGTTACAAAACCATCACAATATACTTCGGAGCTCAGTGCCGTCCATCATAAAAAAGTGGAAAAAATATTAAACCAAAGCCACACTGTCTAGGTCAGGCCAGTCTTCTATACATAGTCACCGAAGAAGAATGCCACTTCTAAGAGGTGCCTACACTGTGACGCCAACAGTAACTCTGAGTGAGCTGCAGATGTCAGTGGCTACAACTGGAGATAATGTTCATGGCTTCAAAATCTCTAAAAAGGTATTTATGGAAGAAATCTTGGCTAAGAAAACACATATACTTGCCCGTAAAGACTTTGAAAAGCGTCACTTAGAAAATACTGTAAAGATGTGGAAGAAGGTGGTCAATTGAGACTCAAGTGGAAATTTCTGGCCTCAACACTAAGAGGTATGTGTGGCATAAATCTAATACTGCACATCAGCCAGCTAACACCATCCCTACTGTAAAGCATGGTGGAGGTTCCACACCACCAGGTTCAATAACAGCTAAAATGATGATATATCCTGTGTTTTCAGTTGTTTCTTTGATACCACATGGGATTAATGTAATTGGCTTTCAATTAGGTTCTGGAATGAAACCATAGAAACCATAGAAACTACAGCACAGAAACAGGCCCTTTGGCCCTTCTTGGCTGTGCCGAACCATTTTCTGCCTAGTCCCACTGACCTGCACATGGACCATATCCCTCCATACACCTCCCATCCATGTATCTGTCCAATTTATTCTTAAATGTTAAAAAAGAACCCGCATTTACCACCTCATCTGGCAGCTCATTCCATACTCCCACCACTCTCTGTGTGAAGAAGCCCCCTCTAATGTTCCCTTTAAACTTTCCCCCCCTCACTCTTAACCCATGTCCTCTGGTTTTTTTCTCCCCTTGCCTCAGTGGAAAAAGCCTGCTTGCATTCACTCTATCTATACCCATCATAATTTTATATACCTCTATCAAATCTCCCCTCATTCTTTTACGCTCCAGGGAATAAAGTCCTAACCTATTCAACCTTTCTCTGTAACTGAGTTTCTCAAGTCCTGGCAACATACTTGTAAACCTTCTCTGCACTCTTTCAACCTTATTTATATCCTTCCTGTAATTTGGTGACCAAAACTGAACACAATACTCCAGATTCGGCCTCACCAATGCCTTATACAACCTCATCATAACATTCCAGCTCTTATACTCAATACTTCGATTAATAAAGGCCAATGTACCAAAAGCTCTCTTTACGACCCTATCTACCTGTGACGACACTTTTAGGGAATTTTGTATCTGTATTCCCAGATCCCTCTGTTCCACTGCACTCCTCAGTGCCTTACCATTAACCCTGCATGTTCTACGTTGGTTTGTCCTTCCAACGTGCAATACCTCACACTTGTCAGTATTAAACTCCATCTGCCATTTTTCAGCCCATTTTTCCAGCTGGTCCAAGTCCCTCTGCAGGCTCTGAAAATCTTCCTCACTGTCTACGACACCTCCAATCTTTGTATCATCAGCAAACTTGCTGATCCAATTTACCACATTATCATCCAGATCATTGATATAGATGACAAATAACAATGGACCCAGCACTGATCCCTGTGGCACACCACTAGTCACAGGCCTCCACTCAGAGAAGCAATTTTCTACCACCACTCTCTGGCTTCTTCCATCGAGCCAATGTCCAATCCAATTTACCACCTCTCCATGTATACCTAGCGACTGAATTTTCCTAACTAACCTCCCATGCGGGACCTTGTCAAAGGCCTTACTGAAGTCCATGTAGACAATATCCACTGCCTTCCCTTCATCCACTTTCCTGGTAACCTCCTCGAAAAACTCCAACAGATTGGTCAAACATGACCTACCACGCACAAAGCCATGTTGACTCTCCCTAATAAGCCCCTGTCTATCCAAATGCTTGTAGATTCTGTCCCTTAGTACTCCCTCCAATAACTTACCTACTACTGACGTTAAACTCACCGGCCTATAATTTCCTGGATTACTTTTCGATCCTTTTTTAAACAACGGAACAACATGAGCAACTCTCCAATCCTCCGGCACTTCACCTGTAGACAGCGACATTTTAAATAGTTCTGCCAGGGCCCCCGCAATTTCAACACTAGTCTCCTTCAAGGTCCGAGGGAACACCCTGTCAGGTCCCGGGGATTTATCCACTTTAATTTTCCTCAAGACAGCAAGCACCTTCTCCTTTTCAATCTGTACAGTTGCCATGGTCTCACTACTTGATTCCCTCAATTCCATAGATTTCATGCCAGCTTCCTTAGTAAATACAGACGCAAAAAACCTATTTAAGATCTCCCCCATTTCCTTTGGTTCCGCACAAAGCCGACCTCTCTGATCTTCAAGAGGACTAATTTTATCCCTTACAATCCTTTTGCTCTTAATATACTTGTAAAAGCTCTTTGGATTATCCTTCACTTTGACTGCCAAGGCAACCTCATGTCTTCTTTTTGCCCTCTTGATTTCTTTCTTAAGTATTTTCTTGCACTTCTTATACTCTTCAAGCTCCTGATTTACCTCCTGTTTCCTATACATTTCATACAACTCCCTCTTCTTCTTTATCAGAGTTGCAATATCCCTTGAGAACCAAGGTTCCTTATTCCTATTCAATTTGCCTTTAATCCTGACAGGAACATACAAACTCTGCACTCTCAAAATTTCCCCTTTGAAGGCTTCCCACCTACCAATCACATCTTTGCCAGAGAACAACCTGTCCCAATCCACGCTTTTTAGATCCTTTCTCATTTCTTCAAATTTGGCCTTCTTCCAGTTCAGAACCTCAACCCTAGGACCAGATCTATCCTTGTCCATGAACAAATTGAAACTAATGGCGTTATGATCACTGGAACCAAAGTGCTCCCCTACACAGACTTCTGTCACTTGCCCTAATTCGTTTCCTAACAGGAGATCCAATATTGCATCCCCTCTAGTTGGTCCCTCTATATACTGATTTAGAAAACTTTCCTGAACACATTTTACAAACTCTAAACCATCTAGACCCCTAACAGTATGGGAGTCCCAATCAATGTATGGAAAATTAAAATCCCCTACCACCACAACTTTATGTTTCCTGCAGTTGTCTGCTATCTCTCTGCAGATTTGTGGAAATGGTGGGATCTCAGAAAAAAAGCCAAGAAGGATAAGCTCATTAGCACTTCTGGATGGACATTATGTGAATATTTTATCCTTGTCTTTAACACTCAGATATCATAAGTCTTGAAGCTTCCTCATTCTATTAGCCGTTTAACTGTCAACATTCATTCACAACTAGATCTGGCAGGAGTACATGGCTTTGATCTGATCTAAAAGATTGCTTTGATCTGCTTATTGCATGTTGCTTCATGATTACAATTACTGGAACTCATTTTAGATTTATTTAATTACATTGGTTTAAATTTGTCAGCTGCTGCAAAAGAATTTTGACTGACATGTGGAGCAGCCATACATCAATACTGCTGAAAAGAAAACCTCAGAAGAGTTGGGTAGCAGGGGAATGGGAGGGGAGCAGCATTCAAAAAAATACTTAAGCATTTAAATGATCTTAACACCTATCCCCACATCCCATCCCAAGAAAACAGAGTATATTTCCACTAGTTCTGCTTCTCCATGACCTATCAGATTATTTGGCAACATCCCATACTGAATGAGCAGAAATCTTCTCAATTAAAAACTGATAAATTTTAAGCTTTGTCCAAACTACTAACTCTGCTCTACTCACTAGCAATTTACTGCAAAGCAATCAGACTATCTGCATCGATTGTGTCATATGTGATTCAGAGAAGCATCAGATGAATCACCTCCATGATATTAGTCTATAGAATATGTGTCTCAGCTTATATGCTACTGAAGTATCTGTCTGGTCTTTGGCAGCATACAGTCACTAAACCTAAAAGCAAAATGTTGTTGTCCATGCCCAAAATCAGAAAAGAGTCTCGCTCCCCTATTGAACCTTTCTTTCCACTTCAACAAAATGGCCCTCCTAGCTATTAAGGTAACAAATGCAATAATATGTTGGTCAGACACAGAAATACCATGAATATTTTGAAGAACTATTCCAAAAAGCACAGTTAATTTATTAGGTTGTAAATTAATTTTAAGTGCTTTAGAAATTGTTGAGAAAACTGACTTCCAGAACTATTCCAATATAGAACAAGACCAAAACATATGTGTCAGTGTAGCTATCTCATATTCCCACTTTGTCACAATGGTTCTCTCAAGTGATGCTATGTCCAGTTTGGAGAAAATTAGGAGTCGAACCTTTGAACCTTTATTTGATTTTGAGAAAAGATGGGGCTCATTTGCTCGTTATTATCATTTGAGTTAATTGATATAATTTTTCCACGATCTAATTGTAAATTCTTTTAGTATATTTTCTTTTCTTGCTGGCGGTTTGATGTTTATTTTTAGAAGCTTTTTGTATGACGCATGGCTCTGGGATTGTACACCTAATGGGTTCTCTTTTTTTTTCTCACTTTTCTGCTCAGTAGGTTTTTTTTGTTATCACAAAATTTTGTTTTCAATCTTTAAGATGATTTTTTTTTAGGCATTGTAAGTGTTGTTACTTTGATGCATTCATGTTATTTTTCATATATATATATATACATACACACACAATAAAAAGATTTGAAAAGAAAGAACCTTTCTTTGCTTAACCAGGGATCAAAATAGGTCAGCAGTCTACCAATTTTAGAATTTTTGGCATTATTTTTTAAATCCCTACATGGTCAGATACTTCGTTCTCTAATTTCCTCCTGCCCTAAACACTCATATATTTGTGCTACGTCAATCCTGTACTATAAATCTAATTCCTAACCTGTCCAACTCTGTTACTGTTGCTATGAAGCAACCTTGTCACATCAAAAGCACTATGTCACTATTGGGAAACATCATTTCAAGTTCCAAATTTTTTTGTTAACAAATTATTTCCCTGGAATACAACTTCATTGTAAATCCAGGGATCCTGATAGCTAACACCCATCCCATTCCATCTCCACATGACTTCCAATAAGGTTTTCTTTTTTACGAGATCACAGCTTCACAGTCAAAAACACACACCTTTATTGCATACACATACATCTTTAAAACATACATTATAGTCTAAGCAACACACATCAAAGTTGCTGGTGAACGCAGCAGGCCAGGCAGCATCTGTAGGAAGAAGTGCAGTCGACGTTTCAGGTCGAGACCCTTCGTCAGGACTAACTGAAGGAAGAGTGAGTAAGGGATTTGAAAGTTGGAGGGAGAGGGGGAGATCCAAAATGATAGGAGAAGACAGGAGGGGGAGGGATAGAGCCAAGAGCTGGACAGGTGATAGGCAAAAGGGGATACGAGAGGATCATGGGACAGGAGGTCCGGGAAGAAAGACGGGGGGGGGGGGGAGAACCCAGAGGATGGGCAAGAGGTATATTCAGAGGGACAGAGGGAGAAAAAGGAGAGTGAGAGAAAGAATGTGTGCATAAAAATAAGTATCAGGGTGAGGCTTTTCATTCTAGGACGAGGGAGATGTCTTCCTTTTTTAAAGAAAGGGGCTTCCCTTCCTCTACTATCAACTCTGCTCTTAATCGCATCTCCCCCATTTCACATACATCTGCTCTCACTCCATCCTCCCGCCACCCCACTAGGAATAGGGTTCCCCTGGTCCTCACCTACCACCCCACCAGCCTCCAGGTCCAACATATTATTCTCCGTAACTTCCGCCACCTCCAACTGGATCCCACCACTAAGCACATCTTTCCCTCCCCCCCCCTGCATTCCGCAGGGATCACTCCCTACGCAACTCCCTTGTCCATTCGTTCCCCCCATCCCTCCTCACTGATCTCCCTCCTGGCACTTATCCGTGTAAGCGGAACAAGTGCTACACATGCCCTTACACTTCCTCCCTTACCACCATTCAGGGCCCTAAACAGTCCTTCCAGGTGAAGCAACACTTCACCTGTGAGTCGACTGGGGTGATATACTGCGTCCGGTGCTCCCGGTGTGGCCTCTTATATATTGGCGAGACCCGACGCAGACTGGGAGACCGCTTTGCTGAACATCTACGCTCTGTCCGCCAGAGAAAGCAGGATCTCCCAGTGGCCACACATTTTAATTCCACATCCCATTCCCATTCTGACATGTCTATCCACGGCCTCCTCTACTGTAAAGATGAAGCCACACTCAGGTTGGAGGAACAACACCTTATATTCCGTCTGGGTAGCCTCCAACCTGATGGCATGAACATCGACTTCTCTAACTTCCGCTAAGGCCCTACCTCCCCCTCGTACCCCATCTGTTACTTATTTTTATGCACACATTCTTTCTCTCACTCTCCTTTTTCTCCCTCTGTCCCTCTGAATATACCTCTTGCCTATCTTCTGGGTCCCCCCCCCCCACCGTCTTTCTTCCCGGACCTCCTGTCCCATGATCCTCTCGTATCCCCTTTTGCCTATCACCTGTCCAGCTCTTGCTCTATCCCTCCCCCTCCTGTCTTCTCCTATCATTTTGGATCTCCCCCTCCCCCTCCAACTTTCAAATCCCTTACTCACTCTTCCTTCAGTTAGTCCTGACGAAGGGTCTCGGCCTGAAACGTCGACTGCACCTCTTCCTACAGATGCTGCCTGGCCTGCTGCGTTCACCAGCAACTTTGATGTGTGTTGCTTGAATTTCCAGCGTCTGCAGAATTCCTGTTGTCAACATTATAATCTTACACCTTAGCAACTTTGCTGTTCATTAGGAAAAGACAAGTATCCTACTCACATCACAAGGACATACACTATTGTCCAGCTTTCAGGTATGCAGGGCAAAGTTGGTCACTGCATTTAAAAGAAGATGGAGCCACTTAAAGGCACCTCACATACCACCAAATCCAATCATTCCCAAATTGTGCTCCTTCCTATGATATTGTCTCCTCTTTTTCTATACTATTTTCTCTTGCTTTTTTTTCCCTTTTCCACAGCTCAAAATAAAATCAACTCGTACTTCTAACTAAATGCTCCAAGTCTCTATCTCCTTTGGAATATAACATTCAATGTAAAGTAATTAGTGAGCATTGCAAAAAAAACACTACAAATATATATTTTTTAAAATCACATTAACAGCAGCAAAATAAATTTTAAGATCTACAAAATAATTTATAATACTGTATCAATATTTGGATACCACATGCATCTCAACCACGCCACAATTACTTTCATCTTTAGTCAAATCCTCAATATTCACCTGAAATATTAGTCACCTCTTCCTGACATCTATAATTTATAAACATACAGAATTATAGTGATTGCTTCCAATTTAAAATCTTAATCTAAATTATAACCAGGTTAAGCAATCTTAGAATACAGAACATATTAATTTATTTCCAATATTAAAACTACTGTGAAATTAACTAGTTTGCCTTACCAATTGCACTTAGCTACAATCACTCGAGTTATGGAGTCATACAGCCTAGTAATGGGTCCTCTTGCCCATAATGTCCATGCTGTCCTTTTATTTAAATCTACATCAATCCCATTTGCCCACAATAGGACCACATCCTCTATAACTTGCCTATTTTAGTGTCTACCTAAATGCTTCTTAAACCTAGTAACTGTATCTGATTCCACCATTTTCTCAGGCAGCAAATTGCAAATATCAACCAATCTCTATGTTTAAAATAACTTACCTCTATGATTCTCTTTAAAACTTCTTCCTCTCACCTTAAAGCTAAGTCCTATTTTTGTTTGAAACCCCTACCAGGGGAAAATGGTTTTTACTATCTACTCATCTTATGTACTTCCATCAGGTCATTCCTCAGTCTATTTCACTCCAGGGAGAAATCCAACCAATCCAATCTCTCAGCATAACAAAAGTCCTTTTAATCAAGGCAAAACCCTAATCAATCTCCCCAACATGCAATCTAGGGCAGTTATCTTCTACTTACAATGCATCAACCAGAACTGCATATAATGCAAGTGTGGCTTAACAAGTGTTTAGTAAAGTTGTAACATAACATTCCTATGCTTACACTATGCTCTGACCCCATATTCTGAAGGAGGCTAACATGCCAATGGCTTTTTCACCTGCCTATCAATCTGTGCTGCTACTTCCAGGGAATTATGGACTTGGAACCCTCAATCTCTCTGTTTACCAACAATACTCTATGCCTCACCATTTACTGTACATGTACATGAGAGGAGGAGAAGATGATGGTGCGACACAGCTTGCACGGCCACTCCGGTGAAAGATATCTGTAATCTGTCAAGTAGGGTGCCATGCATAATCCTGATTTGATGGAGACAGACGTGAGAGAACGGAGGAACATCTGGAGAAACTTCTGAAGTGAGAGAACGGAGGAACATCTGGAGAAACTTCTGAAATGCCTTTTTCGCTGCCGCTGTTACTGTGTGATCCAGAATCTCCGGAGGGGAAGGCCCCAAATCCTCGGCTTTGCTTGTTGCTCGGCAGCCAGGACGGGGTTGAAGCGCTTGGCAGAGATGGTGCTCGGTGTCGAAGGGCTGGTCGGAGGCTCGAAGTTTTCGGACGGACTCAGAGTCGGCTATGGTCAGGTGCTTCCAATGCATCGACAGTTGTCAGTGCCTGGAGGTCTATGGCAGAGAGAGTTTCTCCCTTCTGCCGCCTGCTATCGGGGACTATCGGGAGTTGATCAGAACTTTGAGACTTTTTTTTAACGTTCCCATGGTCTGCTCTTTATCAAATTATGGTATTGCTTTGAACTGCCATAACTATATGTTATAATTATGTGGACTTGTCAGTGTTAGTCTTTGGTTTGTCCTGTTTTTTTTTTGTGATATCACTCTGGAGGAACATTGTATCATTTCTTAATGCATGCATGCACATCTAAATGATAATAAACAAGGACTGAATGTCCTCATAATCTAATGTTCTCACACTATTTGACTTCCAAAAATGCATCACTTTGGACTTGTCAGCCTTACATTATATATGCCATTATATTATAACTGAGTGGAATATCTGCCAATGTTCCACTCAGTTTTCCAGCTCATATATTTCTTGCCAGGGTCTTCAGTAACCTTGCTTGCCCTCCAAAACACCACCAATTTTCATATATTTTGCAAACTTATTAATCATATGTCTTACATTCAAATCCAGGCATTCATATATGTCATAAACAGTAAAGTGTCCTGCAATACACCACTAGTCACCAACTGCTGATCAGAAAAACCATCTATCAACAAGCCAACACAAGATCTAACAGGCCAAATCAAATAAGATCCCATACTCTCTCCTATAAAAACAAAACTTGAAAGAAAGTATTTAACTCTAATCTTGAAATTATTTATGTATCATTATTTTTAAATTGTGTATATAGCTAACATTATTTTTAAACTATCACCTTTCAAATCAAATTTTATGCAAATTCCAGATTATACAACATCATAAGCTGTTCCTTTGTGCAGAATTGATACAATTAAAAATGACTGGAGCTCTGACCAGTGACCAATCGTGAGATCAGAGGCTTGAGAAGAGGGAATTTCACTCAGGTCCCCTGACCGAGTATAAAAGGGCGACAACTTGTGGAAGTTTGTTTGGAGCTCTGACCAGTGACCAATCAGGAGATCAGAAGCTTGAGAGGAGGGAATTTCACTTGGGTCCGCTGATGAAGTATAAAAGGGTAGCAACTTGCAGCAGCTTGTTTGGAGCTTTGACCAGTAACCAAATGACATTTGGGATTGATTAGTAAGAACAAATTAAAGGAAGGCAGGGCTAAGTGTAGTGAATATCATTAGAGAGGTGACTTCAAGACTTTAGCTCTTCGAGGCTTCATTCAGAGAAAGCTAAATTGAAAATCTCTAGGTAGAGTTTTTTCTCCCCCCACTTCTTTACAGTTGCTCAGTTAGGACAGTAGAGATGCCAAGCAGGATAGTTGAATGCTCCTCTTTGGCATGTGGGAAGGCAAGGAGATCTCCAGTTTCCCTGATGACTACAACTCTGAGAAGTGCATCCAACTGCAGTTTCTAATAATCAGTGTTAAGGAATTGGAGGTGGAACTAGATGAACCCCAGATCATTTGGGAGGCTGAAGGGGTGATATATAAGACATACAGGGAGGTAGTTACATCCAAGGTGCAGGACACAGGAGACTGAATGACAGACAGGAAGGGGAAAGGGGTTAAGATGTCAGTGCAGAGTATCCCAATGGACATCTCCCTCAACAACAGGTACAACACTTTGGATACTATTGGGGTGTAAACACTTAGCAGAGGAAAGTCACAGGGGTCAGGTCTCTAGCACTAGGACTGGGTCTGGCTTTATGACTCTGAAGGAAAGGGGGAAGAAGAGGTGCGCTGGAGTGATAGGGGATTCATTAGTAAGGGGAACAGAAAGGAGGTTCTGTGGGTGAGAACAAGATTCCCGGATGGTATGTTGCCTCCCAGGTATCAGGGTCTGGATCAAGTCCTCGGCATCCTCAGGTGAACAGCCAAAAGTCATGGTCCATGTAGGTACTAATGACATTGGCAGGACGAGTGATGAGGTTCTGCATAAGGAGTTCAGGGAGTTGGTGGTAAGTTACAGGGAAGGGCCTCCAAGGTTGTGACCTCAGGATTGCTACCCATGCCATGTGTTAGTGTGGGCAGAACTAGGAAGATTATACAGTTTAATACATGGCTAAGGAGTTGGTGTAAGAGGGACTTTTGGATCATTGGCCACTCTCCCAGGAAAGGTTAGACCTATACAGAAGGGACAGTTTGCACCTGAACTGGAGGGGGACTAATATCGTAGCGGGAAGGTTTGTCAATGCTGCATGGTGGGGTTTAAACTAGAGTTGCAGGAGGCTGGGAAGCAGTGCCAGAACAGTTAGTGGAGAGGTTGTGGAGACAGATGTTGGTCTAACCTCAGACAAAGACAGGAATCAAAAGGTTGAGTATGGTGCAACTAGAGTCCTGAACTGCATATATTTCAATGCAAAGAGTATTGTGGGAAAGGTGGATGAGCTCAGGGCATGGATAAAAACGTGAAATTATGACATTGCAGCCATTAGTAAGACTTGATTGCAGGAGAGGCAGGACAGGCAGCGCAATATTCCAAGGTTCCATTGATTCAGACGCAACAGAGCCGGAAGGATTAAAGGAGGAGGGGTGGCATTATTAGCCAGGGAAAATGTCATGGCAGTGCTCAGTCAGGACAAATTGGTGAACTCATCTAATTAGGCGATATAGGTGGAACTGAGAAATAAGAAAGGTATGACCACACTAATTGAGCTATATTACAGACCACCCATCAGTCCTAGGGATTTAGAGGAACAAATCTGTAAAGAGATCACAGACTGTTGTTATAATAGGTGATTTTAACTTTCCACGTATTGACTGGGAATCCAATACTGTAAAAGGACTAGATGGGATAGAGTTTGTAAAATGAGTTCAGGAGAATTTCCTTCATCAGTACGTAGAAGTCCAAAGGAAAGAGTGTGCAATATTGGATCTGCTATTAGGGAATGAGGGTAGATGATAGAAGTTTGTGTCCAGGAATACTTTGTATCTAGTGACCGCAGTGCCATTAGTTTCAAAGTAAATATGTAAAAAGATAGGTCTGGTCTGCAGGTTGAGACTCTAAATTGGAGAAATTCCCATTTTGATGGTATCAGAAATAGTCCGGCAAGAGTAGATTGGGTCAGCTTTTTTCTAGAAAAAGTGTACATGGTAAGTGGGAGACCTTCAAAGGCGCAATTTTGAGATTACAAAACTTGTTTGTGCCTGTCAGAATAAAAGGTAAAGATAATAAGTGTAGGGAACCTTGATTTTCAAGAGATATTGAAGCCCTGGCTAAGAGAAAAATGGAGATACGTACTAGGTATAGGCAGGTAGGAAGAAATGAGGTGCTTATGGAGCATAAGAAATGCAAGAGAACACTTAAAAAATCAAGTTGGCTAAAAGAATGCATGAAGTTGCTCTAGCAGACAAGAGACAATAGGTGCAGGAGTAGGCCATTCGGCCCTTCGAGCCATCATCGCCATTCACTGTGGTCATGGCTGATCATCGACAATCAGTACCCTTTTCCCGCCTTCTCCCCATATCCCTTGACTCCGCTATCTTTAAGAGCTCTATCTAACTCTTTCTTGAAAGAATCCAGAGAATTGGCCTCCACTGCCTTCTGAGGCAGAGCATTCCACAGATCCACAACCCTCTGTGTGAAAAAGTTTTTCCTCAACTCCGTTCTAAATAGTCTACCCCTTATTCTTAAACTGTGGCCTTTGGTTCTGAACTCCCCCAACATCAGGAACATGTTTCCTGCCCCTAGAGTGTCCAATCCCTTAATAATCTTACATGTTTCAATCAGATCCCCTCTCATCCTTCTAAATTCCAGTGTATACAAGCCCAGTCACTCCAATCTTTCAACATATGACATTCTCACCATCCCTGGAATTAACCCAGCAAACCTACGCTGCACTCCCTCCATAGCAAGAATGTCCTTCCTCAACTTTGGAGACCAAAACTGCACACAATACTCCAGGTGGGGTCTCAGCAGGGCCCTGTACAACTGCAGAAGGACCTCTTTGCTCCTATACTCCTCTCCCCTTGTTATGAAGGCCAACATGCCATTAGCTTTCCTCACTGGTGCTGTACCTGTATGCTTACTTTCAGTGACTGATGAACAAGGACACCTAGATCTCATTGTACTTCCCCTTTTCCTAACTTGACACCATTCAGATAGTAATCTGCCTTCCTGTTCTTGCCACCAAAGTGGATAACCTCACATTTATCCACATTAAACTGCATCTGCCATGCATCTGCCCACTGACCCAACCTGTCCAAGTCATCCTGCATTCTCAAAACATCCTCCTCACATTTCACACTGTCACCCAGCTTTGTGTCATCTGCAAATTTGCAAATGTTACTTTTAATCCTTTCATCTAAATCATTAATGTATATTGTAAATAGCTGGAGTCCCAGCACCGAGCTTTGCGGTACCCCACTGGTCACCACCTGCCATTCTGAAAAGGACCCGTTAATCCCTACTCTTTGTTTCTTGTCTGCCAACCAATTTTCTATCCATGTCAGTACCCTACCCCCAATACCATGTGCTCTAATTTTGCCCACTAACCTCCTATGTGGGACCTTATCAAAGGCTTTCTGAAAGTCCAGGTACACCACATCCACTGACTTTCCTATGTCCATTTTCATAAACAAGGCGAAGGAAAATCCCAAAGGATTCTACAGATATGTTAAGAGCAAAAGGATTGCAAAGGACAAAATTGGTCCTCTGGAAGACCAGAATAGTAACTTGTGTGGAGGCAAAACAGATGGGAGAGATCTTAAATAATGTTTTTGCATCTGTATTTACTCAGGAGACGGACACAGAGTCTGTAGAAGTGGGGCAAAGTGGCATCAACTTCATGGACCCTGTACAGATTACAAAGGAGGAGGTGTTTTGATACCCTGATCAGTTTAGGGTGGATAAATCCCCAGGGCCTGAAAATATGTTCCCTCAGACCCCATGGGAGTCAAGTGCAGAAATTGCTGGGCCCTAGCAGAGATAGTTAAAACATCCCTAGCGACAAGAGAGGTACCAGAGGAATGGAGGAGAGCCAATGTTGTTCCACTGTTTTAAAAAGGCTCTAAACAACAACTAGAAAATTATAGGCTGATGAGTCTGACATCAGTTGTGGGAAAGTTATTAGAAGATATTCTCAGGGACCAGATATATAAGTATTCGAATAGACATGGACTGATTAAGGATAGTCAGCATGGCTTCCTGCATGGTAGATCATGTCTAACCAATCTTATTGAGTTTTTTGAAGAAGTTACCAGGAAAGTGGATGATGGCAAAGCAGTGGATGTTATCTACATGGACTTTAGCAAGGCATTTTATAAGGTCCTGCATGGGAGATCAGTTAAGAAGATTCAGTTGCTCAGCATTTAACATGAAGTAGTAAATCGGATTAAATAGTGGTTTTGTGGGAGAAGCCAGAAAGTGATAGTAAATGGTTGCTTCTGACTGCAGGCCTGTGACTCGTGGTGTGCCGTAGGGATCAATGCTGGGTCCTTTGTTGTTTGTCATCTACATCAATAACCTGGATGATAATATGGTTAACTGGATCAGCAAATTTGCAGATGACACCATGATTGGGGGTGTGGTGGACAGTGAGGAAAGCTATCATGGCTTGCAGAGGGATCTTTTATATCTTTATTTTTCCCTTTCAGGATCCTTTTGAAGACCCTGACCTGGAATTACATGCTGACTTCGGTTCTTTGTGGGAATCGGACCCGTTCTCAAGGTTTCAGGACCGGCTGTATTTCGGCACACCAAGGGGTAGACCTGAGAGGCGGCCTAGTGTTTGGAAGCCTAAGATCTCGGGGCTCTGGAGAAGGGCAGATAGAGGATCGGTGTCACGGCAGGAGACTCATGTGTCATCAGGGAGGCCGGAAAATCTTTCACTGTGGGCCCGAAGGCCCAAGATCTTTGCGATCTTTGAGCACAGAGCTCGTAAAAGGCGACAAAACAGACTTTACAACATTGTAAACCAATGGGTTGTTGTCATGTCTCCTGCTCACTGTGAAAATGGGGAACACCTCCCTCTCCCTTGCCAGGGAGAGGGAGAACCTGTGAGTTGCTGAATGCCAAATGAATTGCAATAGTCTTTGGGGTAACTGCAAGGTCTGCATCTTTGCTATCGCTTAACTCACGCTTGTGCTCAGTAGCGGGTGCACTTTTTGTTTTGCCAGTGGGGTGAGGGGGGAGCTGTGGGGGACTTTGGGGTTCTGACGTTCATTCTTTGGGGCACTTCTCTGTTTTCGTGGATGTCTTGTGAAGAAAAAGCATTTCAGGATGTATATCGTATACATTTCTCTAACATTAAGTTGAACCTTGGAACCTTTGAAAAATAGGCAGAAAATGGCAGTTGGAATATAATGCAGACAAGTGCAAGGTACTGCACTTTGGAAGGGCAAACCAGGGTAGGTGTTGCACAATGAATGGTAGGGCACTGAGGAGTGTGGTAAAACCAAGGGATCTGGAAATACAGGTACGTATTGAAAGATAGGGCCGTAAAGAAAGCTTTTGGCACATTGGCCTTCATAAGTCAATGTATTGAGTACAGGAGATGGGATGCTATTTTGAAGTTATATAAGACGTTGGTGAGGCCTAATTTGGAGCATTGTGTATAGTTTTGGTCACCTACCTACAGGAAAGATGTAAACAAGGTTGAAAAAGTACAGAGAAAATTTACAAGGATGTTGTTGGGTCTGGACGACCTGAGTTATAAGGAAAGATTGAATAGGTTAGGACTGTATTCCTTAGAATGTAGAAGATTGAGAGAAGATTTGATAGAGGTATACAAATTACGAGGAGTTTAGATAGGGTAAGTGTAAGCAGGCTTTTTTTTTTATTGAGGTTGGCTGAGACTATAACCAGAGCTCATGGGTTAAGGGTGAAAGGTGAAAAGTTTAAGGGGAACATGAAGGAAAATTTCTTCATTCAGAGGGTAGTGAGAGTTTCGATTGAGCTGCCAGCATAAGTGGTGCATGCATGCTCAATATCAAAGTTTAAGAGAAGTTTGATTAGGTACATGGAAGGCTATGGTCCCTATGTAGGTCAATGGAGTAGGCAGTTTAAATGGTTTTGTCATGGACTAGATGGCCAAAGGGCCTGTTCCTGTGCTGTACTTATTTATGACTCTGACTACTAACAAAATTTGCATTTATGCACCACCATCATATTTATACCAACCAGTAATTAGGATAAGTTCTAGATTCCATATTGCAGCACTTGGTTGGTTTGTAACCTTATGAATCACAAAACATCAACCACTCATTTAAAAAACTTAAGGGTTTGTGTTTTCCTGCTTTCACAGTGAATTCCAGCATTCAACACTATCTTGGTAAATTTTGTTTTAATTTGTCCAACTCTTCTACACTCTCCTGATCAATTACTTAAATTTATAAAATTCAAAAGTGCTAGAAATACTCAGCAAGTCAGACAGCAACTAAGGAGAGGGGAAAAAGTTGGCACTTCAGATCAGCAACCTTTCACCAGTACTGGGAAGAGTAGATGCATCCTCCCAATAACACATTGTTCCTATTCACACCTACTATAAGTGCCTTCATGGGATCAGTGAACTACTGGCATCCCTTGCTGTGATCATGGAAAAGCCATCCCAAAGCCCGTACATAACCACATAGCTCTGTCTAGAGTAGCAAGTGTCAAGCTTCCTACTGTGTACTTCCCAAAATCTAATTCTGAAAAGCACAACAGGGCACATTGACAGTTGGTGCATGGACAACACTGAACTATCTGCCTCTATGTGATCCTTCTTCCTTTGTGCCAGTTATGCATATTGCATTAGCCAAATTGGAGCTGCCTACCTTGGAGCACTTTTCATTGACTCATCTGGGGAAAGCCCATCACAATGGGACACTGCAAGCTATCTGATTTTTTGAAACAATGTCAAGACCATTTACATCAACTTTACTCCTCTTCCCTATCTACCCAGAGGCAGTTGAAGAGGTTCAGCCTTATCCAAAACCTAGATAATTAAGCACATAATCAATGAGGGGTATGAATATCAGTAAAGTCCATACATGACTGTTTATTCTTGCCCATCAGAGCATCTTGATCATCTATCTGGGACATGCCCTTTCTCATTACTACCATCAAGGAGGTGGTACAGGAGCCTGAAGTTCCACACTCAACAGTTCAGGAACAGCTTCTTCCCCCTGCCATCAGATTTCTGAGCAGTCCATGAAGACTACTTCATTATTTCCTCTTTTGCACTCTTTATTTAATTTTCTAATTGATAGATTCTTATGTCTTTGCTCTGTAATGCTACAGCAAAACAGATTTCATATCATATCATATGGCAGTGATAACAAATCCGATTCTGAAAATTATATATAATTCTGAAATTGAGAATTCTGCAAGTGTTTCATGACAGAGAACTGGTCACTGTCTATGAATATACAAGAGATATAACTACTTGCAACTTGATATTTGATAGGCTGCTTCATTTAGTTTACAGCAAGATACACTTAATTTGAAGGAGGTTTTACCAGGATTAAATACTTTCAACAGGGAACTTGTTTATAGTCTTGCAGCTAATTTGCACAATTTAACAATTGACAACAACTCAAATACAGATGCTGGCGACGAATTGGCACTCATTTTGATTTTGCAATGCTTTTCAATTTTAGTTACATTCCTGCCTATTGTTATTGCTATCTGCAGACCAACTGAAGTCAGTTGATAACATAATTATCACAGAAGCTATAAATCTGAAATAAAAAACAGAAAAGATTTGAACAACACATATGTGGCTCAGAGATAGAGTGATGGTCAAGCGTTGTTTCGAGGACTGGAGGCCCGTGTTTAGTGAAGTGCCACACAAGTGGTTAGAAAAGATAAAAGGGTTATTTCAGATGAGGGGAATCAGCCCAAAATATCAACTGTTCACTTCCTCCCATAGATGCTGCTTGACTTAAGTTCCTCTAGCATTTTGTGTGTGTTGCTCTCGACCCAAAATTTTGACTGTCCAATTCCCTCCATAGATGCTGCCTGACTCACTGAGTTCCTTCAGCTATTTGCGTGTCTCAGATTTCAGCATCTCCTGTCTTTTGCATCTCCTTTGTTCCATGATCAGCAGATTTAGTAACCATACTGCATATCACTTAATCCAAGTCACTTATATAAATTGAGTCCAGAGAAATTATGGAAAATAAAAAGGCATCTGAATTAAATGAGTATTTGCATTCATCTCTTCACTGCAGGAGATATGAGTATATCCCAGAAATGGCTCCAAATCAGGAACTGAAAAGGAGAAAAGAAATCTAAAAAGGTAAAAGTTCTGTACTCACACTCTATTTAAATAATAACTTTTAGTTACTTATTTTTTTGTTCGAAATCCAGCGCAGAATAGGCCCCAGCAACACACCAATTTAATGCTCGCTTAATCATGGGATAATTTACAATGTCCAATTAACCTACTAACCAGTCATCTTTGGGCTGTGGGAGGAAATCAGAGCACCCGGAGGAAACCCAAGCATATACGGAAACTTGCTTAAGGAGGACGCTGGAGTTGAAATCTGACCTCTGATGCCCTGAGCTGTAATAGTGTCACACTAACCAATGTGCTACTGTGGCAGCCCTTGAACTGATGAAATTTACTTTTTCATTTTTCCTCACAAGTTAGATAAATTCCTATTTTCCCACACCATACTTCACATGGCCACTCTTGCTCAATGACTTAAGTCTATTTGCCTTTGCAAATTCCACAAACTTTGCATATCCACTTTACTCACCCACCAAATTTGGAGGAATATGGGCCAAATGCAGACAATTGGAAATAGTTCAGGAAGATATAAAATCATGAGGGGTACAGACAGGAAAGACTGTGGGAAACTTTTCCCTTATCAGAAGCAAATAAAATTAGAGGACGCAGATTGGGGTAAGGGGTGACAGATTTTTCACCCAGAAAGAGGTAATGCACTGCTGGAGTGGTGGAAGCAGAATCACTGCTAGATGTCTAGATGGGCTCTTAAATTGCCTAAGGATACAATGCCAGAAGAAGGAATTAACCCAGACAGATAGCCTATAATTGGCATAGATGCGATGGGCCAAATGCTCTGTTTCCGTGTCATATGACTGACTTCTCATAACTTTAAAGCCACTTCTCAGCAGATTACTAACAGCTGTTTCTACTCCCAGATCAACATCTCCAGCACTGTTACACTAGCAACACACACAAAATGTTGAAGGAACTCAGCAGGTCATGCAGCATCTATGGCAGGATTTTTCATACTAACTCTGAGGGTCTCTTTGTGTTTACAATGCTACCAGCACTGAAACGTGTGAACTCGTCAATGATATGGAGATACCATACTCCTTGCTCCAGTTCATGTAGGTCTAAGGCTACTGTTTCATTGTATTCAGATGCTAGTGGCAGACCAATCGGAAGCTTGGGTTTAGGCTTTCCGTATATTTGACATGTCTCACAGCTGTCAACTATCTTCTCTAGAATGGAAAAATGGTCTGCATCTTTGTTTTCTGAACTTCTGAGCAATTTCTGAAGTCTATCAGTCAAAGTGTGTCCAAACTGCTTCTGAAGCTTGAGCAACACTTTGCATTTCTCATCTGAAGTTTTGTTCTCTGTGACAATTAGTGCTTCATTCTCACATTGATTCTCAGTAATGTCTTTATCTAAAATGTTCACAGTAATGTCCAGAGCTGCTGAGCTCAAGAGACATCGGCTGTTGAAACATCATTGCTTGGTTATTCTCCGTATCCAGGTCTGTCCCTGCTTTCTTTGGGGAAGTTTTACTCAAGAGCTATGGGATGTTCACGGGTACCACCTCCATTTCAATGTAACATTTCGTCTGCCCTATTTTTGTGGGAATTTTCACTCTTTTGGTAGAATGTACAATCTTTCTAGCTCCAAATTTGAATGTTTTGTAACTGGAAATATCTGCGTTCACCACTCTATGCACTTCATTCTAGTTTAGTTCACCTCCACAGTCTTCAAGTTATTTTTCTCCAGTGTGTGTGTGTGTGTGTGTGTGTGTGTGTGTGTGTGTGTGTGTGTGTGTGTGTGTGTGTGTGTGCGCGCTGTATCCTAGGAATTCCATCATCAAAATCTCTGCATCAGATATCTCTGCATTAGTAAGTGATTCCTTTGCAAACAATGCTATATGGCACTCTTCTACATCTTCATTTTTGTTCTTCTCTTCAGTTAGTTTAATTTATTCGGTTCTGTGCAGATAGCTTTTTGCAGTGGTAAGTACTTTGACAAACCACACATTTCAATCTCCTGCCATACTTGTTTAGTGGATTTATACCAGGTAATGATAACCTTGTCTGGTCACTCTGAGACCTATGCTTGCTACTCTCTTGTTTCTGCACAGTGAAGTCTGCAGTTTCCTGACTCAAACTAATTCCAACTATTGTCTTAGTGGCTTTTTCTCCAAAACTCCTCTTCAGTGTCAATTTTATAGATGCAAATGTAAGTTCTGTACATACAGTTAACGATAGCTGTCTGTCCTTTATGTCTAGACATGCAGTATCCAACAATTTAAGGCTCGTACTGCGTCATGAAGTTCCATTTTGTACTTATGCATGGAACTGTACTTTTGTTCAAAATCAGTAATACAATCAGTCATATTTGTAGAACTGTCTCTAGAAATTTTGTCAAAGTCTGGAGATGGCTCATAAATCTGATCCTTTTCTTCCTTCAGAAAAATGGAGTCAAGTGCATTTATTAATGTATCTTCCTTCAAGTCTTCCACTGAAATTCCCATCTGAGTCTCTCTTGCTCTTCCCAAAAACAACAATACAACTGCAAAGGTCTGCTTTTCCTTCTTGAGTTCCATAAGCTGAGTTCCTATTCCAATTTCATTTTTCCAGCTTTCATAAGGCGTGCTCTCGTCGAATGCTGGTGGGATCCTATAATTGGAAACCATCCTCTGCTACCACTGATAATGTTCAAACAACAAAGACAAGATTTTCTTTCCTTTTAGCAGCTTTACTTTCTCCGCTTATGTTTAGTACACTAGGCTGCCATTTTCTTACCCTACATCCTCCCCGCCACCCTCATGCGCTCGCCTAAAACAGGGAAAGTGCACATCTCAACTAAATGCTCACATAACTGAAAGGAACAAAACTCAACAGATAGAGCAGTGTTGAAAAATGCCATGTTTCTTGCCAAAAAATGTGACAATGCACAGAACAGTCGATAATAGAAACCATCAGTGTAATAGGTCTTCTGTTCTTTCCTGTCAGATTCCCCCTTCTCCAGCCCATTATCTCTTTTACCACTTAACTTCCCAGCTCTTAACTTCACCCCTTCCCCCTCACCCAGTTTCACCGACCACCTACCATCTTGTACTTCTTTCTCTCCTCCCACCTGCTTAATCTGGCTTCTCCCCTTTCTTTCCACTCCTGATGAAGGGTCTCAGCCCAAAACATAGAATGCTTACTCTTTTCCGTAGATGCTGCCTGGCCTACTGAGTTCTTCCAGCATTTTGTCTGTGTTCCATTAGTGTAATAAATGCAAGAAATCAAAAATCAGAGATTTTTAACCTTCTTGCATTTTAGAAATTAAAAATGGAAAGGAGCTAAGGGGAGGTAGTCATCTCTACGTTGCAGGAACCAGGTAAACAGGTGACTGTCAGGAGAAGGAAGGGAAATGGGCAGCTCATACAGAGAACCCCTGTGGCTGTTCCCCTCAGTAAGTATATTGTTTTGGATACTGTTGAGGGGGACGATCTACCGGGGTAGCACCACAGCAACCAGGTTTCTGGCACTGAGTCTGGTGCTGTGGCTCAGAAGAGAATAGAGGTGAAGAGGACTTCAATACTGATAGATCAGTACTGATCTTGAGGGTGGAGTTAAGATGGTGCCAGATGGCTGCCTCTTTTGCTCATCTGTGGAAACAGCTTAAATTCCTCTTTTTAATGTCTTTGTTTTCTTTTTTTAAAGGTGGCTGGGGTTCTATTGAGGTCCCTGATCTGCAATAGCATTCAAAACTGCGTTTTTTTTCTCCACAGCGGTAAGTTCCCTTTCTTGGAGCTCACTGACCAACCATCTGTTTTTCAACATTCTTCAGGCACAGCATGGGAGACGGTGGGGTGCAGGTTGTGGCTCTATGCACAACTGATTCCAAGTCAATGCCAATGACTTAATGGGTACTTTGTATCTGTCTTCAATGTGGAAGACACTAGCAGTGTGCCAGAGGTCCATGAGTGTCAGGGAGCAGGAGTCAGTGCCATTGCTTTTACAAAGGAAAGAGCACTCAACAAACTCAAAGGTCTTAAGATGGATAAGTCACCTGGACCAGATGGACTACATCCCAGAGTCTTGACAGAGGCTGCAAAGAGATAATGGATGCATTGTCATAATCTTTCAAGACACATTTGACTCTGGCATGGCTCCCGAGGACTGGAAGATTGTAAATGTCACTCTTCACTCTTTAAGAAGGGAGGAAGGCAAAAGAAAGGAAATTATAGGCCAGTTAGTCTAACCTCAGTGGTTGAGAAAGTGTTGGAGTCTATTATTAAGGATGAGATTTTGGGGTACTTGAAGACTATTGATAAAATAAGTTAAAGTCAGCATGGTTTATGTAAAGGGAAATCTTGTCTGACAAATCTGTTGGAGTTCTTCAAGGAAGTAACAAGCAGAGTGGACAAAGGAGAGGCAGTGGATGTCATTTACTTGGATTTTCAGAAAGCATCTGATAAGGTGCCACACATGAAGCTGCTTAACAAGATAAAATCCCATGGCGTTACAGGAAAGATATTGGCATGGATAGAAGAATGGCTGACAGGCAGGAGGCAGTGAGTGGGAATAAAACGGGCCTTTTCTGGTTTGGGTGCCAGTGACTAGTGGTGTTCCTCAGGTGTCAGTTTTGGGACCGCTGCCTTTCACATTGTTCATCAATGATTTGCATAATGGAATTGATAGCTTTGTGGCAAAGTTTGCAGATAATACAAAGATAGGTGGAGGAGTAGGTAGTGCTGGGGAAGCAATGTGGATGCAGCAGGACTTAGACAAATTGGAAGAATGGGCCAAAAAGTGGTAGATGGAATACAGTGTTGGGAAATGTATGATAATGCATTTTGGTAAAAGGAACAATAGTGTGGCCTATTATCTAAATGGGGAGATGTTTCACACATCAGAGGTGCAGAGGGACTTAGGAGTCCTCATGCAAGACTCCCAGAAGGTTAATTTACAGATTGAATCTGTGATAAAGAAGGCAAATGTAATGTTGGCATTTATTTCAAAGGGAATAGAATATAAAAACTAGATGATAATGCTGAGCCTTTACAAGACACTAGTCAGGCTGCACTTAGAGTATTGTCAACAGTTTTGGGTCCCATGTCTCAAAAAGGATATGTTGTCATTGGAGAGACAGAGGAAGTTCATGAGGATGATTCTGGGAAAGAAGGAGTTAACATGAGGAGCACTTGGCAGCTTTGGGCCTGCACTCACTGGAATTTAGAAGAATGCGTGAGGATCTCATGGATGTGGAGAAGATGTTTCCTATGGTGGAAACATAGGAACCAGAACTAGAGGGCACAGCCTCAAAATTGAGGGGCAACCAATTAGAACAGAGGTAAGGAGGAATTTTTTTTAGATAGAAAGTGGTAAATCTGTGGAATGCTCTACCACAGACTCTGGTGGATATCCTTAAAGCAGAAGTTGATTGCTTGCTGATCAGTCAGGGCATGAAGAATATGGTGAGAAGGCAAATGTATGGGGTTAAGTGGGATCCGAGATCAGCCATGATGGAATGGTGGAGCAGACTCAATGGGCTGAATGGCTTAATTCTGCTCCTATATCTTATTGTGTGAGGCCTCGCAAGAGAAGGAACATCAGGATTTTACAGCAGTGGATACTGCAGACGAAGGTCTCTGTGGTCAAGCAACCACTTTTTCTCTCTCTTTCCCTTGATGGTGGGAAGAATTTGCTGCCAATTCTTGAATCAGAGAATCTTGGAATAAAAAGCGACACGGCAGACTATAAAATTATAACAACGACTGTTAGTCTCCCCTTTCACTGTGAAATGTGTGATATCTCTCTGTCCCTTGTTAGTGAAAAAGAGAGAGAGTCTGTGGCATGTCAAACTGTAGGGTAAACAATATTTTTTGTTGACTGCAGATAACGGTCTCTCTTTGGGGTGGGGTTTGATCTTGCTTGGTGGGTGGTGGGTGCTGACGCATTTTGCTGAAATGGGTGGGGGGGTTGATGCTTTGCTCCTGCTTGCGGGGGGGAGAGAGGAGGCTTTGGAGTTCTAATAGTTTTCTGTCATTCATTCTTTTGGAGTTCTGTTTTTTGTGGATGTCTGCGAAAACTTCAGGTTGTACACTGTATACATTCTCTGATTATAAACAGAACACTTGAACCATTGAAGATTCCATAGTTAGAGGAATAGATATGAGATTCTGTGTACCTAATAGAGATACCTAAGTGGTATGGTGCCTCCCAGGTGCCAGGGTCAGGAATGTCTCAGATTTCGGTCCATGGGATTCTAAAGGGGAATGGTGAGCAGCTGTAAGTCTTGGCACATATTGTCACCAATGACATAGGTAGAAAAGGTGAGGAGGTCCTAAAGAGAAATTTTAGGGAGCAAGGTAGAAAGCTGAAAAGCAGGACCACCAGGGGAGTCAGCTCTGGACTGCTACCTGTGCTACACACCAGTAAGGGTAAGGATAGGAGCACTTGGCAGATAAATGTGTGGCTGAGGAACTGTTGCAGGGGGAAGGGGTTCAGATTTCTGGATCATTGGGATCTCTTCTATGGAACGTACGATCTGTACAAAAGGGACAGGTGATGTCTGAACCCAAGGGGGACCAATATCCTTGTGGGCAGGTTTTCTACAGCTGTTTGGGAGGATTTAAACTTTTTTTGCAGAGGGATGGGAACCGGAGTGATAGGGCTTAGGATGGGGCAGTTGATTTACAAACACAGGCAGTGTGTAGTGAGACTACTAGCATGGACACGCTTATGATAGAACAATATTGCAGTCAACAGGATGAATTGCAATGTAAAAGGGGGACAAAAATCGAAAAGGGTGATGAATATAGGTGTTGTATTTGAATCCACGCAGTATACAGAATAATGTAGATGAACTTGTAGCACAGTTAGAGATTGGCAGGTATGACATTGTGGGCATCACTGAGTCGTGGCTGAACGAAGGTTATAGCTGGGAGCTTAATATCCAAAGATACACATTGTATCGAAAGAACAGGCAGGGAGGCAGAGAGGGTGAAGTGGCTCTGTTGGTAAAAGATGAAGTAAAATCCTTAGAAAGAGGTAATATAGGATCAGAAGGTGTAGAATCTTTATGAATGGAGCTGAGAAACTAGAAGGGTAAAGGTTCTCTGATGGGAGTTATATATAGGGCTCCAAATAGCAGCAAAGATATGGGCTACAAATTACAATAGGAAATAGAAAAGGCATGTTAAAAGGGCAATGTTATGATAATTATGGGGGATTTCTATATGCAGGTAGATTGGGAAAATCAGGTTGGTACTGGATCCCAAAAGGGGGAATTTGTAGAATGCTTACTAGATGGCATTTTAGGGCAGCTCATGGTTGAGCCCAAAATGGGTGTTGTGCAATGAACCAAAATAGATTAGCGAGCTTAAGGTAAAGGAACCTTTAGGAGCCAGTGATCATAATATGATAGAATTCACCCTGCTATTTGAGAGGGAGTATCTAAAGTGAGATGTATCAGTATTATAGCGGAGCAAAGGGAATTGCAGAGGCATGAGAGAGTTGGCCAAAGCCGATTGGAAGTAAACACTAGACTAGCAGGGATGATAGCAGAGCAGCAATGGATGGAATTTCTGGAAACAATTTAGAAGGTGCAGGATAGATGCATCCCAAAGAAGTAGTAGTATCTAACAACAGGATGATGCAAGTGTGGCTGACAAGAGAAGTCAAATACAACATAAAAGCCAAAGAGAGGTTATATAATGGAGCAAAAAAATTGGGAAATAAGAGGATTTGGAAGATTTTAAAAATCAACAGGAGGCAATTAAAAAGTTATAAAGAGGGAAAAGATGGAACATGAAGGTAAGCATGGTTCTGGAGGCCTGGAAAATTGCAAATGTCACTCCACTCTTCAAGAGGGGAGAGAGGCAGAAGAAAGGAAATTATAAGCCAGTTAGTCTGACCTCAGTAGCTGGGAAGATGTTGGAGTCAATTGTTAAGGATGTGGTTTCAGGATACTTGGAGGCACATGAAAATATGGGCCGTAGTCAGCATGGTTTCCTCAAGGAAAAATCTTGCCTGACAAATCTGTTGGACCTCTTTGAAAAAAATAATAAAAAGGAGAATTGGTAGGTGCTGTATACTTGGATTTTCAGAAGGCCTTTGACAAGGTGCCACATATTAGGGTGGTTGACAAGTTAAGAGCCCATGGCATTACAGGAGAGATGCTAGCATGGGTAGAGCATTAGCTGATTGGTAGGAGGCAAAGAGTGGGAGCCTTTTCTGGTTGGCTGCTGGTGACTAGTAGTGTTCCACTGAAGTCTGTTTGGGACAGCTTTTTATGTTATATGTCAATTATTAGGATTGATGGCTTTGTGGCCAAGTTTGAGGATGATATAGAGGGGCAGGTAGTGTTGCATAAGCAAGGAGGCTGCAGGAGGACTTAGATTAGGAGAATGGGCAAAGAAGTGGCAGATGAAATACAGAGTTGGGAAGCGTAAACTGTTTTCTAAATGGGGAGAAAATTCAAAATCCGTGGTGCAAAGGGACTTGGGAGTCCTTGCGCAGGATTCCCTAAAGGTTAATTTGCAGTTTGAGTCAGTGGTGAGGAAGGCAAATGCAATGTTAGCTTTAATTTCAAGAGGACTAGAACATAAAAGTAAGAATGTAATGTTGAGGTTTTATAAGGCCTCAGTTGGAATATTGTGAGATGTTTTGGGCCCCTTATCTGAGAAAGGATGTGCTGACACTGGAGAGAGTTCAGAGAAAGTACACAAGAATGATTCCGGGAATGAAAAGGATTGATGGCTCTCGGGCTATACTCACTGGAATCCAGAAGAATTGGGGGGGGGGGGGTCTCACTGAAACCTGTCAAATGTTGAAAGGCCTCAATAGAGTGGAGAGGATATTGCCTTTAGTGGGGTCTAGGACCAAATGGCACAGACTCTGAAAAGAGGGATGTCCATTTAGAATGGAGATGAAGAGGAATTTGTTTAGCTAGAGAGTGTTGATGAAGAGGAATTTGTTTACCTAGAGAGTGTTGAATCTGCCACAGGTGGCTGTGGAAGCCAAGTCATTGAGTATATTTAAGGTAAAGGTTGATAGATATTTCATTAGGCAGGGCATGAAAGGTTATGGGGAAAAGGCAGAAAATTGGGGCTAAGTGGAAAATAGATCAGCCATGATGAAATAATGGAGCAGATGCGATGGGCCAAGTGGCCTAATTCTGCTCCTATATCTTAATGTCTTATGGAAGTGAACCTAAATCCTAAGATGTGATTGTACAGTGTGCTAAAAGCACAACAGGAAAACTCAACCAACAAAAATCAGCATGAACCACAAAACTAAAATTATAAGAGCAAATTGTGGCAGCATTGTACTGGTTAATTAATACAGTGAGAGTAGAAGTACCCAACAAATAAATTTACAGAGCAGGTAACAACAAAATGATAAATTAATGGGGAAATAAGCACTATAAAATCATAAGTGAAAAGTAAACCATATCAATCATACAGTGAATCACAAAACACCAGACAATTAACAATAAATATATAATTGAATTAATACAGAAGCAAGTCTCTTGTGCAATAAATCAATGTAATTTCTACAAAAGTGAAATCGAAACGTTAATGGGGAAGCAGGCACCCGGGAGTCAGTTAATCAATAAATCTAAACAAATGGAGCTGTGAGCTCACAAAAAACTCAATAGATTAATAAAGTAATTGGCACTGGCAAATGAAATGGAGCAGCTAACACACAAGGTCTAATTATTAGAACTTTGTGCACCATGTAAACTAATGAAGCAGCAGCCACCTAAGATGAATATACACATGGGATCAGACACCAAGAATTGATAAAATCACTGGACAACAATTTCAAAGCTTGGATGATGGGGATCACTAGGCTGTGTGTGAGAAAAACAGATAGCTAAACATCAAGAAATGAGTATAGGAAAATACCTGTAAGGTTCTGTATTTTTATTACATATTTTCATGTTTATTTATTTTATTTACTTATTGAGATACAGTGTGGTATAGGACCTTCTGACTCTTTGAGCCATGCTGCCCAGCAACTCCTGATTTAGTCCTAGCCTAATCATGGGACAATTTGATATGACCAATTAACCTACCAACCAGTAGGTCTTTAGATTGTGGGAAGAAACTGGAGCACCCGAAGGAAACCCACACAGTCACAAGTAGAACGTACAAACTCCTTACAGACAGCAGTGGTAATTGAACCCGGGTTACTAGCAAGGTGTTGTGCTAAGTCCTGCACTACCATGCCACCCCATGAACAACATTTAAACATGCAGTAAATAAACAAAATTAATGAATTTGAGAAATTGAGCACATAAATTTATTCTAATTTATTTTCTGCAAGTCTTATCTTCTATAATACTTGAACATACATTTCCTTAGAACAACCCTTCTCAACCATTTTGCCCTAGAGGACCCCTTGAAATAAGTTTCAGGTCTCAGGGAACAACAGCATAAAAATTATTATATCTATAGCTCACAGTACGTTAGTGTCATCAGTAAGTTGTAGATATAATAATCCAAAAATATTTGACAATGCTCTTTTGAGTAAAGAATGATTTTTTAGCTTACCTTTCTTGAAATTAATCTCTTTCTTTCCCTTTCATAAATAACAAAAGCTCCTAAGGCAAACATAGTAAACTCCTCAATTCTGGGTCGCACTTGAGATAAACACATCAAGATTTTACCTTCAGCTGAAAGGAGTCAATTTCTATCCTTGCTCTTGATGCTTGTTAAACAAGAAAAGGCTTGCTCACATATGTAAGAAGTTGAAAACTGCTGCAAAATGTTCATTGCACTCCTATGAATGGCAGGATACTCTTCTTTCACAGAATTCCAGAACTTGTCCAGGGGATGGTCAGTAAATCTCATCTTGAGTGCAAGATCAGATAGTCATAGTCATAGTCATACTTCATTGATCCTGGGGGAAATTGGTTTTTGTTACAGTTGCACTGTAACAGGCTGCATGCACGACCGATGCAACTCACAAAGCTCTTCCTCCTCTTTCAAGGTCAAGTTCTTAGGCTGAGCAGAAGATTCAGAGAAAGGGTCCCTCACCCAGGCATACACTTGTGTTCAAAGAGACGAAAAATACTGTTCAATTTTGTTCTGCAGTTCTTCCAGGTGGATTTCAATCAGCCTCAAGACCTTCTGATATCTTTTCTCACTCTCAAGCCCAAGCAGCACTGAAAACATTTCAAGATTTCCTTTTGTAGCATGACTTTTCCAAAGATTATTTCCTTTTAAATCCAAGAATCTTGTCACTTAAAGTCAAAACATTTTCTCCAGGGCCTTGCAGAGACTTGTTCAACTAATTCATACAGCGAAAAATGTCTGTTAACTAGGCTAGTTTCTGCAGCCATTCTTTATCTTCAAAGCACTCAGCAAAACCTGGCCTACTATTTTCTTGAAAGTACTCCTACAATTCACCTTTCAGCTCAAACACCCTGTTGAGAACTCTTCCTTTGTTAAACCACCAGATTTCTGTATGAAGCAGGAGATTGTTGTGCTCCTCGTCCAGGTTTTCACACAGTTTTTTAAACGTTCTCTTGTGAACTGGTCTTAAAGTTACTAAATAACTTGCTTCCTGAACACTTTAACTGACTGGGACTTTATTTTCAAAAGCTTTTTTCTGTTTGTTTTGAGATTCCAATAATCGTTTAAAATAATCAGCACTTTTATGTGTCATATGGCTACTATAATTACCTGCCTTTTCAATTTTGCTGGAGCCATTTCTACTTTTGTAAGTTGTTTGCCACAGACTAGGCACTATGGAATAGGACAACTTGAATCACCAGTCCATATAAAACCCATTTATAAATAGCTTTCATTGTAAAGACAGACTTCTTTTTGTGTCTGGTGTTGCTGAAAAAGTTTACTGTTTCTTATCCACAATCACTTCCCAATCTTATGAGACACATGGTCTTTCAGTCTTATTTCAAATTTCTAGCACCTAGCTTTATAGGAATTCCTGATTTTCTGGTACTATAATAACCATGTCTCAGTGCACATTTCATTAATAAGTGAATAATAATAGGAGTTATAAGCAGATATTTGAATTTTATTTTTTAAAAAACAGGCTATTACTCATACTATTTTCTGGTCCTTGGAGGTGTTGGAGGAATTATAGACTTTAAATAACTAGATCATCATATCACAACTCTAATAGCTAGCACATATATTAGTTATGGATGATAGAAGCTATTGGGTCAACTACTAAGATCTACAAAGCTAATAATATTCTACATTTATATGGTTGAAAGTTTATGTCTTCACTGGGCTGCTTTCAAGACCATGTTTTATCTAACAGTTGAACCCAGCAAATGGGAGAACAAATAGATACATAATTAAATAACATATAGCCTGTTGTCATAATAAAATGTTAACATGTTCCTTTATTTTCAGGTAAACCAAAAGAGTTTGCCATTTGGCCCAGTACATTTCTAATGGCTCTTATCAAGAATTTTCCAATTAATTTTACTCATCAATTCTTTTACCATTTCCCTTAAATGTTTGCTTTCAACATAATTTTTTTCATACAGGAGTAAGTCAACTCCAGACAAATCTTTGTTTAAATAAAATTATCATGTCCTTAATTTGCCAGTAACCTTAATTCACATTATCTAGATATCACCCATTTAGCAGATGAAACAGTTAGTCATGAATTATAGTCAAAGTGACTTTAAAATTCACAATACAAACAAATGGCAATGAAATCTTATTTTTAAAATATTTTTTGCCCAGAAGAACAATCTAGAAAGACACTATTTGATGATCTCCCAATCAGAAATTTCCTACAGTAAATCTATATAAATACATACCTTTTAAAGCATTTGTGGCTTGAAAACCAGCTTCCTGCATACTGTTTTTCAAGCAATGCTAGGAATTCCAACTTCAACCTGCCCTTATTGGGCAAAACCAAGCAGGAAGCAGCCAGTATACTTCCACTGCAGGTCTTGACAGTCCATTTCTAAATGTAGTGTGTCTCATCTGCAAACAATCTTTAGAAGCAAATGCACAAATAAACAAAGTTCCAAACTGAAGTTTTGTAAGCAGTCAATTATCCACTAAATCACAAGAAGCTTGCCGTAGTCAATTTTGAAAGTCTTATTCCACAGATGCCCTTTCAAGAAGTTAGAGTCACTGTGTCTCCTCCAGGATTCATCCAGAAGCATTTTCCATTCACATTCTATGTAGCTTTAGGCAAACTCCTGAAAAATTAGAAACAAACTTCTTTTCATTATCTATAGACATGAAAACTGACTTGAGAGACATTTAGATTACAGAAACTTCAAAAAGAAGCAATTAGAAATCTCAGAATGCTCCTCTTGTAGGATCTGGGAAGGTAGGGAGACCTCCAGCATCCCTGATAACTACACCTGCAAGAAGTGCAGCTTCTAACAGACCCTGTTAAGAATTTGGAGCTGTAACTGGATGAATTCTGGATCATTTGTGAGGCTGAGAGGTTGATAAGACAGGACATACAGGGAAGTAGTTACACCCAAAGTGGAGGTAACTAGATGACCATCAGGAGGGGGGAAAGGAGATAAGCAGACAGTGCAGAATACACCTGTAGCTGTTCTGCTCAACAGCAGATATGCTGCTTTATACTGTTGAGGAGAATGACCTGGCAGAGGAAAGCCATAGTAGTTAGGTCTCTAGCACTGAGTGTGGCTCTGCAGTTCAAAAGTGAAGGTAGGGGAGAAGAGATTTCTTGCAAAATGGACTAATATCCTAGCCGGAAGGTCTCCCTGTGCTGCATGGTGTGGTTTAAACTAGATTTGCATGGGGATGGGAACCAAAGTGCCAGTATGGATAGTGATTGTGGAGAAAGATGTTGTTAAGCGTACAAACAAGGTCAAGAATCAAAATATCGAACATGGTGGGACTAATGTTCTGAGCTGCATACATTTCAATACAAGGAGTATTGCAGGAAAGGTATGATCTTGAGCTTAGGGCATGATCATCACGTGGAATTATGATATTGTAGCCATTAGAGAGCTTGATTGCCGGTGGTGGGGGGGGCAGGCAGGACCGGCAGCTCAGTGTTCCAGGGTTCAGTTATAATAGACATGATAGAGCGGGAGGGATTAAAGGGGGAGAGCTGATATTAGTTAAGGAAAATCTCAATTCAGTGCTCAGTCAAGACAGACTAGAGAGCTCATCTAGTGAGGCTTTATGGGTAGAACTGAGGAAAAAGAAAGGTATGACCATGTTAATAGGACTATCTTATAGACCACCCAATGGTCCATGAGATTTAGAGGAGGAAATTTGTAGAAAGATTGCAGACTGATTTAAGAAACATTTTTCTTTATGATAGTAGGTGATTTTAACTTTCCACATATTGACTGAGACTCCCATATTGTAAAAAAGTTGGATGGGTCAGTTTAGGTCACTCACCTATCAGAAAAATGCAAATAAGATCAAGAGTGTTGGGAAAACTTACAAGGATATTGTTGGGATTTCAGGACCTGAGTTATAGGGTAAGGATGAATAGGTTAGTACTTTATTCTCTAGAACGTAGAAGATTAAGGGGAGATTTGATAGAGGTATACAAAATTATGAGGGGTACAGATAGGGTTAATGCAAGTAGGCATTTTCCTCTGAGGTGAGGTGAGACTAGAATTAGATGTCATGGGTTAGGGGTGAAAGGTAAAATGTTTAAGTGGAACATGAGGGGAAACTTCTTCACTCAGAAGCTGGTGAGAGTGGTGAACAGAGCTATAAGCGCAAATGCTGGATACAGGGCCAATTTCAACATTTCAGAGAAATTTGAATAGGTACATGGATGGGAGGGGAATTGAGGGCTATGATTCAGGTGCAGGTCAATGGGACAAGACAAATTATTGGCTTGGCATGGACTAGTTGGGCCAAAGCCTGTTCCTGTGCTGTAGTGTTCCATGAACTATAAAATCCTAATCATCTTGACCTACCTTATTCATGCCAGTTACGATGCTTATCTATGTTAATTTCACTTCCCTCACTTGGCTCGTATCCACCTACATTTATCCTAAATAATTAACCAAAAATCTTTTAACCATCCTAATTACATCCGTCTTTCTATCTTATTCCTGATAACCACAACTATCAGTGGGAAAAACATAAAGACCCATCCACCACTATCACCTTCTATCACCAAGCCAATTCCGGGTTTTAACATGCCTTGTGTCTTAGACTGATCCAAAAGGTTATCATATGTGACCTTGTCAAAAACCTTCCAGCTTTCGGTTTGAATTGAGAGATATATTCTATCTTTGTTCTGCATACTGAGATATGGTGAAGTCATACGTGCAGGAAATACGGTTGACGACAACTATGGAAGAAGGGAAGCCATGATTCAGGAAGGAAGACACCAGAACAGTAGGTGTCATGCAACAAATGTGACAGAAACAAAGAAACTAAGAAAAAGGAATGCCCTCTTTGTCATAGTTGCCTGTAGGGAGTTTGCACGCTCTCTCCATGACCTCATGGGTTTCCTCCGGGTGCTCTGGTTTCCTCCCACAGTCGAAAGACATACTGGTTGGTAAGTTAATTGGTCATTGTAAACTGTCCCGTGATTAGGCCAGGATTAAATCCGAGGATTGCTGCCCACCACGGCTCAAGGGGATAGAAGGGCCTGTTCCGCGGTGTATGTCAATAAATAAATAACAACTGTAAGAATGCTTGTAAAAGATGTTAGTGTCTTGTTTATCTCCTGAGATAGAAACAGATAAACCCAGAAAGGGAAGAGAAATGTCTGAGATAAACAATGTAAATGAGAGTACGATGGAAATCAGCAGCAAAAGTGATGAAATTTGAGTTTTGTATGGGTGCCATATACAGCATCAATGCACTCATCAACATTACTGTACCACAGTTTTAAATGCCCATTACTGACACATTTCACCTTCTGGATCTCCTTTCCTTTCTGTTCCCATCTGCCCACCACCTCCATTATTTGGTTTATTGCTCCATCTTCCTTTCCTATCAGATTCCATCATCTGTAGCCCTTTGTTACCTCTAGCTGTTACCTCCCAACCTCAACTGCTAATTCCATTCTTCTATCCACCATCTGCCTATTACTTATCCTTACTTGGATCCATTTATCACTTGCCAGCTCTTGCTCCACCCCTTCCCCTCACCTCATTATACTGGATACCTCCCTTCCATTTTTCAGTCCAGATGAAGGGCCCTGACACAAAACATCAACTATTTTTTCCCTTCACAGAAGACACCTTACCTGCTGATTCCAGCATCGGTAGTTTCTCCTATCTCCAAACTAATTGGAATGATCAATAATGTCTTTGACACAGTGAATTACATACATTTTGCCCTCTAAAAGTAAATTTCCTCTTCCTTTAAAACTTTATTTATTCTCAGGACTAAATTTACCCTCCTTACTCATTCTTAAATCATTTTCACTCCAGTTCTACAATTTTTGATGCAAGAAGATAGAAACTGCTTGTCTTATTCCAGAACTGGTTCACCAGTCTGCACAATGTCAATGAATACTGTTCTAGTTTAAACTTTAGTGTTGTCAAGTTGAAGTTCATTATCACATACGTGCTAGGATATAAATGCCTTGAAAACTTGCCCCAGAGACATCATAGCATTACCTTCTTTATTAGTAACTGCCATTGCTGCATAAATCCAATTATGCTTTGAGCTTTTTGTCCAAGAAGCTCCTTCCACAACTAAGCAATGATAGTCCGCAAGTTTGTGGGTAACAAATCAGCACAAAGATGTTCACATATTATAAAAATGAGTAAGAGCAATTTTTAAAATTTATGTTGTCCTACATTAATATCAATTAATATCCACACAGTCTTGAGTCTTGAAACATTATTTCCTACTCTAACTGTGAGCCAATACTTGTCTCATCAAAAAATTTGTTCATTCATACCAATACATATCGAAGTGTCATTCACAATACAGTGATGGTCCCAGAAATAATAATTCTCAAACACCACAGCAATTTGCATTTATGGCATTTACTTACCAAGTCATCTAGTCAATTTGTATAATAAACCACACTGCTTACCTTTTTTTGTTGCCCTCTTGGTTGGATGGTATGGTTCTTAACAAAGCTGCAGAAATAGTATCGTGAATGCTAATTCAGATACCTTAATTTAATTTTGCAATAAGCGCTAGTGAACCCAAGAATTTCATGTTATGTTCCAATGTAAACAAACAATGTAAATTAAATTATAAATAGAGTCATAAAGTACTACAGCACAGAAACAGGCCCTTCACCCACCTAATCATGGTTAGAGCATTGGCTGATTGGTAGGAGGCAGCCAGTGGAAATAAAAGGATCCTTTTCTGGTTGGCTGCCAGTGACTAGTGGTGCTCCACGGGGGTCACTGTTGAGACCACTTTTTTTTGGGCTATATACCAACGATTTAGATGATAGCACAGACGGCTTTGTTGCCAAGTTTGCAGATAATACGAAGATTGGTGGAGGGGCAGGTAGTGTTGAGGAAACAGGTAGGTTGCAGAGTGACTTAGACAGATTAGGAGAATGGGCAAGAGAGTGGCAAATGAAATACAATGTTGGAAAATGCATGGTCATGTACTTTGGTAGTAGAAATAACTGTGCGGACTATTTTCCAAACAGGGAGAAAATCCAAAAGTCTGAGATGCAAAAGGACTTAGGAGTCCTTGTGCAGAACAACCTAAAGGTTAACTTGCAGGTAGAATCAGTGGTGAGGGAGGCAAATGCAATGTTAGTATTCATTTCAATAGGTCCAGAATACAAGAGCAGCGATGTGATGCTGAGGCTTTATAAGGTACTGGTGAGGTCTCACTTTGAGTGTTGTGAACAGTTTTGGGCTCTTCATCTTAGAAAAAATATGCTGGCATTGGAGAGGGTTCAGAGGAATTTAACAAGGATGATATCAGGAATGAAAGTGAATGAAATGAATGAGGCATTGATTGTGTGGATAGTCAGAGGCGTTTTCCCAGGGATGAAATGGCTAACACAAGAGGGCACAGTTTTAAGGTGCTTGGAAGTAGGTACAGAGGGGATGCCAGGGGTAAGTTTTTTTTTACACAGAAAGTGGTGAGTGTGTGGAATGGGCTGCCGGCGACTGTGGTGGAGGCGGATACAATAGGGTCTTTTAAGAGACTCCTGGATAGGTACATGGAGCTTAGAAAAATAGAGAGCTATGGGCAAATCTAGGTAATTTCTAAAGTAAGTACATGTTCGGCACACCATTGTGGGCCAAAGGACCTGTATTGTGCCGTAGGGTTTCTATGAAAGGGTTATATGAGGAATGTTTGATGGCTCTGGGTCCGTACTCACTGGAATTTAGAAGGATGAGGGGGAATCTCATTGAAACCTTTCAGATTTTGAAAGGCCTAGACAGAGCAAATGTGGAAAGAATGTTTCCCACGGTGGGGGTGTCAAGGACAAAAGGGCACAGCCTCAAGATAGAGGGGCGTCCATTTAAAATAGAGATGCACGGAAATTTCTTTAGCCAGAGAGCAGAGAATTTGTGGAATTTATTACCACAAGTAGCAGAGGAGGCCAGGTCATTGGGGGCATTTAAAGCAGATCGGTTCTTGATTGGACATGGCATCAAAGGTAACAGGGAGAATGCTGGGGAGTGGGGCTGAGGAGGGGAAAAAAGGATCAGTCATGATTAAGTGATGGAACAGACCCAATGGGCCAAATGGCCTAAATCTGCTCCTTTGTCTTATGGTCTAAATACTTTGAAAAAACAATAAGGAACAGGCCCTTCTAAAATATGATATTGTTTAATGAAGAAAAATCAACTGATGATCTGCCATTAAATAGGCCTTCAGGGAATAGTGATCAAAATATGATGGAATTTTATACACAAATCAAAAATAAGCGGACTCAATCTGGAAAAAAGCAAACTATGAAGGCATGAGGCACAAGATGATTATGTAAAAATGGGAAACCACATTAACAAACAAGTAGTGGCTAACATTATGTATAGCTTCCAAGTAATACTATATATACTTTAAAAGCAAGTAAAGTCCACAATTAGAGGAGACTTGAGGACTTTTTTTTCATTCAGAGGATGGTCGAAATCTGAAATACACAAGGGATCAGTAGTGACTGATTCTCTCACAATATCTAAATACTTAGATAATCTGAGCCATGACATAGAAGGCTACAGCCAAATGCTGTGAAATGGGATTTGTATAGATATTTGCTGGCCACCAGAGACAAGGTGAGCTGAATGATTCTATCAGTTATAAAATGCACTAGACATGGCTATCAAAAGATGTTAAACATTGCATTAGATGAAAGGAAAGGTTGATGATTAAAACTTTATTAAAACAGCTGTAAATGACTGTGTCTCCACAAAATCATTCACGATTTATCCTAATCAGAAGCACTGGATGAACTATGAAATCTGGAATTTGTTGAGAGCCAGATCAGAGACATTCAAGTCTGGAGATCAAGAATGCTACAGACAGTGGTCAGTATATGGAATGAGCTGCCAGAGAAAGTTATAGAGGTGAGCACAATTACACTGTTTAAAAGATAATCTATGACTCTACTACATTCATTGTTCATAATGTTGTGACAGAGCACCTGTGGTCAGTCAGCAGAGATAATCCTGAGCTTCCTGTGCTTGACACTTTAATTCCGAATCCCACTCCTATTGCAACCTGCCTGAAGCCTTCTCCACATCAGATTCCCAACAAACACCAACAAACTTTCCATTGTCTTGAACTGCCATACAATTATTTGAGCAGAAATTTCCTCTAAATATAACAATGATGAAAACCAGTTTCCTCACACGCTCAAATTAAGAGTCACTATAGGCCATTTGGCTCTTGGAGTCTGCTAGTTGATAAGATAATAGCTAATGCAATTATAATAGCAATTTCATATTCTCATCTACCCTTGGTAAATTTGCAAAAACCAACCTCCCCCTCCTTCCCCCCCGCCGCCCCAACACACACATCAAATGCATATCAAGAATCCCTCTATCTTTACTTTAAAAATAATCAATGATTCTGCTTTCATTATCCTAGGAAGTTCCAAATACTTCCAAAAAAAAATCACCTAATCTGCATCTTTATTAGGTAATCCCCAAATCCAGATTTCCTCACACAAGGAAACAGTCTCTCCTTATCTGCCATGAAAGAACACTCCCAATCTCAGTTCCTGCTGCAATCCTAGTTGCTAGACAACACTTGCAACCTTCTTCCCAGCAAATGCTCAAGATCAGTCTAGATTGTTCTTAATTTTGATATCATATTCAACTCTATGCTAAGATTCAGAGCATATATCTATACCTGTCACAAAGATGGCAATTTTCCACACATGAACACCTGACTCTAACCTGCTTCACTTTACTTGCTGAAACCTTCCTGCATACATCTACCATCAATGAAACTGAACACAGTCCTGGAGACCTCTCCATTTTCTATCCTCTTTCAAAAGTAGTGTTGGATGAGCAATGTTCTAACTGCCATGAGCACCCCATTAACCTGTGTTAAGTGGTCTACCTTTCTCAACCAAGACCCAACCGGCTGCTTCATCATTGTTGTTTCATGGTGGTACCTTATTTTCTTTCTATGTTGTTTCTACTCTGACACCACTTACATAGAGTGGCAAATGGTAAACTTCAAAAGGTCAATATTATTTTGGTTATTCTATGTGATAGAAAAGCATAGCTTCATACCCACAATTCTTAAAAAGCATAAATTCAGGAAGCAAAGGTAGCACTTATTGGCTATTTTTAGGACAGCTGCAGTATGTGTGATGCAAAGGTGGTGAAGGTAATCTAAATGTTGAGGATGATTTAAATCTAATGACAAAGGTAGACTGCTTATTTACTCCTCAACAAATCACAAAACATGAAGGGTAACATCCAGATTGTAATACAGTAGATTCCATTTGATCAGGGCAGTCATTTATTTGGGACAACTCTTAAGGGAAAAAACTGAGAAAATTGCCAGGATTCCCTTCATTTATTGGGGACACCATGCCATTTAAATGGACTAGGAGATTGTTGCTGAAGTTTCTAACTAGCAAAAGATGCATGTACTTGTGTGGCCGTAAAACACTAGACCCTGCTGAGACTGAGCAGTTTGTAAATAGCGCCAGTTGTGTGCACTTGTGTTCAAAATGCAGTGATTTGTGTCACTGATAGCCGGTGAGAAATAAGCAGTAAGGCAATTCAGAACCGCTTTGCTCCTGCAGCTCCAAGCATTCAGGCTTGAGATGCCAGAAATAGCTGGGAGTGAAAATGAAACAATTTAACTACTTCAACAAGTTTGGAACTACAAAGGATCCGAAGACATTGACAACCATGGATAACAAAGATTTTGCTTCCTGAATACTTTTGGGTGTAGTTTATGGATTTTGGGCTGCTGATCATGAAAATCATCACTAAATTTCCCTATCCTGCAACTTTTTGTTTGAAATTGCCTATATATGTTCATTTCAATTCATAATTCAAGTCAATTAAAATGTTGCCAACAATGTAAGCTGAAAATATTTCTAGCTTGTCCATGCATGCTTAGACAGGGCAAATGCTGCATGGAGGACAGGTTTTAGAAAGACTATAAAAGCATCACACATATACCGTTCTATGCATTGCATTTACATGATTATCGGTTTGCAATCACGTTGATGTGCATGCTCTACACACATAGCATTTTGTGAGTACTCATTATAATAAAGTAATAGTATTTTCAGGAGTATTTGTGATAGCAAAATGTCTTGCCAATCTTACAACAGTGCGATATTTTCTGTTATATTTGTGAGAAGTATGCATTTAAATCTCAAAGACAGAGCGTGACTCCTGTTATTAAGAAAGCCTATGAGCTCTACTTTGGGTGTAAAATTGGCAACCAAGACTAAGCCTGAGCTCCTCACATTTGTTGTTCAACATGCGCTGTTGTTCTTAGAGCCTGGCTCAGAGGTACTCGGAAGTCAATGCCACTCGTAGTCCTGAAGATATGGTGAGAGCAGAAGGATGATGAGATAGACTGCTTCTTCTGTCTGACCAGTGTGTATGGTTTCTCTGCTAAAAACAACAAATCCATTGATTACCCCAATGACCCTTCTGTCAAGAGACCTGTGCCACATGATGATAGTCTTCCAGTACCGAAGACACCAGAGACATAGAGTCGAGAGGAGGCAGACGAAGATACACGAGCCAGGAACTGAAAATGACAACAATACTAACTGATAGATTTTGAACCCTTTATGTTGAGTAAGCCTCATTTGATAACTCAATCTGAGTTAAATGACCTGGTCAGAGACTTTGGTTTGTCAAAGGCAAAAACAGAATTACTGGGTCCAAGACTGCAAGGATGAAATCTGCTATCACCAGGCACAAAACTTGCCATCTTTCGCAGTTACTAAGAAGACATGACGCAATTCTTTGGGCAGGTTGATAATCTGTGTTTCTGTACTGACATTAGTGGGCTTTTGACTTCTTTGGGTTGCCAGCATGACCTACAACAATCCATATTTTTATTGATTCTTCAGTGTTAAGCCTGAAAGCTATGCTTTCCGATTTGCACTGCTGTCCGATTTGCAAATGAAACAACTTGGTGTATGCGAGCTGCATTCCTGTAGCAATGCTACTTCTTTCAGATTATCACAGATGTCCCAGTTGTAGTTGCTGTACTTATTACATACACCTGTTAGGGTGCATTCTCCAGAGGCCCACGAGAGAAAGGCCTTGAAGTACCAGCTCTTAGTGCAGGAGTGTAAAGACAAGGGATGGCAGGCATGGTTGTTCTCTGTGGAGATCGGCTGCAGAGGTTTCCCAGCCAAATCAGCATGTTGGTTGTTGTCAGATCTGAGCCTGGACAAAACGGCAATGTCCACCCTTCAATACTAATCGTCTATGCAGTACACATGAAAAAAAACACTACTGAAATTTGGAAGTCTTGTTGAAACACATATTCTCCAGTTACCTTATAAGGTAACCGTAGCCTTCACCCAGAAGCAGATGTCATCAGGTGGTTCCCAACCTTCACCGAGTGTTTCGACCCTTAAGTACAACACTCTCCAGTTGGTGGGCCGGCAGTGGTGGCCAAATCACTGCCCATCTGCTCCTGGCTTCCAGCTTCCCTCCTCTCGCCTACTCCAAATCCAACAAGAGGCTCGTTCTGCCTCTTCCCCCATCCTATGAGCTGCTTGTTTTTTGCTCCTTTTGTCCAGGCCCAGATCTGACAACAACCAACATGCTGATTTGGCTGGGAAACCTCTGCAGCCGATCTCCACAGAGAACAACCATGCCTGCCATCCCTTGTCTTTACACTCCTGCACTTAGAGCTGGTACTTCAAGGCCTTTCTCTCGTGGGCCTCTGGAGAATGCACCCTAACAGGTGTATGTAATAAGTACAGCAACTACAACTGGGACACCTGTGATGATCTGAAAGAAGTAGCATTGCTATAGGAATGCAGCTCGCATACACCAAGTTGTTTTATTTGCAAATCGGACAGCAGTGCTAAAGAACCTCTTTACATTAAAAAGGACAGGCCACTCCATAACCAGTTGGTTCCAGGGCAGAAAAATGTGGCACATAAGCCACTTATAGACCCAAAAAAGATATTTTTGCATCCTCTTCATATAAAACTGGAGCTCATAAAAAATCTGTGAAAGCGATGAATAAGGAAGTTGAAGGATTTTGATATTTAAGACAGATAATTCCCAAAATAACTGGTGCCAAGATTAAGGAAGGCATTTTTGTTGGTCCACAAGTCAAACAGATCACCAATGACAGGCATTTTGAATTACTTCTAATGGGACTGGAGAAAATTGGAGGGAAAGCATTCAAGGATGTTGTTGAAAATTTTCTTGACAACTAGAGCACCAAGCTGTATGCAGCTGGTTGACAAATTGCTTCAAGCATACAAAACCATGAAGTGATGAAGTGCAACATGTCACTAAAGAATTATTTCCTGCATTCCCATTCAGACATCTTCGATGCAAATCTTGGTGCTATCAGTGATGAGCATGGTGAAAGATTTCAATAGGACACTGCAGTCATGGAGAAACAGTATCAGGGCAACTGGAATCCATCAATGCTGGCAGATTATTGTTGGACACAGTGAGTGAGAATCAGCGGACACTGAGTACAAACAAAAATCATCAACAGAATATTTTTAGCTTAGTTGAACTATTGCAAACTGTCAGCACTGTTATGCAATTAAATGCATTATATTCAATAAATGTTAATTCCATGTTTCTCCAGATGCCTACTTGATACAAGTAGTCTGAAATTATATTTGTGTTTAGCTTTAAAGGGTCTATCATAACTACAGAAGAATTCTGAGGAAGCAACACTTTTGAAAAAATTTATTGTCCGGTGCAATAATTTTGAATGTGACAATGAAAATGAAGATTTGATGGATACAATCATCAAAAGCATTGTATGAAGGCAGCCCATCATCTACACTAGGTGTCTGCTAATTTTGTTAATTTACAGTATACACTGGATTAATTCTTCCATCAACAACTATTAGGAACTATTACACAGTTTCATAGTACTATAGTAGTATTTATAGTGTTCTAATTTGCTCTGTATTTCATTTAAATACATAATTTGTTACTCAGTTAAAAAGTAGTTTGCCTTTTTTTATTTACCTTTTTAACTAGTTCCATGAAACTTTGGTTAATTGGTGCAGGTGCTTAATTGGACCAAAATATACTGGTCAGGATGTGTCCCTATGCACTGTATTCCCACAAGCCTTCTTTTGGGTGGCAGAGGTTTCCGATTTGGGAGCCAGCACAAATCATTTGGGAAGTGAAAACTGGTATTTGCAGAAAGTGAATGTTAAGTCTGAAGACACAATGCCAAACCACAGGTTGTTTTACTCTGGTGGTGTCAAGCTTCTTGGTTGTTACAGAGACAGAATTTGCTGCAGGTACTGCACCTAGAGTGAAGAAACAAACTACTGGAGAGACTCAGCAGGTCATGCATTACGGAGGCAGGAATTGATGCAGGGTCTTGACCCAAAATATCAACTATCCCTTAGCCTCCACAGATGTTGCCTAACCTGCTGAGTTCCTTCAGCAGTTTGTTTTTTCATTGGTTGTTATGGGAGTTGTATCTTCCCTAGCAATTGAAAAGTATTCTTTTTTTCTTCATATTCCCTACTTCTCTTTATAATGGTTCCAAATTTAAAATTGAATTATGTTAAGCATAAAGGTGACAATCATGGGGAAAAAATAAATCATTAAAACAATCGGATCCCATTTACAAGGTTAAAAGCAACATTTACAAAAGCTTGGAACTCACATACAGAACAAGTACTTTCCTTCTTCAAGCAATATCCTTAAAGCTACAAAAGAATTACAATTTGTTCTTCATAATATATAATCATTTTACAATAATTAAAGATAAAATTCCTACTTTAAACAAATAATGAAAAAGGCAAATTATTTTCTTCAAATGTAAACTTTTTTCACTGAAATGTGCATTGTCAAAACTGAATGTTGTCATTTGAGATTGGGACTGAAATAGAAGTCAAAATGACATAAAATTGGTTAATAAAATGTTGAAGAACTACTAATTAAATGACAAATGGCACCATTTCAAAGTTCACTTTTTAAATATTTTGTATTAAACATTTAATATTTTCCACTGTATGAGATCAGACAATAAAGTTGTTATGCTTATTATTAAATTACCAACTCTCCAGAAAGGACGCCATAGTCAATCAGCTTTATTAAATATTATGTAACGTCCTGGTTAAGATTTTACTACTATGCTGTAAGCCTTTCATTTTAGCAGTTCTACAAGAGCAGTCTGTTCTGCTTTTAGCTTGTTTGGGTTTGAGCTGAGATAAAAGGCTTGTTGTTCAACTTAAGAATGTGGTGTCAGCCATTCAGGATGGTAGAATTGTGAGAAGGTTCTAGAGAACACTGGGCGAAAAGGTCTTTGTTGGCGGCAGCTGGGAGAAGACAGGCGGGAAGATTGTGGAGGATGCTGTCCCTGTTGCACAAGGTGCTTTGTGCAAATGAATGGCTTGGAGGAGGAAGGACCAGTACTCCCGTGGGAGAGTCCATTTGTTCAAGATGGATTTTGAGCGACTTTCAGAAGGTAGTGTGCGCTTTCACACAGACTGAGGGTCCAGCGCGTGATTTACAGACAAGTTCAAGATTTGAACTCCACTGTGCACATGCGACTGTTCAAGTATAATGGGCCCTTTTTGGTTTTTTTCTATCTTTCCTTTAATAACTGTTTGCTTAAGTAAACATTCTTAAATATACTTCTGATTAACTGTATGCAGTGTACGATCTGTTATTTCTTGCCGACTGGCAATGGCCAGGACAGTAAATCACACAGCATTCACACAAACCAGGGTTTGGGTGGGCGAGACATCTCAACTTCACAGATTTGGCAGGACCAAAGTTATATACACCCTAGGTGTATGAAGCCTGAGAAAGGTGAGTTTCTTGACGTGGAATCCAGTGGCGAGGGGCTAACGAGCCACATTTCCAGAGACACCCAGTAAAAGAGGGTTTCAGTTAAATCAACATATGTCATGAAATGGCAAAATGTGAAGTCATCAACTAACTTTAAAATATTTTGTAACATTTTCTGTAAAGTATTTTTGGAAAGGGAACTGAGATTTGGTTGTCACTAATTTACTGGATATGTGATGAGTAGTACTTGCACTCTGTTAACATTACTCTTGTTGAAGTACTCTCAATTACACATCTTATCAAAATACAGAGCCACCATACTCTTAATAACTCAGTGAATTCAACAAATACTTTAAATTCTGTTTCATAATTTCATTATACCCAAGACTTGACCTACATTGCGATCCTGTAGAAAATGAAAATTCAGCAATATTGGGACTCTTCTAAACTGTTTATTTTTCCAGGATCACTGGCCTGCATCTCTGCAACTTTCATTCTAGGTTACCCAACTCCAGACACTATACTCACTTGTTTCTCACCAGACACCATGAACCAAACTAAGTGCTTCTCTGGACTGAAGTAATGAATTGTTTTGCACCAAGTGACATGTATTGCAAACAAAATCAATAGTTATTTGGGCAAAACTCTCTGGGATAACATAAACTTTGATGTTTCAACAAGGTATTTTAAAATCTGTTATTTAGTTTAAGTTATTTTATCCCCAACAAATGAACGTGCCTACTGACATGTGAAACTTACCACAATCAATAAAAATAATATTTTCCCATAATTTTGTTTGTTCTGCCCGAAATTAACTTTGAGTTCATCCTGCAATTTACTTAAGGCATTATTGTATCCTTCTCTTGTGTGAAAGGCTCTGAAGAGCAAGCAAAATAGATTGCAAAAGGAACTTATTTACAAAAATACAGATTCAATGTGGTTTTAGGAGGTACAGTCAAAGTGATTTTAAATTTTAGCCCCTGAAGGCCAATGATGGAGAGAAATTAAGTCTTAATGTAATAGATGGCATGGTAATCAGATCAGCTACTTTGACCTATTTGGAGACCTTCACCCTGGAATGCATAATTTCATCACCCGTCTCGCATAATAAGAAACTGAAGAAAGAGGAAGCCATTCTGCCCTTCACATCTCCTTGTCTATTCAATAAGATCATGGGTGATTCTTTTACCTCAGCACCACCTTCTAGCATTCTTCGCAGCTAACAAGTCAAGGGTTATCAACTCAATGCAGAGTACCAAGTCTCTACCTTATTCTTGCAGTTGTCTGTATAAAGGTTCAGATAAATCTCTGGCCCATGACAAATTTTCCCACCATTAGAGTAATATTGAGTTATACTTGAGGACTGTAATGTCATATAATTTTCAAGATAAGGTAGCGAGATTCCTTCTTATTTGAGGTGATCAATACCTGGAACATATTTGCACTACACTTCAGCTCAAATCAAAATATTGCCTGTGTCTTTATAAAAGAAGGCAGGATAACTTCATTGAACAACTGATATGACAGCCCCCAAACAAAATGTGTTTCCTTCTCCTGTTGGCACCATCACCTATTCTCCCCGCACTACCCAATGACTTCATGTTTACAGGGATTCCTTGCTGCTACATTATGTCATGGACACTGCTCTTGAACTGCCATTCCCTATCCCAAAAAGTCAAGCAAACAACTTTTAAAACCCTGATTAAAATGCAAAAAACTGCAAATGCTAGAAGTATAAAATAAAAACAAAAAATGATGGAAATATTCAGATCATGTAGTATCTGAAGAAATGCCATTGACCTAAACTCATCAATCATTTCTCTCCAAATTGTGACTAGTGGTGTCCCACAAGGATCTGTTCTGGGACCTCTACTTTTCATGATTTTTGTTAACGACCTGGATGTGGGGGTAGAAGGGTGGGTTGGCAAGTTTGCAGACGACACAAAGGTTGGTGGTGTTGTAGATAGTGTAGAGGATTGTCAAAGATTGCAGAGAGACATTGATAGGATGCAGAAGTGGGCTGAGAAGTGGCAGATGGAATTCAACCCGGAGAAGTGTGAGGTGGTACACTTTGGAAGGACAAACTCCAAGGGAGAGTACAAAGTAAATGGCAGGATACTTGGTAGTGTGGAGGAGCAGAGAGATCTCGGGGTACGTCCACAGATCCCTGAAAGTTGCCTCACAGGTGGATAGGGTAGTTAAGAAAGCTTATGGGGTGTTAGCTTTCATAAGTCGAGTGATAGAGTTTAAGAGTCGCGATGTAATGATGCAGCTCTATAAAACTCTGGTTAGGCCACACTTGGAGTACTGTGTCCAGTTCTGGTCACCTCACTATTATAGGAAGGATGTGGAAGCATTGGAAAGGGTACAGAGGAGATTTACCAGGATGCTGCCTGGTTTAGAAAGTACGGATTATGATCAGAGATTAAGGGAGCTGGGGCTTTACTCTTTGGAGAGAAGGAGGATGAGAGGAGACATGATAGAGATGTACAAGATAATAAGAGGAATAGATAGAGAGGATAGCCAGCACCTCTTCCCCAGGGCACCACTGCTCAATACAAGAGGACATGGCTTTAAGGTAAGGGGTGGGAAGTTCAAGGGGGATATTAGAGGAAGCTTTTTTACTCAGAGAGTGGTTGGTGCGTGGAATGCACTGCCTGAGTCAATGGTGGAGGCAGATACACTAGTGAAGTTTAAGAGACTACTAGACAGGTATATGGAGGAATTTAAGGTGGGGGCTTATATGGGAGGCAGGGTTTGAGGGTCAGCACAACATTGTGGGCCGAAGGGCCTGTACTGTGCTGTACTACTCTATGTTCTATGTTCAAATGGCCTTCTCCTGTTTCAGTTTATTGTGTTCTTATACAAAGATGATGCATACTACTGGATGAGGGTCAAATTGTTCAAAGCAGCCTATTTAATTGTCATCCTTCCTATTACTTTAAGCATTCACTTCTTCTCCATCCCTGGCCCACTAAAGCTGAAATATGCATTTTGTATACGAGGTACCTCACCAACTTCTTCAATAGCACATCCTAAATCCACTGCCAGACCAGCTGAATTCATTCAGCATGTTCTGCTTTCCGACTTCAAAACAGTCATGCAGTTATAAAAACCACTAAAGGTACACAAGGGTTGCTACTCCTTCTGCATGCCTACATAAGTTCATTCAGCATATTTTATCCAGCTTCAAGGAAGATGATTAGAACATCCCTATATGTGAAAAGTACTCCAAACCTAAAGTGTGTTGCAGTTGAAACACAACATAGGTTACCTGAAAAGGTTCCAGTGCAGACAAACTATGACAGAAACACAGAAATGAAACCTACAATTACATAGTCCCTTTAACAAAGGGCCCAACCACTTGACCTTCATTTACATGCAGACAACCTATCAAAGAGGAAGGTACTGAGCAACACAATCAAATATCATGATCAAGAGTACTGACTTTTATAATAGGTATAAAAAAAACGTAAAAGGCTTAGGTATGTAATTCAGAACAATAGATCCCAAACATCTAAAGGCATGCATAGCCATCAGTTGTTGGAGGGAAAGAGAAAGTACAAGAGGCCAGTTTTAGATGAATAATTTGCAGAATGGTCAGGCATATAGTATCTAAGGAGGAGGTATTAAACAATGAAAGGATTGAAATGCAGGAATTGTAGTTATTAAAAATGCATGGAATTACAATGGTTTAACGAGTGTTATTCCAAGTTAAGAAAGTCTTCACTGTTGTTAAAGAATGCTGTTTTCACAGTTTAATCTGTATATACTTGTTCACAATTTATATTTAAAAAATCAAGAAATTAATTTTAAGTTTCAGGGCATTAAGTGACCTGTTTATGCTTCTTTCCATTTCTGGTAATTATTTTCCATATTAAAACAAAAAGCATTTTGAATGCAATGGTGGTACTTATGGAAAATCAGAGATTTTTTGGGGCAGGGATGTTATTAAACATTACAAATTGAATTTCCACTAATTACATCAGCACAATCTAGGCAAAATCAGCTGGATCTGCAGAAGAGATGAGAAAATTTCACACATATTCAAATTAAACTAAAGCTATCATAGGCTGTGCTTACTACAGCCTTTTATATCTATACATGATTTAATTTTCGTTCGTCTGTCTTGATCCACAATCTCCGTGAAAAACTGCAAGATTTTGATTATTATGGTTTGTGGAGTGCTTCAGATTTACACTTACTCTTTCCATTACTTCTTCCCATATTTATGAATTTAACAACAAATGCCAAAATGAAAATATTAGATGGGTTGCTAAAGCTTCAAGACATTTTCAGCAACTTTAAAATCAAGTCACTCATGATGAGGGTTGGGGGAATGAGAGGACAAAGACTGGACAACCTTATTAACACAGCTATTACTTCCTGATAAACCTATTTTCAGTCTTTTTTAAATATTTGTTTCAGACATACATATTTTATGATGGAAAAAATCATAAAATATGTTGTGTAACTATGTACTCATTCACTAAAGATCTTCCATTTGTTTTAACTGAAACATAACTCAAGCTAATCTGCACAATTTAAAGTATATTTTGACACAAGATTTCTACTGTATTTCAGCAATTCCACCAAAAATATTTACATAATTATTACTGACATTCAACTGGTTTGTTCAATAAAAAGTAGCACTTCAAAGCAAGGATATAATGCTACAACTGTATAAGGAATGAAGGAATGGGCCAAACTGTATTTGTTGTATTGTGAGCAGTTTTGGGCCCATATCTAAGAATGGATGTGATTTATTTCCCAGCTCTTTACTTCACCCCTCCTTCTCCCGGTTTCACCTATCACCTTGTGTTTCTTCCTCCCCTCCCCCCACCTCCTTACTCTGAATCCTCTTCTTCTTTCCTCCAGTTCTGATGAAGGGTCTTGGCCCGAAATATCGACAGTATGCTGAGTTCCTCAAGCATTTTGTATGTGTTGCTTGGATTTCCAACATTTGCAGATTTTCTCCTGTTTGTGAAGGATGTGCTGGCATTGGAAAGGGTCCAGATGTGGTTTACAAGCATGATCATGGGAATGAAAAGGTTAAAGTATAATGAGCATTTGATGATGCCTGGCTTGTATTTGCTGGAGTTTAGAAGAATTGAGGAGGGGATCTCATTAAAACCTACCAAATATTAAAAGGCCTAGATATAGTGAGTCCTCTGGTCCTAGATTCAGAATGCAAGCACATCCCTTTAGAACAGAGATGAGCAGGAATATCTTTACCCAGAGGGTGGTGAATCTGTGGAACTCATCGCCACAGTTGGCTATGGAAGCCACATCATTTAAAGCCGAGGTTGATGGGTTCTTGAATAGGAAGGGTGTCAAAAGTTATGGGAAGAAGGCAGTAGGAGAGTGGGGTTGAGAAGGAAAAAAGCAGCCAGAATCAAATGGTGGAGCAGACTTAATTGGCTGAATGGCCTAAATCTGCTCCTATGCCTTATGGTGTTATGCCCGTCTGTGTTAGAGAAAATCAAGATGTTTCACTAGTGCTTATCAGGACTGATATTGTGATCTTTAACATATTTCTCCAAAGATATTGACTTAGACGTTAGGTAACTAGTTTCCATTAGTCTAACAAATACTGTTCTATTTTGATATATAATAAATTATTAGAATTAAACTTTGTAACTTTAACTTGACAAAAATCATATATTTGCATTCCTTAAAAGAACAGTCAAATATAGTAATCAACAATCTTAACTGCTTTGTTAAAGCCTATTTGCTTTATTATTAATTTTAACTTACAAATATTTTCCAAAACAAAACGAGTTCTGTTAAATATATAAGGAAGAGAAAATTTGCAGATGCTGGAAATCCAAGCAACACACACAAAATGCTGGAGGAACTCAGCAGGCCAGGCAGCATCTATGGAAAAAAGTACAGTCAATGTTTTGGGTCCAAATCCTTCGGCAGGACTGGAGAGAAAAAAAGCTGAGGAGTAGATTTGAAAGGTGGGGGGGGGGGGGGGAGAGAAATGCCAAGCAATAGGTGAAATTTGGAGGGACAGGGATGAAGAAAGAGCTAGGAAGTTGATTGGTGAAAGAGGCAAAAGGCCATGGGAGAAAGAAGAAAGTGGGGAGAGGAGACCTAGAGGGAGGTGATGGGCGGGCAAGGAGGTAACATGACAGAGGGACAAGGGGATTGGAAATGGTGAAGGGGGGAGGGTGGAGGCCAGAACAAGTGTGATCTCCCAGTGGCCATCCATTTTAATTCCACTTCCCATTTCCATTCCAATACATCCATCCATAGCCTCCTCCACTGTCAGGATAGGGACACACTTAGGTTGGGAGAACAACACCTTATATTCCGTTTCGGTAACCTCCAAACTGATGGCACGATCATCAATTTCTCCAACTTCCGATAATGCCTCTATCCTGCCCCCTTCACCATTTCCTATCCCCTTGTCCCTCTCTCACGTTATCTCTTAGCCAGCCCATCGCCTCCTCTGGTACTCCTCCGCCCACCCCCCTTTTCTTCTTTCTTCCATGGCCTTCTGTCTCTTTCACCAATCAACTTCCTAGCTCTTTGCTTCATCCCTACCCATCCAAGTTTCACCTATCACCTGGCGTTTCTCTCTATCCTACCCCCACCTTTCAAATGTACTCCTCAGCTTTTTTCCTCCAGTCCTTCGGCCCAAAACGTTGACTGTACTTCTTTCCATACATGCTGCCTGGCCTGCTGAATTCCTCCAGCATTTTGTGTGTTGTTATGTTAAATATACATTGACTCAATTTTGACTTTAACAATGAGACATTAATAAAGCAAAAACATTTTTAAAAAGCACAATTAGGATTCAATAACTTGTTCCTGTTTTTCTACACACCCAACCTCCAACCAGGTGTTTTTTTAAATCATAACCAATTGTGCCTGAAAAAGGCTTTTGAAATTGTGCCCTAACTTTTTCTTAAACTGTGTCAGAATGAAACACTTAAAGTGCTGACACAAAGGATGCAGACATCCCACCTCTCCCGGAAGTTCCGTGAGTCTCCCGCATATCGATAGTGACTCCCTGATGCCCGGAAATTATATACGATATCCCGGAAATAGATTTTTTTGAGAGGGAGAGGGAGAGCGAGCAACCTGATTGGTCTCTCTTCCTGCTAAGAGTGGTCCCCAACCACCGGGCCGCGAGGAAACAATATGATTTGATGATATGAAACGATATGAGTCAGCTGCACCTTTCCTCATTCCCTGTCATGCACTGTTGAATTTTAACGTGCGTGAGGTCATCAGTGACCCAAGACGTGCAAAGGAATAGGTCTGTGGCCCATTTGTGAATGTCCCCGGAGAATCATCCATGTCAGCGCGGGAAGAAGATCAACTCCTCGAGTTTGCAAATGACGGCGGGCTGAAAAGTATGTTTGACATAACATCTCTGCCAGCATTCTGGATCAAAGTCAAGGCTGAATATCTTGAGATAGCCATGAAATCACTGAAAACGTTGCTTCCATTTCCAACATATTTCTGTGAAGTGGAGTTTTCTGCAATGAATGCAACGAAAACTAAATTGCGGAATAGACTGGACATAAGGACCCTTCGAGTATCGCTGTCTCCCATCACCCCTCGATGGCACCATCTTGTTGCAGGGAAACAAGCCCAGGGCTCCCACTGGTTCAGCGATATTGGTATGTTGCAATGATTTTATATGTTCATACAAGGAAAATATGCGCTGTGTGTTTAATATCCAAACGTTACTTAAAATGTTATGATGCTATTAACTTATAAGTGACTTATAATTCAGTGGTCCATAACCTCCGGGCCGCAAAGAATACCGTACAGCGGTGGCCGGAACACACCCAGCACATCTTTAAGCAAAAAGCCGAAATAAACAAGCTAATTAATTAGGTGCCGCCCAGCACGTAAATGTCGGCCCAGATCAGAGACGATTGCCAATTGCGTCGTCTCTGATCTGGGCGGACATTTACGTGCCAGGCAGCACCTAATCAATTAGCCTGTTTATTTTGGCTTTTTTCTTAAAGATGTGTTGGGTGCATTCTTGCTACAGCTGTACCGCTGCATTCTTCGCGGCCCAGAGGTTTGGGACCACTGTTATAATTGACTTATCACTACATTCATGCGAGGAAACTATGCGCTGTGTGTTTAATATTAAATTCGTTAGATAAACCCCTTTAGAAATGAAATTGAGTGTATTAGCCACTTACAAGTGACGTATAGTTGACTAATTACCTATACTCTGGTCGTGTTTAACACCCCCCACCACCCCCTGTCGGCCGGTCCGCAAGAATATTGTCAATATTAAACCAGGCTGGGGGCCCCTGATTTAAACTAGCTGGCTAGCTGCCAAGGAGCTACGCTATTGATGTCCTACGTGATGAGGCCAAACTCCCTGTAGACTTGCTTAAAGTTGTAATACAATAAACATGATAATATAAGTACATATTTTAATGTCACATTTGCTGCATATACCCAACTCGGTTTACAGATTAGACAAAATCACTAAACAAAGTATTACATACACCCTTGGAGGTCGACGGCGGGGGGGGGGGGCGGTAAGGGGTGGATATGGGGTTGCGGGGAGCAGGGGTGCTACCTCGCTGAAATGGTGGTGTTACCTCCCTGAAGTGAGTTTTTGCAGGGTGGGATGTCTGAGGATGTATCCTGGAACTGTGCATCACACTTTAGGGTCTGCCCTCAACATCACAGCTCAGAGCCAAAATATCAGATTGAATTCCAAGCTTTTGAAACTGCCAATGCCATTGAGGATTTAAAAGGCACGTTCATAGTTTTTGCGTAATACGCATTATTTCAACAACAATTTGCACTTATTAGCATCAGTCATACTGGAATCACCCTAAGGCAATTTACAGAAGTATTATCAAATAAAATTTAACACTGGACCACAAGGAAATGTTAAGAACATATGACTAAAAGAATTACCAATATACTAGCTTTAAAACAAACCTCACTGGGAGTTGTAGGCCCAAGCACCGGTGGTGAGACATGATTAGGTGATCAGAACTGAAAAATCACTGCCTCTCCACCTTTTTTCAAATTCACACTGTTCTTTTAGTGAAGTAACCAGTCATTTTGAGCCACTTCCCACTTTTGATTTGTGTTCTCCCATCTCTTCAACTCCCCAATTCAATATGGTTTTAATTTGCACCAAGGAGGAGCCAAATTAAAATGTGAAATAACAAAAGCAATAAAACTCTAGTGTGGAAATTGCTCACAATGTCATAGGTACATTCTAAAGCTAAAGCAAAATAACTATGTGGTGTCACAATCCACCTTCAACATAAATCAAAGAGGAGCCTGGACTAACACCACACAACTGAACTCTTAGTGGTCTTCAAAATCTAATCATCATGATGAGTGGAGAGAGGCATAACCACCATGTATAACAACAGTACTGCTTTTCGAACACCGTTAACACATATGAAGGAATCCAAGATTAAAAGTATGAGATATAAACACCTGACAATATTATACTTCAAGAAACAATAACATTGAAATGAGGCTTGTATCATATGTTTATTCAGGAAGGGTAAAAACACAGATTTAGTTGAGTATCAAAACTGAAAGAGAAATGTGTCAGTACGGGACATGATGCTTTCCTTTGGATATCTTTGATCAGATACAGAACAAAAGTGGCATTAAATGAATATCTTGCTTAAAGCCATTAGTTTTAAGATGATGAAACAGTACTGCACGAACAACATTTGGTTCACTGGGACATGGGTTTATGACCATGATAGAAACCACATGTATGTAAAGAAAACTCAGAGACAATTAGTTTGTTCCTTTCAGAAAATGTTAACAAAATTTCACTGAAATCACTGCACCACTGTGATAAAACACAAACAGGATCTCAACATTTTAAGACAAAATTCTACCATTTTAAACTTAATGCTAAATTTGCAAGTTTCTGTTTTTATGCAATATTTCATTTATCACCCACACATAATAGAGTACAACACTCTCCAGAAGTCCATAATTATAAAATGAATTACAACTCTTGCACTATTACAGGGTAACCTGAATCTACTTTAGACCATAAGACACAGGAGCAGAATTAGGCCATGCAGCCCATTTCATAATGGCTGATCACAGATCCCATTCAACCCCATACATCTGCTTTCTCGCTATATCCTTTGATGTCCTGACAGATCAGGAAACTATCAACTTCCGCCTTAAATGTATCCATGAACTTGGCCTCCACGGCAGTCTGCGGCACAAAATTCCTCCTTACCTCCATTCTAAATTGTCACCCCTCAGTGTTGAGGCTGTGCCCTCTTGTTCTAGATATCCCCACCATACAAAGCATCCTCTCCACATCCACCTTATCTACCCTTTCAACATTCGGTAGGTTTCAATGAGATCCTCACACATTCTTCTAAATTCCAGTGACTGCAGGCCCAAAGCTGCCAAACGCGCCCCTTATGTTAACCCCTTCATTCCTGGAATCATCCTCGTAAACCTCCTCTAGACTGTCTCCAATAACAACACATCCTTTCTGAGATATGGAGCCCAAAACTGTCGACAATACTCCAAGTGCGGCCTGACTGTGTGTGTCCTCAGCATTATCTCCTTCCTTTTATATTCTATTCACCTTGAAATAAATGCCAACGTTGCATTTGCCTTCTTTACCACAGACTCAACCTGTAAATTAACCTTCTGGGAGTCTTGCACGAGGACTCCTGAGTCCCTCTGCACCTCTGACATTTAAAACTTCTCCCCATTTAGATAATAGTCCACAATCTTGTTCCTTTTACCAAAATACATTACCATACATTTCCCATCACTGTATTTCATCTGCCACTTTGCTGTCCATTCTTCCAATTTGTCTGAGTCCTGCTGCAATTGTATTGCTTCCTCAACACTACCTACCCCTCCACCTATCTTCATATCACTCACAAACTTTACCACAAAGCCATCAATTCCATTGACAAACAATGTAAAAAGTAACGGCCCCAATGCTGACCCCAAAGGAACACCACTAGTCACTGGCAGCCATCCAGAATGGGCCCTCTTTATTCCCACTTGCTGTCTCCTGGCTGTCAGCCATTCCACTATCCATGCCAATATCTTTCCATAGGATTTTATCTTGTTAAGCAACCTCATGTGTGGTGCCTTATTAAATGCCTTCTGAAAACCCAAGTAAATGACATCCACTGCCCCTCCTTTGTCCACTCTGCTTGTTACTTTATCGAAGAATTCTAACAGATTTATCAGGCAAGATTTCCCTTTAAAGAAACCATGCTGACTTTGACTTATTTTATCATTAATCTCCAAGTACCCCGAAACGTGATCCTTAATAATAAACTCCAACACTTTCCCAACCACTAAGGTTAGGCTAACTGGCCTACAATTTCCTTTCTTTTGCCTTCCTCCCTTCATAAGAGATGGAATAACATTTGCAATCTTCCAGTCCTCCGAGACTATGCCAGAATCAAGTGACTCTTAGAAACATAGAAAACCTACAGCACAATACAGACCCTTTGGCCCACAAAGCTGTGCTGAACATGTCCTTACCAGAGAAATTACCTGAGGTTACCCATAGCCTTCTATTTTTCTGAGCTCCATATACCTGTCCAGGAGTCTCTTAAAAGACCCTATCATATCCACCTCCACCACCGTCGATGGCAGCCCATTCCACACACTCACCACTCTCTGCGTAAAAAACTTACCCCTGACATCTCCTCTGTGACTACTTCCAAGCACCTTAAAACTGTGCCCTCTCATGTTAGCCATTTCAGCCCTGGGAAAAAGCCTCTGACTATCCACACGATCAATGCTGCTCATCATCTTGTACACCTCTATCAGGTCACCTCTCATCCCCCGTCACTCCAAGGAAAAAAGGCTGAGTGCACTTAACCTATCCTCATAAGGCATGCTCCCCAATCCACGCAACATCCTTGTAAATCTCCTCTGCACCCTTTCTATGGTTTGCACATCCTTCCTATAGTGAGGCGACCAGAACTGAGCCCAGTACTCCAACTGGGGTCTGACCAGTGTCCTATATAGCTACAATATTACCTCCCGGCTCCTAAACTCAATCCCATGATTGATGAAGGCCAATGCACCATATGCTTTCTTAACCAGAGTCAACTTGCGCAGCAGACTTGAGTGTCCTATGGACTCAGACCCCAAGATCCCTCTGATCCTCCACACTGCCAAGAGTCTTACCATTAATACTATATTCTGTCATCATATTTGACCTACCAAAATGAACCACTTCACACTTAAGCAACACACATCAAAGTTGCTGGTGAACGCAGCAGGCCAGGCAGCATCCTAGAGATACAGTCGACGTTTCGGGCCGAGACCCTTCGTCAGGACTAACTGAAGGAAGAGCTAGAAAGAGATTTGAAAGTGGGAGGGGGAGGGGGAGATCCAGAATGATAGGAGAAGACAGGAGGGGGAGGGATGGAGCCAAGAGCTGGACAGGTGATTGGCAAAAGGGATATTAGAGGATCATGGGACAGGAGGCCCAGGGAGAAGAAAAAGGGGGAGGGGGGAAAAAACCCAGAGGATGGGCAAGGGGTATAGTTAGAGGAACAGAGGGAGAAAAAGGAGAGAGAGAGAGAAAGAATGTGTGTATATAAATAAATAACGAATGGGGTACGAGGGGGAGGTGGGGCATTAGCGGAAGTTAGAGAAGCCAGTGTTCATGCCATCAGGTTGGAGGTGACCCAGGCGGAATATAAGGTGTTGTTCCTCCAACCTGAGTGTGGCTTCATCGTTACAGTAGAGGAGCCTGTGGATAGACATATCAGAATGGGAGTGGGACGTGGAATTAAAATGTGTGAGATGCTGCCTGGCCTGCTGCGTTCACCAGCAACTTTGATGTGTGTTGCTTGAATTTCCAGCAACTGCAGAATTCCTCGTGTTTGCGTTTTTAATTTCACTTCACACTCATCTGGGTTGAACTCCATTTGCCACTTTTCAGCCCAGCTTTGCATCCTATCAATGTCCCACTGTAATCTCTGACAGTCCTCCACACTATCCACAACACCCCCAACCTTTGTGTCATCAGCAAATTTACTAACCCATCCCTCCACTTCTTCATCCAGGTCATTTATAAAAACCACAAAGAGTAGGGGTTCCAGAACAGATCGCTGAGGCACACCACTGCTAACCGACCTCCATGCAGAATATGACCCATTTACAACCACTCTTTGCCTTCTGTGAGCAAGCCAGTTCTGGATCCACAAAGCAAGTTCCCCTTGGATCCCATGCCTCCTTACTTTCTCAATAAGCCTTGCATGGGGTACCTTGTCAAATGCCTTGCTGAAATCCATATACACTACATCTACTGCTCTTCCTCATCAATGTGTTTAGTCACATCCTCAAAATATTCAATCAGGCTCGTAAGGCTGTAAGTCATCCCTACAATTGCCAAGATCCTTTTCCGTAGTGAATACTGAAGCAAAGTACTCATTAAGTACAACTGCTATCTCCTCCGTTTCCATACACACTTTTCCACGGTCACACTTGATTGTTCCTATTCTCTCACGTCTTATCTTCTTGCTCTTAACATACTTGTAGAATGCCTTGGGGTTTTCCTTAATCCTCTCCGCCAAGGACTTCTCATGGCTCCTCCTGGCTCTCCTAATTTCTTTCTTGAGCTCCTTCCTGCTAGCCTTATAACCTTCTAGCTCTCTATCATTACCTGGCCTTTTGAACCTTTCATAATCTTTTCTTTTCTTCTTGACTAGATTTACAACAGCCTTTGTACACCACGGTTCCTGTATCTTACCATCCTTTCCCTGTCTCATTGGAACGTACCTATGCAGAACTCCACGCAAATAACCCCTGAGCATTTGCCACATTTCTTCCATACATTTCCCCGAGAGCATCTTGAAAGATCATGACCAAGAAAGATTATTTCTTCAGCAACCTCTCTCAAGGCTCTGGGATGTAGTCCATCTGGCCCAGGTGATTTATCCACCTTAAGACCTTTGAGGTTGCCCAGCACTTTTTTCTTTGTAAAAGCAATGACACTCACTCCTGCTCCCTGACACTCGTGGACCTCTGGCACACTGCTAGTATCTTCCACAATGAAGACTGATACAAAGTACCCACTGGAAGTTCATCTGCAATTTCTTTTTCCCCCATCACTACTTCAACACCATCATTTTCCAGTGGTCCAATATCAACTCTCACCTCCCTTTTAATCATATAACCATATAACAATTACAGCATGGAAACAGGCCATCTCGGCCCTTCTAGTCCATGCCGAACTCTTACCCTCACCTAGTCCCACTGACTTGCACTCAGCCCATAACCCTCCATTCCTTTCCTGCTCTTTACTCTTTATATAACTGAAAAATCTTTTAGTATTCTGCTTTATACTACTGGCCAGTCTCATATTTCAACTTTTCCCTTCTTATAGCTTTTTAGTTGCTTTTTGTTGGATTTTAAAAGCTTCCCAATCATCCAATTTCCCACTCACTTTACTACTCTATACTGTGGCGTGCAAAAGTTTGGGCACCCGTGGTCAAAATTTCTGTTACTGTGAATCACTAAGCGAGTAAAAGATGACCTGATTTCCAAAAGGCATAAAGTTAAAGATGACACATTTATTTAATATTTTAAGCAAGAAAACTTTTTTATTTCCATCTTTTACAGTTTCAAAATAACAAAAAAGGAAAAGGGCCTGAAGCAAAAGTTTGGGCACCCTGCATAGCAGTACTTAGTAACACCCTCTTTGGCAAGTATCACAGCTTGTAAACGCTTTCTGTAGCCAGCTAAGAGTCTTTCAATTCTTGTTTGGGGGATTTTCGCCCATTCTTCCTTGCAAAAGGCTTCTAGTTCTGTGAGATTCTTGGGCCGTCTTGCATGCACTGCTCTTTTGAGGTCTATCCACAGATTCACGATGACGTTTAGGTCAGGAGACTGTGAGGGCCATGGCAAAACCTTCAGCTTGCGCCTCTTGAGGTAGTCCACTGTGGATTTTGAGGTGTGTTTAGGATCATTATCCTGTTGTAGGAGCCATCCTCTTTTCATCTTTGGCTTTTTTACAGACGGTGTGATGTTTGCTTCCAGAATTTGCTAGTATTTAATTGAATTCATTCTTCCCTCTACCGGTAAATGTTCCCCGTGCCACTGGCTGCAACACAAGCCCAAAGCATGATCGATCCACCCCTGTGTGCTTAACAGTTGGAGAGGGGTTCTTTTCATGAAATTCTGCACCCTTTTTTCTCCAACATACCTTTGCTCATTGCAGCCAAAAAGTTCTATTTTAACTTCATCAGTCCACAGGACTTGTTTCCAAAATGCATCAGGCTTGTTTAGATGTTCCTTTGAACCTTTTGAATAGAACTTTTTTGGCCGCAATGAGCAAAGGTATGTTTGGAGACAAAAGGGTGCAGAATTTCATGAAAAGAACCCCTCTCCAACTGTTAAGCATGGGGGTGGATTGATCATGCTTTGGGCTTGTGTTGCTGCCAGTGGCACGGGGAACATTTCACTGGTAAAGGGAAGAATGAATTCAATTAAATACCAGCAAATTCTGTAAGCAAACATCACACCATCTGTAAAAAAGCCAAAGATGAAAAGAGGATGGTTCCTACAACAGGATAATGATCCTAAACACACCTCAAAATCCACAATGGACTACCTCAAGAGGCGCTAGCTGAAGGTTTTGCCATGGCCCTCACAGTCCCCTGACCTAAACATCATCGAGAATCTGTGGATAGACCTCAAAAGAGCAGTGCATGCAAGATGGCCCAAGGACCTCACAGAACTTAGAAGCCTTTTGCAAGGAAGAATGGGCGAAAATCCCCCAAACAGGAATTGAAAGACTCTTAGCTGGCTACAGAAAGTGTTTACAAGCTGTGATACTTGCCAAAGGGGGTGTTACTAAGTACTGACCATGCAGGGTGCCCAAACCTTTGCTTCGGGCCCTTTTCCTTTTTTGTTATTTTGAAACTGTGAAAGATGGAAATAAAAAAGTTTTCTTGCTTAAAATATTAAAGAAATGTGTCATCTTTAACTTTATGCCTTTTGAAAATCAGTTCATCTTTTACTCACTTAGCTATTCACAGTAACAGAAATTTTGACCACAGGTGCCCAAACTTTTGCATGCCACTGTATGCCCTTTCCTTGGCTTTTATGTAGTCCTTAACTTCCCTTGTCAGCCATGGTTGTCGACCCCTGCTATTTGAGAACTTCCTTCACTCTGGAACATATCTAACCTGCACCTTGTGAACTATTCCCAGAAACTTCAGCATCTCTGCTCTGCCGTCATCCCCACCAGTATTCTCTCCTCTAGTCGACCTGGACAAGCTTCTCTCTCATGCCTCTGTAATTCCCTTTATTCCATTGCAATACTGATACATGTTACTTATGCTTCTCCCTCTCAAATTACAGTATGAATTCAATCATATTGTGATCACTGCCACCTAAGGATTCCTTTATATTAAGCTCTTTCTAAAGATGTAATTCCATCTCTTACCAAGAGAACCACACCACTGCCTATGCCTTCCTTTTGATATGAAGTATACCCTTTGACGTTAAGCTCTCAACTATGGTCTTCTTTCAGCCAAGCCTTAGTTATGCGCACAACATCATACTGACCAATCTCTAGCTCTGTCACGAGTTTGTCCACCTTATTCCAAATGCTACATGCATTTAATACAGCACCTTCAGTCCTGCCTTCTTTGCCCTTTTGAATTTCACCTCTGTGGTACAATTTAACTCTTTGCTCTATCTGCATTTGTACCAAATCATTGGCTTCTTTCTTACATTCATTTTACACCTATCATCTAGATGTAAATCTGCTGCTTCATCCTCAGCTCTATCATACTGGTTCCCATCCCCTGTCATATTAGTTTCAACCACTCCCAACAGTTCTAGTTCAAAACTGCCCACGAGAATATTGGTCCTCCTCAGATTCAAGTTCAACCCTTCCCTCTTGTACAGGTCACAGCAGCCCCAGAAGAGGTCCCAGACGTCTAGAAATCTGAATCCCTAGTCCCTGCTTGAATTCTTCAGTCACGCATTTATCTGCCACCTCATTCTATTCCAAACTTCACTGTCACATGGCACAGGCAGCAATCCTGACAATACTACCTTTGAGGTCCTGCTTCTCAGCTTCCTTCCTAATTCCCTGTATTCTGTTTTCAGGACCTCCTCCCTTTTTCCACCTATGTCATTGGTACCAATATGTAACACGACTTCTGGCTGTCCACCTTCCCTTTTCAGGATATTGTGGATACATTCAGAAACATCGTGGATCCTGGCACCCACGAGGCAAACTACCATCCATGTTTCTTTTTTGCATCCACAGAGTTGCCTATCTGTCCCCCCTAACTATAGCGGTCCCTATTACTGCTGCCATCTACTTCAGTTCCCTCCCCTTCTGAGCTACAGGGCCAAAGGCATGGCTGCTCTTATGACATTGAAAGATGGAAATAAGTGAATCCGTGTAAAAGATCAGTGGAGAGAAAACATTCTCCAAGATAGTGGTGGAGGAATTCAAAATTAAATGAGACCCATGTGTCAATTTGTTATGGAATCACGCAAGGTCAAAGATCACCTGCTTCCACTGTTTCGTCAGATTCGGGGATGGTTGATATGGGATCTGCAGTCAGATGGGGATTGATAGGGCAAATGGACATGTTATTTGGAATGTGGTTCACCCCGTCCATTTGACTTCTGCATGCTCCCATCATCTAGACTTGAAGTGCCTTATACTTTCCCAGATGCTCTTTCTCCATTCTGATTCAGCTATACAACAAGGATTCCCATATGAAGGAGCAGATGCTGCATATTTTGAGAATGTTCTTGAAGGTTTTCCCTAACCTCCTGGGAATATCTTGCTGTGTCAGAGCTCAAGTCAACTACTTGTTTCAGGAATCTAGAATCAGAAACATGGATAATGTGACTAACCCAACAGAGATGGTTGACCACGTTCAGAGTCTTCCTGCTGGGAAACTGGCCTGGTGGAGAACACTGGCACTGGCTCAACTATCCTGCTATTGGATCTGAAGGATCTGCAAAGACAGCATTGGTGGTATATCTGCAGGGCTTTGTGATATTTACTGTAGGGCATTTCTGTCCCTAAAGCACACGGAAGAACAGAGATCACTATGAGTTTAATGCCTAATCCAAGGTCTTGGTCTTCAAAGAGTTTTATTTCCTAAATCAGTCAAAGGCCGTACTAGCAGAACAGATGCACCGTGACTCTCAAGATATGGAAAGTGATCCATAATTTCCAATGTTTTGCCATAATTTCATCCAACAGTGGAGGAAATATGACAGACCAAATTCCCTACTCCTTCAGCTACTTGTGTTCTTATGCAACTTAATTTACCGGGGAATGGCTTTGAAAAGTTGATGCAGACCTTTGTCTTTTCAACGCTTAGTTTAGGATCCATCTTCAGTCACATTTAGAGAAAGAAATGTAGAATTATTTGGAACTCAGTCTCTGTATGTACATGCATAAATGTGGTTGAACTTGAAACCTGATGATCAAAGTTGGAGTGATGTAGTTCTGAGGTGGAGGTAAAGGTTAAATAGTTTCTTAATCATCCTGTAGATTAACTCTAGTGAGGATCTATTGAAGATGTAGTAATGATTGCATCCAAGATGACTGAAAAGGTCCCTGTGCTTGAGTGAACCTTGTCTGCACTGTCTAAAGATGTACTGGAGGAACACAAATTTTATGTCATCATTTAGAAGATAGAGACATGAAATAAGTTTTAGAAAGGTGACTCTTCTGAAGCATCCTTAAATCATCCTTTCCTTTTGTAACAACTCATTTCTTTAGAAAAATTAAAAGTTGAACCCTCCATTACTTTCAGATTATGACAATTAATTCATTTATAATTATGCATTTCATATCTTTTTAATTGTCCCATTTACTGGGTAAAAAAATATTTAGCAATTCAGCCTGTAAATGACCCAAAAACGTCCATCAATAAAATTCGCACAAACCGAGCCGAGGTGAAATTTTAAGTTATTTTAAAATCAATATCGCATTGAGTAACTACCAAAGGTTTACTTCCAGATTTCAAATGGGTTTTATTTTGCTGTCACAAAGTGCTTTTGTGATGGTGTTCGGCTTATGTGATTACTGTGCTGTTGACTTTAAACTTAGGCCTGTCTGGCTAGCGCACAGACAACACATTCTGTGTTATTGCCCCAGTCTGGCTGCAACTCTCCTCCCTGTCTGGCTTCTAAAGGAATACATAACGCTTTCTTTTTCTCTCTCTCTCTCCTCTCCACAAAACCATTTCGCACCCCGCCAGCCATACCCTTGGAAATTATAAATGTATTTACCAGACACAAATCCAACTTAACCGTCTCCACCAGCCCTCCTGCTCCTCTGATCGTGAGTACATGACAGCGAGCCTCACTCAGCCCGGGGCTGTTGTCTGGCGCGGTGTCAGTCACCGACTGACTGATTGAGCGAGCGGCGCTCGAGCTCGCCTCCTCCCAGCCCGTGCCTCCTCCCCCTCCCCCCAACCCCAACCCCCCCGGGCCAACCGTCCTAACCGTCTCTCGCTGCTACCTCCTCCTGTCGTCACCCCCCCACCCCAGACGGCCCGCTCAAGCTCCAGCCAGACAACCACACAAGACGGGGTGGGGGGAGGCGTGTTGCAGGATGGCCGGGGGGGGAGGGGAAGGAAGCCAGTAACATTGAAGGAAAGATGAGCTCCTCCCCTTGGCTGTCGTCCGGCTCGTTCCGCCGCTGCACCGCCACCTGCAGGACTGGATGGAAGATGACCCGCCGCTGGAACCAACTAAAGAGGGGTGGTGAGGAGGGGCACATAATGGAGATGCTCAAAATTTTGTGGAACCTGGATGGGAGGTGAATTTTCCCCAGAGTATGACTGAGACACAGTGAAAAACTTGAGTTTTGCATGCCAAGCAGACAGATAATTGTCCTGCACAATTACATGAAGATAGTAAAAAGAAAACTGAAGTTCCAACACATTTTTTTTGCATCAGAGTAGCCCGATTTGTCACAAATACCTATGAGACAGAAGCGAGTGTTACTCAACTTTTAAATTCATTAAAGTGGAACTCTCTCCAAGACAGACATGAAGCACACTGCCTGACCTGTTTTTACAAAATGTTAAACGGTCAACTCAACATAGACTAACAATCCCACATCAAACCCAAACCTATTAGGAGCAGATGAGGGCACTCAACTCAATTTGAAATACTACCTACCAAATCAGATGTGTACAGCAATTCATTTTTCCCCTGCACAATTAAAGCATGGAATAATCTTAATCCTAACAGTAACACAACCAAACCCAATCAAATTTAAGGCAGCTTTTCTTCTTCAAAAATCTCCTTCTTAAGCCTACCCTCCACCACCTCCAGTTTAAATTCCATGCGGAGTATTTTGGAGGATCAAGAACCAAGGGTCTAGTAGTAGTGTGGCAGAAGGTGTCCTTGACTCTGGAGGTATATGTTCTCAGGATTTCGTGTCTTCTGTTGGATGGGCAAGGGGAGAAGAAGGAATGACCATGGTGGGAGGGGTCCTTGATTATTATTTATCTGCTGTGACAGATAAATAATATGGCATATTCACTCTTTTGTTATATAATATAAAGTAGGATTGTGATTGTGCTTTCAAACTCCACTTCAAATTTCTGTGTGTTCCCCTGCCCAGGAAGTATGCTGAAGTTACCTTGATGCTGAAAGGTATTGACTGCACACAATATTCCAGGTGTAGGTTAATGTTTTATAAACAGCATACTATAACGGTCTACATTTGTTGAACATTATGTGAAGGCAACATTGTTATGATAGATTAATTGGCTGCTGTAAACTGTGCCTTGTGTGTGATAAAATCTGATGAGAAATTGTTGGAAATATGGGAGGAATAAAAAGGATGAGGGTAAAATTAGATGTCTGATGATAGTTTTGGACCTGGTGGGCTAAAGGGCTTGTTTCCATATTGTATCTCTCTAGGGGTCTGTGAAAGCTGAGTTTAGTGTCTACACTTATCCATATGGTACCATTCATTTTAGACAAGTTGAACACAATACAGGATGAAAGATCAAAACAACTTGTCCAAAAAGACTTTGAAGTCAGTGTTGATAGGTAATTAAAATGTCCTGGCCAGGGAAAATAAATAATCAAATGAGTATTGCAATTCTATGCTTTATACCTGGAGATCTAAAGACAATGATGCATCTGTACAAAAGCCTGTTTACATCGGAGTACTATGTTAATGTCTGGGGAAAATATGCATAAGTAAAATATTGAACATGCGGGTAATCGGAAGTGAAGTTGGAAAACTGAAGAAGGGTCTCGGACTGAAATGTTGATTGTTTATTCATTTCCATAGATGCTGCCTGACCTGCTGAGCTCCTCCAGCATTTTGAGTGTTGCATTTTTTCATAATTTATTTTTGAAATTTATAGTAATTTTCATCTTTTCATTGTATTGCTGCCACAAAACAAATTTCATGTCATACAAGCCACTGATAATAATTTTGATTCTGATTTTGAAGTTCTCAACAAGTCCAGCAGCATCACACAGTTAATGTTTTGGGTCAATACTCTTCGATCAGAAAATTTCTGTAATTTTTTACAGTACTGTTGGGGAGGCATCTCGATTGTTTATTATTAAGAATATTGATACTGAGGAGATGGAGTGTAGATTTGACTGGCACCTTGTGTGCCTCTGTTAGAGGTGGAGGGAAGAGACACCTTATATGTATCATAGGCTTTGTCCTGACTTATTTATTTTAAATAGTTATTCACTGCTAATTGCATAGATTTCAATGTCTCGTAAAAGTAGTTTTATCTAAAATATTGCCTTTTCTAAACATTTAAATAAGATTTTTCATGTTAGATGTTAACTGATTTTTTCAAATATATTTTGTTTTAATTTTTTAAAACAAGTGACAGAATGGGTAATTACACATGACATCAAACTCTTTTGAGCATTTGGCAGCTTTGGGCCTGTACTCACTAAAATTTAGAAGAATGTGTGGGAATCTCATTGAAACCTACTGAATGTTGTAAGGACTATATAGGGTGGATGTGGAGAGGATGTTTCCTGTGGTGGGGGTATCCAGAACTAGAGGACACAGCCTCAAAACAGAGGGGCAATCCTTTAGAACAGAGGTAAGGAAGCTTTTTTTTAAACCAGGGAGTAGTAAATCTGTGGAATGTTCTTCCACAGACTGCAGTGGAGGCCAAGTCCATGCATATATTTAAGGCGGAAGTTGATCTTTTCCTGATCGGTCAGGGCATCAAAGGATATGGTGAGTAGGCAGGTGTGCGATTCAGGATCAGCCATGATGGAATGGCAAAGCAGACTCGATGGGGTGAATGGCCTAATAATCTGCTCCTATGTCTTATGGTCTAACAATTGTATTGCCCAGTATACACTATCTACACAGGTTATCCACTTTGAACCCAACAAGAATAAAGACTCCTCCTGCCCCAATGTTTTTCTCTTCTTTCCTCTCCCATTGGACAGAAGATACAAAAGCTTGGAGCACATTCCACCAGATTCAAAGACAGCCTTTATCTCACTGTTAGCAGACTTGAGTGGACCTCTTGTATGCTGTAGATGAACTAGTCTATCTCGATATGGCTCTTATTTTGTTCACTTTCACTGCACTTTCTCTGTATCTGTAACACTACATTCTGTTTTCCTTTAAGCTTTTGAAAATGCTGAAAATATTGAAATTTGGGGATTCATGTACATAGATCTTTAAAATCTCAGGGATGGGGTTAAAAAAAACAGACTCAGAGGGATAGAGTAATTCAGCATAGTAACAGGGCCTTCAGCTCAACTCGTCCATGCTGATTATGGTATCCATCATACTAGTCCCATTTACTTGCATTTAGCCCATATCCTTCTAAATCCCTCCTACCATGTCTCTTGTATTCTTTTATTATACATGCCTCAACCATTTCCTCTGGTAGCTCATTTGTGTGATGATGATTTTGCCCCTCCAGTCACTTTTACTTCTCACCTTACATCTATGCCCTCTAGTTTTTAATTGCCCTTCCTTGGGTATAAAACCATTTGTGTTCACCCTATCTGTACTCCTCGTGATTTTGTACATGTCTATAAGGTCACCCCTTAGACTCCTACATTCCAAGGAATAAAATAAAGTCGACACAATGTTAACGTTGCGACTGAAATACAGGTCACTAGAAAGCATACTATTACACAAAGCCTTAGTTAGACTTTGGAGATTCAAGAGACTGTAGATGATGGAATCAAAGCAACAAACAATCTGCTGGATGAACTCAACAAAATTCAGTAGGTCTCTGCCTCTATCTGTGATCCACCAGCCACAGTCTTCTAACTCCAATCCCACTTATCTCCTCAACCTGGCACCACCTGCCTGACATCTTACACCTCACAGATGCTGCTCAGCCCACTGAGTTCCTCCAGCAGATCGTGTGTTGTTTGGTTAGACTTGAAGTATTGTGAATAGTTCTGGGTAAAATTACACGGTAATAAAGTAGTCATTACACTGCTTTCAATTTAAGTCTAATAAAATGAGATCTGGACTCCAAAAGTTAAAGTTCAAAAAAGGTATTCCAAACTTGATACTGAGAAGATTACAGAGTATTTGAATAAATTTTTACAATATTTGAAGGAAAACTGAAAAGCAAGTTACAAAGAAACCATTTCTGCTGATATGAGGAGTTAAAGACCAAAGAGCTCATTAAAAAATCAGAATAAAGGTTTTCTGCAATGAAGATTTGAAAAAAAAACTTCTTCACACAGAAGGCAGTAGAAACTTATACATCTTCCATAATCGTCCATTGATGCTGGATCAAATGTTACAGAATTTTGTTCACCAAAGAGAGGAAGGATCTATCCTTGCACAGCATTACTGAAACATTGCTGCAATAAGGAAGAATGCATGCCAGTGGAACTTCATGAGGAGTTTGAAGAGATTTGGCGTCACTAAAGGCTTTTCCAGATTTATACAGCTTAACAGTGGAGAATATGCCGATTGGTTGCATCACAGCCTGGTATGGAGGCTCGATGAGCAGAATCAAAAGAGACAATGCTATCGAGGACATCTTCATGAGGCAGTGGATCGAGGGGATGGCATCCATCATTAATGAGCCTCACCATCTAGGACATGTCCTCTTCTCATTACTGCCATCAGGGAGGAGGTACAGGAGCCTGAAGACCAGCACTCAACGTTTTAGGAACAGCTTCTTATAGAAATAAACAATATTACAAATCTGAAATAGTTGTTAAAAAAGTTTTCTCTCAATTCCTATTACTCCTGAATCTAAGTGCAATTGTGGTACGTTAAGAAGGACTCATGACCTCATTATGATCTTGACCTTATTGTTTACCTGCAGTACACCTTTTTTTTAATTCTGCACTGTTATTCTTTTATCTTGCTTACCTCAATGCACTGTTTAATGATTTGGTCCGTATGAACAGTCTGCAAGCAGGCTTTTCGCTGTATTTTGGGGGCAGTAATAATAAACCAATTCCTTTCGTGATCTCTCCAGATGAGTAAAGTACTGATTGGAAAACAGAGAGGAAGGCAACCAGCAGATTGCTTGCTCACGATGTTCAGGCATTTGCTTCCCAAGTGCAGCACTGAGAGAGTGCTCTCTTGTTGGAAGTGCAATCTTTCAGGTGGAACTACTTACCAAGGCTCTTTCAGATGGATGCAAAAGATCCTATAGTTATATTTCAAAAAAGAGAAGTGGAGCTAGCTCTGGTGCCCTAGGTAAAAATTGATTCCTTGCACAGAATTACTGAAAACAGAACAAATAGTTATTTTCAAATTACTATTTGTCAGAATTTGGTGAGCTCAGTGAAGTAGGAATGTGTAATTTAAAAATATAAATAATAACTATTTAATTTAGCTATAGCAACAAGAAATAGAAGTCCACTCGTGCACAAATATCTGTTGTGCAAATGCTTGTAGTAATACATTTATCCCAAAATTGTTCATTCATTTTTTGTTATCGTGCTGTTCTTATTCAATCAGATATTTTAGTAACGCTGTTACTCTGTAGAATAGTTTCAATTTCTGCAAGTATTAGTAGCAATGGGGTTAGTCATATGATTCCACAAACTGCTCATACACTTCAGTTATCATCACAGCCATTGTCTCAGACTCCAACACTGTTTGACATTTAATATTCAGTGCTGGCTTTTTGCTGTTTGCGTGATTTGTTCTTTTTTTTGCACGTTGGGTGTTTAATGTTTTCTTTGAATGGGTCCATGGTGTTTCTCTGTTTGGTGGCTGCTGTGGGAGGATGAATCTGTGGGTTGCATACTGTATACATACTTGGGTAATGTAATCACAGTTTTTATTCAATCCCAAACTGATCATTACATCCCATTTAATCACCACCACAAATTGTGCCTACTACCATTTATATATAACTGTTACATATCTATTACTAATCTTTTGTGTACATTTGGAAACTGTATTTTGTGATCCTTCTAACTGACCATGCATTCTTTATGAACCTCCTAAATTTACTGCCATGTTGGGAGCTGGATCCACATTTCCCAATGATGCTGACCTATAAGATTCAATATCTCAGTTTAAAATACAAATTCTTATTCTCAAATCCTAATTTGAGCTCCCCATCTCTTCTACGTTTAAAGGTAGATAAAACTTTTCACTACTTCTCAATTTGCTTAAAAACTAATGAAGTATTCTTAATGTCACCTTGGTAATACTGAGGTTGTCACATCCAATATGTATTAAAAAGTCCCACGAACATCAATGAAATAGTTGACCTCCTACAGGCTTGAAAATTCTCCAATTACAACAAGATGGCTTTAATCATCCAACTGTCCAACTGTGAATGGCTTCATCACCTTGTCACCAGCTGGGAGTTTACCCCTAAAGCACACATTATCCTTCATTGTTCATGGAATTCCCTTTCAAACATTCATGTAGGAGAGTCTACACGCTTGGACTGCAAGATGAAAGCTTATCGTCATCTTCTCATTCTTGTTGTTTGACAGCAATGACTGAAAACAATCCACACACCAGACTCGTCAGTTCCCTCTTAATCTTCTATGCATCTTCACCCTCCACTCTAATCTACGACCCCCATAAAGGTTCTCCCTTTCACAGATAATTTGATCATCCCTCCTCATGTCTTTATCTTCTTTGTGCATCGATTTCAGTCCATTTACATGCTTACGTTGAAATAATTTAAATGGTTTGCATACTTAAACTTTCCTATTGCATAAGAACCCAAGAAATTAGGAACTTAAGGTCCTTCAGACTGTGTAAGGCATTGGCATTTCTGCAAGTTCTGCACTAAACTAAGTGACATATTCAATATAATTTCTGACTTCGTAAGCTTCAGTAAGTGGAGTAATTGTATTTTATATCTGATGATATATTGCAGTTATATGCTGTATTTCTGTAAAAATGACAGAAGGCTGATTGCATGTCAGTAATCCTATAATTATTGTTTACTGTCTCCATCAAGGAAGACAGAGTTGATCCAATATGTTGCAGAGGAAGGAACATAAAAAATAAGGGAGATCTCTCTGGTAAATATGAGTTACAGCAGGTCTTTTATGAGTGAGCAAGAGTCATAATTCCTCAGTACTGCATGAATGCACAAAGCAATGTTCACAGCCAATGATAGGATGTTTTGAATGTTTTACTCAGAAGATATTTTTCAACTTTTAGGGCAAATTAAAAGTAGGGAAAGATAGATAAAATTACAGAATTTTCTTTTCAGACTTCTTTTTTTTGATAGCAATTTACAGACTATGCCCAGGTAATGAACAGGTTCCTTGTTTTACAGATAGCCTTAAGTTAGTTCTGTCTAACAATCTCTCAACATGGCAACCCCACCACCATAGTATTGTAATGAATAGTATCAAATGTACACCAGACTGATAAGAAAGAACAAATACTAAAAGTGGAGAGGGAGAGGAAACTAAATACGTATGTATGTATATATGTCAGACTTTTGAATTTAATATTCTGGAGTTTAACTGTAGAGTGTCCATAAGACAGATGTTCTTAATGATGACAGTCTGTAATACAATCTATTTATAATTTCCCTGATTATATCTAATAACAAGAAAGAAGCATTTATTAAATAAGTTTTAAAAATCAACAACACTATGTGATGCACAGACTTTTCTGTGTGGTTAATTTGTCAGCTATATATGAAAAAGATGCTTCTGAAATAATCTTACTCATTTGTAACCTTGGTCTCTGGTCACTGAGAAAATTAATACTCATTATCATTAATACTGATGTACAGTGTTACCTTGAATTGTCCATTTAACATATGCTTGTCATTTTAAGTAACTCTCTCCATTAATGATTTATTCTTCAGCTGCTTGCTCACTGCACTTATATGGGTACTAACTTTGATTATAGACACAGCTAGTTGTAGTTATGTTTATTACTAATAAAATCAATTTTCAAAACTTGAAACTTGGGAAACTGGACTCAAGAGGGAAAACTTACAAAACACTAGTATTATTGATGTCCCACACAAAATGTGGTAAATACACACAATCATTCCAAAATAAGCAAGATCTGTGTGCATTAAAAATTAAATGGTACATAAATACTCTTAACCTTTGAGGAGCATTGGATATCTCTCAACCTGTACTTGAACTTCAGAAGGATGAGGGGCTATCCCATTAAAACCTATCAAATACCGAAAGCTCTGGATAGACTGGACGTGGAGAGGATGCTTCTATTAGAAAGAGAGTCTAGCATATGAGAGTACAGCCTCAGAATAAAGGGATGTCCCTTTAAAACTGTGATGAGAAGAATTTTCTTCAGCCAGAGATTTGTGGATCTCTAAATTCATTATCACAAAGGGCTCAGGAGACTAATTTTGTGGGTGTATTTAAGGAAGAGATTGATAGTTCTTGTTTGGTGAGGGAACTAAGGGTTAAGAGGAGAAGGCAGAAGAACAGCGTTGAAAGAAAGCAGCCATGATTGAATGGTGAAGCAGATTTGATGGGCTGAGTGGCCTAATTTTGCTCTTATATCATGGTCTTGTGGTCTAAATAGGAATGGCTAAACAGAGTTACAAGATCCAACTAAGAGGCAAGCCAAGGTTATGAGGAATAAAATCAAATCAAAAACTTAGCAATGAAAGTGAAGGAGTAATTTCAACATATAGAATCTGGAGAGAGCTGATGAGGATTAACAGTGGATTAGTGTAAATGGGTACTTGATGGTGAGTGCAAGGTCAGTGGGTGAAGGGTCTGTTTCTATACTGTATCTTTCTGTGACTCTATATTCAGTCTGTCTCTTGGGGTTGCCATTAAAAGCATAACAGTATGTGAAGTATAAATTTACATGCCACGATTTCAGCTCAAGTATCTATATCAATGTTGCTGGTGAACACAGCAGGCCAGGCAGCATCTCTAGAGATGCTCTCTAGAGATGCTGCCTGGCCTGCTGCGTTCACCAGCAACTTTGATGTGTGTAGCTTGAATTTCCAGCAGCTGCAGAATTCCTCGTGTTCAAGTATCTATATATAGTTTTGGAGATCTAAATGGTCTACACTTATTATATAGGACCTAAAGATCAATTCATAGATGGACAGACTCAGCAATCTCCAAATGCCACCAAGACCATGTTCTATTCTTGCTGCTGCATTCAGAAGCCTTACGGCCCACACCACCAGATTCAGAAACAGTTATTACCCCTCAATTATAAGGTTCGTGGAGCAGAGGGGATAACATAACTCAATTTCACTTGCCCCATCACTGAGTTGTTCCCACAACCTATGGACTCACTTTCAAGGACTCTTAATTCATGTTCTTGATATTTATTGCTTTGTTATTATTATTTCTTTTGTACTTGCAGAGATTGTTGGCTTTTGCACATTAGTTGATGTCCATCTTGTTTTTCACTGATTCCATTGTGTTTCTGTGTATGCTCGCAAGAGACTGAGTCTCAGGGTTGGATAGTATATGGCGACATATACTATATGTACTTTGATAATAAATTTATTTTGAACTTTGAAATGTGGATGAAATAACTGAACTCTAGTTTTACAATGGTTCACTTGAGGGAAGTAAGGTGCAAAACTGAGATATTCTCCACCAGTAATATAAGAAAGAAACTTGTTTCTGTGATAAGGGACATGTGGCCAATTAGAGATAAGCTGCACTATACATTCCCAAGATGAAATGAGAATGATTGCTCTAACCTCCACAGTAATTTTTCAAGTGTGTGATTCACAATGAAGTAAAAACGAACTAAGAAGAAAACTGCACAACTGACTGGAGTCGTATTTATCAGTAAGTCATAGTCATAGTCATAGTCATACTTTATTGATCCCTGGGGAAATTGGTTTTCACCATAGTTGCACCATAAATAATAAATAGTAATAGAACCATAAATAGTTAATTAGTAATATGTAAACTATGCCAGTAAATTATGAAATAAGTCCAGGACCAGCCTATCGGCGCAGGGTGTCTGACCCTCCAAGGGAGGAGTTGTAAAGTTTGATGGCCACAGGCAGGAATGACTTCCTATGACGCTCTGTGTTGCATCTCGGAGGAATGAGTCTCTGGCTGAATATACTCCTGTGCCCACCCAGTACATTATGTAGTGGATGGGAGACATTGTCCAAGATGGCATACAAATTAGACAGCATCCTCTTTTCAGACACCACCGTGAGAGGGTCCAGTTCCATCCCTAACACATCACTGGCCTTACGAATGAGTTTGTTGATTCTGTTGGTGTCTGCTACCCTCAGCCTGCTGCCCCAGCACACAACAACAAACATGATAGCACTGGCCACCACAGACTCATAGAACATCCTCAGCATCATCCAGCAGATGTTCAAGGACCTCAGTCTCCTCAGGAAATAGAGACAGCTCTGACCCTTCTTGTAGACAGCCTCAGTGTTCTTAGACCAGTCCAGTTTATTGTCAATTCATATCCCCAGGTATTTGTAATCCTCCACCATGTCCACACTGACAACCTGGATGGAAACAGGAGTCACTGGTACCTTAGCTCTCCTCAGGTCTACCACCAGCTCCTTAGTCTTTTTCACATTAAGCTGCAGATAATTCTGCTCACACCATGTGACAAAGTTTCCTACCGTAGACCCGTACTCAACCTCATCTCCCTTGCTGATGCATCCAACTATGGCAGAGTCATCCGAAAACTTCTGAAGATGACAAGACTCTGTGCAGTAGTTGAAGTCCGAGGTGTAAATGGTGAAGAGAAAGGGAGACAAGACAGTCCCCTGTGGAGCCCCAGTGTTGCTGATCACTCTGTCGGACACACAGTGTTGCAAGCACACGTACTGTGGTCTGCCAGACAGGTAATCAAAAATCCGTGATACCAGGGAAGCATCCACCTGCATCGCTGTCAGCTTCTCCCCCAGCAGAGCAGAGCAGATGGTGTTGAATGCACTGGAGAAGTCAAAAAACATGACCCTCACAGTGCTCGCTGGCTTGTCCAGGTGGGCGTAGACACGGTTCAGCAGGTAGACGGTGGCATCCTCAACTCCTAGTCGGGGCTGGTAGGCGAACTGGAGGGGATCTAAGTGTGGCCTGACCATAGGCCGGAGCAGCTCCAGAACAAGTCTCTCCAGGGTCTTCATGATGTGGGAGGTCAATGCCACCGGTCTGTAGTCACTGAGGCCGCTGGCGTGTGGCGTCTTCGGCACAGGGACGAGGCAGGATGTCTTCCACAGTACAGGAACCCTCCAGAGCCTCAGGCTCAGTTTGAAGATGTGGCGAAGTACTCCACATAGCTGAGGGACACAGGCTTTGAGCACCCTGGTACTGACACCATCCGGTCCTGCAGCCTTGCAGCCTCTAAGGAAGATGGTTGTCATTGCAGGAGGGCAATGCAACTTGTAATTAATTTGTTTTTCTTGTGAATGTTGCTTATATTATGCTATGTGCCTGTGATATTGCTGCAAGTAGGTTTTTCATTGCACATGTGCATATGACAATATACTCGACTTGGCTTTACCTAGAGATGTTCCTCAGCGTGTGCACTACACCCTATCATTCTCAGATGCTTTAACTATCACCTCCTCCCAGCAGAGAAGTGGGAATATTTGCTGGTAATTGTTCATTTCTATTTGCAGGTGCACATTAAATGAAATATTGCATGCCTGCATGCAGCAAGATCTAGCTTTCAAACAGAACCAAGCTATTGATAAATAATATTCAGTGACCACCTGCATTTACTCTCAACAGTCAACAGCAATTCTGTCACTGGGTCCTTCAATATCAACATACGGTGGTCACCATAGACGAGAAGGTTAACTGGATGAGCTAACTGTGATGACGAGAGTCGGTGAGAATCTGAATATGAGAGACTGATCACCAACCTTTTAAATGGTCCGTATGTAACCACTTTGGCAATCCTAGATACATCTGCACCCCAATTTCCCAGAAGGACTTGGAAGTTAAAGGGTTAAGCTGATGACTTTCCAGAGTAAGGAAAGATCCAGCAATGGAAAGTGCATTATTTACATACAAGCCTGTATCATTTACCAATGATCAGCTTTTAACAAGTTTCTATTAGTTTTACAAAGGTTGGATTCTCATTTCTTGTAGCTGATCACTATAATTGTCTCTATATTTCTTGAATATCATGGGAATTTGCCAAACATGAAGTTCATATAATGTCAAGGGCACAACTACTGAGTTTCAATTCTGTATTGTGTGCAGTTCTGGTTGGCTAGCTGTATGAAGGGTGTCATTGAGTTGGAAAGGGTGTAGAAAAGATTTACAAGGATGTTGCCAGAACTGGGAGGCTTGAGTTATAAGAGACTACAGCTGGTTTTTTTTCCCCCTGGCTTGCAGGAGACTGAAGGATGACCTTATAGAATTTATAATATAATAAGGGGCATAGATAAGATGAATAGTCACAATCTATATCCCAGAGTCAGAGAGAGTAAAAACTGAGTTTTAAGCTGAAAGTGGAAAGATTTAAAGGAGCTCTGAGGAATAGCTTTCTCACACGGAGGCTGGTGGGTACATGGAATGAGCTGGCAGAGGAAGGTAAGGGCAGTTGATGTTGTGCCAACTTTTTAACCTACTCCAAGATTAATCTTTATCTCCACTTAGTCATCATTTTTCTTTCTTCCATGTACCTAGCTAAGAGTTTCTTAAATGTCCCTAAGGTATCTACCTCTACCATCACCCCTGGCAGTGTGTTCCACATATAGTACCTGCCACTCTCTGTGTAAAAAACCTGCCACTGACATCATACCTATACTTTCCTTTCATCGCATTAAATTATGCCGTCTTGTATTAGCCATTCCCGATTGAGGAACATGGTGCACTGGCTGTTCATTTTACCTATGCCTCTTATCATCTTATATATCTGTATCAATCACATTTCATGACATTTAGACAAGCAGATGGATTGGAATGGTTAGAGGGATATGAGGCAAGTGATTCTAGCTCAAGTACTGATTAAGGGTCTCAGTCCAAAATGTTAACTGTTTATTCCTTTCGACAGATGCTGCCTGACCTAGTGAGTTCCTTCAGTACTTTGTATGTGTTACCTGGATTTCCAGCATCTGCACAATATCTTGTGTTTATGATCTAGCTCAATAGGCAACTTGATCACATGGATGAGCTAGGCATAGGGTCTGCTTGCATGCTGTATAACTGAGTCTCAGACTAGGGAAAAAAATGTGAGAAAGTTTATAGCTGGAACCAGGGTCCAAATTTTTGTATATTATTTGTTCCCTTTAAACTTACCTGGTTCAACAACAAATATATTGTACTGCTGTGTAACATTGAAAAATAGAAATAAACATATGTTTGCAGATCCAAAAATCCAGAAAATCTGCTAGTCCGGCACTCTCATATTCCCGAGAGTGTCAGGTTTTATCAATGTTTTTACTGCATTGTGGATGTTAGAAATTTGAAATAAAAATAGAAAATCTCAGGCAGTATCTGTCTATGACTTTCTGAGTATTTCCAGTATTTTCTGTTCTTTTATTTTAGGGTTTTGAAACATTTGCTTGTTTGTGCAATTTGCCAGCCCAGTGGAGAAGAGGGAGAGAGTGAAAGACAAAAATAATTACTGTCATTATCTGGATGACTAAGTTTCTGAAATCAAGGTTAATGCACACTTCTGAGTACCTAATCTTCATGAGACAATTTGGCTCAAACCCAGGCAGGGCATTAGGGAATAATAACTTCCTTGATAAGTTTTGCAACACAAACCACAATCTGAACAAAAAAAATAGCAGACACCACAGTTCCTGATAAAAATTACAAGTAAGTCAACAGTGTAACCACCTCCAATCTCTACTTAAGAGCTTGCGAGTAAGATTCTGGATTGAGAGGCTATCTGTAATATTTCCAAGTTCACTGATAATCCAAAAACAAAAGCAAAGAGATTAAATTATCAGAAAAAGAAAATGGCAGATGGAGTATAATGTGGGGAAATGTGAGGTTGTTCACTTTGGTAGAAAAAAAATACAGAAATGCAAAGTACTACACTGTTGTGTATTTAATATTTCAGTAAGATTTGTTTCATTAAGCATTCTCGTTTGTTTAAATACTTCATTATGATTACATGTCAAAGTATGTGAATGGCATACATCACCACACCACTGCATCATATGTGTGCGTGCCTTGCTTAAAATAAATACAAAGTTAGACTCATATTTCAGACTCTCACCTTTTCCTTTCAATGACTTTAATGTTTTGGAGCTACAAAACAACATCCACCAAATCTTGTTATTTGCTGATTTACTATCCTTGGATCCATGTACTTGTGAAATTGATTGTGCTTTACTAAATGTGTTGGTAAATATGATGTGTTCCTTTACAGCCCTTTCCTATGGTATTCAGCAAATCCCTTTTGCCATTAGATGAATTACATTTGAAGTCTTGAGCCAGCATATAGTGAGGTATCAAATAATCCAGGCTGGGAACACTGAGGTTGAGCAATGTGGTTATGTTCACAGGCTCCAAAGTACGGTTAGGGTGCACAGTTAGAACTGGGTGGAGGATTGGAATTGGGGCTGGAAACACCAAGGATCAGGATGAGTGGCTGGAGACAGGATCTAGAGTATTTGTATGTTCCAACTGACTGGTTGCATCATGGCATGGTACAGTAATTCCAATGCACCAGGAATGCAGGAGGCTCCGGACAGTTGTGGGTACAGCACGCCAACCACCATTGACAGCATCTGGAGAAGTAGTTGCCTCAAGAAGGCTGCACCTATCATCAAGGATTCCCACCATCTGGGTCATGTCCTCATCTTACTAATACAATCAGACAGGCCTGAAGTCCCACACCATCAGGTTCAGGAACAGCTACTATCCTATAACCATCAAGTTCTTGAACCAACCTGCACAATCCTAATCCTACCTAGCAACAGAACACCACAGATCACCTTCTCCACTGAGGTTTTCAATTTGGCGTTTATTTATTTTGTACTAAGAACTTAAGCTTGCAAAGACTTCTCTTCCACTGTAATATATACTTTATGATAACTCATTTATAATTTATATACTGTGTTACCTGTACCTATGTCTGTGATGCTGCCACAAGCAATCTTTTCGTTGTACTGTACATCACTCTACTTGTGTACATGACAATAATGTTGACTAATGCTTTGGTAACTTTTGGTGCACCTACAAGAACACGGTTTCATTATTTGCTGATGACCTTGCACTCTTCCCATCCTTTATCCAAACCCAAATGCTCAATTCCTTTCAACTTAGTGCTTTGTACATCAGCTCCTTTATTTTGACCCTTCATTAGATTCTTTGCTGGAATTACTTAGGACAGCCTCCCAAACTACTGTCATGCCCAATAATCAATCCGTATTTCTTTTGGATAAAGCTCTAAACTCTCTTAGGTGGAGATAAAAGATCCCTTGGCATAACAGCAGATAAGTTCTCTTGAAATTCTGGGCAATATTTCTCCCTCAGCCATTATCATTAATATATTACTTGATCATTACCTCATTGCTTTTAGTGAAGGCTTGCTGTATACAAACATTCTGTTGCATTTTCCACATTACATAACCGACTACGCTTCAAAGAGCATTGCATTGACATTAAGATGCATTGGGATATTCTGAGTTCATGAGATGGCAGATCACCAGGCTCTCCTCTTAATTTATTATTCATACTTTGTGATGCACTTTGGGATTATTTTGTTAAGGGCTTTACATAACTGGAAATTGTTTTGATGGATTAAATTTTTCAGCCATGTTACTACTGAGGTGCAAGTTCTGAATGGATACTGTCAGAGGTCCTTGTTGACAAATTGTATATCCAACTGTACCCAAGTCTCTGTTTTACAAACATGCTTTTGTAGACAGCTTTGCTCTTAGTTATGGCTGCAAACTCTCACCCTGACACTTCAAGAAAGTGATTGTCCAAGCTATCAATGTCATAAATACAGCATATCAGAATGGTAGAGTCAAAAAAGAACTGCTCGAGAAACCCAGCAGGTCATCCAGCATCCATGGAGTGAGAAGGATAGTGATGTTTTCCACACCCACTGTCCACTTCCCTCCATAAAGGTACCTGATTCATTGGGTTCCCCAAACATCTCTTTTATTTGTTCCAGATTCTAGCATCTGATTCCAACATGTGATGGCTCTGGACCTTTACTCATTGGAGTTTAGAAGAATAAGGGGACATCGCATTGAAACCTACCGAAAATTGAAAGGGCTGGAGAGAGTGGATGTGCAGAGGATGTTTCCGTAGTGGGCGAGTCAAGGACCAGAGGGCACACTCTGGTTAATAGTGTGATGAGGAGGCAGCTTCTATGAAGGGAATAAACAGTTGACATTTCATGCTGAGATCAGCTTATGTTCCTTCCCCTCCCCCACCTTCTTATTCTGGTTTCTGCCTTCTACCTTTCTAGTCCTGATGAAGGGTCTCAGCCCAAAATGTCGAGTTTATTCCCCTCCCTGATGTTGCCTGACTCGTGAGTTCCTCCAGCATTTTGTGTGTGCTGCTCAGTATCTCCAGCATCTGCAGACTTAGCTCTGTGAGTCTGCTGTGTCATTCAGTTAGAGATGTGCATTGGTTCCATAATCAATGAGAATATTCCCATCAAAAAAACTATCAATCTCAGTTATAAACATTCGCATTGACTGAGCACTGTCGTCAAGAAATTGAGATTGCATATAGTGTATCCACGGGTTAAGGATGTCACTAGTATTACTAGATGGATTTTTGCAAAATCTGGGAACTTCATGTTCACTGTTACTCTTTAACTCTTCACTTAACACTTTTTTTTAAATCCAGTTTTATTTAATTAGCTGAGTTCAAGTTCATCAAATGCTATGGTGGGATTTGAAGTCATCTTCCTCAGTCAATAATCTAGCACTCCATAAATCAGTCTAGTAACTTAGTACATTATGATACCATACGCTGCAGTTTCCTGCTTGCCTTTAGTTTCACAATTATGGCCCCTCATTCTTAATTGCTCCATTAAAAGAAATAATTTCTTTGCATTTACCCCTGATGTTAAACACCTTAATATCATTAGACCTTACCCTTTCAAACTTTTCATAATTACCATCAGAAATTATGAAAAACAAATCAACCAGAATCAGAAAACACACACAAAAATGCTTGTGAATGCAGCAGGCCAGGCAGCATCTTTAGGAAGAGGTACAGTCGATGTTTCGGGCCAAGACCCTTCGTCAGGACTAAAATTTCCAGTATCTGCAGATTTCCTCGTGTTTGCAATCAGAATCAGGTTTATTATCACCGGCATGTGTCACGAAATTTGTTAACTTAGCAGCAGCAGTTCAATGTAATACATAATATAAAAGAAAAAAATAAGTAAATCAATTACAGTATACATATAATGAATAGATTAAAACCTGTGCAAAAACAGAAATAATATATATTAAAAAAGTGAGGTAGTGTTCACAGAATCAAAGTCCAGTTAGGAATTGGGTGGCAGAGGGGAAGAAGCTGTTCCTGAATCACTGAGTGTGTGCCTTCAGGCTTCTGTATCTCCTACCTGATGGTAACAATGAGAAAAGGTCATGCCCTGGGTGCCGGAGGTCCTTAATATTGGACACTGCCTTTCTGAGACACCGCTCCTTGAAGATGTCCTGGGTACTTTGTAGGCTAGTACCCAAGATGGAGTCAACTAAATTTACAACCCTCTTTCGGTCCTTTACAGTAGTCCCCTTCCCTCCTACCCAGACAGTGATGCAGCTTGTCAGAATGCTCTCTATAGTACATCTATCGATGTTTTTGAGTGTTTTTGTTGACATACCAAATCTCTTCAAATTCCTAATGAAGTATAGTCATTGTCTTGCCTTCTTTATAACTGCATTGGTATGTTGGGACCAGGTTAGGTCCTCAGAGATCTTGACACCCAGGAACTTGAAACTGCTCACTCTCTCCACTTCTGATCCCTCTATGAGGATTGGTATGTGTTCCTTCATCTTACCCTTCCTGAAGTTCACAATCAGCTCTTTTGTCTTACTGATGGTGAGTGCCAGGTTGTTGCTATGACACCACTCCACTAGTTGGCATATCTCGCTCCTGGACGCCTTCTCATCTCCAACTGAGATTCTACCAACAATAGTTGTATCGTCAGCAAATTTATAGATTGTATTTGAGCTATGGCTAGCCATACAGTCATGTGTATACAGAGAGTAGAGCAGTGGGCTAAGCACACATCCCTGAGGTGCACCAGTGTTGATCATCAGTGAGGAGGAGATATTATCACCAATCCACACAGATTCTGGTCTTCCGGTTAGAAGGTTGAGGATCCAATTGCAGAGGGAGGTACAGAGGTCCAAGTTCTGTAACTTCTCAATCAGGATTGTGGGAAAGATGGTGTTAAATGCTGAGCTCTGGTCGATGAACAGCATCCTGACGTAGGTGTTTGTATTGTCCAGGTGGTCTAAGGCTGTGTGAAGAGCCTTTGAACTTGCGTCTGCCGATCATTGAATGAGCAGAAAATTTATGTTATTACAATTAAGTCAACCTCCATTCAGAATATATACTACTTGCGACACCGATAATAACACACAACTGAAAACATCTTGCAACACTGTAATTGCTTCACAAAACATCAGAAAGCTAATGTTAATTTTCTAGGTGGCCAGATTTTTTTCGTGTAAGTGTTAAGTTTTGAGTTGGCTAATAATTTTTCACTCAGTTTCTAACTCATGTAATTAAGTGTCCTACATTTATTTAAACAGAAAATGTTTTCATCCAAAGGATGTAAGAAAATTTACATTAAGATAAATTAGGAACAGAATCTAATCAACAAGTCAGCTTGAACGATCAGCTTTCACTAACAGTTAGCATATTAAATGCTCGTTAGATGTGTCCCAGAGATCTCACGATATAACTCCCTGATCTCTAACTACCCAGCTCTCAGTTACACTATTGATTCCCTGCCACGTCCATTCTCACAACCTCGTTTTGTTCAACATTTAGAAAGTGAAGGTATACTCTTTAGGTTGAATGAGACTTGGCCATTAGCCAAACAACATTTTCTCCCCCATGTCCAGTATTTAAAATCAGGTTTATTATCACTTATTTCACAGTTCAAAGTTCAAAGTAAATTTATTATCTAAGTACATATATGTTGCTATAAACAACCCTGGGATTCATTTTCTTGTCGGCATATTCAATAAATCTATAATAGATGAATAACCATAACAGAATCAATGAAAGACAGCACCAACTTAGGTGTACAACTGGTGTCCAAAAGACAACAAACTGCAAATACAAAAAGAAAGAATTAATAATAATAATAAATAGATAAGCAATAAATATTGAGAACATGAGATGAAGAGCCCTTGAAAGCGAGGCCATTGGTTGTGAGAATATTTCAATTATGGGGATAAGTGAAGTTGAGTGAAATTATCTTCTCTGGTTTAAGAGCTCGATAGTTGAGGGATTAAAAACTGTTCCTGAACCTGGTGATGTAAGTCTGAGGCTACTGTACCTTCTTTCTGATGGCAGTAATAAGAAGAGAGCATGTCCTGGGTGGTGGAGGTTGTTAGTGATGGATGCTGCTTTCCTGTGACAGTGTTTCATGCAGATGTCATGAAATTTATTGTTTTATGGCAATAGTACAGTGCAAACACATAAAATTCCTATAAATTACTAAATAAATAGATAATGCAAAACAAAAGAATAACAAAGTAGAGTTCCTGGCTTCACAGACTACTCAGAAATCTGATGGCAGGGGGGAAGAAGCTGTTCCTAAATAATTGTGTGTGGCTCTTCAGGCTCCTGTAGCTTTGCCCTGATGCTAGTAATTAGAAAATGTCATGTACTGGATGGTGAGGGTCCTCAGTAATAGATGTTGCATTCTCAAGACACTGCGTCATGAAGATGTTCTCAATGGTGTGGAGAGTTGTGTCTGTGATGGAGCTGGCTGAGACTACAACTCCCCCAACCACCACCCCCCCCACAACCTTTTGTGATCCTTTACATTGTAGACTCCATGCCAGACTGTGATGAAAACAGTCAGAATGCTGTCCACCGTATATCTATAGGAATTTGCAAAAGTCTCTAGTCACATACTAAATCTCCTCAAACTCCTTCTGAAGTAGAGCTCCTGGCTGTCTTCTTTGTGATTGCATCAATGTGTTGGCCTAGGATAGAGCTTCCAAGAAGTTTACATCCAGGACTTGAAGCTGCTCACCCTTTCCACCACTGACCCCTCAATAAGGACTGGTGTATGTTCTCCTAAGTTCCCCTTCTTGAACTCCACAATCAATTCCTTGATCTTGCTAGCGCTGAGCGAGGTTGTTGTTGTAACAGCAGTCAACCAACTGATGTATCTCACTCCTGTATGCCTCCTTGTCACTACCTAATTATTCTCATAGAAGGAAGAACTTAACATCCTATTTTAATGCACCTTTGTTCTCTTGAGTTGCTTTAAAGCAATACCTTGGAAATTCCTAGAAACCCAGGAGCATTCCAAAAAGATGGCAATTCCACATGATACAAAATAAAAAGGGTGCAGTTAGGTTGCAAGTTATTTTCTCTCTAGTTTTTTTTTACAGATGTATTGTACACTTTTTTTTCTTGAACTGGTAGTGTCCAGTTTCCCAATACAAAATTTGCTCAGAAATACCGTGTGGTGATAACTGCGTTTTGTGACCTGTCGTTAAAGCAGAAATCCTACAAAGAGGAAAAATTGTAAAATAGGCATGATTTTAATACAGTTTCAGAATAGGAACAGTGTAAGATGAAACAATAGATGATAGCTGTTAAAAAAAAAGGTTCTCTAACAGTTGCTACTGGATATTGTATTAATGTAGATGTAAACAAAATATGTAGCTGAAGTATTTCATGAGTCATTAGGAGATTTTCATTTTCAGTGTGGCTGCAAAAATTAAATTGGCTTTAGTATTCTGGAAGATATATCGTAGAATACATTTGAGGCTATCTTCTAGTTGGCTTAAGTATTCTGGAAGATATATCATAGAATATATTTGAGGCTATTTTCTAGAGTATAAAGTATGAAATCAAACAGGGAAATAGCTACTTTAGATCTTGACTTGTATACAGAGACCGAATTAATTAATAATTTCATAGAAAATCCTCTAAGGATTCTTATAATCTATTAGAATTTTGCATTGAAAGCTAATTATTTAAGTACAAAACCAGAGTAAACTATCATAATTTAAAATGAACAGTTTTGCAGCTAATAGGAATTAAAAGTATCTGAGATAAATATAAATATTAGATTAAAAAGTATTTTCTTTTTTGATGATAGTGAAACAGTGCAAAGCACTTAGAGAAATGGTTCATTATTCTAAACTAAAATGCATTACATTGAAAAAGCTCCAGAAGAAATGTCATCCGTCCATGGCTAACACTTGAGAATTATGATTACATTTAATTTGAACAATAGGCTTGAAACTTTGATACGAAGTGTACTAGGGTTCAGGATAGATGAAGGAACAAGAAAAAGACAGTTTAAAATTAAAAATAAAAGGAAAGTAGAAATATAACATGCAAGAATTATAAAAAACATTGTAAGGGTTGACACAAGTATGAAGAAAATTTAATAAAAATATAAGCAAATGCTTTAGAGGCTACAACGAGAGGTTCATAAAGTCTGAGGAAACCAAGGATTAAGGGTGTTGAGCAGGAAAGCAGAGTTTGGGTTGAAGTTAATGCAACTATATTGAATTGTAGAGCAAGTTCCAGTGGTGGCATAGAGACAGATGTGAGAGGTTGCAGATGTTGCATTTTGGACAACAGGCAGGATGCTGGTGGATCTCAGCAGGTCAGGCAGCAATTATGGAGGGAAATGGATAGTTGACATCTTGGGTCAAGAGCCTGCAGCTGGACTAAGAGATAGAGGAGAGCCAGCCAATGCAAAGAGGTGAGGGAAAGAGAAGATCAAAAGCTAGCAAGCAACAGGTGGATCCAGGTGAGATGAGGTGATAGGCAGATGGAGAAGGAGGGATGGAAACAGTAACAACAGAGAGCTGAAAATGATGGAATCCAATAGGAGAGGAAGGTGGAGCATGAAATGAAGGTAGGGAGGTTGGAAGAACAGGCAGGAACAGTTGGGATGGGGAAGTACTGGAAGGAATGTGAGGGTAATAGGTAAACGTTCAGTGGCGATTTGACCAATTGTGGATCCTATTTTAATTTTACATCCTCCAAAGAACAACTGCACAATGAAATTTATTTTCATGCAGTGTGCATTGCAGCTGCAGGACTGGAAAAAAATTGCTTTCTTAATGGTATCATGAAAATGCAAAAATGAAGAAACACTGATTGGAATCCGTGAAACCTCTTCCAACTTATATATTTCCTGTAATGTACAGGGACATAAAAAAAAAACACTAAAAAAACTTCTAATGTTCCACATGTGACTTAACAGTTGGGTAGTTATGTTAATCTTTTCTTAATATTTCTCAAAATCCTTTTCAGTTAAACTTTCAATTTATTTTTCCATGCACAAGTTGTGCCTTCCCCATTTTCTTTTCTTGAGTAATCTCAAAAATACGTCTACTTTCACCAACATTTTTGCTTCAAATTAAGTTTGTGGATAGGCCTTAACCTTAGTTCAGTGGTAACATTCTCATCCAAATCCAAAGGGGACTTGCACACATAGACCAGCATTCTTTTCCAATATTTAAAGAATGTTGAATGATTCAGTGTACTGTAGGCGGCTGCCACAGAAGGACAAAGATCTCCTAGTCTTTTTCAAAGAATAAGAACATCTTCCCCAGCATCCTAACCACTAATAATACATCGATCAATTTCATATAAAAATGAAAAAAATACATTATGATGTAGTTGAGGTCGTTGGAACATGGCTCAAAAAAGGACAGCACTGGGCAGTTAATATTCCAGAATTAAAGGTGTCCAAAAAATAAAGAGAAAGTAGAGGTGGATTAGAAGCACTTATTAAGATTAACTGGGACCCTGTTTTGACTAATCTATAGAACACTGATCTGTTATATACACCATGTCCTGGAGTCAGAGCATGTGCAGATATGAACCACAACATCCATCTTAAAAAAGCTATCAGCGAAAGCTGCATACTGTGGACCACTATGCCTGGGACCTGGAGTGAACTCTGCACCCACTGGCACTCCCACTCTCAAACTCAGCACCATTGATGTAGACAGGAGCATGTGCTCTGTCCCCTACTGAGGTTAATGACCAGCTCTTTTGTTGACATTGTGGGAAAGTTTGTTATCATAAAACCCTGTCACTAACCTCTCCATCTCCTTCCTGTACTTCAATGCATCATTATTTGAGATGCAGCCCACTACTTTGTTGCCATCTGCAAACTTGTAAATGCAGTTAGACCAGAATGTGGCCACAGATATGAGTCTACTACAGGGAGTGGTTGAGGATGCAACCTTATGGAGCACCGGTGTTAGTAATAATAGTGCTGGAGATGTTGCTGCCTATTCTTACTGACTGTGATGTGTTGGTCAGGGAGTCAAGAATTCACTTGCAGAGGAAGGGATTGACTCCTGGGTCTTGGAGTTTTGTGATATTTTTGCCTGGAATTATTATATTGAGGGCAGAGCTGTAGTCAATAAATAATAATCTAACATAGGTGTCTATATCTCAGAAGCCACAAGTCAATAAAGATATACATGGATGATGAAATTCACCATTGCCTTCACTGTACCAATTTTGTCTGTCAGAGGAGGAGTTTAAGATTAGACCTCAAACCCAGCACAAAGCTCTTGCTATACCAAGCAGCAGTGATCCCTGCTCTCTTGCTTCTGATACATGGACTGCTTACAGCAGGCTCCTCAGACTACTAATGGGTGCTACCATAACACTGTCTCCATAAAATCCATCAAATCCAAGGCAGGAGGAGCAACTCAATGTCAGCATCCTCTCCCAACATAGAGCCCATAATTTCAGTCAGCTCTGACGGATGGGCCATGTTGCTTGTATGTCAGACCCATGAAACAATAATCTGTTCAGAATTCTTTAACAGTAAACACTACCAAGGTAAGTTCCCACAATAAGTTCTCCACAACTACTTTGTCAAGTGCATGCACCACCGCATTGTGAATTCACTCGACTGCTGGGCGAATTACCAGACCTCACAAAGCCCACATACTCCACTATAGTCACAAAACATGGGGTTAAACACCACATTCCCACAACTGGCCCACCAGTCCATGCCCGCATGTGTAGATTGCACCCAGAAAAGCTAGCAACTGCGAAGGCTGAGTTGTCCAACAAGGAAAGACTTGGAATCGTACGCCAGTTGAATAACCCCTGGGCTTCACTCCTTCATATGGTCCCTAAGTTTGATGGTGGTTGCCATCCACTGATGATTACCAATGTCCTAACGAGGCCACCGCCCCCGATTGTTACCCGGTACCATACATTCAAGACTCTTAGCCCGAATGTTAATTTTTTTTTCCAAAATTGATCTAGTTAGGGGCTACCATCAGGTGCCTGTGTGCTTGGAGGACATTCACAAAACAGCTGTGATAACCCCATTTGGCTTTTCTGGGTTTCAGCGCATGCTGTTCGGACTGAAAATCATAGCACAGGCTTTCCAAAGGCTGATGGACTCTGTATTAAAAGACTTAGATTTTCTTTTTGTCTACCTGGATGACATCTCTGCACATTTTTCAAGCATTTAAGCCAACACGGGTTGATTATTAACCCTGCTAAGTACCAGTTTGTGTTGTCAACCATTGACTTTCTCGACCATTGCATCTCCACAGGAGGTGCAAAACTCCTCCTCATCAAAGTTAGCCGCTATTATGAATTTCCCACTACCCTGCACTACTAAACAGGAGGTTTTAGGCATGGTGAATTTCATCACCGCTTCATTCTGCTAGCTGCCGAACTTATGCTCCCCTGTATAGTGCATTTAATACCCCTAATCAAGTGCTTGACTGGTTAGCGGACATGACCAGGGCACTTGATGATACCAAATGAGCTCTTTCTCATGCAACTCTACTGGCGCACCTGCTCCCCAATGCACTCATAGCCATTACTACTGACGCCCCAGACCATGCTGTGGGTGCCAGGCATGAACAGCTATCCAGAGGCATTTGGCAGCTGCTTGCCTTCTTCAGTTGGCAGCTCCGTTCTCCCGAAAGAAAGTAGAGCATGTTTGACCTTGAGCTTCTCACTCTCTATCTGGCTGTCTGCCATTTCACAGCATTCATTGACCGCAATCCCCTCATGCATGGGGCTAGCCAAAATATCACGGCAGCATGCATGGCAGCGACGCCACTTGGCCAACATATCCAAGTTCACAACTGATGTACAACATATCAAGGGGAAAAATAATGCCACGGCCAATCCCTCTCACAGGCAGCTATTGAGGCCATACTCATAGTGGTGGACAATGCTGGCACGGTAGCTGACGAACTTATTGACCCAGAGGTCCAGGCTTACCAAACAGCAGTCACAGGCCTGCGGTTGGCTAACATTAAGTTCAGGGAAGCTGGGGTTTCTTTCCTGTGCAATATCTCAAGCAGTTGTCCTCGCCCCATCAAGTCCACAAAATGGAGGTGGACAGTTTTTGACACCATACATGGCCTTTCACATCTGGGCCAGAAGGTCTCACAGAAACAGGTTGTACTAAAGTTGTTTGGCACGGCCTCAAAAAGGACGTGCATGATTGGATTGCAGCTTGTGTGCAAAAATTAGCCTTCATATTCAAGCACCATGGGCACCTTTTGAGGTCCCTGAGTGACAGTTTGACCATGTCAATGTGGACCTTGTTGGTCCTCTTCTCCTCTCCCATAGTTTCACACTCCTTCTAACCATAGTGGACTGTACCACCAGGTGGCCAGAGGTTGTCTCTCTAGTATTGATGACAGCCTCAGATGAGGCTTGGGCATTCATCAGCACCTGTGTTGCTCAGTTTGGCAGCCCATCTGATGTTTCCTCTGACCGCAGTCCTCAATTCACTTCAGACCTCTGGGCTGTGACGGCCCAGCTCAGAACCATAGTGTCAGGATAAAACACACCACAGCATATCACGCGCAGTCAAATGGTCTACACGAGCAGTTTCACTGCTTCCTTGATCAATGAGTGCTAGCATGATTGCTTTGTGGATCCTTCTGGGTCTTAGAACTGCTCCAAAAGAAGATCTCCATTCGTCCTCAGCCAAGTTGGAATATGGGCAGCTGTTACGAGTGCCAGGTAGGTGACTTAATTCCTGTCGTCACGACCAACCTGGACAGCCTCTCAACAGCGTTCCACCATCTTCGGTAAATTCAATTTCTTTTCACCTATTCCTACCACCCATCATGGTGTACATGGTGTATTAAGGGCCGGAGCCCATTTCTGTGAACTCAGTGGGTTGGGCAACATCTGTGGACAAACTAAATTAAATATTCACATTGAGACTTTTCATCTGTGCCAGAAACATTTTCTGTTCATTTTCCTCCACAAACACTGCCTGACCTGTTGATTTCCCCAGCAATTTGCTCCAGATTCCAGCATCTCGTTTCCTGATTACCGACATTACTGTAATCCAGGAAGCTGCCCTAAACTAACACCTTCCCTTCAATGGATTACCTCTCAGTGTGGAAAGGTTGCCTGTGAGGACTGATGTCAGACAGGATCATACAAGTATGATTTACTGTGGTAAAAATATCACTGCAGATAACCTTTAATGCGTTATTTCTACTTGGTTACTAAACCATTAAATTCTCACAGCAATTTTCTTTCATTTCTCCCCATTTACTATCATGCTAACAACGTGGTCTCCTCTTAAAAAGTGGAGAAAACAAAGGCTGTTTGGGCAACTGCCTTACAGAACAACACATTTCACCCACAAGGGTTGTCCCAAGACCCTGATCTGCCAGTAGTCTTTGTTTCTCCCAAACACTTCGATTCCAAACTATGCCTCAGTATCTCAATGAAGGTCACTAAACGCAAAGAACACCTTCTCTAACTTACATATTAATAGCTTAAGATTCATAAAATTCATCAGTTCCTGATAAATAACCAATTCAGTTTTGTATTTAACATTTTCAACATTCAGGTTATTTTTATCACCATCTTTTTCTGGAAATTTTGGATTTTATTCATTACCCACTTACACATTTCCCAGATGTATCTTACAGCCATTAATACCGACATTTCCCACTCACTCTCTGTTTGCTCTACTTGTTCACAAACCTGAGGAAGGGCCTTAACCTGACAACTTATTTCCCTCCATAAACGCTCCCTGACCTGCTGAGTTCCTCCAGTATTTTGTGTGTGTTGCTGTTTGCAAATCTATCCTTTTCCCATCTCATCTCTTCCCAGACCTTTTATTAATAACTTTAAGCTTGATTAAATGAAACTTTCCTCAATTCAGATGAAAGACGAGATCCAGAACATTAGCTGTCCCTACAAAAGCAGCACAACTTTTATTTCATATTTCCAGCATTTACCACATTTTTCTTTTTGACCAAGATTTATGGCATGGATTCTATAAAGCATTAGGACTTTGCCATCAGTTGTTTGACCCAATAGCCTATTGTCCACCCAGGAAGTACAGTACAGGGAAAATGTCTCTGCTATATCCAATACCTTTTGATTAGATCAATTGCACCACAAAATTACACCAACCACTAAATTATTAACTGCTTAACATAAAATCTTAAAAACAGAAATATACAAAATTAACTTTATTTCAAATATACATAAAATGCTCACAAAATAACGTTGCAGGGAAGGGTAGAAATATGCAATTCTTTTCCACAGTAAGCTAGTTTTCTTATTGAATATGTATCATAATACTTATTCTTCCTTTCAGATTAAGTGTCAAATCAAACCAGCAGTGTTTATGTGGCTTGAGTTACAAAATGCATGTATTTAAAATTGTTACACAAAGCTGGTAATTTTCAATTTTCCACCAGGGTTCGATTCATCTGCAAAACAGTTCAAGTTTTCTTGCCTTTTTTAATAGCTTCACCAGTAAGTTTAATAGCGAGCCTCCCACATATGTCAGTCTGTATGATGAGGAGTTCCTCAAGTACTCCCTCTGACTCTGGTTTGAACTGGACGGGTAAATTGATGTAGTGTTGAGACCTAGAACAAAGACATCAATTAAAATACTTGAACCAGATTGATTCAACTTTTCACCAGTGATAAAATCAGAATACATGTCACTCAATATCTTACAGGGAATGGGGAGACTTTTCTTATGGAATCCAGAATAAAATGCACTTTAATATTGGAGCTAGACCATAGGAAACTGAAATCACAGAAAAATATTGGAAATCGGAAACAGTTATCCATGACCAGCTCAACACCCTCATGTAAAAAAAGGCAATTGAAGCTGGAGGAAATCAACTGAAATTGTTAAAATAGATGGAAAATCATTTTAAGGCACTTAAGATTATCCGTCTTATTCATATCAGATGGAACAAAGATACAGCTCCCAAACAAACTGAATGCCCTCTACGTTCCTCTCCTCTCATACACTTGAAGTTTGAAATATGTATTCCTCAATGATTCCATTCAAGAATTTGCCTCCTTATTACCTTCATAGTTATCACTCACCGTAGTGTGTAATAGGAATACTTGACATAAAATGGCTCTTCTGGGGTTATAAATTTCAGCTGCAAATCAACAACAAAAGTATTAGTACAGTTGCTTGCAAGTGGGAAAAAGTACTGCTTTTAAAGCTACTCGGTTGAAAAGTACCTTTAATCACCACCAACTGACTCAAACATTGTAGAAGTTTAACTAGTCTGGCTTATGGCATGAAACAAACTTTAAAGTTACCAGGAGCATTTCAAGTTAATAGCATGAAGTAATATCATTTCATAATTACTTTTCTGAAATCACTGAGGGAAAACAAAGACTCATCAAGAGTAGAAGTGATGAGACTCTGTGAACTTCATTCTGAGTTTTACAGAATGTTGTTAATCCTAGTGGATTTCTCTGTACATCACAAAATAACAAGGTTTTAAAAAAATCACTGTAAAATAATCATTGTTTACTTAATGCAGCATTTTTAAAGGCTAATAAGCAGCAAATAAATGTAATGTGTTTCCAGCAGAGGTGAAATTCTCTCCCTCAAGATGAAGTACAACTCTATTTAAATCTTACAAGCAGTCAAGGGTTTAAAAGGAGTGGCTAAAGGACTGAAGGAGCAAAGGCCTCAGAAAGTCCAGCTATTTATGCTCTCAGTTCAGTGTCACTCTGTTCTGCTCTAACAACAGCTCCCCAGCACCTTCTCTGGTATGTGCAAGAGGGCTGTAGGAGCCATGTATCTATTTTTTGTCTGTATTATATTTTATGGTGCATTTATTATGGTAATCTGTCACATGGGCTGGAGTGTGGTAGAAACAAATTTACAGTTACATATTCACACTTAGTTTCAGTTGGTTGTTTAGTTTAGTCTAGTGGAGAGGGGATGAACAATGGGGAATAATGTACTACTTTTCTTGACCACTAATTTAGTTCAACCACTAACTAGATCACTAATTGAACATTATTAGATTGTTTATTACACCATTATACCACTTGGTATCACTAATATCATTATTAGACCATTATATTGCTAATTCATTTCATTAGGCTTTCCATTGCAACAAGATAATTCGTCTTTGCAGTTTCATAAGAATGGTTCGATTTAGAAGAGCGTCATACAGTGTCAAGTACCCAGGGTTAATCTCTCAGCAGTTTTGGTTTGGTTTAAGTAACTACTACATTTTGTCATAAAAAAAGTTATTCCAAACAAACAGTCTATCGCAAAGGATTGCCTCGGATTTCTTGGCAAAACTGGAGCAGCTTGCAGCAAGTAAACAACCCTTTGTTGATTCATGCAGGGTATTTGTGGTTTGAACAGAGTTTTGAATGGTCAGTGCTGCCTGTCCATTGAGAACCTTTGCTCAATCGTGTGCTGTTTGTGTAAGGATTTATCACTTAGTTTTATTGAAGTACTGAAATATTTCAATTGCCAATGTTTGAATTGAAGGCTGTTTGTTTGGTCTGGTTTAAGCACCGTGGACATGTGGACAGTTTGTTTGTTGCCTACATGAATCGAATATCACTGGTGCTGCCGTGAAGAAAGAGTTAATTGCGAGTCATGCAATTACAGAAAGTAACATGAGTGTATCATAGCATGGAACTAGCACCAATGTCCCTGGAGTCAGGGCTTGCCAAAGAGCAATTGAAGCTAAAGCTAATCTAACTTAAATCGTCAGGCTTGAACTTCTGTTGCAGAAAGAAAATCTGGAGCTACTACCCTTTCTGCATGCATTAAAACACAGGCTGATTTAGCTCCATTAAGGGCACATTGACAATTATTTAAGGACAAACATGCGCTGGAGGAGCAAGAGGAATGCCATGGAGCTCCGGAGAAGGAAAGAACAGCTTGAGTTGCAGGAAGAAAGGAAGTAGCAGTCACTCAGGTGACTAATGATAATGTGCAAAAGGCAGCAAATGCAGCGAGTGCTGAAGTGCTCCAGCAGGACAGTCCTATAGTGAGAGCTCCTGTAGTGAAAGGGCATAGAAGAAAACAAAAACACTCAATGTCACTTGTTGATTCATTTGTTCATGTGTTTGGGATGCATGAACAAGACCCCCAAGAGGTAGTTCAGGGTGTTTACTCTTCACCTACACTAATGAGGCACTGTGAAGCTGTCATTTCCCACAGCTCAAAGTGCCCATGGGAACATTCACTTACAGCATGGAAACGCTCTTGTTTTAGATGATAGAGGTCAAAATAGTATTATTGATATTATAAGGAAGCAAAATGAGATAACAACCTTATGGGTAATAAAACAACACATTTAATCTTTGCATAAAAGATTGATTCAAAACTTCAGTGGGGATCCATTGCAGTATCATATAGTCATAGTCATACTTTATTGATCCCGGGGGAAATTGGTTAAAATTGGTCATGAGGACTTTTGAAGAGTATTGAAGGCAAGACTGACAGCTATAGTGACTGCCTGTATTTTCTTGAACAGTACACCAGGGGGTCACCCTAGAGACCTTGTCAGAAGTTGCTGGTATTTTGATCACAAGATATATAAGAGACCACAAGATATAGGAGCAGAATGAGGCCATTTGGTCCATCAAGTCTGCTCTGCCCATTTCATCATGGCTGATCCAATTTTCTTCTCAGCCTCAATCTCCTGCCTTCTCCCCACATCCCTTCATGCCCTGATCAATCAAGAATCTATCAGCCACCATCTTGAATATACATAAAGACTTGCCTCCATAGCTGCCTGTGGCAAAGAGTTCCACATATCCATCACTTTCTCGCTAAAGAAATTCCTCCTCATCTCCATTCTAAAAGGATGCCCCTCTATTCTGAGGCTGTGCCCTCTGGTCTTAAACCATAGGAAACATCCTCTCCACATCCAGTCTATCAAGGCCTTTCACCAATTGATAGGTTTCATTGAGGACACCCCTCATTCTTCTGTATTCGAGCTAATACAGGCCCAGAGCCATCAAATGCTCTTCATATGACAAGCTATTCAATCCTGGAATAATTTTCGTGAACCTCATTTGAACTCCCTCCAATTTCAGCGCACCCCTTCTAAGACAAGGGACTCAATACTGCTCACAATACTCCAAGCGAGGCCCCACCAGTGCTTTATAAAGTCTCAAAATTACATCCTTGGTTTTATTTTCCAGTCCTCTTGAAATGAATGATAACATCACATTTGCCTTCTTCATCACAGACTCAACCTGCAAATGAACTTTTAGGGAAACCTGCACAAGGTCTCCCAAGTCCCTTTGCACCTCAATTTTTTTGTATTTTCTCTCCATTTAGAGAATAATCAACCATTTTATTTCTTCTAAAAAAGTGCATGACCATATACTTCTCAATACTGTATTCCATCTGCCATTTTTTGCCCATTCTCCTAATCTAAGTCCTTCTGTAGCCTCTCTGCTTTCTCAAAACTACCTGCCCCTCCATCTTCATATCGTCTGCAAACTTTGCAACAAAACACCAGTTCCATCATCCAAATCACTGACATACAATGTAAAAGCGATCAGTCCCAACACAGACCCCTGTGGAAAACCACTAGTTATCAGCAGCCAGCCAGAAAAGGCTCCCTTTATTCCCACTCTTTGCCTTCTGCCAATCAGCCAGTGCTTTATCCATTCACAAACAAGAGAAAACCTGCAGATGCTGGAAATCCAAGCAACACACACGTAATGCTGGAGGGACTCACCAGGTTAGGCAGCATCTATGGAAACCGAGTACAGTCAACATTTTGGACCGGGACCCTTCATCAGGTGAAGGGTGGTATATTTCTTTGAAGCAACTTCATCACCAAGTTGTGCCAATTTCACTCTTAGGAAATATACAGAAGATAATGAAAAACAGATCAACTGTGAGACAGTGGATAAGGTTTTGCATTGCTTCTATGTTGATGACTGCCTTGTGAGGAAGAAGTGGTGTCTCTCCATCATAACCTTGTATCTATTTGTGCTGAAGGCAGTTTTCGACTCACAAAGTGGATGAGCAACAGACAACATGCAAGCTATGATATCAAAAGAGCAAACAGTGAACGACATGAAGGCATGGGATAAGAATCAAGATATTCCTTTGGTGGAGAAAATACGGGGTGTGCGATGGTGCATTCAGTCTGATACTTTCAAGTTTAAGATCACAATCCAAGATAGACCACTCACCAGAAGGGGGATCCACTCCACAGTTAGTTCCATTTATGATCATTTTGGAATCTTGAGCCCAGTGGTGCCATCTGCTAAGATGATTCTACAAGATCTAGCTGAGAATTGGCTTGGTTGGGATGACACTATTACCAACATCAGTTGCTCATGAGTGGACAAGCTGGCTGAAGAATTCTTCCAGATGGAAACTTCAAGGTTATTAGATGTTTGAAATCCTTGGATCTTGAAGAAGTTATTGCTGCACAGTTCCACCACTTTACAGACACAAGCAAAGTTGGCTGTGGAGCAAAAAAGTACTACCGTTGCACAGCAAGTGCTCTCTGGTGCACAGTGCTTTTATATCATAGGAAAAACTTAGCTAGCTCCACTGAAGTCAGTTTTCATCTCTTGTATGAAGCTCATCACTGCTACAATGGTAAGCCCTATGGACACATAGTGGAGGAAGGAGTTACACATGCAACTTCATAACTTAATTTTTTTGGACTGATAGTACTTCTGTGCTGAAGTATATCAAAAATGAAACTTCCAGGTTCCAAACCTTTGCTGCAAACAGTTTCAGAAATTCGTAAGGTCTCACAAGCATCTCACTGGAGGTATTGAAACACTTCAAAAAACCCGGCACAAGTGGCCTCTAGAGGGTTGAAAGTGAAAGCATTCCTGAAGAATGAGACATGGCTGTCAGGGTCTCAGTATCTTCTTCAGCCTGAAAGGGAATGGTAGTAAATCCCGAGTGTTCCAGACAACATCTGCTCGATGATCCAGAAGTTTTTAAAGAGGTATGTTAGAATGAATGCCATGCAGATTGAAAAGGAGATGGACATGGTAACACATATAATCTATCACTTCTTGCCTTGGACCCTTTTGAGGAAGACAGTGGCCTTAGATTTAAGAACCCACTCTTGTTTCTTACTCAGAAGAGGAAGCAATTGAACATCACTCTTGTTCAGTCTGACTTGGATAAAGAACAACAAGGGCATTCTTTGGACAGAGAGATCAGAAGGTCAAAGATCAGATTGGCCAAGATTGTCTCAGTGGAGGAGCTCAGAAAGGCTGAAATGGAGACAATTGGATTTTGCCAAAGAAAGATTTCCAGATGAATTCTCAAGTTTGCAAAGGGGAAAAAATGTAAAAAGGAACAGCCACATTTTCAAGCTCAATCCAGTACTTGAAGATGGTTGATGGACAGCTTAGTAGGGCAGCCATGACTGAATTGTTTAAACATCCTGTTATACTGGCAAAGGATCTTCATATCTCAGACCTCATTCTGAGGCACGTACATCAAGAAGTGGGGTATGGTGGCCATTAGCATACATTTTCCAGGTTGTGCCAAAAATATTGCATTCCCAGTGCGAGTACAGCTTATAGCTGACTAAGTGTGTTGTTTGTTGACGGTTACACGCAGCTCCAGAACGCAAGCACATGGCGGATCTACTTCTGGCCAGTGTATCTCCAGATGAACCTCTGTTTATACATATAGGAGTGGACTACTTTGGACCTTTTGAGGTGAAGAACAGAAAGAATACAGTGAAAAGATATGGGGTCATATTTACCTTTCTAATACGAGCTGTTAACATTGAAGTTGCATCTTCTTTAGACACAGATTCCTTTGTTAATGCACTTTGACACTTCATAGCAAGAGGAAGAAAGGTTCGTGAACTGCACTCTGATAATATGACAAATATTGTTGGAGCTGAATGCAAGTTGTGAGACGCTATTGAGAAGTGGAATCATTCATGAATCAGTGATGTCCTTCTTCAAAGGGAATTAATTTGATTTAACCCCTCCCCCCTGGCTAATTTACGTCAGGGAGGAACATGGGAGAGATTGATCAGGTCTGTGCAAAAGGTCCTCAATTCCAACATGAAGGTACAGAATCTTGACGAAGAGGGTTTCCACCTAGTCCTTTGTGAAGTAAAGGCCATTATCAGTGGCCATCCAATCCCAATGATATGGGAGCACTAAAACCCCAACATATGCTGCTTCTGAAGATCTCACCATCCTTACCACCAGGAGAGTTCCAAAGGAAGACATGTATGCTCATCGTAGATAAAAGCAGGTCCAATACATGTCAAATTTGTTTTGGAAACAGTGGGTCAAGGAGTATTTACCACAGCTACAGGAACAACAGAAATAGGCATAAAATGCAATTTCCACCTGGGAGACATTGTGCTTATAGTTGATGACACAGTGCCCTGAAACTCATGGATCATGGGAAAAGCCACTCAAGTCTTTCCAGACAGAAGAGGACTTGTGCGGCAGGTATGCATCAAGACCAAGACTAGCTGTCTGGACAGGCTTACAACCAAGATCTGTCTTCTGCAGGAAGCAGAGGTTTGAGGAGCTACGACTGTAGAAGCTTCATGATTTTGACTTAACATACTGACATTGTACTGAGAATGGTGGTCAAGATCACTCTGTACTTGGCTAAGTGCTGGTAAGCTCTGGCCTAGATAACTGCTACAGAGTTGACGGTAGAAGAAGAAAAGAGGACATTTGTATAAATGTTTAGATTTCATATCCCCTATTTTAGTCATATGTAATTGTATTATCATGTAGTACCAAGGGTAGTGGGTAGCGGCTCCATTTGTCACTACTACAGGGCGTGACAACCCTGCCTTACACAAGTCCCGGGCTCAGCTGCCTCCAGCTGACAGTATCTGGTATGGGCCCCTATCCAGGGTTATGGATCCCACTGCCTTGTAGGTATCTTCGGGAGAAGAGAAGGCTAAAGAGTAAACCCTACACAAATCCGGAGTGAAGCCCCTAAGGTGGTTGGATAACATATTACATCACCTCCCAGCAGCTCCTGCAGCCAAGCTGATGCCAAATATACTGCTTCGCATTCCTTTGGACCACATCCGCGAGGCCGAGAGGGGGATCTTGATGTCTGGGCAGCCCAGGATCTCCATATTCATCACCCAGGTCTGCGCCCCGGAACCAGGCTCATCCATTGTCTACTTAGACAGAGGCAGCCATTATTATTATTATCATGTAATAATTTGGGGCCAGGATGTAGGAGCCATGCATCGATTTTCTGTAAGTAAAAGCCATGTACTGTATCTATTTTCTGTCTGTATTGTATTATGTGGTGGGGTAATCTGTCATGTGGGTTGGGGTGTGATAGAGCAAATGAGTACAATTGTGTATTCATGCTTTGTTTTAGTTATTTGTTTAGTTTAGTCTAGTGGAGGGGGTGAGCCACAGGGAACTAGACTTTTTTGTTGACCACTAATTTAGTTTGACTGCTAACTAGATCATTAATTGGAACATTATTAGACTGCTTATTACACTAATTACATCATTATACCACTTAGTATCACTAATAGACTGCTAATTAGACTATTATATCACTAATTCAGTTTGGTTCATTTTCATTGTTACGAGACCATTTGTCTTTGCTGGTTTCATGATAAAGGATCAATTGTATTTTTTATGATATGGAAATGTGTTATTTGGAAGCACATCATATGGTGTCAATTACTCTGGCTTCGTTTCTCAGCGATTTTGGTCTGTTCTCAAGTAACCGCTACAAGGGGTTCTCCTTCTACCTTAGGCCACGAACTTATCAATCACCCCTGATGAGTTATTAACTTCAAACTTTCTGCATAATCACTCAAAGAGTTGAACTGCATGTGCATGTAAAGAGAGCTGTATAACTCATCTCCTCCTACCTTAGGCCACAAACTTATCAATCGCCCATTTGTGGGCACTTTCCGGAGGTCCAAGATCCGTATGCTCCACAACCGCTGGACTAAGTGTGTAAATGTAGGAGGGGACTATGTTGAAAAATAAATGTGCTAGGTTTTCTAAAATTGACTCCTTCTACCTTAGGCCATGAACTTATCAATCGCCCCCCTCGTATCATCCAGGTTGTTGATATAAATGACAAACAACAAAGGGCACAGTACTGATTCGTGTGGCACACAACTACCTACAGGCCTCCAGTCAAAGAGGCCACTATCTACAACCACTCTCAGGCTTCTTCAAAGCAATGTCAAATCCAGTTTACTACCTCACCTTGAACGCCAAGCTATTGAACCTTCTCGAACAACCAGCCATGTGGGCCTTGTCAAAAGTCTTGCAAAAGTCCATGTAGCAACATCATTGCCTTCATCAACTTTCATGGTGACTTCCTCAAAAAACTTCATATGATTGGTTAGACATGACTTATTACACACAGAGCCATGCTGACCATCCCTAATCAGTCTCTGTCTATCCAAATACTTATATATTCAGTCCCTTAGAATACCTTCTAATAACCTTCCCACTACTGATGTCCGGTTTACTAGCCTATAATTTCTTGGCTTATTTTTAGAGCCTTTCTTAAACAATGGAACAACATTTGCTATCCTCCAATCCTCTGGCACCTCACTCATGGTCAAGGATGTTTTAAATATCTTTGCTCGAGTCCCTGCAATTTCTGCACTTGCCTTCCACAGGATCTAAAGGAGTAGCTTTTTGGGCCCTGGGGATTTATCCACCATAACTTGCCTCAAAACAGCAAACACCTCCTCTTCTGTAATCCATGACCATGCTTCTACATTGCTTCACATCTACAGACTGTGTCCATCTTCCGAGTAAATACAGATGCAAAAAATCCACTTAAGTTCTCGCCCATCTCCTTCAGCTCCATATGTAGATTACCACTCTGATCTTCCAGAAGACTAACTTTGTCCCTTGCCATCCTTTTAAACTTAACATAACTTTAGAAGCCCATGGGATTCTCCTTCACCTTGTCTTCGAGAGCAACCTCATGTTTTCTTTTAACCTACCTGATTTCCTTCTCAAGTGTTCTCTTGCATTTCTTATGCTCAGTACCTCATTTGTTCCTGCTTGTCTTTACTTGCAATGTATTTTTTTTTCTTAGTCAGGGCCTCAATATCTCTTGAAAACCTAGGTTCTCTAAACCTGTTATCCTTGCCTTTTATTCTGATAGGAACATAGAAACTCTGTACTCTCAAAATTTCACTTTTGAAGACCTCCCACTTAACAAGTCCACCTTTGCTTGGAAACAACCTTTTCTAATCCACACTTGTCAGATCCTTTCTGATACCATTAAAATTAGCCTTTCTCCAATTTAGAACCTCTACCTGAGAACCAAACCTACCCTTTTCCATAATTATCTTGAAACTAGTGGCATTATGATCACAAGATGCAAAATGTTCCCTTACACAAACTTCTGTCATCTGCTCTGTCTCATTCCTAATAGGAGATCTGGTATTGCAGTATCTCCAATTGGGACTTTTATGTACTGATTAAGGAAATTTTCTTGAACACTTTTGATAACATCTTTCCCATCCAGCCAATTTACAGTATGGGAGTCCCAGTCAATATGTGGAAAGTTAAAATCACCTACTATCACAACCTTATGTGTCTTGCAACAGTCTACAATCTCTGTACAAATTTGCTCTTCTAAATTTCATGGACTGTTTGGTAGTCTATAACATAATCCTATAATGTGGTCACACCTTTCTTATTCCTCAGTTCAGCCTCACTAAGACAAGCTCTCCAGTCTGTCCTGACTGGGCACTACCATGACATTTTCCCTAATGCCATATCCTTTATTCCCTCTTCCTCTATCACATCTAAAACAACAGAACTCCAGAATATTGAGCTGCTAATCCTGCCCCTCCTGCAACTAAATCGAATGGTTACAATGTCATAATTCCACATGCTGATCTATGCCCTTTGCCCTTTCCTACAATACTCCTTGTATTGAAGTATATGCAGCTCAAAACATTAGTCCCACCATGCTCGATCTTTTGATGCCTGACTATGTACGTGGGCTTAACAACATCTTTCCCCACAACCAGTCTCCACTGTTTTGACACTCTGTTTCCCGTCCCCCTGCAACTCTAGTTTAAACGCTCCCGTGTAGCATGAGCAAATCTTTCCACTAGGATATTAGTGCCTTTCCAGTTTAGGTGCAAGCCATCCTTTCTGTACGGGTCCTATCTTCCCTGGAAGAGAGTCCAATGATCCAGCACTCCATCTTGCCCCACTCCTTAGCCATATGTTAAACAGTATGATCTTGTTATTTCTGACCTCATTAGCACATTGCATGAGTAGCAATCCTGAGATCGCACTCCTGGCAGTCCTGTCCTTTAACTACTCCTTGAACTGATTTTGCAGGCCCTGGTTACCCATCCTACCCATATCACTCGTGCCGACATGGACCACAATGTCTGGCTGCTCACCCTCCCACTTAAGGATACTGTGGACTTGATCCGAGATGTCCCTGATGCTGGCATCCAGGAGGCAACAAACCATCCGGAAATCTCATTCTCCTCTACAGAACCTCCTTTCTGTTTCTCTAACCAATGAATTCCCTTTCACTACAGTTCGCCTCTTCTCCTCCACTTCTCTTCTAAGCCACAAAGCCAGACTCATTGCCAGAGACCTGACCACTGTGGCTTTCCTGTGCTAGGTCATGCTCCTGCAGTACATCTGTTGTTGAGGGCTAAGGCAACAGGGGTACTCTGCACAGCTGCCTATCCTCTTTCCCCCTCTTGACAGTCACCCAGTTAAATGTGTCCTGCATCTCGGTTCAACTACTTCCCTGTATGCTCTGTCTATCAACCGCTCAGCTTCCTGAATAATCCAGAGTTCATCCAGTTCCAACTCCAACTCCTTAACATGGTCTGTTAGAAGCTGCAGCTGGATGCACTTCTTGCAGGTGTAGTTGTCAATGACACACAGGAGGTCTCCCTGCCCTCCCTCATGCCGCAAGACGAGCATTGCAATATCCTGTCTATCATCCCCACTGGTCTAAAGGTGCAATAAGAAAGAAATAAAGAATAAATAATGAAAAAAAAATCTACCCAACGCCTACTCCTTTCCTCGCTGAAGCCTCAATGAGCCAAATTCTCAACTCTCCACTCCAATACAGGTCCATTCACAAATGACCACTCGGCAAAAACCAATAAAAAGTTAGTTTTAAGTGAAGTTCCTAATTATACCCAATCCAATGTCTCCTCAGGGCTGTTGTGTCCAAACTGTGCTGACTGCCCCCAACTCGCATTTAAATTCTCTTCCCCACTATACAATCTGATGTCTCCTTGGGACTGTGGCATGCACCATATCCTGAGATACAGTGGAAAAACTTGTCTTGCTCACTGTCCTTACAGATCAATTCATTACAGCAAAGCATTGTGGTACTACATGGTAAAAGAATAGCAGAATACAGAATAAAGTATTACAATACAGAGAAAGGTAGTGCAGGTAGACAGCAAGGTGCAAAACCATAACAAGTTGGATTGTAAGGTCAAGAGTCAGGAGAGAAATCAGGTCAAGCCTGCCCCCTTCCCCATTTAATACGATTACGGCTGATTATGTTGGCCTCAACTTTTCTGCTGTGGCATATCTCCATGTTCCTCATTCTATCAAATATTTACCCACCTCCACTTAAAATACTAATGACCTAGCTTCCACCACTAACTGATGCAAGAAATTCCAGAGATTCACCACCCTCTGATGCATTTATACTCCCCGTTCCAGACTCTACCACTAATGCAAACATCCAACATTTACTCTGTTAAACCCTCTTTGGATCTTACATGTTTGAAAAGGGATCTTCTAAACTGTAGGACAACCCTCTCATCCCAGAAGTTAGACTGCAGAATCTCCTTTGTATTGTCTCTAATGTTACTCTACATCTTTCTTTTAAGGGTGTGGCCTCATCCTGTACAATATCAACAAAACCTTTGTTTAAAGGCTTCAACCTCCAATTTGCAATCAGGGTGAAAATGCCATTTAACTACTTATTGGACATGCCTTCAAGCTTTTTGCAATTCATGTACTAGAAGGCTTCACACACAGCCTGAACAAATTAATCACATCCAGCTTTAACCACACAATCCTATGCACATTAACAATTGCTTACATTTATAGAAATAGCACCTATACACAAGCAAGACTCAGTTTTGTGGCAGATTTGAGGACTTGATATTTACAACACCCTTTTCTTAAAAGTTTGAATAAAGACTACTGGTGCACTGAAGGTAATGGTGACTTTCAACCTCACTGTCTGCCTTTGCTGAGAGGTATGAAAAGTGGTTCCTGCTTATCAGGGTCTTGTCACAAGCCTTTACTGTCAGAAGGCACTGAGCAGTATATCAGGAACCAGTTCGAAGAGGACAATGATCTTGCAGTTGCTGGGTATAAGACCCATCCTCTCATGCTACTGAATACTTCAACGATTGAGCCAAGCTCCTGAATGTGTAAGCATTTAAGATTCTAGCACTTAATGGCTAATTGAATCCGCAAATTTTTAAAAAGTGGGAGGAAACGGTTGCAGACAAAACATGCGAACTCCACAGACAGCACCAAAGGTCGGGATAGAAGATGGGTCACTAGAGCTGAAGCAGCAGCTCTGGTAACTGTATTACTGTGATACCCCATGCTCTGAGCTTATCCCATTTAGCACCATTGTACAATACACAGCACAGTGGAGGGTGTTCTCACTGTGAAAACAAAAAGACCCTGCTGTGGCCACTCTACCAATGTCATTTGTCTCAGTTACACTGGCAAGGCAGGAGTCAGGTAGGTTTATCCTTCAGAGTGACTTGCACACTAAATGCTGCCGATCAAGCCGCAAAGCTTTATCTTTTAGAATTCATCCACCTTGGCCAGCCATAGTTAAGACTATGCCAATCTTGGTCACAGACAATGAAGTCGGTATCGAAGGTATATTCTGAACCTATGTTGCTTTCAGTGCTTTTTCTAATTGTCAATTCACAAGGAGTAGCATGGATTCATTAGCAGGGGGAGGATAGCAGGTGATAATCAAACAGAAATGTCCGGCCTGGTGCTAGGAGACACCTGGAATCAAAACAGAGGATTTTAAGAACTATTCCCTCCCACCTGTGTACTACCAGGCTACTTCCTTTCACGTGTGTGTCCTGCCAGTAGTCCAGAATATGCCCAGGAATTGTGAGAGAAGACTCTGGCATATTGATCACAAGGTGCAATTCTCTGAGTACGACTAGATAGACACACAAGAATGAATACTGCAACAAGAAATAAATCTGCAGGAAGAATTCAGCAATCGAGCAGCATCTGTGGTAGGAAAGGAATTGTCAACATTTCAGGTTGAAACTTTAGTACTGATGCAAGGTTTGAAAATTCCTTTACTCCCACAGATGCTCTTTTTCTGAATATGTTCTTCAGGCAAACTAATTGTCGCTCTTGTCTTGACTCGACAGTGGACAGCTTTTTAGTTCAAATACCGGTCCCCAGATGATTGCAAGTTTGATTGCACGGAAAGCAAAGCTCCAATGCTCAAATATGGGACTTAGAACTTTAGTGCCTTTATTTTTAATAGAACATAGAAGAGTACACACAGGAACACATCCACCGGTCCACAATGTTGTGGTGAACTAATTAAATTAGTAATCAAATGCCCAACTAAACAAATCCCTTCTAACTACATGATGTCCAGATCCTCCTATTTCCTGCACATTCACGTGTCTATTTAAGGGCTGCTCAAACACCCTTACAGTATCACCACCATCCCGGGCAACAAGTTTCAGCCACCCATCAATGAGTTAAAATAAACTTGCTCCACCCACCTCCTTTGAACTTAGTACCTCCTCTCACCTTAAATGCATGACCTCGGTGTAAGACATTTCCACTCTAGGAAAAAAATATCAACGGTCTAGTCTATCTCTGCTTTCATAATCTTATCAACTTCTATCAAATAAATTGAATTTTATAAAGTTACAACATAACTTCCTGTCTCTTGAATGCAATTGTTCAACAAATAAAAGAAAGCACGTCATATTATATGGGATCTCACCTGTGGCTTGACAGGACACAAAGATATTCGTTGAAACCTCAACAATCTGATCTCTTGCCTCTCAATAACCTGGGGTATATTGCATCAGGCCCTATGGACTTAACTACCTTAATTTTCTTTGAGATCCATCACTACCTCCTTCATCTCACAATGCCCTAGAAAATTAGCTTGCTCTGCACTCAAAACTCTATCCCCCATATCTTTCTCCTTGGTAAATACTGATGCAAAGTACTTGTTTAAGCTTCACCCATACCCTCTGTCTCCAAGCACATTTACTCATGTATCCTTGAGTGATCTGACCTACTCCGTTTATCCTCTTTGGTCTTAGTGTATGTGCGGAATGCCTTGTGATTCCCTTTAGTCCTACTTCCCAAGGAGTTTTCATAATCCCTCTTGGCTTTCCTAAACTACTTTTTAATTTATTTTCAGACTTCTTTATAATCCTCAAGGGCAGTTCAATCTTGGCTCCCGAATCTTTAAACACACTTAATTTCCTTGACTAATTTTGCCACCTCTCTCAACATGAAGGAGTCCCTGATCTTGCCACATTTGTCCTTTCTTACTGGCACAGAGCTGCCCTGTACTCTGAGCAATCAGTCCTTAAACACCCTCCACATGCAGGATGTGGACTTCGCAAAAAACAGCTGTTTCCAATTAACTCTCCCCAATTCCTGCCTCACACACTTGTAATTGGCACTGTTCCAATTTAACACTCTTCCCTCAAGGTCCATATGTATCAATTGCTATTTAAAACGGTTCCCTGTTTCCTAACTATCTTTCTACTGAAAGGAGAGTCACCTGGTCTGGCTCATTACCCAACACCAGGTCCAGTATGACCCCTCTTCTTGGTGGGGTATCTACATAATAATTTTAAAAATCCTCCTGGATGCACCTAACGAATTCAGCTCCATCTGAATCTCTTGCCCCAGTCGATGTTGGGGAAATTGAAGACACCCATTGCGACATTTTACACATTTCCCTCACCTGTTTGCATATCTGTTTCTCAATATCCTAGTGGCTATTGGGAGGCCTATAGTATAATTCCATTAGAGTGATCATACTCAGCTTCTCCCCAGTGGATGAGCCCTCCATAATGTTCCCTCTGCTTGCAGCTGTGAAATGTCTCTGATTAATTGTGCAAATCCATCCCCCCCATAACTCTTTTACTACTACCTCTATTGTTTCTAAAACACCAAAATCCTAGAACATTAAACACCCAGTTCTGTCCCTCTCTCAACCAAGTCTCTGTTATGGCCACAACATCATATTCCAACTACTGATTCACAATGAGTTCATCATCCTTACCCATAATGGCAGCACAGTAGCATAGCAGTTAGCCAACACCTTACAGCACAGCGACCTAGGTTAATTTCCCATTGTTGCTCATAAACAATTTGTACAGGGTTTCTTCTGAGTTCTCTGGTCTCCTCCCACATCACAAAGATGTACAGTTTAGCAGATTAATTGATCACAGAGGTATAATTGTGTGGCACAGGATTGTTCGGCTGGAAGGACTTGTTACTGTGCCAGATCTCTAAATTAATACAATACTTCTAGGCATTAAAATACACGCATTTCAACCCCTCCTTCGCACTGGGTCAATTAGTTTGCACCTGTCTGTACTTATTGGTCATGACATCTACCTTCCTCTTAATCCCTCCACTTCTGGCCTAGTATTCTGGTTCCCATCCCCTAACCAAACTAGTTTAAACCCTCCCATGTAGCACTGGCAAACCTCCTGGCCAGGATACGAGTTACCCTTCAGTCAAGATGGAACCCAACCTTCTGTACAAGTCACCCCTGCTCCAGAAGAGGTTCCAATGATTCAAGAACCTGAAAGCCTGGCCCCTGTACCTCAGCCACATTTTCATCTGTTCCTGCCCTGACTACCACGTTGCACTGGGAGTAATCCAAAGACTACTACCTTCAATGTCTTGCTTTTCAGCCTCTTTCCTAACTCCCTATACTCACTGCACAGGACCTCGTTCCCTATTTACCCATGTCACTGGTGCCAATATGTACCTCCTGCACCTCACCATCCACCTTCAGGATATTTTGTGGCTGCTCTGAACCATCCTCAACCCTAGCACCCGGAATACAAAACACCTTTCTGCTGTCTCTTTTACAGCCATTGAAACTCCTGTTTGTCCCCAATTATAGAGTCTAATAGTATTTTGCTTCCTTCCCATCCACAGCCCCCCACATAAATACTTCCTATATCCCAGACATTCAAAAAGGTTGAGAAATATTGACAGTGTCATGACTAGCAAAATTACCAGCATTATTAGCCACATCCCAGCAGCATGAAGTGCAGAAATCATGAGATTTGGTCATAATCCGCTTCTTCAAACACCGTTAATGCATCACATATTACCAAGTGCAATGATTATGTTGAACAGAAATCACTTCTGTATGCACCAAGCCCATACTTCGCTGCTGATCAAAAATCAACACCACAAGAAAGCACTGAAGACAAGAGTAATCTGACATTAAAAGTAATGGATCACTGCTCACTAAACCTGAAAAGATATAATAGATAATGCTTTTCTTTTAATTACGAGATAATTCAATTCAAATAGTAAATCTCTTTCAAGTACACATTCTGCTCATGTTCAAATGTGAAATGAAAGGGAAAGCTGAGGACTGAGATTCATAGATTTCTAATTTGAGGAAAGAAAAAGAATTTATTCAATGTTCTGTCATCAAGGTCTCAAATCACTTTGTAAATTTGAAGATGTTACATGCATGTGCAAAGGTTTTTTTAATGCAAGACATTGTAATTCTAAGTTTTAAAACAATGCAGTTAATTTTTGATAACTTTTGAAGGCATGAGAATATAGAAATCTGTATAATACATTGAAACAGTATATTGGAAATAAACTCTCACCTTATGCACAACAGAGGAACTATTACGCAAGTTCACCTTTAACATGCTGGTTTCTCCCACTGGGGTGGCAGGGAATAAGTAAAAATCTTCAGCAGCAAACACACAATTGTAGGATGCCTTTTCTTGACTGAAAACATTTAAATTATTCAAATAAATTATTCCTCCAATTTGGTTAAAGTTTAAATATTTTATGAATCGCAGAAGTTAGGAAGTTTTGTCTATACAATATAGAATTCTTTATTCTGAATTTGTCAGATGTTATCTGAAACAGCAATTAGAATTCTGACCTAATTAAAGGAGTGTAGTGAATTTATTATGAAATACTTCTAATCTGCAGCGTAAAATGTCCTTATTAGTTAAAAATAGTCAATATTTCCTCCTCCATGTTACACATCATAAACTGACAAAGGATAACCAGGCAGGTGATGACATTCCAGATTTTTCTAGGTTTTACTTTTCCTCTGTCCTCCAGGAGTATTTCATGTTTACACCATCCTCAAAACAGACCACTCCTCTTAACACACACACACACACACAGATTATTCTCTCTGAAACTGCCATTATTCCTTCAAGAAACTGATGAAACCTTGAATTAAATAAACTATTTTTATGCCATGAAGATCATACCACCTTTTATCTACCCTGCACATAAAAATCTAGTACTAAAACCCAACATTTGAAATTAATTGAGTGTGGTCAATTTGGAATAGATACCCTGCTTCCGAACTACGAAACTGTCATTCTGCATCATTGCTTTTTTAATAACACTTGCAATCACAGCAGTCAGAAAGTTTTTTTCATTCATGGAATAGTGGCTGAGAATTTAAGCTCAAGTGCCAAAATCCATTAATGTTAATGATATTTCTCTCCTCCGATGGCTGGTGGGGGAGAGGGGCAGCCATTGCCTTGTTGCTGCTTGTGCGTGGGAGCGGGGAGCTGGGAGCTGGGGGCTTTGGGATTCTAATGTTTAACTGTCATTCATTCTTTGGGGCACACCTCTGTTTTCATGAATGTTTGCAAAGAAAAAAAATTTCACAATGTATATTGTATACATTTCTCTGACATTAAATGTACCCATTGAAACATATTGATGCTGCCCAACCTGCTGAACATTTCCTGCATTGGCTGTTTCAATATGGAACTACAGAACACAGAAAACAGAGTGTTGCCATCAATCTAATTAATTAAAACAGTGCAGAATTCTGCATACTAATTTTAAATAAAACTATTCAAAAACTCTGATCAAGAAGGGACTTAAAACATATTATCCATGAGAAGATATTGGAGGCAGCAACACTCTCCTTAGTCTAACAACTTAAATGTCTTGGGAAAACAGAATCTTGGTTTCTGGGTTAAGAACAGTTGCCCTTAAATTTTAGTCACATTCTCATGAACAAAGACTCACCCATTCTGCAGGCTTTACAATGATTGCTAATGTTATTAAGAAAAAATGGTGACACTTTGGGTAGAGAGTCAAGGGAATTTAAAATGGGGGGTCTCTGTACTAAATCTATGCAGTCTGTAGAGTTAAAGCAATTCTGTATACCTCAAAACTATCAATTACCTGTACCCAAACCTTCGCTGACCTTAGCCAATAATAGATCTGGTTTGGGTCAATGTAGTGGCTGCTACATTGTTATGACTCAACTGTACTTCAAATAAATTTTCTTGTATTTTTTCCACCTGACTTTCCAAGTCAAAGCTTATTCAATGATCAACAGTAAAAGAATCAGGAAACCTCCACTTCTGAGTTAATGCTCAGGAACCTCAGAGCTTCATGGTCTGGAGAAAGGCCATAGCCAAGGGGAAGTGAATGTAACTCATTGATTATGGAATAAAATAAGATCAGAATTGGACATAAGATCCATTTGAAAGAAGACTATTTGCATACACAATCACACACTTATGCAGTAACTTAGACAATGCCCAGGGAATCTAAATTCACTTTGAAATCCAACATGCAAGCCACTGCAAAATAAAAATTGGGTGCTGAAAATTAATAATAAAAGCATTGTGAAAAAATTTAGGATACCCTATAACATCTGTGGAATAAAAGGGGTTTCAGAATAACTCAGTTCAAATATTTGATCAATAATGTAAAACATTAAACTTTAATTGCTTTGCATATTTAAGTTCATGAGATGTAAGCATCTGAACAATTAATTACTCAACCATAATTGCCCTTGAACTTATCGGCATGCTGATTCATTTCAGAGAGCAGTTGACAGCCAATTACAGAACTGAAGGCCTGGATTCACACACGGATCAGACCAAGAAAAGGAAAAGAAGGATTCTTTTCTCAAAGGACATTAGGGATTGTTTCTCGTCTACATAGCATTTACAGGAACTTCTGGCTTGACATGAGCAGAAGATAAAATAAATTGACTGCAAAGCAAAAACATAGAAGGTTCAGTGCGACTATTTTCATTTCCGCGATTTAATAGCTTACTCTAAATGTTTCCTACTAACCAAGTTGCCAGTCCCATGGATGAATCCATTCCCTTAGAGCACATTTTGGGTATTGTTCCCTGAAGAAAAATGGCATTGTTATACACTTATTTTCAATGAAACAAAAAGCATCTTGAATTATAATCCAACTTTTTCCACTCTATATTTAAATAATTTCCTCTTTGCTTTTGGTTTAAGCCAACAGAATAGGAATTCTGGCACCTCTGAGTATCCCAGGGCAATGCTGGTGTGACAAATAATCTACTGATTGAAGATATTCAATAATCACATGTATTTTCTCCCCCCTTAGACAAAAGTAATTGATTGAGAAAGGGGAGATTGCCCAGAGGAAAATCTGAAGTCCACCTTTTATTAGCAGATAAGCACACACACATTTCCATTAAGATATAAATATCACAATTCAATTACTCCTTTCAGGCTGATCATTGACACAACTAATGAAAGTCTCAGTCGTGCAATAATAAAATGATTGGGTCTAAGTGTTTATTGCATGAATAATACTCATAAATCAGTAGCCAAAAAATACTGATTACCATATATTGCCTTAAACCAGCATTTCACCAATATGCTTCTTAACAGTACAGCTAACAGTAAACGAAACAATCCAGAATACGCAAATTGATTGAGATCTCACGTTTGAGAATGCTTTCCTCACCTGCCAAGCATTTTCAACAAATTATATGATAGGCTGAAACACTGAAGTTTTGCCATAGCACTTAACTCTAGCCAAAGCATTATAGATTTATAAAGTTCTATGCTTAATGCTGATTGCCCATAAAACCTCAAATTGATTTGAGATTTAAGATATACATGCATTGCTAAAATTCTCTCCAGTGCAATTTCTAATATAAAATTAATACTTCCCTTTTATTTTTCTTTTCTCAAGACAATAACTGGGTGTCGATAGCACAGAGAATCTATCCTGGGCTCAGCACATAAATGCAACTGTGTTGAAGGTATTGCAATGTCTCTAGATTCTTAGAAACTGAAGCAGATTCTACAGAAGGACTCAAGACAGATTAGGAGAAAGGGCAAGAAACTGGCAAATGAAATACAAAGTTGGAAAATGCATGGCCATGCACTTTGATAGAAGTAATAAATGTGCAGACCATTTTCTAAACAGGGAGAAAATTCAAAAATCTGAGATGCAAAGGGACTTGGGAGTCCTTGTGCAGAACACTTTAATTTGTAGGTTGAGTCGGTGATGAGGAAGGCAAATGCAATATTAGCATTTATTTTAAGAGGTCTAGAAATCAAGAGCAGGGATGGGATGTGGGACTTTATAAGGCACTAGTGGGGCCTCACCTTAAGTACTGTGAACAGTTTTGGGCTCCTCATCCAAGAAAAAAAAAATGTGCTGGCATTGGAGAAGGCTCAGAAGAGGTTCACAAGGATGATTCTAGGAATGAAGGAGTTATCATGCAAAGAACGTTTGATGGCTCTGGATCTGCATTTGCTGGAATTTAGAAGGATGAGGGGTGATCTCATTGAAGCCTTTCAAATGTTGGAAGGCCTAGACAGAGAAGATGTGGAAAGGATGTTTCCCATGGCGCCTATTTAAAACAGAGATGCAGAGAACTTTCTTTAGCCGGAGGGTGGTGAATTTGTGGAATTTGTTACCAGCAGCAGCTGTGGCAGCCAGGTCTCTGGGTGTATTTAATGCAGTACTTAATAGGTTCTTGATTGGACATGGTTTCAAAGGTTAAGGGAAGATGGCTGGGGAGTGGAGCCGAGGAGGGGAAAAAAGAATCAGCCTTGATTGAATGGCAGAGCAGACTTGATGGGCCAAATGACCTAATTCTGCTCCCATGACTTATGGTCCAATTGATGACTGACAAACTTCTACAGATGTTCCATGGAAAGCATCATGTTGCACCATGATCTAGTATAGAAATCCAATGCACAGGAATACAGAAGATTGTAGACTCAGCTAGTTCCATCACACATACAGTTCTCTCCACCAAAGGAGATCTACAAGAGCCAATATACTTTAAGGCTGCAGCATCCATCATTAATGATCCACACAATCCAAGCCACGCCTTCTTCTCAATGCTGCCATCAAGCAGTCGGTTCAGGAGCCTAAAGATCCACATCTCAAGGTTCAACAGGAGCTTCTTCCCCTCTGCCATCAGGTTTTTGAATAAACTTGATAAACCTTAGAATATTTTTTCTCTCTCTCAACTTGCACTGTTATTACTTTTATTTTGTCCTGCAAATTACATAGTGTAGCAAATTTTTTTGCAAGTGTTTCTTCCGCAGAATTCATTTTTGTTTATGATAGACTGCTTGAAGCTGAAAACAAATATAATTTCAGACTACCTGCATCACGGTAGGAATTTGGAGAAAGAAGAAATTAACTTTTATTAAATATAATGTGTTACAGTGCTGATGCTTTGCAATAGCTCAACTAAGCTAAAAATGGTTTTTTGATTAATTTTATTTGTACTCTGTGGCTGAAGATTCTCGCTTAAGTGTCCAACAATATTCAGCCAGCATTGATGGATTCCAGTTACCCAGATAGTGTTCCTCCATGACAGCAATGTCCTGGTGAAACTTTTCACCATGGTCGTCACGACAGTGCTAAGAGTTGCAGGGAAGTCGTCTAAATGGGAATGTAGAAAATGAATCTTTAGTGACATGTTTTACTTCATGGTTTTGTATGCTTGAAGTATGTTGCCAACCAGCTGCATGTAGATTGGTGCTCTGTAGTTGCCAAGAAAATTATCAACAACATCCTTTTAATGCCTTCCATGCAATTTTCTCTGGACCCACTAGAAGTTCTTTGAATTGCCTGTCATTGATGACCTGTTTGATTTGTGGACCAACAAAAATGTCTTCTTAATCTTGACATCAGTTATTCTGGGAAACATCTGTCTCAAACGTCAAAATCCTTCACGGAAATTTTTGGACCTGGTGGCTACAGATTCCATCCTTGCAGTCTTTGTTGTGACTGTGAACAAAGTCATTGGAGAGACACTGAAGCTAGTGGAAATAGAAGCCTTTATTCAGCAAAAATGAGCAACAGACACCACGTTTGAGAGACACTTTGAAGAAGAGACCTGTCTGACCCAGGATTACACATTTTTATATGCTTAAGATCAAAGATAACATCAGGACAATTCTATAGTTACATTGTATTTACAATGCTTCCTTTGAATTACTTATAATTGTCAAACACCTCTTTCTTCTTACCCACACTCCAGACACCCAAAATGAATATTGATCAGTACTGCCTCTCTTTCTGGATTCATGTGTGTGCATACATTAGGTGAATGGGTGTTTCTTGGTTTGCAATCAACCCCAATCTGCGGTTCCAGGAAAACTAATGTCAGAGCTGTATGTTAAATTCAGTCTATTATCCACATTCACATCTGAAGACTGGTTGCTGTTGATATTAATATTTGCTTTGTACCCTAACTCCAGAATATGCACTAACAGTCTTGAAGCTAGAGATTCTGGTGCTGCCTTTGACAAACCTAAGTCTCTGACCAAGTCATTTATCTCAGATTGAGTTATCAGGGAGGGTCACTCAACATAAAGGGTTCAAAATCTGTATCAGTGTCTGTGTCATTTTCAATTCTTGGCTTGTGCATCATGGCATCTTCATCTGCCTCCTCTAGACTCAATGTCTCTGGTGGCTTCAGTACTGGAAGACTATCATCATGGGGCACAGGCCTCATGGCTGAAGGCAGACTGGGAGAATCAATGGATTTCTTGTTTTTAGCAGAGAAACCAGACACACTGGTCAGACAGAAGTAGCAGTCTCTCATTATCCTCCTGTCTCACCATATCATCAGGACTGTGCATGGCATTGACTTCTGAGTACCTCTGAGCCAGGCTCTAAGATCAACAGCGCATGTTGAGCAACAAATGTGGGGAGCCCAGGCTTCATCTGGTCACCAACGTTACACCCAAAGTACAGTTCATAGATTTTTCTTAATAACAGGAGTCATGCTCTGTCTGAGATTTAAACATATACTCACCACAAATATAACAGAAAATATCGCAACTATTACAATATTGCTCAGAAATTTTGCTACCACAAATACTCCTGAAAATACAATTACTTTATTATAATGAATAAGCACAATATGCATCACAAACCTATATACACGTAAATGCAATGCATAGAACAGTGTGTGCTTGATGCTTTTATAGCCTTTTAAAACCTGTCCTGCCATGCAACATTTGACCTGCCTAAGCCTGCCTGGACAAGATAGAAAACATTTCAGCTTACGCTGTAGGCAACATTTTAATTGCCTTCAATTATAAATTGAAATAACGTATATAGGCAATATCAGAAAAATAGTGCATGATAGGGAAATTTCATGGTGATTTTCATGATCAGCAGCTCAAAATCCATTAAGATGTATCCAAAAGTATTCAGGAAGCAAAATCTTTGTTGCCACTGTTATGTAAAATTTAAGTTAATTTTTGTTTGTAATATACTAAGCTGCTACAGCAAATAGCTAAAGTTTATGGCATTTATACCCTAGGTATATAAGCATATGATAATACATTTGAATCGCTTTCTACTTACTTGCATGCTGTTTAAATTTATTCACTCATCTACTTTCATCATCTTGTACTGCAATTGTTGATATGTACACCTTCCTACAGTTAGTTTCTCCCTCCACTCCCCAACAATAATTTCTGGATGAATCAAGACTGCATGAATCTGCAACTTATATAATTTGCTCTTACCACACCATGAAGTTGAAATTGAATTGTGTATTTAATGTGTGGCTGTGCTGACAAACGATATTCCAGATCCCAGAGCTGAACATATTCGCCCCTACCTCGAGGCATAAATGTTAGCGGCAACTGCAGGAGATAATACAAAAGTTGTTTCAATAGAAGAAAATTTAATCAAGTAATATGGGATCTCAATGTCACCCCCTTACCATGAAACATTCACAGATAAATTACATTGGTAAAATGGTACATTTCATTTCCCCTTTTCTCCCCAATACTGTAATGGCTGTCCTTGCCCTTCACCATTACATGCTTGTGTTGGCGATGACCCTGCGAAACTGGAGACTTGAACCCGGGCAGGGTGTGCTGTACGTTGCACGTTCAAACGAGTTGATTCTGTTGGGGCTATTCCCACTTGATATTTAAATTCTTTTTTCACAAACTAACCACTCTGTCTTCTTGCATCTGTCACTTTGTTCCAGTGAGCTCAGTTTTCACTCTACCACTCCTTCCCTAATGTATGCTGGGCCTTAAGTAATTACTTCCTAGAGCATTATGCAGAATTGATTCCTCCCTTCCACCCCAAGACAATACGTATGATAATAACCATTTGTATTACTCAAGAAAGTGAACTCCATATTTTGAGACATTGTACCTTCTGAAATTGTGACAATTTCAGGAGGCACAATGGTACTGCTGACTGAGACACGGCCTCACAGCTCCAGTGGCCCAGGTTTGATCCCACAGTGTCGTCTGTTGATTTTGTACATTCTCCCTGTCACCACATGGGTTTCCCACCCCACCCCACCCCCAAGCTGATCTGCTTTCCTCCTGCATCCCAAAGACCTGTGGATTGGCTACATCTGTATAGATGAGTGACATAATACAACCATGGGAAGTGGAAGCTATTGTAAAAGCAAAAGACAGGGCATACAACAAAGCAAAAATTTGTGGGAAGATAGAGGATTGGGAAGTTTTTAAAAACCTACAGAGAGCAGCTAATAATATCATTAGAAGGGAAAAGATGAAATATGAAAGCAAGCTAGCAAATAATATCAAAGTAGATAGTAAAAGTATGTTAAAAATAAAAGAGAAATGAGAGTGGATATAGGGCCGCAAGAAAATGAGGCAGGAGAAATAATTACGGGGAACAAGGAGACAGCTGATGAACTAGATGATTATTTTGCATCAGTCTTCACTGTGGGAGATACTAGCAGTATGCCTGATGTTGTAGTGTGTGAAGGAAGAGAAGTGGATGCAGTTACTGTTACAAGAGAGAAGGTGCTCGAAAAGCTGAAAGACCTAAAGCTACATATGTCACCTGGACCAGATGAACTGCACCTAGGGTTTTGAAAGATGTAGCGTTAGAGATTGTGGAGGCATTAGAAATGATCTTTCAAAAATCATTGGACTCTGGCAGGGTGCCAAAGGACTGGAACATTTGCAACATTACTACGCTCCTTAAGAAAGGAGGAAGGCAGCAGAAAGTAAATTATAGACCAGTTAGCCTGACCTCAGTGGTTGGGAAGATATTAAGAGTCAATTATTAAGGATGAGGTGATGGTGTACCTGGTGACACAGTCAGCATAGCTTCCTTCAGGGAAAATCCTGCCTGACAAACCTGTTGGAATTCTTTGAGGAGAATTCCAAGATAAAGGCGATGCAGCAGATGTTGTATATTTGAACTTCCAGAAGGCCTTTGACAAGGTGCTACACATGAGGCTGCTTACCAAGTTAAGAGCCCATGATATTACAAGAAAGTTACTAGCATGATTAGAATATTGGCTGACTGGTAGGAGGCAGCGAGTGGGAATAAAAGGATCTTTCTCTGGTTGGCTCCACAGGGGTCTGTGTTGGGACCACTTCTATTTATGTTGTATATAAATCATTTAGATGATGGAATAGATGGCTTTGTTACCAAGTTTGCAGATGATACAAAGATTGGTGGAGGGGCAGGTAGTGTTGAGCAAACAGGTAGGATGAAGAAGGGCTTAGACAGATTAGGAGACTGGGCAAGAAAGTGGCAAATGAAACATAATGTTGGAAACATGGTCATGCACTTTGGTGGTAGAAATAAATGTGCAGACTATTTTCTAAACAGGGAGAAAGTCCAGGAATCTGAGATGCAGAGAGACTTGAGAGTCCTTGTGGAGAACACCCTGAAGGTTAACTTGCAGGTTGAGTCAGTGGTGAGGAAAGCAAAATGCCATGTTAGCATTCATTTCAAGAGGTCTAGAATACAAGAGCAAGGATGTGATGCTGAGGCTTTATAAGGCACTGGTGAGGCCTCACATTGAGTATTGTGAAAATTTTGGGCCTCTCATCTTAGAAAAGATGTGCTGGCATTGGAGAGGATCCAGAGGAGGTTCATAAGAATGATTCCAGGAATGAAAGGGTTATTATACGAGGAACGTTTGATGGCCCTGGGTCTGTACTCGCTGGAATTCAGAAGGATTGGGGGGTGGGGGGGGGGATCTCATTGAAACGTTTTGAATGTTAAAAGTCCTGGACAGAGTAGATGTGGAAAGGATGTTTCTTATGGTGGGAGAGTCTAGGACAAGAGGGCACAGCCTCAGGATAGAGGGGCTCCCTTTCAAAACAGAGATGCGGAGAAATTTCTTTAGCCAAAGTGTGGTGAATTTGCAGAATTTGTTGCCAAATGCAGCTGTGGAGGCCAGATCACTGGGTGTATTTAAGGCAGAGATTGATAGGTTCTTGATTGGACATGGCATCAAAGCTTATGGGGAGAAGGCCAGGAACTGGGGTTGAGGAGGAGATAGGAAAAATGGATCAGCCATGATTGAATGGCAGAGCAGACTTGGTGGACCAGGTGGCCTAATTCTGTTCCAATGTCTTATAGTCTTATAATCTGAGGGAAGTTGATGGGAATGTGGAGTGAATGGATGCCTGATGGGCCAAAGAGCCTGTTTATTTTCTGCATCTTTTTATGGCTCTATGAGGGTGTACATGATGACATAATTCTACATAACACTCCCTCATCAGAAATCTTGAGCTTTTTTTCCCGAGGATACCCAAGTAAATCAGAACTCCAAAGTCGGATGAAATGGGACAAGGAGCATCAGAGTCTTTTGTTTGGTTGGATTTAGATGAAAACGCAGGGTTTTTCCCAATCAGGGTGTAATGGGTGCCAGTGGTTTGAGGGATTGGCAGCCTTGTTAGTGCTTAGGACCTAAAAGGCAATTTTAGTCATCCCCAACTAAGAATGTGGAAAACACTACAGGCCAAGCTGCAGATCTACTGAACATAGCCTTGGGAAGGTACACTGGATAGCACACTTTGAATCAATGAAAGTCAGTGCACAGTTTGTTAATTTCTCACTGCTGTATTCTTTGAAAGCACCCATTAATGTTAATTAGAATGTTTCAAGTTGCTTTCACAAAAGCAAGCACAAGGTAAATGCTTATTTCCTCTGCCTTCAAGTTTCTGAATAGTCATGATCCCATGAACACCATCTCACTACAGTATGCCTCGTTTGCACTATTTATATTTGTATCCTAGAATAATTTTCATGTCCTGTACTGTACTACTGCCACAAAATGAAAAGAAACACAATGTCAGTGATAATAAATCTGATCTTAAGAGTTAGAGCAGGCCCTTCAGCCCATCTAAACACTTACTCTTATTCTTCACGGTCCCATCGACCCACACCTGGACCATAGCCCGCCATAACCCTTGCATCCAAACTTCTGGAGTGTTGCAGTCAAACCAACAAACACCACTTCCATTGGCAGCTCGTTCCACACTTGCATCAGCCTAAATGAAGAAGCTCCTCTCAGGTTCCTCTTAAATATTTCACCTTTCACACTTAACCTATGACCTCTAGTTCCAGTCTCACCCAACCTCAGTGGAAAAGGCCGGCTTGTGTTTACCCTGTCTACAACCTTTATCAAATCTCTGCACACTCTCCTGCACTCCAGGGAACAAAGTCCTAACCCAGTCAACCTTTCCCTATAATTCAGGACTTCAAGTACAGGCAACATCCTTGTAAATGTTACTTGTACTCTTATCAACCTTATTGATACCTTTCCTGTACCCAATGCTCCAAATTTGCTTTCACCAATGTCTTACACAACTTCAACATAACATTCCAACTCCTATACTCAATACTTTGATTTATGATGACTAATGTGCCAAATCCCGTCTACCTGTGACACCCCTATCAAGGAATTATGGATCTGAATTATTCAGTGTTCTACCATTCATTGTGTAAATCCTACCCTGGTTTGTCCTCCCAAAGTGCAACACTTCACAATTGTCTGTATTATATTTTATCTGCCATTTCAAACCATTTTTCCAGCTAATACAGATTCTGAAAAAAAACACACATTAGTATTGAAATGAGACCTTACCTCCTCTTTACTATGTCCTTGCAGTGTTCCAAACAAGCTAGAGCATTTGAAGACTTGATAAAATGGTCTGTAGGTATCTCCTTTCCAATCCAACCACTGTCAGGTAGATGAAATAAGTGAACATTGTTAAAGAAAACTGACGCACAAGAAAGACTTTATCTCAAATCATTAATTCCATAGCAGTCCTCCAAATTAAGTGTATTTTATTTACAAAGGAAGTACAACAGCACCATTACTTCCTCAGGAGTTGGCAAAGATTGGGCATGACATCTAAAGCTCTGACAAACTTCTACAGATGTGTGGTGGAGAGTATATTAACCTGCTGCATCACAGCCAGGTATAGAAACGCCAATGCCTTTGAACAGAAAATCGTACAAAAATAGGAGATATGGCCCAGTCCATCACAGATAATGCCCTCCCACCACTGAGCGCTATTGCAGGAAAGCAGCATCCATCTTCAGAGACCCCGACCTCCCAGTTATGCTCTCTTCTTACTGCTGCCACTTGAAAGGCACTGGAACCTCAGAACTCACACCACCAGGCTCAGGAACAGTTATTACCCCTCAAACATCAGGCTCCTGAACCAGAGGAAATAACTTCACTCAACTTCACTTGCCCTATCATTGAAATGTTCTCACACCCTATGGACTCATTTTCAAGGACTCTTCATCTCATGTTCTCAATATTTATTGCTCATTTATTATCACTACTACTAGTAGTTCTTTTTTCTTTTTGTATTTACAAAGTTTGGTTTTTGCACACTGGCTATCTGTACTGTTGGTGCAGTTTTCCATTGATTTTATTATGGTTATTGGATTTATTGAATATGCCTGCAAAAATGAAACTCAGGGTTGTATATGGCGACATAGACAATAGGTGCAGGAGTAGGCCATTCAGCCCTTCGAGCCAACACCACCATTCACTGTGATCACAGCTGATCAACCACAATCAGTACCCTTTTCCTGCCTTCTCCCCATATCCCTTCACTCTGCTATCTTTAAGAGCTCTATCTAACTCTTTTTTGAAAGAATCCAGAGAATTGGCCTCCACTACCTTCTGAGGCAGAGCATTCCACAGAGCAACCCTCTGTGTGAAAAAGTTTTTCCTCAACTCCGTTCTAAATTGTCTACCCCTTATTCTTAAACTGTGGCCTCTGGTTCTGGACTCCCCCAACATCGGGAACATGTTTCCTGCCTCTAGTGTGTACAATCCCTTAATAATCTTATATGCTTCAATCAGATCCCCTCTCATCATTCTAAATTCTAGTGTATACAACCCCAGTCGCTCCAATCTTTCAACGTATGACAGTCCCGCCATCCCGGGAATTAACCTCGTGAACCTACGCTGCACTCCCTCAATAGCTAGAATGTCCTTCCTCAAATTTGGAGACCAAAACTGCACACAATATTTCAGGTATGGTCTCACCAGGGCCCTGTACAACTGCAGAAGAACCTCTTTGCTCCTATACTCAATTCCCCTTGCTATGAAGGCCAGCATGCCATTAGCTTTCTTCACTGCCTGCTGTACCTGCATGCTTACTTTCAGTGACTGATGAACAAGGACACCTAGATCTCGTTGTACTTCCCCTTTTCCTAACCTGCCACCATTCAGATAGTAATCTGCCTTCCTGTTCTTGCCACCAAAGTGGATAACCTCACGTTTATCCACATTAAACTGCATCTGCCATGCATCTGCCCACTGACCCAACCTGTCCAAGTCACCCTGCATTCTCATAACATCCTCCTCTCATTTCACACTGCCACCCAACTTTGTGTCATCTGCAAATTTTGCTGATGTTACTTTTAATCCCTTCATCTAAATCATTAATGTATATTGTAAATAGCTGCAGTCCCAGCACCGAGCCTTGCGGTACCCCACTAGTCACTGCCTGCCATTCTGAAAAGGACCCATTAATCCCTACTCTTTGTTTCCTGTCTGCCAACCAATTTTCTACCCATGTCAGTACCCTACCCCCAATACCATTTGCTCTAATTTTGCACACTAACACTAACATGTGGGACCTTATCAAAGGCTTTCTGAAAGTCCAGGTACACTACATCCACTGGCTTTCCCATGTCCATTTTCATAGTCACATTCTCAAAAAATTCCAGAAGATTAGTCAAGCATGACTTCCCCTTAGTAAATCCATGCTGACTTGGACCTATCCTGCCACTGTTATCCAAATATGCCGCTATTATAACTTTTATAATTGATTCCAGCATCTTCCCCACCACTGATGTCAGACTAACTGGTCTATAATTGCCCGCTTTCTCTCTCCCTCCTTCCTTAAAAAGTGGGATAACATTAGCTACCCTCCAATCCGCAGGAACTGATCCTGAATCTGTAGAGCATTGGAAAATGATTACCAATGCGTCCATGATTTCTTGAGCCACCTCCTTAAGTACCCTGGGATGCAGATCATCAGGCCCTGGGGATTTATCAACCTCCAGTCCCATCAGTTTACCCAACACCATTTTGTGCCTGATACGAATTTCCTTCAGTTCCTCTGTTACCCTAGGTCCTCTGGCCACTATTTCACCTGGGAGATTGTTTGTGTCTTCCCTAGTGAAGACAGATCCAAAGTACCTGTTCAGCTCGTCTGCCATTTCCTTGTTCCATAGAAAACCATAGAAACCATAGAAACTACAGCACAGAAACAGGCCCTTTGGCCCGTCTTGGCTGTGCCGAACCATTTTCTGCCTAGTCCCACTGACCTGCACACGGACCATATCCCTCCATACACCTCCCATCCATGTATCTGTCCAATTTATTCTTAAATGTTAAAAAAGAACCCGCATTTACCACCTCGTCTGGCAGCTCATTCCATACTCCCACCATTCTCTGTGTGAAGAAGCCCCCCTAATGTTCCCTTTAAACTTTTCCCCCCTCTCCCTTAACCCATGTCCTCTGGTTTTTTTCTCCCCTTGCCTCAGTGGAAAAAGCCTGCTTGCATTCACTCTATCTATACCCATCATAATTTTATATACCTCTATCAAATCTCCCCTCATTCTTCTACGCTCCAGGGAATAAAGTCCTAAACTATTCAACCTTTCTCTGTAACTGAGTTTCTCAAGTCCCGGCAACATCCTTGTAAACCTTCTCTGCACTCTTTCAACCTTATTTATATCCTTCCTGTAATTTGGTGACCAAAACTGAACACAATACTCCAGATTCAGCCTCACCAATGCCTTATACAACCTCATCATAACATTCCAGCTCTTATACTCAATACTTTGATTAATAAAGGCCAATGTACCAAAAGCTCTCTTTACGACCCTATCTACCTGTGACGACACTTTTAGGGAATTTTGTATCTGTATTCCCAGATCCCTCTGTTCCACTGCACTCCTCAGTTCCTTACCATTAACCCCGTATGTTCTACATTGGTTTGTCCTTCCAACATGCAGTACCTCACACTTGTCAGTATTAAACTCCATCTGCCATTTTTCAGCCCATTTTTCCAGATGGTCCAAGTCCCTCTGCAGGCTCTGAAAACCTTCCTCACTGTCTACTACACCTCCAATCTTTGTATCATCAGCAAACTTGCTGATCCAATTTACCACATTATCATCCAGATCATTGATATAGATGACAAATAACAATGGACCCAGCACTGATCCCTGTGGCACACCACTAGTCACAGGCCTCCACTCAGAGAAGCAATTCTCTACCACCACTCTCTGGCTTCATCCATCGAGCCAATGTCCAATCCAATTTACCACCTCTCCATGTATACCTAGCGACTGAATTTTCCTAACTAACCTCCCATGCGGGACCTTGTCAAAGGCCTTACTGAAGTCCATGTAGACAATATCCACTTCCTTCCCTTCATCCACCTTCCTGGTAACCTCCTCGGAAAAACTCCAACAGATTGGTCAAACATGACCTACCACACACAAAGCCATGTTGACTCTCCCTAATAAGCCCCTGCCTATCCAAATGCTTGTAGATTCTGTCTCTTAGTACTCCCTCCAATAATTTACCTACTACTGACGTTAAACTCACCGGCCTATAATTTCCCGGATTACTTTTCGATCCTTTTTTAAACAACGGAACAACATGAGCCACTGTCCAATCCTCCGGCACTTCACCCGTAGACAGCGACATTTTAAATATTTCTGCCAGGGCCCCCACAATTTCAACACTAGTCTCCTTCAAGGTCCAAGGGAACACTCTGTCAGGTCCCGGGGATTTATCCACTTTAATTTTCCTCAAGACAGCAAGCACCTCCTCCTTTTCAATCTGTACAGTTTCTATGGTCTCACGACTTGATTCCCTCAATTCCATAGATTTCATGCCAACTTCCTTAGTAAATACAGATGCAAAAAACCCATTTGATAATAATTCCCCATAATTTCAGCCATTTCTGTCTTCAAGGGCCCAACTTTGGTCTTAACTAATTTTTTCCTCTTCACATACCTAAAGAAGCTTTTACTATCCTCCTTTATATTTTTGGCTAGCTTACCTTTGTACCTCATCTTTTCCCCCCGTATTGCCTTTTTAGTTCTCTTCTGTTGCTCCTTAAAAGTCTCCCAATTCTCTGGCTTCCCACTCATCCTTGCTATGTTATACTTCCTCTCTTATTTTTATACTGTCCTTAACTTCCCTTGTCATCCACGGTGGCCCCTTACTCCCCTTAGAACCTTTCTTCCTCTTTGGAATGAACTGATCCTGCATCTTCTGTATTATTCCCAGAAATACCTGCCATTGTTGTTCCACTGTCATCCCTGCTAGGGTATCTTTCCAGTCAACTTTTGCCAGCTCCTCCCTCATGTGTCCATAGTCCTCTTTGTTCAACTGTAATACTGACACTTCCGATCTTCCCTTCTCCCTCTCAAATTGTAGATTAAAACTTATCATATTATGGTCACTACCTCCTAATGGCTCCTTTACCTCGAGTTCCCTTATCAAATCTGGCTCATTACACAACACTAAATCCAGAATTGCCTTCTCTCTGGTAGGCTCTAATACAAGCTGCTCTAAGAATCCATCTCTGAGGCATTCCACAAACTCCCTTCCTTGGAGTCCAGTACCAACCTGATTTTCCCAGTCTACCTGCATGTTAAAATCCCCCAGAGCAACCATAGAATTACTTTTGCGGCATGCCAATTTTAACTCTTGATTTAACTTGCACCCTGTATCTAGGCTGCTGTTTGGGGGCCTGTAGATAATCCCCATCAGGGTCTTTTTGCCCTTATAGTTTCTCAGTTCTATCCAAAGGACATACATGTAGACCATAAGACCATAAGACAAAGGAGCAGAAGTAGGCCATTCGGCCCATCGAGTCTGCTCCACCATTTTATCATGAGCTGATCCATTTTATCCTATTTAGTCCCACTGCCCCGCCTTCTCACCATAACCTTTGATGCCCTGGCTCCTCAGATCCTTATCGATCTCTGCCTTAAATACGCCCAATGACTTGGCCTCCACTGCTGCCCGTGGCAACAAATTCCATAGATTCATCACCCTCTGACTAAAAAAATTTTTTCGCATTTCTGTTCTGAAAGGGTGCCCTTCAATCCTGAAGTCATGCCCTCTCGTACTAGACTCCCCCATCATGGGAAACAACTTTGCCACATCCACTCTGTCCATGCCTTTTAACATTCGAAATGTTTCTATGAGGTCTCCCCTCATTCTTCTAAACTCCAAGGAATACAGTCCAAGAGCGGACAAACGTTCCTCATATGTTAACCCTCTCATTCCCGGAATCATTCTAGTGAATCTTCTCTGTACCCTCTCCAACGTCAGCACATCCTTTCTTAAATAAGGAGACCAAAACTGCCCACAGTACTCTAAGTGAAGTCTCACCAGCGCCTTATAGAGCCTCAACATCACATCCCTGCTCCTATACTCTATTCTACATGTAGATTGGGTGAACCAAATTGGTAAAGGTGCTGAGGAAGAGGATTTCTTGGAATGTATGCGGGATGGTTTTTTGAACCAACATGTCGAGGAACCAACTAGAGAGCAGGCTATTCTAGACTGGGTTTTGAGCAATGAGGAAGGGTTAATTAGCAATCTTGTCGTGAGAGGCCCCTTGGGTAAGAGTGACCATAATATGGTGGAATTCTTCATTAAGATGGAGAGTGACATAGTTAATTCAGAAACAAAGGTTCTGAACTTAAAGAGGGGTAACTTTGAAGGTATGAGACGTGAATTAGCTAAGATAGACTGGCAAATTACACTTAAAGGATTGACGGTGGATATGCAATGGCAAGCATTTAAGGATTGCATGGATGAACTACAACAATTGTTCATCCAGTTTGGCAAAAGAATAAATCAAGGAAGGTAGTGCACCCGTGGCTGACAAGAGAAATTAGGGATAGTATCAATTCCAAAGAAGAAGCATACAAATTAGCCAGAAAAGTGGCTCACCTGAGGACTGGGAGAAATTCAGAGTTCAGCAGAGGAGGACAAAGGGCTTAATTAGGAAGGGGAAAAAAGATTATGAGAGAAAACTGGCAGGGAACATAAAAACTGACTGTAAAAGCTTTTATAGATATGTGAAAAGAAAAAGATTGGTTAAGACAAATGTAGGTCCCCTGCAGACAGAAACAGGTGAATTGATTATGGGGAGCAAGGACATGGCAGACCAATTGAATAATTACTTTGGTTCTATCTTCACTAAGGAGGACATAAATAATCTTCCAGAAATAGTAGGGGACAGAGGGTCCAGTGAGATGGAGGAACTGAGTGAAATACATGTTAGTAGGGAAGTGGTGTTGGGTAAATTGAAGGGATTAAAGGCAGATAAATCCCCAGGGCCAGATGGTCTGCATCCCAGAGTGCTTAAGGAAGTAGCCCAAGAAATAGTGGATGCATTAGTGATAATTTTTCAAAACTCGTTAGATTCTGGACTAGTTCCTGAGGATTGGAGGGTGACTAATGTAACCCCACTTTTCAAAAAAGGAGGGAGAGAGAAACCAGGGAATTATAGACCGGTTAGCCTAACGTCGGTGGTGGGGAAACTGCTGGAGTCAGTTATCAAAGATGTGATAACAGCACATATGGAAAGCGGTAAATTCATCGGACAAAGTCAGCATGGATTTGTGAAAGGAAAATCATGTCTGCCGAATCTCATAGAATTTTTTGAGGATGTAACTAGTAGAGTGGATAGGGGAGAACCAGTGGATGTGGTATATTTGGATTTTCAAAAGGCTTTTGACAAGGTCCCACACAGGAGATTAGTGTGCAAACTTAAAGCACACGGTATTGGGGGTAAGGTATTGATGTGGATAGAGAATTGGTTAGCAGACAGGAAGCAAAGAGTGGGAATAAACGGGACCTTTTCAGAATGTCAGGCAGTGACTAGTGGGGTACCGCAAGGCTCAGTGCTGGGACCCCAGTTGTTTACAATATATATTGATGACTTGGATGAGAGAATTAAATGCAGCATCTCCAAGTTTGCGGATGACACGAAGCTGGGTGGCAGTGTTAGCTGTGAGGAGGATGCTAAGAGGATGCAGGGTGACTTGGATAGGTTGGGTGAGTGGGCAAATTCATGGCAGATGCAATTTAATGTGGATAAATGTGAAGTTATCCACTTTGGTGGCAAAAATAGGAAAACAGATTATTATCTGAATGGTGGCCGATTAGGAAAAGGGGAGGTGCAACGAGACCTGGGTGTCATTATACACCAGTCATTGAAAGTGGGCATGTGGGTACAGCAGGCGGTGAAAAAAGCGAATGGTATGTTGGCATTAATAGCGAGAGGATTCGAGTACAGGAGCAGGGAGGTCCTACTGCAGTTGTACAAGACCTTGGTGAGACCACACCTGGAGTATTGTGTGCAGTTTTGGTCCCCTAATCTGAGGAAAGACATCCTTGCCATAGAGGGAGTACAAAGAAGGTTCACCAGATTGATTCCTGGGTTGGCAGGACTTTCATATGAAGAAAGACTGGATGAACTGGGCTTGTACTCGTTGGAATTTAGAAGATTGAGGGGGGATTTGATTGAAACGTATAAAATCCTAAAGGGATTGGACAGACTAGATGCAGGAAGATTGTTCCCGATGTTGGGGAAGTCCAGAACGAGGGGTCACAGTTTGAGGATAAAGGGGAAGCCTTTTAGGACTGAGATTAGGAAAAACTTCTTCACACAGAGAGTGGTGAATCTGTGGAATTCTCTGCCACAGGAAACAGTTGAGGCCAGTTCATTCGCTATATTTAAGAGGGAGTTAGATATGGCCCTTGTGGCTATGGGGATCAGGGGGTATGGAGGGAAGGCTGGTGCAGGGCTCTGAGTTGGATGATCAGCCATGATCATAATAAATGGCGGTGCAGGCTCGAAGGGCCAAATGGCCTACTCCTGCACCTATTTTCTATGTTTCTATTCCAATAGAAATGAATGCCAACATTGCATTCGCCTTCTTCACTACCGACTCAACCTGGAGGTTAACTTTAAGGGAATCCTGTACGAGGACTCCCAAGTCCCGTTGCATCTCAGAAATTTGAATTCTTTCCCCATTTAAATAATAGTCTGCCCCTTTATTTTTTCTGCCAAAGTGCATAACCATACACTTTCCAACATTGTACTTCATTTGCCACTTCTCTGCCCATTCTTCCAATCTATCCAAGTCTCTCTGCAGACTCTCTGTTTCCTCAGCACTACCGGCCCCTCCACCTATCTTCGTATCGTCAGCAAACTTTGCCACAAAGCCCTCTATTCCATAATCCAAATCGTTGATGTACAATGTAAAAAGAAGCGGCCCCAACACTGATCCCTGTGGAACAACACTGGTAACCGGCAGCCAACCAGAATAGGATCCCTTTATTCCCACTCTGTTTCCTGCCAATCAGCCAACGCTCTATCCACGTATGTAACTTTCCTGTAATTCCATGGGCTCTTATCTTGTTAAGCAGCCTCATGTGTGGCACCTTGTCAAAGGCCTTCTGAAAATCCAAATATACAACATCCACTGCATCTCCCTTGTCTAACCTACTGGTAATTTCCTCAAAAAATTGTAATAGGTTTGTCAGGCAGGATTTTCCTTTAAGGAATCCATGCTGAGTTCTGCCTATCTTGTCATATGCCTCCAGGTACTCTGTAATCTCATCCTTGACAATCGACTCCAACAACTTCCCAACCACCGACGTCAAGCTAACAGGTCTATAATTTCCTTTTTGCTTCCTTGCCCCCTTCTTAAATAGCGGAGTGACATTTGCAATCTTCTAGTCCTCCGGAACCATGCCAGAATCTATCGACTTTTGAAAGATCATCGCTAATGCCTCCGCAATCTCCACAGCTACTTCCTTCAGAACACGAGGGTGCATTCCATCTGGTCCAGGAGATTTATCAACCTTTAGCCTATTCAGCTTCCTGAGTACTTTCTCTGTCGTAATTGTGACTGCGCACACTTCTCTTCCCTGCCACCCTTGAGTGTCCGGTATCCTGCTGTCTTCCTCAGTGAAGACTGATGCAAAATACTTGTTCAGTTCCTCCGCCATCTCCTCATCTCCCATTACAATTTCTCCAGTATCATTTTCTATTGGTCCTATATCTACTCTCACCTGTCTCTTACTCTTTATATACTTGAAAAAGCTTTTAGTATCCTCTTCGATATTATTTGCTAGTTTCCTTTCATAGTTAATCTTTTCTCTCTTAATGACCTTCTTGGTTTCCTTTGGTAAGGTTTTAAAGACTTCCCAATCCTCTGTCTTCCCACTAATTTTTGCTTCCTTGTATGCCCTCTCCTTAGCTTTAACTTCTCTTGTCAACCACGGTTGCATCCTTTTTCCACTCGAAAATTTCTTCTTTTTTGGAATATACCTGTCTTGCACATTCCTCATTTCTTGCATAAACTCCAGCCACTGCTACTCTACCGTCTTTCCCGCCAGTGTCTCTTTCCAGTCAGCTTTGGCCAGTTCCTCTCTCATGCCACTGTAGTTTCCTTTACTCCACTGAAACACCGTCACATCAGATTTAGGCTTCCCTTTTTCTAATTTCACAGTGAACTCAATCATGTTATGATCACTGCCTCCTAAGGATTCCTTCACCTCAATCTCTCCAATCACCTCCGGTTCATTACACAATACCCAATCCAGTACAGCCGATCCCCTAGTGGGCTCAACAACAAGCTGTTCTAAAAAGCCATCTAGCAGACATTCTACAAATTCTCTCTCTTGAGATCCAGTGCCGACCTGATTTTTCCAATCTACTCGCATGTTAAAATCCCCCACAATTATCATAACACTGCCCTTCTGACAAGCCTTTTCTATTTCCAGTTGTAATTTGTAGTCCACATCCCTGCAGCTGTTTGGAGGCCTATAAATAACTGCCATCAGGGTCCTTTTACCCCTGCTATTCCTTAACTCAACCCATAAAGATTCTGCACCTTCCGATCCTATATCACCTTTTTCTAATGATTTAATATCATTTCTTACCAATAAAGCCACGCCTCCCCCTCTGCCTACCTTTCTATCCTTCCGATACACCGTGTATCCTTGGACGTTCAGCTCCCAGAGACATGCATCCTTTAGCCAGGTCTCAGTGATGGCCACAATATCATACCTGCCAATCTGTAGCTGTACAACAAGATCATCCACCTTATTTCTTATGCTGGCGTGCATTTAAGTACAACACTTTAAGACCAGTATTTGATACTTTTTGCTTTGATTTCACTGCAACTTTATTGCACTGCAACTCATCCCAATGGCTACACATTTGCCCCATCACCTGCCTGTCTTTCCTGACATCTTTACTGCTCACTATCTTAGATTTATTTCTGTTTTCCCCTTCCTCCGCTCTATCATTCCAGTTCCCATCCCCCTGCCAAATTAGTTTAAACCCTCCCCAACAGCTCTATTAAACTTTCCCGCCAGGATATTGGTCCCCTTCGGGTTCAGGTGTAACCTGTCCTTTTTGAACAGGTCATACTTTCCTCAGAAGAGATCCCAATTATCCAAGAATCTGAAGCCCTGCTCCCTACACCAGTCTCTCAGCCACGCATTCATCTGCCTGATCCGACTACCCCTGCCCTCGCTAGCACGTGGCACAGGTAGTAATCCCGAGATTACTACCCTGGAGGTCCTGCTTCTCAGCTTCCTTCCTAACTCCTGGAAATCTCTCTTCAGGACCTCCTCCTTTGTCCTATCTATGTCATTGGTACCAACATGTACCAAGACAACTGGCTGCTCACCCTCCCCCTTTAGAATATTCAGGACCCGATCCGAGACATCCCGTACCCTAGCACCTGGGAGGCAACACACCATGCGGGTATCTCTGTCAGGCTCACAGAATCTCCTGTCTGTTCCCCTGACTATGGAATCCCCCACGACTACCGCATTTCTCTTCACCCTCCTTCTCTCCTGCACAACAGCGCCAGGCTCAGTGCCAGAGACCCGGTCACCGTGGGCGTCCCCCGTCAGGTCATCCCCCTCAACAGCATCCAGAACAAGGTTATGTACTTTGATAATAAATTTTGTTCAACTATGTTCACTGAAGGAGACATAAATATAAAAGATAGAGGAACCATGTCTAAACAAAAAAAGAGATGTGGCAGTCCAGCAGGTAATAGACTTGAAGAATACTATCCCGATGTTGAATAGGAAAAAAAAATGGCACGCATGGAAAACAAACTTGGCAATTAAGAATTAGACAAACTAAATGACTTTGACTTTGCCATGTAGTGGAAGAAAGAGAGGTCACTATTTCATGGGACTGCTCTGCAATCTCCATTTTTTGAACTGTCCTTTGAACTGGTTTTGCTCAGGGACAACTGGATTAAAGCTATTAAAAGTAGACACAATGAGGCCCCTAGTGATAATCTGCTGATCTATAGATCATTTCTGAATAAAAAAAATTGGAATCTGAGGGAGCTTTGGATGCAAAGCAGCAAGAACCCCAGAGACTAACAACCATAAGGAAGAACCCATCTGCCCATGCTAGAGACAGGGAGAAGGATCAATCCTTTGGCCAGCAGGAGATCCTCTACTTCAGTGTTATCAATTGAAGTGATGATCTGAGCGAGTGTTGGTACAAAGGGAACAACAGACTTAAACTATTGGCCCGCTGTCAATATAGTTTATATTGATACATAACGAGAGATAATAAAGTGCAAGTTTTTTTATTAATTAAGATTTATATAATGAATTGCCAAACTTGGGTCAGTTTGCTATAGGACAACAACTTAATACCAACTCTTCAGGAAGATGTACTCCAAGCAGAGGGTGCAGATGTGCAAGAACCATCTTGCCAACATGCTACTACCCTTCCCAGTAAGTTATTTGCTTTAGTTCCACTAACAGAGAGAAAGACAATGTTTAGTAAAATTGCTCAGAGAAGAATAAACTTGTTTCAACCATTAACTGCATTACCATTTTCAAATTTCTAAACATTTCAAATTATGAAGCCTTGCATTTCAACAAAGTTCACAAACATTAGTTGTCTGAAAAACAATTACCAATATAGCTCACCTTTACATATGGAGATTCAAATGATAAAAACCATTGTACAGTTTCTTCGCTATCATTTTCAATTTCCAGTAATGATTCTGTGTTAGGATCAACAAAAATATCATCAGTAAATTGGTCCTGGCTCAAGCATTTAAATTTAGGCCAATATTTTAGTCTCATACTTAGGGTCTGCATTTTTTTTGGGTTTCTCTTCCAGATCCCTCTCATGCCTCATTGATGCTCACTTTACCCATGAGATGTCTCTGTTCTCATAACCCTTCTTTCAGAAAGCTGTTAACCAGACAAATTCACTTTCCAAACCCAAGATTAAACAAATTTCCTTCTTGAAGTGTACTCTGTAAATGCTTATCTCAAAAAGTTAACCCTTTATTAATCCACCTACAGAAATTGACATCCTATCTCTAATATCTTCTATCTCCAAAGTCTCAACAATTTGCAGATCACAAACTGACCCAAACCTCCGTGAAACATAGTTTTAATCTTGTCAGACCATATGGCAATGGAAATCTCAGACCTTTATGAATTTATCTGTGTGGATATCCTGATTTAACAAAAACAACTTTCTAAAATTCAGATTTAAATTCAAGTGATGGGATGGTGCATAAAGAGATAATTTGCAGTCTAGTTATCTACAGACATAATGGAAATCCAAAAAATATATACCCTCCCTACTCCCTAATCATTATTCTCCCTACTTTACCTGAACTAGACCCTGGTGATATTGAGGGAAAATTTATAGTTTGGTTCTTTATCTTTAATTTTGTAGGTGTAGACTTTAATTGGATCTTTGCTGTATGACGGTAAGGTGTCCAAGGTTCCATGCACACTGCTGCTTCTGGGCTTTGTACAGTTGCACAATTGTCAATCATGGCACCTTGAATTTCGACCTTTATTAACTGAAAATAAAATAAAAATGAAGTTAAGAATTAGGTAGCATTTAATACTGCAATATAAGATGTTTATGTCTTCAAAATCCTTCTGCAATCTGAAAAGCCATATTTGATTTACAGAAACATACATCAAAGTTGCTGGTGAACACAGCAGGCCAGGCAGCATCTCTAGGAAGAGGTACAGTCGACGTTTCAGGCCGAGACCCTTCGTCAGGACGAACTGAAGAAAGAGCTAGTCAGAGATTTAAAGGTGGGAGGGGGAGGGGGAGATCCAAAATGATAGGAGAAGACAGGAGGGGGAGGGATGGAGCCCAGAGATGGACAGGTGATTGGCAAAAAGGATATGAGAGGATCACGGGACAGGAGGCCCAGGGAGAAGGAAAAGGGGGAGGGAGGGGAAAAAACCCAGAGGATGGGCAAGGGGTATAGTCAAAGGGACAGAGGGAGAAAAAGGAGAATGAGAAAAAGAATGTGTGTATATAAATAACAGATGGGGTACGAGGGGGAGGTGGGGCATTAGCAGAAGTTAGAGAAGTCAATGTTCATGCCATCAGGTTGGAGGCCACCCAGGTGGAATATAAGGTGTTGTTCCTCCAGACTGAGTGTGGCTTCATCTTTACAGTAGAGGGGGCCATGGATAGACATGTCAGAATGGGAATGGGATGTGGAATTAAAATGTGTGGCCACTGGGAGATCCTGCTTTCTCTGGCGGACAGAGCGTAGGTGTTCAGCAAAATGATCTCCCAGTCTGCGTCGGGTCTCGCCAACATATAGAAGGCCACATCGGGAGCACCGGACACAGTATATCACCCCAGCCGACTCACAGGTGAAGTGTCGCCTCACCTGGAAGGACTGTCTGGGGCCCTGAAAGGTGGTGAGGAAGGAAGTGTAAGGGCATGTGTAGCACTTGTTCCGCTTACAAGGATAAGTGCCAGGAGGGAGATCAGTGGGGAGGGATGGGGGGAATGAATGGACAAGGGAGTCATGTAGGGAGCGATCCCTGTGGAAAGCAGAAAGGTGGGGGGGGGGAGGGAAAGATGTGCTTGGTGGTGGGATTCCGTTGGAGGTGGCGGAAGTTACAGAGAATAATATGTTGGACCCGGAGGCTGGTGGGGTGGTAGGTGAGGACCAGGGGAACCCTATTCCTAATGGGGTGGCAGGAGGATGGAGTGAGAGCAGATGTGCGTGAAATGGGGGAGATGCGTTTGAGAGCAGAGTTGATGGTGGAGGAAGGGAAGGAGGACATCTCCCTCGTCCTGGAATGAAAAGCCTCATCCTGAGAGCAGATGCGGCGGAGACGGAGGAATTGCGAGAAGGGGATGGCATTTTTGCAAGAGACTGGGTGAGAAGAGGAATAGTCCAGATAGCTGTGATAGTCAGTAGGCTTATAGTAGACATCAGCAGATAAGCTGTCTCCAGAGATAGAGACAAAAAGATATAGAAAGGGGAGGGAGGTGTCGGAAATGGACCAGGTAAACTTGAGGGCAGGGTGAAAGTTGAAGGCAAAGTTAATAAAGTCAACGAGCTCAGCATGCGTGCAGGAAGCAGCGCCAATGCAGTCGTCGATGTAGCGAAGGAAAAGTGGGGGACAGATATCAGAATAGGTTCGGAACATAGATTGTTCTACCTCTTCCTCAAGATGCTGCCTGGCCTGCTGCGTTCACCAGCAACTTTGATGTGTGTTGCTTGAATTTCCAGCGTCTGCAGAATTCCTCATGTTTGCGTTTTTGATTTACAGAATGTCATTCTTGATACAAATTGGCAATATTGCAAACAGCAATAACCAACCCAGACTCAGAACAGCACAAAAGCATATAATGTGTTGTGCAGAGTCTTTACTTCTAAATTAAATATAAAATCTGTGTTTCTCTATTTTTATCCCACATTTCACAATTCTATACATTACACCCCATTTTCCTACCATTTCACTAAGAATAATACTTACAGAAATCTCTCTCAAATCTACTGCTTCGTTATCTTTTCTGCATGAAAAAAAGGATATATCGCAATCTGCAGTATTTAGCATTCTTGTTTCCTGGGTCATTTCATTTGCCACTGAATTGAGAAGCTTTTCTTTACGATGTCGGATTTCAAAATTCATTAAAACATTTTCTAACCTTTTGACCTCTACTCCACAAAAAAATTACGAACTGTATTCACAACCATCCCATCAACTCTCTCACCTTACATAGCTTCACTGCTCCCAGTGTTATCTGACATTACCACATACCCAACTATATTCTCCTTCCAACTTCCCTTTTCATGGATAAAGTTCAAGATCACCTACAACTGCAATTTCAAACCTTTTACTAATCACTTTTTGATCCCATTTTCAATACCTTTCTAAATATTTGTTCAATCACATCCTTGATTCTAATTTTGATGGCATTGCTCAGTTAAACAAAATTGGTTGAAAGCTAATTGCATTTGTAGGCAAAAATACCCCAACATATTTCATCCATGTTTAATTAGCTAAAAACAAGTTAAACAAAAGAAGGTGGTTTTAGGATAAGTGACCAAAATTTGCTTGATTGTTTTAAAGAGATTCTTAAGGAATAGAAAGACACAGGAAAGGCAATATTTCACCTTCAAGTATCCTAAGAATATAGAACAGTGCAGTACAAGAACAGATACTTCTCCACCAGAGTCAAAAAATAAAATCTAGCCAACCCCATCTGCCTAGATACGGGATATACCCTTCTATTCCCTGCCTGTCGATGAGTCTGTCTGCCTCTTCCACTTCCCCAATAGTGTGCTCCAGGCAATGATCAATGCCTCTCATAATTTTATAAACTTCTATCAGATCACCCATCAGTTTCTGATATTGCAGAGAATACAATCCAAATTTGCTCAACCTCTCAGAGCTAATAATCTCCAATCCAGGCAACATCTTGATTAACGATGCATTTCTAATACAATTGAAATAAAGTAATATGTAGCCCTTTGTAAATATGAGGACCAAATGCATACAAACATATTACCCAAAAGGAATCACTGCATCATTAAGATTCTCATCAAATCTGCTTTAATTGGCTGATCAAATTGCTAACTTTAACCGGAACAGACACCTGTCTAGAGTAAAAAAGTTTTTTACAAAACCCAATCCCCATTAAAAACATTGTTAACAGCCAAATTAAATTATTTCCTACCTCTTCCGTGTTGTCACAGTGCACATAAATATGTCCTGTTCGTGAGACAGATGTTTTAGCAATGAGAGGTTTTAGGCACACAAGAATTAACATGTGGCTCCTGATAGAAAAATAAAGTTTATTTTCCACTGTGACAAATCAAAGGATTTTCTAGATTTATATATTTTTGACAATCTTAAGTAATGGAACATCAAATAACTGCTTTCAATGTACATATAATGTAGCAACAGGAAACAATGAATAACATCCTTAAACATCATTTTACCTTTTGTATAAATGACCCAAAAAAAATCTGCTCACAGTACATTCTTAATTCTCAAAATAAAAGCTCCCGCAATGGAAGCAGCCCACTGCATTATAGCTTCCATAGTAACTACAAAATAAAATTCTGAGGAAAATTGACTCTGGTTCACTTATCGACAACTTAAAGTTTCATGTAAAATTTACAGACGATGGGGACTGTGCAATTGGTTTATTATCACATGCAAGACGAAGTGAAAACCTTTTGCTTACATGCCATCCAGACAGATCAAACACAAGTACTTTGAGGCATTACATAAGGAAGAACAACAACATCGTAATACATAATATAGTGTTACAGCTACAGACAAAGTGAAGTACAGATAGACAAATGAGACGCAGGAGCCATAACAAGGTAGACTGGTGCGCTAATAGGTGCTGAAACTAACTCTACTGTAATTCAGGGACAAACTTTTTAAAAAACAAACATCCAGATGAACTCAAAGGGTTGGGTAGCATTGGTGGGAGGAAAAGTAGTTGACATTTCAGGTTGAAAACCTGCAAAAGGTCTGATGCAGCTGATACAGGGTTTTGGGCTGAAACTTCAACAATTTCTTTTCTCTCTCAAATGCTGTTCATCAACCTGCTAAATTTCTCAAGATTCCAGTATCTGCAGTCTTTTGGATCTCCAAATGTTTTAATCTGGTGGTTAAAGACAAAATTTATTTCTCACTTGAATTGTTAGGTTTTTTGACAGGAATAACTCAAGTGTTGGACAAAGACTGAATGGTAGCCTTCAGAAAGTAGAGAAGTTTTCAAAGCAGAGGGAAAAATAAATTTCAAGATTTTAAAGTTTCAGGTTATGTATTTGGCAATTTAAAAAATAATTTTGTAATTGCCTTCTGCATACAATTTAAACAAGTTGATGCTAAAGAATGCAGAAATATAATTACAATACTCAGTCAAGGCTACAGGTTGCTGTGAACAAAGTCAAGTGAGTAAACCAATTAACACATATCAAAGTTGCTGGTGAACGCAACAGGCCAAGCAGCATCTCTAGGAAGAGGTGCAGCCGACGTTTCAGGCCGAGACCCTTCGTCAGGACTAACTGAAGGAAGAGTGGGTAAGGGATGTGAAAGTTGGAAGGGGAGGGGGAGATCCAAAATGATAGGAGAAGACAGGAGGGGGAGGGATGGAGCCAAGAGCTGGACAGGTGATTGGCAAAAGGGATACGAGAGGATCATGGGACAGGAGGTCCGGGAAGAAAGACAAGGGGGTGGGGAAACCCAGAGGATGGGCAAGAGGTATATTCAGAGGGACAGAGGGAGAAAAAGGAGAGTGAGAGAAAGAATGTGTGTATAAAAATAAGTAACAGATGGGATACGAGGGGGAGGTGGGGCATTAACGGAAGTTAGAGAAGTCAATGTTCATGCCATCAGGTTGGAGGCTACCCAGACGGAATATAAGGTGTTGTTCCTCCAACCTGAGTGTGGCTTCATCTTTACAGTAGTGTAGGCCGTGGATAGTCATGTCAGAATGGGAATGGGATGTAGAATTAAAATGTGTGGCCACTGGGAGATCCTGCTTTCTCTGGCGGACAGAGCGTAGGTGTTCAGCAAAGCGGTCTCCCAGTCTGCGTCGGGTCTCGCCAATATATAGAAGGCCACATCGGGAGCACCGGACGCAGTATATCACCCCAGCCAGCTCACAGGTGAAGTGTGCCTCACCTGGAAGGACTGTTTGGGGCCCTGAATGGTGGTAAGGGAGGAAGTGTAAGGGCATGTGTAGCACTTGTTCCGCTTACACAGATAAGTGCCAGGAGGGAGATCAGTGGGGAGGGATGGGGGGGACGAATGGACAAGGGAGTCGCATAGGGAGCGATCCCTGCGGAATGCGGGGGGGGGGAGGGAAAGATGTGCTTAGTGGTGGGATCCCGTTGGAGGTGGCGGAAGTTACGGAGAATAATATGTTGGACCCGGAGGCTGGTGGGGTGGTAGGTGAGGACCAGGGGAACCCTATTCCTACTCCACCCTCCCGCCACTCCACTCCACTCCAAGGGTCTCGGCCTGAAACGTCGACTGCACCTCTTCCTAGAGATGCTGCCTGGCCTGCTGCGTTCACCAGCAACTTTTATGTGTGTTGCTTGAATTTCCAGCATCTGCAGAATTCCTGTTGTTTGAGTAAACCAATTGATGGAAGAACAGGAACCAAACACTGGCCCAAATTGTGAGATAGAAAAAGGAGTGAGGTAATGAACTCATACTAGGGGCAACTCATAACACCTTCCAGTGGCTGTGATCACATAAATGGCACAGAGGGAAAAGGGCAAACTTCCATCCCTTGAGGATATTGGTGAAATGAAAATTCAGCAGTTTCAGGAGTTGCATATTCTTTTTGGTTCCCGGTGTCATAGCTAGATTGGAATTAATTTCTCAACATCTTTAATTCTCATTTTAGAAATATATTATACGTATGCCTTTTCATTAAAAACAATCTACTGAACTACTGCTGGAAATATGGGAAGCAGTTAGCAAAAGAACGTGTAGATACTATGGGGTGGGATGAAAGGAAGGAGAATCATCAATACATTAAACTAGAGAGATAAGCCTTTCAAGATGCATTTAATTGCTGCATAAATGAGCTTTTACGTACTCTGGATCAAGAACTCCATGCTGGGGTGTCACTGTTAATGAGTGTGCTGGCCAGGAAAGTTCGAAAGACAAAGATCGAGTGGAATGGTTTATGATCTGCACTCTCTCTGCAAAACCATCTATAATAAAATAGTAACCAAAAAAAGTTATTAAAATGTTTTTAATCTAGTTCTCAAATTTACATTGCTATAATGTATTAGTACTCCGATAACCTAGAGTGTGTATACACGCACTTAATACATTGCAAACACTGAGAATTATATTACTTTCCAAATTAAGCTGTTACTCACATTTCAACATTCTATTAAATCCATCACTCTATTGCAGTTAAGGTTGTCATAATTCTTAACCACAGTCTATGTACTTGGTATATTCATTCCTCTGGAGAACAAGTGGAGACATTCTGCAATCTCCAAAGAGTCACTTATCATGATCAATGTGGCTATCAAATTAACAAGAATGGATGGTATTTTCATCAACACGCACACCTAATCAGATCTTCTAGTCTGGGCTGCAATAACTCATTTCTTCTTGCTTATTGAAGCATGAAAGATCATAAACTTTGCTCAACAGTTACATATTTTGGGCCATCATTGGAGGACAACTAATGCTTTGAAGTTTCATGAGAGCTGAGAAAACATGTGGAGTTAAATACAGATCACTTTTAATAATACGTTAATTCAGTTACCATGTGTGATATTCTCCTTCCCATTACTTGTCTTTTTAGTTCTTTGTCCCAATCATTCTTCAGCCTCATCCTACTGAAACTCAGAAACTCGATGTCACATCTTTCCACCTGACAAACAATGGACTCGCCCATTTCAATTCTACCCTCCCGCTCCACACCTCTCATACACCTAATGCTGCGAATCGCTCTGCTGTTGCCAGTTATTGCTTGACCTGGCCCAACTAGCTGAACCACCTCCCGCAACCTCCCATCATAAATCTCTGTTTTATGATCATTCCCCTTTAATTATTCAATCCCTTATTGCTTTTCATCAGCTTTCATTTGTTTTAATCTATTCCACAATTTCCGTGTTTATGAATGCTCTTTAAAAACTTTCCAATGAATCAGAATCAGGATCAGAATGAAAGGCTTTTGTGCCAAAATGTTAACTGTCTGGACACATATCTCCTCTGATAGTTTCAAATTCACAGCATCTGCAGTACTTTATCTTTACCTTTACTGGGAAAAGGAAATAGTATTTTAATGGACATTATTTTGAGGAATGTATGTAATTAGGTGGCCCATCGTTTCTAGCTGATGGAATAAACGAATTGTTAAGTGATGAGTGTTAACATGAAGCCTTCAATTAATGCATCTTTCCTTGTTTAACCAAGACATCCCATATGGCACATACTCACCCACTGATGGTATTGTAAGAATTAAATGCTTAGGCCGCACTGTCCATGACTTTGGTTTCAGTAACTGGTTTTGTACTTTATTTGAATTATGCAAAAATAATGGAAAGCTTTGTAGTTCACTCATTGCATGAAAATCCAACGTGGAATTGGCCAGATCCCTTTCTGAAGTTCCCAGCACACTACAATAAAATTACAATCAGATCATTTACCAAATAGTTTCAGTTACATCAAAATATTCTTCAGATGAACATTGAATTTAAATTAACAAATGTATGATTAACCATTATTCTAATTTTACATTTTGAATTGCTTCTTCAAATTCTGCAGATACCTTTCTGAACAAAGACTCATCCCAAGGGAAGATGAAAATGAATCCAAGTCTTCTGTATCATTTGGATCAGTCAGTGGAGATATCTTAGTTCGATAGTGAGCTCGGTGGTGATTTGGTGTCTTTAATTGTTTGTAGATAGCACGGAAGCAAAAATCTGTAATAGATCATGTATTTCTTTAATTTCATACAACAATAGTTTCAGTGTTTTGAAATAAACTGCATTTATATGTGGTATAATTACATTGCTCAACAAATCCTTGAACAAAAGTGATCAGCGTGGAGAAGGAAGTCTCCAGCCAAAGGAAAGGACACCATATATTATAATCCTATCACAACATTGACATCAGCTGAAAAAGGTTAATTGCAGTGGTGCGCTCACAGACAATTCATCTGCTCAGGAAGTACATTTCCTCTGAGGATTTAGCTGAAGGGAGGCATCTTCATCCCTGAAGTCAAAGAAGATGGCATTTAGCTATCTCCACATAACAAACACCATGTACAGAAATATCGATGATCAAACTGGACACCAGACTCCTGGTAGAAATTTGGCCAAACTATGCAACATCTTCAGTAACTGTGCAGATGGTTACATGGCTGTTCACCTGATCTGACTTGGAGCTATCCATTACAAGATAAACCCCCCGTTCTGTATTCTAAACGTCTGTAGACAGATCTTCTCAGACCACCATCTGGTTTTAGATTTTTGTTGCTGAATAATTGAAATCTTGATTCCTGCTTGGAAGTGATCCAGGAAAAGATGCTACAAGATCCACATTCTGCTCTGTGAAGCAGGGCGAGGCCCAAAAATTCTAGCAGTCCCACAAAGGGATTTCTGCTTTAAAACAAAATTCTTCTCATGTCAGTACTGAATGGTTCTTATTCTGAGAGAGTGACTCAGCTCTTGACACCTCAGATAGGGGAAAACATCAGAGACCAATGCACAGGAACAGGCCTCTTGGTCCACAATGTCTGCACCAAACTCAATTACACATTATTCTATCAAGCCCCATAAAAATTCTGCACTTTAATAAGATCATCTCACATTCTTACAAATAATGAAGGAAAATAGACTTGGTTTGCTTAATCTCTTCTCATACATCCTACCCATCATCCCAGAAATTTTTTTGGTTAACCTTCACAGCATTCGCTCAATTTTAAGTAAGGACTTGTACAGAGCATTTCAGATGCCATTGCCCTAGGCTCACTACAAATGCAGTAAAGCCTGTGTCAACGCGATGCCGTAACCTACACAAGTGGCCTATGTGCATTGTGAGCATTTATACTTGCGCGTTGGTGTGTCTGCGTTGCTCTGCAATTCGCACACGTCACGCATGCGCACACACCTGCCCGCACAAGTCTTCATGGTCATGGCAGTCTTTCTTGGGGTAAACAAGAAGCGAGTGTCTTTTTTCGTAAAAGCGAAATGTGTCCTCCATAATTTCGGAGGTCTGTAAAGCTTTATGGAAAGCATTGCAGCCAGGGTTTCTTCCCTGCCCTTCAGTCACCCAATGGGAAGCTATTGCAGCGTAGGATGAAATGCGATGCTACCAAGCGGACCAATCACAGCTGTTGCGTTCTGTGTTGCCACGACGCACGGTTACATTTTGGGAGAGGTGCGCGTTGCAACAACGCAGGCTTTCACGTAGGGTTCCGCATCAGCTTTGCAGCGATGCGTTGACGCAGAAGTATAAATCAGGCTTTAGACAACTATTTGTATTCAAATTCTCTTGCAATAAAAGACCAACATACTATTGATCTTCCCAATTGCTTGTTGAATCTGCTTATCAATTTAAATACAAGAGATTTTGCAGTTGCTGGAAATCCAGAGCAACACATATAAAATGCTGTGAGGAACTCAGAAGGTCAGGCAGCATCTATGGAAAGGAAAAAAAAAATCAACATTTTGGGCTGAGACCCTTGAAGGGTTCTGATAAGTCTCAGCCTGAAATATCAACTGTTTTTTTCCTTTCCTTAGATGCTGTCAGACCTGCTGAGTTCCTCCAGCAGATTGAATGTGTTCTCTGCATATTAACTTTCAGTGACTTTTGTACAAAACATAAGAGTAGGAGTCAGTCACCTGGCCTGTCGAGCCTGCTCCGCCATTCAATAAGATCATGTCTGATCTAGCCATGGACTCATCGCCACCTACCTCCCTTTTTCTCATAACCCTTAACACTCCTATTATGCAAAAATACCCGGTCCCTTCAGAACAAAAATTCCCTTTCAATTTCTCATCGTTTAAGATATACTCCATTATTCTATGTAAGATGGGCCCTTTGATTAAGGAGCTTCAACCAAGAAAAGCTTATGGATTAACACACTCAAATAAATTGAACACATTCTTCAAAGTAAGGCTGCTATCTTTATCTGTCTAACTTTTTGTTATTATTGAGCTTTTCTCCAAAGCCACCAGGAAGGATGAGGGCATAAAAGAAGGTGGCATGTCTGAATGACTATCGACTTGTGCCTCTGACATCAATTGCTATGAAGTGCTTCGAGCGATTGGTTATGGCACACATCAACCACAGCCTACTGGTCAGCCTGGAAGCTTTACAATTCGCCTACCAGAGCAACAGGTCCACGGCAGATGCCATCTCCCTGGCCCTGCATTCCTCCTTAGAACACCTGGAGAATAAAGACGCATATGTAAGGCTCCTTTTCATTGACTACAGCTCTGCTTTTAATACCATCGGTCCAAATAAACTGATTCCTAAGCTCCGGAACCTGGGCCTTAGCACTCAGATCTGCAGCTGGATCTTCAACTTCCTCACAGACAGGACCCAGGCTGTAAAAATAGGGGACAAACTCTCCTCTACAATCACTCTGAGCACCGGTGCCCCACAAGGCTGTGTACTCAGCCCCCTGCTGTACTCACTGTACACCCATGGTTGTGTAGCCAAGTTTCCATCAAACTCAATATATAAGTTTGCTGATAACACAACAATTGTAGGCCGTATCTCGGGTAATGATGAGTTTGAGTACAGAGAGGAAATTAAGAACCTGGTGGCATGGCGCGAAGACGATAACCTATCCCTCAACGTCAGCAAGATGAAGGAATTGGTTGTTGACTTCAGAAGGAGTAGCGGACCACATGACCCAATTGACATTGGTGGTGCGCAAGTGGAACAGGTCAAAAGCTTTAAGTTCCTCAGGGTCAATATCACAAATGACCTGACTTGGTCCAACCGAATAGAGTCCACTGCAAAGAAGGCCCACCAGCACCTTTACTTCCTGAGAAAGCTAAAGAAATTTGGCCTGTCCTAAAACACTCACTAATTTTTATAGATGCACCGAAGAATGCATTCTTCTAGGGTGCATCACAACCTGGTATGGAAGTTGTCCTGTCCAAGACCGGAAGAAGCTGCAGAAGATCGTGAATACAGCCCAGCACATCACACAAACCAATCTTCCATCCTTGGACTCACTTTACACCACGCGCTGTCGGAGCAGTGCTGCCGGGATAATCAAGGACACGACCCACCCAGCCAATACACTTTTCATCCCTCTTCCCTCTGGGAGAAGGCTCAGGAGCTTGAAGACTCGCACGGCCAGATTTGGGAACAGCTTCTTTCCAACTGTGGTAAGACTGCAGAACGGATCCTGACCCGGATCTGGGCCATACCCTCCAAATATCCGGACCTGCCTCTCGGTTTTTTTTTTTGCATTACCTTACTTTCCCTTTTCTATTTTCTATTTATGATTTATAATTTAAATTTTTAATATTCACTATTGATTTCTACTCCAGGGAGCGCGAAGCGCAGAATCAAATATCACTGTGATGATTGTATGCTCTAGTATCAATTGTTTGGCCAGAATAAAGTAAAGAAGCAATGATCCCAGCAGCAGATTAAAGCCTCCCTGTAAATGAATAATATGGTCATTTTCTGCTTGGATCTACTATTGGTCTGAAAACTGACAGGATCTCAGGGGCAGGAAAAGCAACCAGTGTGACCCCTATTCTGGTGACTATTGTGTACCCAAACACCAAGTTGAACAACAGTTTGAGGTTCTCCATATCCCCACTGTGGGAAAGAATAGATTTAATCATTTGGCTAGAAGGTTGCCCTAATGCCCCTGGAAGGAAAGGTTGCATAGGCACATACTTTTATCTACAATTAGGCAAGATATGTACCGAATATCCTCTTGCCCTTATTGGAAAAGGCAATGCTAGGTTCTGTTAGATCCTCCTTGAGCAGATTATCAAAGCTATTTGACAGAATGCCTGAGAACTGTCATAGTCATACTTGATTGATCCTGGGGGAAATTGGTTTTTGTTACAGTTGCACCATAAATAATTAAATAGTAATACAACCAGAAATAATTAAATAGTAATATGTCAATTATGCCAGATGGAAATAAGTCCAGGACCAGCCTATTGGCTCAGGGTGTCTGACCCTCCAAGGGAGGAGTTGTAAAGTTTGATGGCCACAGGCAGGAATGACTTCCTATGACGCTCTGTGTTGCATCTCGGTGGAATGAGTCTCTGGCTGAATGTACTCCTGTGCCCACCCAGTACATTATGTAGTGGATGAGAGACATTGTCCCAGATGGCATGCAGCTTGGACGGCATCCTCTTTTCAGACACCACCGTCAAACAAGCATCAAGACTTAGCTAAAACACACAGATTGCTACAGGAACTCAGCAAGTCAAGCAGCACGTATGGAGTCAACACTTCAAGCCGAGACCGTTCATCAGCTCAGCTGGTGACGAGAAAGGCCCCCCTCTCTCAGATTGTTCAGCTTGGCGAGAATTCAACAGCACTATTATTGTCACCAAGGCAACTCCAGTGCAACCGAATCCATCAGCCTTATTGAATGTGCATTTGCCAAGGAAAGGCTGGAAATAAATGTGTGCCCTTTGACAAGAATCTTCCCCAACAGTTACACACTGTATAGGCCGTTCACACACCAAGACAAATATCAAACTCTGCTGGAGGATCATTGCTATGAAAGGTATTCTTTGCTCTGCCCATTACTTGCTGCTGTTCCATTAGGGTTGTCCAAAACTGTTTGCTCTAGAGTGGCACATTAGAATCATATTTATTATCCCTGACATATATCTCATAAAATTTGTTTTACATCCCACAATTGAGGACTGTTGGAAAACTGATTAAGATATATAAGGAAAAGCCACAGCTTAAAATCCTCCTGCCATTGCACAATGTCACAAAAATGAGGGTACTATAAACGGAAGAAAAGAACCCTCAGGCTGATTGTGGCAGAGTGCATATCAGGCAAGTAACACATGTTGATATAAAATGAATCTTGCAAATGGAATAGGGCACCTCTTTGTACCATGTACAGTGCTGAATGAATACCATTCTTGATGTATGAGTAATGACAACAATATTTTTGAAAAAAAACTAACAAAGCTGGCACACTTGGGACTCAATTGCTCAACTTCTTGCTTGCTTAAATTAATGAAACGCCACAGTTGCAGCTTAGTTTCTTCATCTACGATAATGCAAGTCTTTCTTCTCTGTATTTAGGCAATTATTGCATCTGTAACATGCTTCAGTATGCACAATACCCACTTATATTTAAATGCCACCACACTGCTAAACATGCAAAATTAGTTGCATGTTCAACTAGTAGGTGATTATTTGATATATCTAGCAAATGATAGATCTATCTACTCTTTCTCCTTTGCTTTTACACTTTAATGGCCTATATCTGTTTCTGATTTTTAATGATTTCGCATTTAACTTCCCAGATTCTTCAAATCAAGATCTGCACATGCTTACAAGAGGTCCTGATATTTAGTCACTTAAAATTCTAACGGTAATCTGCAGAGATCAATAAAATATCCCAACAACTGCCATTACACTTAGATCCTCACCCATTATATCTGTGACTAACCAATATACAACTATGTTTCTAACTCAAGGTATCCAGTACAGAGATCCTTCAGTTACCCCTTTGCTAAAATATTCCCAGAAATGAAGGACCACTAACCTCAATTACACTGCATTAATTAACCTTACAGTTAGGCACAATATCATGAAGGGCATAGATAGGATGAAAGCATATGGTCTTTTTCCTAGGGTAAGTAATCAAAAACAAAAGGGCACAGATTAGAGGGGGAAGAGATTAAAGCAGCATAAGTGACAACTTCTTCACACAGTGGTGTACACAAGGAATAAGATGCCAGAGAAATTAATTAAGGTAGGTATATTAACAATGGTTAAGACATTTGAACAGGTACATGGGTAGAAAAGGCTTAAAGGGATATTGGCCAAATGCTGGCACATGAGACTAGTTCAAATGGTTGAGTTGGGCCAAAGGGCCTGATTTTGTACTGTACGACTCAATAATTTGAATCAGTCAAGTGAAAATAATTGAAGATTTGAAAATTCCAGGGATGAGAGTTTGTGACCACAATCTTCTAGATACAAAACCCATTTCTGTGTAAAGGTACACAGAAACTTACACTTTTCCTAACTTGTTTATCAAAAAAAAAAATCAACTATAAAAATCTGGCTTCTGTCCCCTTCTTTCCAGTCTTAATGAAGAATCTTGACCTAAAATATCAACTTTTTATTCCCCTCCATAGATACTGACTTGCTAAGCTCCCCTAACATTGTGTGTTTTAAACATTCAGTCAAGTTGAAGGTGACACTTTCACTTGCCAAATGGTAGAAGTGAGATCCTCATAGAGCATTTACACCAAAAAATAACATAATGTACAACTTCCTGCACTGCAACCGAAATCTTGGAGTCACCCTAACATAGAAAAGCAGGGGAAATTATTTTTTTAAATCTGAGTTTTAACTTTTTTAATATTTTTTAAAATCACCTTGTTAATCTCATAGAATTTTTTGAGGATGTAACTAGTAGAGTGGATAGGGGAGAACCAGTGGATGTGGTATATTTGGATTTTCAAAAGGCTTTTGACAAGGTCCCATACAGGAGATTAGTGTGCAAACTTAAAGCACACGGTATTGGGGGTAAGGTATTGGTGTGGGTGGAGAATTGGTTAGCAGACAGGAAGCAAAGAGTGGGAATAAACGGGACCTTTTCAGAATGGAATGCGGTGACTAGTGGGGTACCGCAAGGCTCAGTGCTGGGACCCCAGTTGTTTACAATATATATTAATGACTTGGATGAGGGAATTAAATGCAGCATCTCCAAGTTTGCGGATGACATGAAGCTGGGTGGTGGTGTTGGCTGTGAGGAGGATGCTAAGAGGATGCAGAGTGACTTGGATAGGCTGGGTGAGTGGGCAAATTCATGGCAGATGCAATTTAATGTGGATAAATGTGAAGTTATCCACTTTGGTGGCAAAAATAGGAAAACAGATTATTATCTGAATGGTGGCCGATTAGGAAAAGGGGAGGTGCAACGAGACCTGGGTGTCATTATACACCAGTCATTGAAAGTGGGCATGCAGGTACAGCAGGCGGTGAAAAAGGCGAATGGTATGCTGGCATTTATAGCGAGAGGATTCGAGTACAGGAGCAGGGAGGTACTACTGCAGTTGTACAAGGCCTTCGTGAGACCACACCTGGAGTATTGTGTGCAGTTTTGGTCCCCTAATCTGAGGAAAGACATCCTTGCCATAGAGGGAGTACAAAGAAGGTTCACCAGATTGATTCCTGGGATGGCAGGACTTTCATATGAAGAAAGACTGGATGAACTGGGCTTGTACTCGTTGGAATTTAGAAGATTGAGGGGGGATCTGATTGAAACGTATAAAATCCTAAAGGGATTGGACAGGCTAGATGCAGGAAGATTGTTCCCGATGTTGGAGAAGTCCAGAACGAGGGGCCACAGTTTGAGGATAGAGGGGAAGCCTTTTAGGACCGAGATTAGGAAAAACTTCTTCACACAGAGAGTGGTGAATCTGTGGAATTCTCTGCCACAGGAAACAGTTGAGGCCAGTTCATTGGCTATATTTAAGAGGGAGTTAGATATGGCCCTTGTGGCTACGGGGGTCAGGGGGTATGGAGGGAAGGCTGGGGCGGGGTTCTGAGTTGGATGATCAGCCATGATCATAATAAATGGCGGTGCAGGATGGAAGGGCCAAATGGCCTACTCCTGCACCTATTTTCTATGTTTCTATGTTTATCACGTGTGTTCTGCAATTCAATGACAATTGGGATCCAAGGTGAACCTTCCTGAAATCATATTCTTTTATTTTTACAATAAATACCTTACTTTAAAAAAACTGCAGATAGACGCTTCATATAGCACGATAGTTATTTACTAATAGCCTTAGTGCATTCAGTATTCACACCCAAATAAGGTTTTAAAAGGCAAATCAGCAGTTTAAATAGCATTGTACTCCAAAAAGTGACCAACGATGAAATTAACACAAAAATAAGCTCTACAAGTTGGTGTTTGGTTAGATGTTATAATGCATGGGTACTATAATATTTAAATAGATTAAGAATTACAACATTAACCTATAATTTATATTTAAAAAATTAAAGCCTTTTATTGTCTAAAACAATTTAGGTCTACAAGACGCTCGTCAATCATACAAGCAAATAACTCCTTTTCCCACCAAATCCAACTGTCCTAACCGTCTCTTTCCATCTTCGCGCCACTTCTTTCTGTTGTCACTTCCCTTATTCGCCGCATCAACTACGCTGAACAATTGGACGCAAGAGAAGGAACGCGTGGGACGTAAAGTCCGCGATGGAGCGGAGCCCCGCCCCCGAACACTGCGTCACCCACAGGACCTCTGCACTCCGTAGCTACGTGAGCTCTGTCAATTTATCATTCCCATGGTCCTGAAGTCCCACCGTCAGCTGTTACCCTCTGTATTGATGCTTCCTGACCTGCTGAGTATTTCCATTTTTATTATAGATTTTTGGCTTCAGATTATTTACCTCGTATACTGAACATGATTTGGTATTCTAAAGACGAGAGGGATCTGGAACAACACGCATAAAATGCTGAGGAACTCAGCAGGTCAGGCAGCATCTAGAGAGGGAAATAAACAATTGATGTTTCAGGCCAGTACCCTTCATCAGTCCTCAGGAGCTGCCTGAGTTCCTCCAGGGTTGTGTGTGTGTGTGTGTGTGTGTGTTAACTTGGTATTTTGAAGTGCAAGTGAAATAAGACTTATTGATTATGTCAATCTTCATCCATATTCTGTCCTGTATCAAGTGCAGTGCTGCCTATGATTCCTAACTTTCTTCCTCTGAAAACCTGGTCATTCAAGAACTCAATATGAAAAACCAAATACTTAAATCCCTGCCTCCCTCTAAAGGCTGATTTATACTTGTGCGTCAAATGTACGCCGTAGGTACGGTGTAGCAACGTACCTACACTGTACTCTATGCCGAACCCTACACCGTAGCCTAACACGCACCTCTCCCAAATTGTAACTACGCGTCGCGGCGACGCAGACCTCAGCAACTGTGATTGATCTGCTTGGTAGCATTGCATTTCCTCCTACGCTGCAGTAGCTTCCCATTGGGCGACTGAAGGACAGGGAAGGAACTCTGGCTGCAATGCTTTCCATAAAGCTTTACAGACCTCCGAAATTATGGAGGACCCTGTGCTTGATGCCAGTTTGTAGCTAACTGCTACAGCCTGTTGACTTCCACCTGAAGCTAAAACTCGAATGGTGATTGCCAGTCTCTGAGTATACAGTGCGTACACTGATGCAAAATAAATGGTTGGAGACGATGAACCAAATTGCCAAATCTACCTGCCGACATCTGAAAATATTTGAAATGCATTTCCTCGTCCATGTCTCTCGGTGGCCGGACAAGCACAGAAAATTCACCCTCCTTCAGTTTCAGTCGCCATTGTTTGAAATTTGAGTTTCTTTGTGTTGAGTTTCAACATGAAGAAACTCAACACAGCGGCATAGAAACCCCACCGCCAGCTAGCGTTTTGGTGATGAATTGCAGAGCGACGCAGACACACCAACGCACAAGTATAAATGCCCACAACGGTGTATCCCACTTGCGTGAGCTAGTAGGCACAAGTATAAATCAGCCTTAACAATGGTAGCACAACTGGTAGAGCCACTGCTACAGCACCAAAGATCCGGGTTCAATCTGACCTTGGTGCTGTAGGTGTGGAGTTTGCAGCACTTGTGTTTCCTTTGGGTGCCTCCTCATCGTCCCAAAGACATGCAGGCAGGTAGGTCAGTTGGTCACTTGCGGTGTGGCCCTTGTGTGGAGGTGAGGGGTAGGTCTGTTGGAGAGCTCATGGGAATGAGTGGAGAATAAAAAATGCAATGAGTAGAACACAGAGTGGTACAGCACAGTAGGAGCCCTTCGGCCCACAATGTTATGCAAACCTATATAAATCTATGCTTGGCATCTCTCCTAAACATTCCTCGACTCACCTTAAAAGGATTTTCTCCAGTACTAGCCATTGCTGCCCTGGGGAAAAGGTGCTGGCTGTTCATTCTTGAATGTCATCACCTCCTACAAAGCAAGACCAAACTGAGGCATACACAAAATGCTGGAGGAACTCAGCAGATCAGACAATATCTATGGAAATGAACAGTTGATATCTCAGACTGAGGCCTTTCACAAAGGATGGTACATGGTAATGCGGGCATTTACAGAGGATAAAATTATAATAGGGTTTACAAAGTACTACATAAACAGACTGACAAACAACCGATGTGCAAAAGAAGACAAACTGTGCAAATATAAAATAATAGAGAACATGAAGAAGAGCCTCAGCCCAAAACATCAACTGTTTGTTCATTTCCCTAGACGTCTGACCTGCTGAGTTCCTCCAACATTTTGTCTGTATCACATATGTTTCTTAGTTTTGGAGAAGCCAAGAGAATGGGGCTGAGGGGAAAATAAATTAGCCACGATGAAATGGCGGAGCAGACACAATGGGCCAAATGGCCTAATTCTGCTCCTATATCTTATGGTTTTAAAATTTTGTTTATGTTGCTTTGAATTTCCTGTATTTGTGCTTTAAGCATGTATTTTATTCATCATATAAATTGAGTCACAAAAGAGGGGTAGCTACTTTAATATCAAGTACTCTTAATTATGAACATATTTCAGAGACTAGAGACAAAGAAGGACGGTTCGTAAAAATCACAGGAAGAATAGAAGGTACAGAAATAACATTGCTGAATGTTTATGCTCCTCCAGGTTGTGAATGGTCATTTTATAGACACATTTTTGACCTAATGGTCAGTTCTCAAGGGGTAGTAATTTGTGGAGGGGATTTTAATATTAGTTTAAATCCTATATTAGATTCTTCAAGAATAGTTACTCAGAATAAACCTCTGACTCGGAAAGTGAATTCATTGATGGAGGAGTTGGGAATTATAGATGTCTGGAGGGAATTACACCCTACTAGTAAAGTTTATACATATTACTCTTTCCCTCATTCAGCCTATTCAAGGATAGACTATTTCTTTATCTTTAATACAGATAGACTCAGGATAAAAAACTGTAATATTGCAACAATTGATCTGTCGGATCATAGCCCAGTCTCTATGTCTCTAATCCTGGAAAGGAAAATGAGGAAAACACTATGGAGGCTAAACTCACATATACTCAATAACCCGAAAGTAATGGAGAGATTAAGGGGAGAAATCAAAGAATATCTAGACCTTAATGACACGGGAGAAACATCACCAGTGATCTTATGGGATACATTGAAAGCTGTACTGAGAGGGAAAATTATTTTCATTACCACTCACATGAAAGAAATCAATGCACAAAAATTAGCAGACCTTCAAGGAAAATTAAAACAACTTCAAGTCGTAGATAGCAACAAAAGTAATTCAAATCGAGAACAGGAAATTTAGGAAATTGCAAAGTGAAATTGACGATATTTATACGTTGGAAACTCAAAGAAATTTTCTTTACCTGAGACAAAAGAATTATGAAGTAGGAGGTAAATCAGCTAGATTATTAGCATATAAATTATGAAAACAACAAGCAGACAATACAATTCATAAAATAAAGAATCCAAAGACAAAGCTTGTGGAGAGTACAATAGGGAAAATTCAAGAGAGTTTTGAAACATATTATCGAGAGCTGTACTCCCAACCCCGGGCCCCCAATGAGCCCTGTATAGACAGTGTATTGAATTTTTTAGATCTACCTAAACTTACAGATTTACAAAATGAAAGTTTATTAGAACCAGTAACTGTCAAAGAACTGAACGTGGCCATCTCTAAGTTAAAGGCTGGAAAGTCTCCGGGTTCTGATGGGTTTACCTCAGAGTGGTACAAGTCCCTGAAGACACAGTTAGCCCCATTACTACTTAACACCTTTAATTGGATCTTGCAGAAACTCCACCTTCCTGGAGAGAAGCGATTATTTCAGTTATTCCTAAAGAGGGTAAAGATAAACTAGAATGTGGCAATTATCGGCCAATTAGTGTTCTTAATTTAGATTACAAACTATTTACATCTATATTAGCGCGCAGATTGGAAAAGCTTTTACCTGGCCTAATCCACTTAGACCAGACTGGATTTATTCAACAAAGGCAAACACAGGACAACATAAGGAGAACTCTGCACATATTAGAACAGGTTAATAAGAACGAGACAGAGACAATGGTAGTAGGATTGGACGCTGAGAAAGCTTTTGATTCGGTTAGTTGGGCCTTCCTATACAGAGTGTTAGGAAGATTCAGCTTTCAAGAAAAGTTTATTAAAGTAATTCAGACTCTATATGACAGCCCTATAGCCCGAATTAAGATAAATAGGGACCTCTCTGACTCCTTCACCTTAGACAGAGGCACTAGACAGGGATGCCCAATTTCTCCTCTCCTTTTTGCGCTATATATTGAACCGCTTGCCCAACTAATAAGACAGAGCGAAATCGTAAAAGGTATCAAGGTGGCAAGGATTGAACAGAAAGTGGCGTTATTCGCAGATGATATTTTGGTCTATCTGAGTGAACCAGAAAAATCATTTATAGGATTGTTTACACTGTTGGATGACTTTGGGAAAATATCAGGTTATAAAATAAATGTAAAGAAAACGCAGGTTATGTCCCTAAATTATACACCATCCAAAAAATTGCAGGATACATATGATCTTAAGTGGGAAGCTAAATCATTAAAATATTTAGGAATAACCCTGCCGAAGGATCTTTCAACACTGTCACAGGTAAATTATGGGCCATTAATCTCAGAGATAAAAGCAGATATGCATAGATGGAATCTTATCCCCTTTTTAAGTTTAAATTCAAGGATAAATACTATAAAAATGAATATTCTTCTTCGGTTATTGTATCTTTTCCGTACTTTTACCAGTGGAGGTGGATGATAATCAATTCAGCGAATGGGACAAATGGATTTCCCGCTTCATTTGGCAAGGAGAGAAACCTAGAATTCGATATAACACCTTACAGTTAGGGAAGGAAGGAGGAGGTATGGTTCTTCCTTGCCTGAGAAATTATTTTTATGCCTCACAGATAACCCCTCTGTTATATTGGTGTAATAGGGAATATAAGGCTAGATGGAAGGAAATAGAATTTGGATTAGTTGACAGTTTTCCTCTTCAGGCCTCAATAGCTGACAAAGGATTGATGGCCCAGTTGGAAAAATTTAAAAACGCTTGGATAAATCTTACATTAAAAGTATGGCAGAAGGTGGTTAATTCATGTGGAATTAATAACATGAAAAACTCTTTAGATGGTGTGCATATGATACCGAATTCCTTCCCAACAGAGGAGATAAAAGATTTGAGCTATGGATAAAGAAAGGTCTTACAACCTACCTCTCATTTATAGATAAAAGAATATTACAAAGTTTCCAAATCCTGCAGGACAAACATGGCCTAGAACATTATGACTTTTTTAGGTACCTTCAAGTACGAAACTATGTTAACCAGAGTTGTAGATATACAGACCTATCAACAGTAGAATTAGAATTTTTCAAGATTCTGAATTTGGCTTGCAGTTCAATACCTAGTAAATCAGTTTCTCAATTATATAATGCACTCTCCCATGCTAAAAATGTAAATACACTGTATATTAAAGAGAAGTGGGAGAAAGAAGCGGGGTTGGTACTTTCAGAGGAGGCTTGGGGGAAAATCTGCAGCTTTCAATGGTCCTCGACTAATTCTTTGACTTGGAGAGAACATTGTTGGAAAAACATTATAAGATACTTCAAGACCCCATATCAGGAAAAATATAAAGATACAAATGTGATGTGTTGGAGAAGGTGCGGCTCCAAGGAGACAAATCATTTTCATATTTTTTGGGATTGCCCTAAATTAAGTCTATTTTGGGAAGGTATTCATAGAACATTAGTTAAGGTACTTAGGTCCCAGATACCTCTGAACTTTGAGACGCTCTATTTGGGGCATGTATTGTTTCTTGAACAGAAGGAAGATATAAAGTTGCTGCAGGCCCTCTTAGCGGCAAGTTAGAAATCAATCACTAGAAAATGGCTAAATCCAATACCACCTACATTAGAAGATTGGTACGAAATTATCTTGGAAATATTTAAAATGGAAAAGTTGACTTACTCCCTGAGAACTCAAAAAGAAAAATTTTATCAAATCTGGAATAAGTGGATTGAATATATAACCCCAATGCGAGCAAACTTTAGATGACTCTCCTAATGATTTATACTGCTCTTCTCATCAACACAGTAATATTGCTAACGTAAGCACCCCTAGTCTAAATGTTTGTCTTTTTTGTTTCCTTTTGGAGAATAGAGATTTAACACAAGCAAAGGGAAAGATTTGGGAAAGGGATAAAAAAATGAAAAAATTAAGTAAATAAGTACATAGGGATTGGATAATTATGTCTGCGGGCAGGAGCAAGCATGAACAAATTAGGATATAAACACCTACAATGGTTGATACATAGGCTTATATACAACATTTTGGACCAGTGGAAATGGTCCAGAAGGGTTGTATGGAAACTATTATTACCATTTTTCTTAACAACTAATTCCATTACTTAGCCTAATAGGTTAGATTTACCACAGTACATAATTATCTATTTAAATGTTTATTTTCCTTTTATATCATCTCAATGTGTAATTAAGAATGTATAAATAATTGTAGTTTTATACATATAAAAAAATGGAAAAGGTTATATGTGTGAAAAAAGTACATGATATTTGTGAATTCCTTATCCAAATAAAAATAAAATTAAAAAAAAAAGAATTTCCTGTATTTGCAGAATACCTTGTGTTTAAACATATGTGACCATAAGCTCAATGCTTTTTTATGTTGGCTTCGATTGACAAAAGGAGGAGGCACGTTCACAAACTCTCATAGCCCCTGATGACCCTGTGATTTCAGTCTCTGAGGCCAATGTGAGAGCATCTGTCAGGAGGGTGAACCCACAGAAAGCATCTGGCCCAGACGGTGTACCTAGCCAAGTACTGAAGACCTGTGCTGATCAACTGGCTGGAGTGTTCACTGATATCTTTAACCTCTCACTTAGGCATTCTGAGGGACCCACCTGCTTAAAGAGGTCTTCAGTCATACCACTACCCAAGAAGAATGCAGTAACCTGCCTCATCTAGCAGCACTTATATCCACTGTGATGAAGTGTCATGAAGCTGATCAATTCCTGACTGAGGAGTGACTTGAATTTACTCCAACTTGCCTACCGTCACAGCAGGTCAACAGCAGATGCCATTTCGTTGGCTCTTCACTCAATTCTGGAAGATCTGGACAGTGAAGTTGCATACAGTAGGGTTCTCTTCATTGACTACAGTTCTGCATTCAACCCTATCATCCCCTCAAAACTAATCATTAAGGTCCAAGACCTAAGCCTTGAAACCTCCTCGTGCAGCTGGATCCTCAATTCCTCACTCGCAGAACCCAGTCAGTACAGATTGGCAACATCTCCTCCACAATCACCAACAACAGAGGGGCACCTTAAGGATGTGTGCCTAGCACTGCTCTACGCAATTTATCCACATGACTGTGAGGCTAAGTACAGCTCCAACATCATATTTAAGTTTGTTGATGACACCTCTGCCCTTTGATGAATCAAAGGTGGTAACAAATCAGCATGTAGGAGGGAAATTGAAAATTAGGTTGAGTGTTTCCAAAACAAAGATTTTTTACCCATCATCCACAAAACCACAAAGGTGATTATTGACTACAGAAGCAAAAATTGGAGGTCCTTGTCCATAAGTCAGTGCTCATTGGGGGTTTGGAGGTGAAGAGGGTTAGTAACTTTAAATACCAGTAACTTTAAGTATCATATCAGAGGCTTTGTCCTGGGACCAACATGATATGGCCTGATATGGAAACACTTGTGCCCAAGAATGGAAAAGCTTGGAAAAAGATACAGCCCAGTTCATTGCAGGAAAAACCCTCACACCACCGTACGTGGCCTATCAGCGGTATCAACAGAGCTCTACGAACTAAATAAAAGTACAGAAGGGAGAAGTGGAGCGGCCATTGTCGGGAGTAGGCCAGTGGTGAGAGTAGAAGTGACAGGCTTTGGCTCAAAAGAGGCATCGGCTCTGTGTAAAGCATCTATTAAAGTTTCCTTTTTGATTTTTTTTCCTCTCCTACGGTACCATTTAAATAGCTGTGGTGGGCTCTTTGTGCCGGATGTTAGAGAACTGGGAGACCCAGAGTCTCCCGGGAAACAACATCCGCATGAAGTGCATCCAGCTGCAGCTCCTTGATCTGGAGCAGCAACTGGATGACTTCCGGCTTGTACAGAAGAGCAAGGATATAATTGATCAAAGTTACAGGGAAGTAGTCAGCCCAGAGTTACAGGAGGCAAGTAGCTGGGTGACCGTCAGGAGAAATGGAAATAGGCAGTTAGAGCAGAGCACCCCTGTGGCCATTCCCTTCAAAAACAAGTATACCGCTTTGGATACTTTTGTGGGGGATGACCTCCCGGGAGAATGCCATGGTAACCGGGTTACAGGCACTGAGCATGGGCCCGTGGTGCAGAAGGGAAACAGGCAGAAGAAGGGAGTGGTAGGGATAGGGGACTTGATAGTGAGGGGAACAGACAGGAGATTCTGTGGACGTGAACGGGACACCCAGATGGTATGTTACTTCCCAGGTGCCAGGGTCAGGGATGTCTCAGATCACGTCCACAACATTATGGAGAGGGAGGGGGAGCAGCCAGATGTCTTGGTACATATTGGTACCAATGACATAGGAAGGAAAAGCAATGAGGTCCTGAAAAGAAAATTCAGAGAGCTAGGTAGAAAGCTGGGAAGCAGGAGCTCCTCGGTAGTAACTTCTGGATTGCAGCCTGTGCCACGTGCCAGTGAAGGTAGAAACAGGACGATTTGGCAGATAAATGTGTGGCTGAGAGACTGGTGCATGGGGCAGGGCTTCAGGTTCTTGGATAATTGGGGGAGGTATGACCTGTTCAAAAGTGACGGGTTGCACCTGAACCTGAGGGGAAACCAATATTTTTGCGGGCAGGTTTGTTAGAGCTGTTTTAAACTAACTTGGCAGGGAGGTGGGAACGGAGTGAAGGGACTCAGGATAGGACAGATGGTAAAAAAGTAAAGATAGCATGCAGTCAGACTGTCAGGAAGGGCAGGCAGGTGATGGGACTTAGTTGCAGCCAACAGGCTGAGTATCAAATCATTAGGGATGCAGAATCTGAAAGGATAGCAAATATGGTACTCAAGATGTTGCATCTAAATGCACGTAGTATGAGAAATAAGGTAGATGATCTTATTGCAATATTACAGGTTGCCAGGTATGATATTGTGGCCATCACTGAATCGTGGCTGAAGGATGGTTGTAGTTGGGAGCTGAATGTCCAAGGAAACACATTATATCAGATGATAGGAAGGTAGGCAGAGGGTTGGTATGGCCCTACTGGGAAAGAATGGCATCAAATCAGTAGAAAGAAGTGACATAGGATTGGAAGATGTTGAATCCTTGTGGGTTGAGTTAAGAAACTGCAAGGGTAAAAGGACAATGGTGGCAGTTATATACAGGCCTCCCAACAGTGGCTGGGAGATGGACCACAGGCTACAACTGGAAATAGAAAAGGCGAGTCAAAAGGGCAATGTTATGGTTGTCATGGGAGATTTTAACATGCAAGTCTATTGGGAGAATCAGGTTGGTAATGGATCTCAAAGAGAATGAGTTTGTTGAATGCCTAAGAAATAGCTTTTTAGAGCAGTTTCTCGTTGAGTCTACTAGGGCATCAGCTATACTAGATTAGGTGTTATATAATGAACCAGGTGCAATTAGGGATTGAGGTAATAGAACCCTTAGGAACCAGTGATCACAGCATAATTGTGTTCAACTTGAAATTTGATAAGGAGAAAGCAAAGTCTGATTAGCAGTATTTCAGTGAAGTAAGGGAAATTACAGTGGTATGAGAGAGGAGTTGGTCAAAGTAAATTGGAAGGAGCTGCTCGCAGGGGTGTCAGCAGAGCAACAATGGCGTGCATTTCTAGGAAAAATGAGGAAGGTGCAGGACATGTGTATTCCAAAAGTGAAGAAATACTCAAATGGTAAATTCGTACAATAGTGGCTGACAAGGGAAGTCAAAGCTATTGTAAAAGCAAAAGAAAGGGCACACAATATAGCAAAAATTAGTGGGAAGATAGAGGATTGGGAAGTTTTTAAAAACCTACAGAGAGTAACTAAAAAAATCATTAGAAGGGAAAAGATGAAATATGAAAGCAAGCTAGCAAATTATGTCAAAATAGATAGTAAATGTTTTTTCAAGTATGTTAAAAATGAAAGAGAAATGAGAGTGGATATAGGACCGCTAGAAAATGAGACAGGAGAAATAATAACGGGGACAAGGAGATGGCTGATGAACTAAATAAGTATATTGTGTCAGTCTTCACTGTGGAAGATACTAACAGTAATCCTGATGTTGTAGTGTGTGAAGGAAGAGAAGTGGATGCAGTTACTGTTACAAGAGAGAAGGTGCTCAAAAAGCTGAAAGACCTAAAGCTACATATGTCACCTGGACCAGATGAACTGCACCTAGGGTTTTGAAAGATGTAGCGTTAGAGATTGTGGAGGCATTAGAAATGATCTTTCAAAAATCATTGGACTCTGGCAGGGTGCCAAAGGACTGGAACATTTGCAACATTACTACGCTCCTTAAGAAAGGAGGAAGGCAGCAGAAAGTAAATTATAGACCAGTTAGCCTGACCTCAGTGGTTGGGAAGATATTAAGAGTCAATTATTAAGGATGAGGTGATGGTGTACCTGGTGACACAGTCAGCATAGCTTCCTTCAGGGAAAATCCTGCCTGACAAACCTGTTGGAATTCTTTGAGGAGAATTCCAAGATAAAGGCGATGCAGCAGATGTTGTATATTTGAACTTTCAGAAGGCCTTTGACAAGGTGCTACACATGAGGCTGCTTACCAAGTTAAGAGCCCATGATATTACAAGAAAGTTACTAGCATGATTAGAATATTGGCTGACTGGTAGGAGGCAGCGAGTGGGAATAAAAGGATCTTTCTCTGGTTGGCTCCACAGGGGTCTGTGTTGGGACCACTTCTATTTATGTTGTATATAAATCATTTAGATGATGGAATAGATGGCTTTGTTACCAAGTTTGCAGATGATACAAAGATTGGTGGAGGGGCAGGTAGTGTTAATTTTTGGACCTGGTGGCTACAGATTCCATCCTTGCAGTCTTTGTTGTGACTGTGAACAAAGTCATTGGAGAGACACTGAAGCTAGTGGAAATAGAAGCCTTTATTCAGCAAAAATGAGCAACAGACACCACGTTTGAGAGACACTTTGAAGAAGAGACCTGTCTGACCCAGGATTACACATTTTTATATGCTTAAGATCAAAGATAACATCAGGACAATTCTATAGTTACATTGTATTTACAATGCTTCCTTTGAATTACTTATAATTGTCAAACACCTCTTTCTTCTTACCCACACTCCAGACACCCAAAATGAATATTGATCAGTACTGCCTCTCTTTCTGGATTCATGTGTGTGCATACATTAGGTGAATGGGTGTTTCTTGGTTTGCAATCAACCCCAATCTGCGGTTCCAGGAAAACTAATGTCAGAGCTGTATGTTAAATTCAGTCTATTATCCACATTCACATCTGAAGACTGGTTGCTGTTGATATTAATATTTGCTTTGTACCCTAACTCCAGAATATGCACTAACAGTCTTGAAGCTAGAGATTCTGGTGCTGCCTTTGACAAACCTAAGTCTCTGACCAAGTCATTTAACTCAGATTGAGTTATCAGGGAGGGTCACTCAACATAAAGGGTTCAAAATCTGTATCAGTGTCTGTGTCATTTTCAATTCTTGGCTTGTGCATCATGGCATCTTCATCTGCCTCCTCTAGACTCAATGTCTCTGGTGGCTTCAGTACTGGAAGACTATCATCATGGGGCACAGGCCTCATGGCTGAAGGCAGACTGGGAGAATCAATGGATTTCTTGTTTTTAGCAGAGAAACCAGACACACTGGTCAGACAGAAGTAGCAGTCTCTCATTATCCTCCTGTCTCACCATATCATCAGGACTGTGCATGGCATTGACTTCTGAGTACCTCTGAGCCAGGCTCTAAGATCAACAGCGCATGTTGAGCAACAAATGTGGGGAGCCCAGGCTTCATCTGGTCACCAACGTTACACCCAAAGTACAGTTCATAGATTTTTCTTAATAACAGGAGTCATGCTCTGTCTGAGATTTAAACATATACTCACCACAAATATAACAGAAAATATCGCAACTATTACAATATTGTTCAGAAATTTTGCTACCACAAATACTCCTGAAAATACAATTACTTTATTATAATGAATAAGCACAATATGCATCACAAACCTATATACACGTAAATGCAATGCATAGAACAGTGTGTGCTTGATGCTTTTATAGCCTTTTAAAACCTGTCCTGCCATGCAACATTTGACCTGCCTAAGCCTGCCTGGACAAGATAGAAAACATTTCAGCTTACGCTGTAGGCAACATTTTAATTGCCTTCAATTATAAATTGAAATAACGTATATAGGCAATATCAGAAAAATAGTGCATGATAGGGAAATTTCATGGTGATTTTCATGATCAGCAGCTCAAAATCCATTAAGATGTATCCAAAAGTATTCAGGAAGCAAAATCTTTGTTGCCACTGTTATGTAAAATTTAAGTTAATTTTTGTTTGTAATATACTAAGCTGCTACAGCAAATAGCTAAAGTTTATGGCATTTATACCCTAGGTATATAAGCATATGATAATACATTTGAATCGCTTTCTACTTACTTGCATGCTGTTTAAATTTATTCACTCATCTACTTTCATCATCTTGTACTGCAATTGTTGATATGTACATCTTCCTACAGTTAGTTTCTCCCTCCACTCCCCAACAATAATTTCTGGATGAATCAAGACTGCATGAATCTGCAACTTATATAATTTGCTCTTACCACACCATGAAGTTGAAATTGAATTGTGTATTTAATGTGTGGCTGTGCTGACAAACGATATTCCAGATCCCAGAGCTGAACATATTCGCCCCTACCTCGAGGCATAAATGTTAGCGGCAACTGCAGGAGATAATACAAAAGTTGTTTCAATAGAAGAAAATTTAATCAAGTAATATGGGATCTCAATGTCACCCCCTTACCATGAAACATTCACAGATAAATTACATTGGTAAAATGGTACATTTCATTTCCCCTTTTCTCCCCAATACTGTAATGGCTGTCCTTGCCCTTCACCATTACATGCTTGTGTTGGCGATGACCCTGCGAAACTGGAGACTTGAACCCGGGCAGGGTGTGCTGTACGTTGCACGTTCAAACGAGTTGATTCTGTTGGGGCTATTCCCACTTGATATTTAAATTCTTTTTTCACAAACTAACCACTCTGTCTTCTTGCATCTGTCACTTTGTTCCAGTGAGCTCAGTTTTCACTCTACCACTCCTTCCCTAATGTATGCTGGGCCTTAAGTAATTACTTCCTAGAGCATTATGCAGAATTGATTCCTCCCTTCCACCCCAAGACAATACGTATGATAATAACCATTTGTATTACTCAAGAAAGTGAACTCCATATTTTGAGACATTGTACCTTCTGAAATTGTGACAATTTCAGGAGGCACAATGGTACTGCTGACTGAGACACGGCCTCACAGCTCCAGTGGCCCAGGTTTGATCCCACAGTGTCGTCTGTTGATTTTGTACATTCTCCCTGTCACCACATGGGTTTCCCATCCCACCCCACCCCCAAGCTGATCTGCTTTCCTCCTGCATCCCAAAGACCTGTGGATTGGCTACATCTGTATAGATGAGTGACATAATACAACCATGGGAAGTGGAAGCTATTGTAAAAGCAAAAGACAGGGCATACAACAAAGCAAAAATTTGTGGGAAGATAGAGGATTGGGAAGTTTTTAAAAACCTACAGAGAGCAGCTAATAATATCATTAGAAGGGAAAAGATGAAATATGAAAGCAAGCTAGCAAATAATATCAAAGTAGATAGTAAAAGTATGTTAAAAATAAAAGAGAAATGAGAGTGGATATAGGGCCGCAAGAAAATGAGGCAGGAGAAATAATTACGGGGAACAAGGAGACAGCTGATGAACTAGATGATTATTTTGCATCAGTCTTCACTGTGGGAGATACTAGCAGTATGCCTGATGTTGTAGTGTGTGAAGGAAGAGAAGTGGATGCAGTTACTGTTACAAGAGAGAAGGTGCTCGAAAAGCTGAAAGACCTAAAGCTACATATGTCACCTGGACCAGATGAACTGCACCTAGGGTTTTGAAAGATGTAGCGTTAGAGATTGTGGAGGCATTAGAAATGATCTTTCAAAAATCATTGGACTCTGGCAGGGTGCCAAAGGACTGGAACATTTGCAACATTACTACGCTCCTTAAGAAAGGAGGAAGGCAGCAGAAAGTAAATTATAGACCAGTTAGCCTGACCTCAGTGGTTGGGAAGATGTTGGAGTCAATTGCTAAGGATGAGGTGATGGGGTACTTGGTGACACAGGATCAGAATCAAAATCAGGTTTATTATCACTGGCACGTGATGTGAAATTTGTTAACTTAGCATCAGCAGTTCAATGCAATACATAATCTAGCAGAGAAAAATATAATAAATAAAATAAAAATAATAATAATAAATAAACAAGTAAATCAATTACAGCATACGTATATTGAATAGATTTTTAAGAAACATGCATAAACAGAAATACTGTATTTTTAAAAAAAGTGAAGTAGTGTCCAAAAATTCAATGTCCATTTAGGAATCGGATGGCGGAGCGGAAGAAGCTGTTCTTGAAACACTGAGTGTGAGCCTTCAGGCTTCTGTATCTCCTACCTGATGGAAACAGTGAGAAAAAGGCATGCCCTGGGTACCCATAATGGATGCTGCCTTTCTGAGACACCGCTCCCTGAAGATGTCCTGAGTACTTTGTAGGCTAGTGCCCAAGATGGAGCTGACTAGATTTACAACCTTCTGCAGCTTCTTTCAGTCCTGTGCAATAGCCCTCCATACCAGACAGTGATGCAGCCTGTCAGAATGCTCTCCACAGTACAACTGTAAAAGTTTTTGAGTATATTGCGAGTTGCAGGAGGAGAAGATGGCGACGCGCCTGCGTGTGCGCAGCCCTCTGGTGAAAAATGATATCGTATCTGTTAAATAGGGGCCGTGGACAATTCTGATTTGATGGAGACAGACGTGAAAGCACAGAGGAACATCTGGAGAAATATCTGAAATTCCCGTTCGCTGCTGTTGTTACTGTGTGGTCGGAAATCTTTCGGAGGGTAGGCTTCAAAATCCCCGGCCTTGCCTGCTTTTGGTGACTGAGATGGAGGTCGAATCATTCAGACAGAGATGGCGCTCAGTACTCGGTGTCGGAGAGCTGATCAGAGCTTGAAGTTTTCGGATGACAGAGTCGGATTGTGGTCGGCATGGCAGGGAGAGTTTTTCTTCCTTCTCCCGTCTGCGTGAGATGTGGGACATTTGAGAGACTTTGAACTTTTTACTGTGTTCATGGACTTCATCACATTATGGTATTGTTGCACTGTTGTAACTATATGTTATAATTATGTGGTTTTGTCAGTTTTTTCAGTCTTGGTCTGTCCTGTGTTTTGTGATATCACACCGAAGGAAATAATGTATCATTTCTTAATGCATGCATTACTAAATGACAATAAAAGAAGACTACATGTCTTCATATTTGTTGACATGCCAAATCTCTTCAAACTCCTATTAAAGTATAGTTGCGGTCTTGCCTTCTTTATAACTACATCGATATGTTGGGACCAGGTTAGATCATCAGAGATCTTGACACCCAGGAACTTGAAACTGCTCACTCTCTCCACTTCTGATCCCTCTATGAGGATTGGTACGTGTTCCTTCATCCTACCCTTCCTGAAGTTCACAATCAGCTCTTTTGTCTTACTGACGTTGGGTGCCAGGTTGTTGCTGCCACACCACTCCACTAGTTGGCATATCTCGCTCCTGTACGCTCTCTCGTCACCACCTGAGATTCTACCAACAATGGTTGTATCATCAGCAAATTTATAGATGGTATTTGAGCTATGCCTAACCACACAGTCATGTATATATAGAGAGTAGAGCAGTGGGCTAAGCACACACCCCTGAGGTGCACCAGTGTTGATCATCAGCGAGGAGGATTTGTTATCACCAATCCGCACAGATTGTGGTCTTCCAGTTAGGAAGTCGAGGATCCAATTGCAGAGGGAGGTACAGAGGTCCAGTTCTGCAACTTCCCAATCAGGATTGTGGAAATGATGGTATTAAATGCTGAGCTATAGTCGATGAACAGCATCCTGACGTAGTTCTGTTGTCCAGGTCGTCTAAAGCCATGTGGAGAGCCATTGAGGTTGCATCTGCCGTTGACCTATTGTGGAGATAGGTCAAAGTCAGCATGGTTTCCTTCAGGGAAAATCCTGCCTGACGAACCTGTTGGAATTCTTTGAGGAGATTACAGGTAGGATAGATAAAGGGGATGCAGTGGATGTTGTATATTTGGATTTTCAGAAGGCCTTCGACAAGGTGCCGCATGTGAGGCTGCTTACCAAGTTAAGAGCCCGTGGTATTACATGAAAGTCACTAACATGGTTAGAGCATTGGCTGATTGGCAGGAAGCAGTGAGTGGGAATAAAAGGATCATTTTCTGGTTGGTTGCCAGTGACTAGTGGTGTTCCACAGGGGTCAATGTTAGGACCACTTTCTTTATGCTGTATATAGATTATTTAGATGATGGAATAGATGGCTTTATTGCCAAACTTGCAGATTAGGTTAGATTAGATCATGAGTACACGCAATCCTCTTTTATTGTCATTTAGTAATGCATGCATTAAGAAATGATACAATGTTTTTCCAGAATGATATCATAGAAACACATGACAAACCGAGACTGAAAAACTGACAAAAACCACATAATTATAACATATAGTTCCAACAGTGCAAAGCAATACTGTAATTTGATAAGAACAGACCGTGGGCACGGTAAAAAGTCTCAAAGTCTCTCAAAAGTCCCATCATCTCACGCAGACGGTGAACCTCCAGCGCCACAAACTTGCAGGTGCAGCATCCCGGAAGCATCCAACCACAGTCCGACTCCAAGTTCATCTGAAAACTCCGAGCCTCCAACCAGCTCTCCAACACCGATGCACCAAGCACCATCTCTGCCGAGCACTTCGACCCCGGCCCCGGCAGCAGGCAATAGGCAAGGCCGAGGATTTGGGGCCTTCCCTCCATAGATTCTGAATTGCACAGTAGCAGTGGCAGCGAAGCAGACATTTCAGAAGTTTCTCCAGATGTTCCTCCGTGCTTCTTCACATCTGTCTCTATCAAATCAGGATTGTGCACGGCATCCTACTTCACAGATACGATATCAATTCGGAACGACCGCGCATGCTGTGTCGTGTTGCCATCTTCTCCTCCCTCCTTGCTACGAGGATGATACAAGAATTGGTGGAGGGGCATATAGTGTTAATGAAACAGGTAGATGCAGAAGGACTTAGACAGATTAGGAGAATGGGCAAGAGAGTGGCAAATGAAATATAATGTTGGAAAATGCATGGTCATGCACTTTGGTAGTACAAATAAATATGTGGACTATTTTCTAAACGGGGAGAAAATCCAGAAATCTGAGTTGCAGAGGGACTTGTGAGTCCTTGTGCAGAACACCCTGAAGGTTAACTTGCGGGTTGAGTTGGTGATGAGGAAGGTAAATGCCAGGTTAGTATTTATTTCAAGAGGTCTAGAATACAAGAGCAAGGATGTGATGCTGAGGCTTTATAAGGCACTGGTGAGGCCTCACCTTGAGTATTGTGAACAGTTTTGGGCTCCACATCTTATAAAAGATGTGCTGGCATTGGAGAGGGTCCAGAGGAGGTTCACAAGGGTGATTCCAGGAATGAAAAGGTTATCATACAAGGAAAGTCTGATGGCTCTGCGTCTGTACTCGCTGGAATTCAAAAGGATGAGGGGGGGATCTCATTGAAACCTTTCGAATGTTTTAAGGCCTAGACAGAGTAGAAGTGGAAAGGATGTTTCCCATGGTGGGGAGTCTACGACAAGAGGGCACAGCCTCAGGATAGAGGGGCGCCCTTTCAAAACAGAGATGGGGAAAAATTCCTTTAGCTAAAGGGTGGTGAATTTGTGGAACTTGTTGCCACGTGCAGCTGTGGAGGCTAGGTCGTTGGGCGTATTTAAGGCAGAGATTGATAGGTTCTTGATTGGACACGGCATCAAAGGTTAAGGGGAGAAGGCCAGGAACTGGGGTTGAGGAGGAGGCATGATTGGAGGAGCCATGAAAAAAAGGATCAGCCATGATTGAATGGCAGAACAGACTCGATGGGCCAGATGGCCTAATTCTGGTCCTATGTCTTATGGTCTTATTTAACACGTCTACAAAGCGTGCTGTCACAAGAAAGCAGCATTCATCATCAAGGACCCCTACCATCCAGGCCATGCTCTCTTCTCTCTGCTACCTTCATGAAGGCGACATAGGAGCCTTAGGTCTCATGCTACCAGGTTCATAGATAGTTATTACCCTTCAACCATCATGCTCCTGAACCAGCGAGCCTACCTTCACTCATCACCACAACACTGAACTGATCATTGAATGCAACCTATGGACTCACATCCTAGGACTCTACAAGTCATCTTCTCAGTATTATTTATTTATCTATTTATTTATTTATTATTAATTGTTTCTTTTTGTATTTGCACAGTTTGTCTTCTTTGCACTTTGGTTGCTTGTCTTTTTATATTATTTTTATTGATTTTATTATGTTTCTTTGTTCGACTGTGAATACCTGCAAGAAAATGAATCTCAAGGTAGTATTTCAATAACGTGCAGCGTCATTGCTGGAGGAAAAGCTTTGTTCAATGCAGGTTGGAACTTCCATAGTATCCTGGATAATGAACTACCTGACTGGCAGACCACAGTTTGTGTGGCTTCAGAGCTGTGTGTCATACATGGCTACAAGCAGTACCGGGGCCCCACAGGGGACTGTATTGGCTCCCTTCCTGTTTACCCTGTATACCTCGGACTTTAGATACAACACTGAGTCATGTCATCTGCAGAAATTCTCTGATGACTCAGCAATAGTTGGCTGTATAAAGGGAAGACGGGAGGATGAATACAGAGTCCTGGTGGAGAATTTTGTCAAATGGTACAAGCCAAATCATCTGCAGTTCAACATCAGTAAGCCAAAGGAGATAGTGATGGACTTTAGGAAGACCAAGCTTGTACTATTGCCTGTTACTGTTGATGGAGAAGACATGAATGTGGTGAGGACCTACAAGTACCTGGGAGTGCACTTGGATGACAGACTTGAGTGGAGGACCAACACTGAGGCTGTGTACAAGAAGGGCCAGAGTCGCCTCTACTTCCTGAGGAGACTGAGGTCCTTTGGAGTATGCAGGCCTCTCCTTCACATCTTCTACCAGTCTGTTGTCACCAATACAATCTTCTATGAGGTGGTGTGCTGGGGCAATGCCATCAACATGGGTGATGCCAACAGGCTCAATAAACTAACTAGAAAGGCTGGCTGTGTCACAGGAGTCAAACTGGACACACTGGAGGCTGTGGCAGAACAAAGGATCCTAAGGAAAACCCTGGCAATTCTGGACAATGTTTCTCACCCTCTGCATGCCACCTTGGCTGAACAGAGGAGCACTTTCAGTAATAGACTAAGACAACTGCATTGCTCCGAAGAGTGCTATATTGGATCATTCTTACCCTTGGCCATAAAGCTCTATAATGAGTCAATCTATAGCTGGGGAAATGATGACCCCTCCTGTTAGACTGTGTCTGTTTACCAGAGCTGTGGTTAAGCTCTATTTAGTACATGCTGCTATCGCAGACACCCTGTGCAAATCTACCATCGCTTCTTTTCTGGACAATGTGAATGTGCATTTATTACTGTATAACATTACAGTAATTCTTGCACTACCATCTTATCAATGTGAACTTGTAAATCTTGTAATCTTTGACTTATAAATTTTGTACATCTTATTTCTAAGTTAATTTATTTTCTGTTCATTCTTACTCTTCTAAAATTTGTATATCTGTGCACTTGTAATGCTACTGTGAAACTGTAGTTCCTTTGGAATCTGTCATGGTCCGGTCCGTGAAGTCCACATTCTGGTTCATGGTATCGGTCCGTGGACTCAGGACTCCGGGTCTTCCAGCTGTCCTTTGTTTAAGTTAATCATTGGCACCTGATTCCCATCTTTGGGCTTGCAATATAAGTAGCCTTGAGAGTGAGTTTGGGCCATTGGTTTGTCTTGTCAGTCTCCCTTAGAGTAACCTGCTGATGGAAGGCTAGTGAAACCATTTGTGCTCTCTAGGTCTGGTTGGAGGACCACTGCTTCATGGAGCCTTGTTGCCACTTGTTGGAGTGGTCTTTGCTGTATGGATTCAGCTGTTTCCTGGGCCAGCTGAGTGGCTGCCAGCCACTCTGAGCTAGGTAGGGATCTGCTTGTTTCTGTAGCCAGCTGAGGTTACTGGCTGAACTGAGACTTGGAGCTACCCTGGAGCAGAGATGGAACTGTCTGTTATTCTTTAGTGTTTGTCTTGTCCTCACCTCTGTGGGGTAAGTTAGGCTGTTTTTCTGTTGCCCTGTGGGGGGGGGGGGGGTCATGTCTTGTCTAATCTTGTCCTTGCCTCTGGGGTGTCAGGCTGTTTTGCTGTTGCCCTGTGGTGGGGGGGGGGGTCATGTCTTGTCCTTGCCTCTGTGGGGTAAGTCTGGCTGTCCTGCTGTTACCCAACAGGTGGACCTGTCCTACCTTGGTGTGGAGATGAAGTTGAGTCCTGGCTTGTCATAAGATAAGTCCTGGCTCTGTCTATGTTCTGTTCTGTTCTGTCCTGTCCTGTCTCATGTTTGTGTTGTGTTAAAGATGAGTTCTGGCTTGTTGAAGGATAAGTCCCAGCTCTCTGATGTTCTGTTCCCAGTCTGTCTCTCAGCTCCAGTCTCCGAGTTATCAGCCTCTGCATTTCAAGACAAAGATCCCGCAGCTGCGCACCCGACCCGAGACCCCAGGCCCTGACGCAGCCGCGCTCCTGACCCGAGACCCCGAGCCATGTCATGTCCTTGCCTGGTTCTGGGCCCGAGGCAAGACCCAGGTTCTGGGTCCTTGTCCAGTCTTGGGCTCGGAGTCCAAGGCTTGTCTCCTAGTCCTGGTCCTGCTTTCCCTAGCCCAGCTCTGCATTCTTGTCCCTGCTCCTTGCCTGAATCCTGTCCCGTCCTTACTCTAGTCAAGTCCTGTTCCTTGTACTTCAGTGTCTGTGTCTTGCAGTTGGGTCTGTTCCCAGCACCCCCTTGTGACAGAATCAGTCAAGTATCTATCTATTTGGTGACAGTATTTTGATACCAAATTAATTTTGAACATTAAACTTGATTATGCTTCTCATAATCTTGTACTCTATCAATTTGCCTCTCATCCTCCTTCACTCCAAAGAGAAAAACATTTCCTCATGTTCTCTAATCCAGGCAGCATCAAGCTGCAGCTTTCTGGATTGCTGGAATCTCTTCTGGGTAAAAGGAGACCTGTACAAACACCTGAACCCAAGGGATCCAATATCTTTGTGAGCAGGTTTGCTAGAGCTTTGGGGGAGGGTTTAAACTAATTTGGTGGGGAGTGGGAATAAGAATGATAGGGCTGAGAATGTGATGTTGGTATAGAACTAGATGCAGTGTGTAATGAGACTGAGGAAGGACAGACAGATGATAGGGTAAAATTGCAGTGCAACAGAAAGCCAAAATCAAAAAGGGTGATGAATACAGGACTGAAGGTGTTATATTTGAGTGGAAGTAGTATATGGAATAGGAAGATGATGTCATAGTGCAGTTAGAGATTGGCAAGTATGAAGTGTGGACATTCCTGAGTCATGGCTGAACGAAGATCACAGTTGGAAGCTTAGCATCCAAGGATGCACATTGTTTTGGAAGGACAGGCACGTAGGCAGAGGGGGTTGGGGTGGCTCTGGTTGGTTTTAAAAAATAAATAAATAAAATCTTTAGAAAGATATGACATAGGACAATATCCTTGTGGATAGAGTTTAAATATAATTTAAAAAAAAAACTGCAAGAGTAAAGAGACCCTGATGGGAATTATATATAGGCCTCCGAACACTAGCCAGAATGTGGGCCACAAACTACAATGGGAGATGGAAAGGAGCATGCCAAAAGGGCAATGTTGCAATATGGGGGATTTCAATATGCAAGTAGATTGGGGGAAAAACAGGTTGGTGCTGGATTGCAAGGGGGAATTTATAGAATGCCCACAAAATGGCTTTTTAGAGCAGGCTGTGGTGGAGCCCACTGTGGGAATGGCAATTCCAGATTGGGTGTTATGGAATGACCCAGATTTGATTAGGGAACTTCAGGTGAAGGAACCCTTAGGAGGCAGTGATCATCATTATACAACTCACCCTGCAGTTTGAGCTAAAATCGGCTGTATCAGTATTACAGTGGAGTAAAGGGAATTACAGAGGCATGAGAGAGGAGCTGGCCAAAGTTGACTGGAAGGGAATGTTATCATGGATGACAGTGGAACAGCAATGGCTGGTGTTTGTGGGGGAAATTCAGAAGGTGCAGAAAAAATACAGTATATCCTAAAGATTAATTACTCAAAAGGGAGGACGAGGCAATTGTGGCTGACATGGGAAGTCAAAGACAACATAAAAGAAAAAGAGAGGGCATATAATATTGCAAAGTTAGTGAGATGTTAGAAGATTGGGAAGTTTTTAAAAACCAACAGAAGGTAACTTTAAAAAAAAAAGCCATAGAGTGAAAAGATGAAATATAAAAGTAAGCAAGCCAATAATATAAGAGTATACAAAAGTTTTTTTCAGATATATAAAGAATAAAAAAGAGATGAGTGTCACTGAAAATGACACTGGAAAGATAGTAATGGGGGACAAAGTAATTGCAGACAAACTTAATAAATATTTTGCATCTGTCTTTACTGGGGAAGCACTAGCAGATTACCAGAATCTAGTAGTTTGCCAAGGGGCAGAAGTGAGTGTCATTACTATTACTAAGGAGAAGGTGCTTGGGAAACTGAAAAATCTGTAAGTAGATAACTCACCAGGACCAGATGAACCACATCCCAAGGTCCTGAAAGAGGTAGCTGAGGAGCTTGTGGAAGCATCCTTCAACAATCACTTGATTCTGGAATGGTTCTGGAGGACTGGAAAATTGCAAATGGTACCCCACTCTTTAAGAATGGAGGGAAGCAGAAGAAAGGAAATTATAGGCCAGTTAGCCTGACTTCAACATCTCTAGCTCCATCTCTCTGAGCATTGGCATCCCACCACCAGGGCAGCATGCTTAGCCCACTACTGCTCACTCTGCTGATGCATGAGTCTACTGCTAGATCCAGCTTAAATTAGCTGATGACACAATAGTGGTTGGCCTTGCCAACAGCGACGATGTGAATGCATAGGAAAGGAGGTAGAGCGGTTTGTAGAATGGTACAAGCACATCAATTTGAGTCTTTATGTGGACAAGACTAAAGAGATGATTGTGGACTTTATGAAGGTGCAGGCTGACCACTTCTCACTGCACATAAACAGCTCCTCCATGGACAGTGTTAGGAACGCCAAGTTTCTGGGGTACGCACAATGGACGATCTCACTTGGTCTGTCAACACCACCTCTTTAGTCAAGAAAGCATAATAGTGTCTCCACTTCCTGAGGGGATTGAGGCAATAGAGGCTTCACAAACCCACCCCTCTCCTAACACATTCTAACCAATTTTTACAGGAGGTATGGTGAGAATATACTGACTTGCTGCATCACCATCTGGTGTAGAAATTGCAAAGTATCTGACTCTGCAAGACCCTACAAAGAATTGCAAGAACTGCTGAGATAATCATCAGGGTCTGTTAAGATATTTATCAGAAACGCTGTGTAAGCAGGGTCCTTAACATTGTCAAAGATCCCATCAATCCATCCTACAATCTCTTTGGCTCTCTACCATCAGGCAGGAGTTTCTGTAGCATTAGGACAAGGACTGTTCGGATGGGAAGCAGCTTCTCAATCCAGGCCTTGAGGCTATTGAACTCCCTGCTACCACCCAGGTCTCATCATTTACGAAGTGCTGGTAGCATTATATTGTTTGTTTTTTGACTGGTGTCATAAATGCACCTTCTGTGAAATGTCAGTCTTCTGGAATATATTTCATTGTTTGATAATTTACTTGTAGTAATATTACTTTATTTGTCATATGTAAGTTATAGATACTGTGTTGTGCACTTTAGTCTGGAGGAACATTGTTTCCTTTGGTGGTATACATAGAAACATAGAAACATAGAAAATAGGTGCAGGAGTAGGCCATTCGGCCCTTCGAGCCTGCACCACCATTTATTATGATCATGGCTGATCATCCAACTCAGAACACTGCCCCAGCCTTCCCTCCATACCCCCTGACCCCCGTAGCCACAAGGGCCATATCTAACTCCCTCTTAAATATAGCCAATGAACTGGCCTCAACTGTTTCCTGTGGCAGAGAATTCCACAGATTCACCACTCTCTACATGTACATAGTTCAATGATAATAAACTTCAAACAGATCCCTCTGTTTCTCCACACGGCTAAGAATCTTACCATTGACCTTGTACTCTGCCTTCAAGTTCAATCTTCCAAAGTGTATCATATGACACTTCTTCATCTAACTCTGCATTGTATCTATATCCTGCTGTAACTTACAGCATCCTTCTAATCTAGACTATCCACAGCACCACCTTCATGTCATTTGCAAACTTACTAACCCACCCCTTCAATTCCTGACACAAATCACACTTAACAATCACAAAGGGTGAAGGTCCCAGAACAGATCCCTGCAGAACATCACCAGTCACCAGAACATGCTCCATAAAACACGAGAAAGACTGCAGATGCTGGAAATCCAAAACAACACAGACGAAATGCTGGAGGAATTCTGAAGTTCAGGCAGTATCTATGGAAATGAATAAACAGTTGCTGGTTTGGACCAAGACCTTTCTTCAGGGGAAAACAAAGGAGGAAGATGCCAGAATAAAAAGGTGGTGGGAGGGAAAGGAGGATAGCTGAAGGTGATAGGTGAAGCCAGTTGGATAGGAAAGATAAAGTGCTAGAGAGAAAGAAATCTGATAGGAGAGGAGTGTAGACCATAGTAAAAAGGGAAGGAGGAGAGGCATCAAGGGGAGGTGATAGGCAGGTGAGAAGAGGCAAGAGGTCAGAGTGGGGAATGGAAGAAGTGGGAAGGGGGAGGGTCATTTTTTTTGTTACCAGAAAGAGAAATCGATATTCATGCCATCAGGTTGGAGGCTGCCCAGAAGGAATAATAAGGTGTCGTTCCTCCACCCTGAGGGTGGTCTTATCTGGGCACAAGAGTAAGTCATGGACCAGCATGTCAGAATGGGAATGGAAATCAGAATTGAAATGTTTGGCCACTGGGAAGTTCCATTTTTGGCATATGGAGCAGATACGCTGGACAAAGTGGTCCCCCAATTTATGATTGGCCTCACCAATGTGGAGGAGGCCACATCAGGAGCACCGGACACAGTAAACACCAGAAGTGTTGCCTCACATAGAAGGACTGCTTGGGGCCCTGAATGCAGGTGAGGGAATTGGTGAATAGATAGGTGTAACATCTCGGCTGCTTGCAGGGATAAGTGCCAGGAAGGATATTGGTGGGGAGGGATAAATGGACAAGGGAATCACGGAGGGATCAATCCCTGTGGAAAGTGAAGAGGGTGGGAGGTAAAGATATGTTTGGTGATATGATCCCTTTGGAGATTTTGGAAATTGTGGTGGATGATGTGTTGATGTGGAGGCTCATGGGCTGGTAGGTAAGGCAAAGAGAGACTCTGTCACTGTCAAGGGAGCGGGAAGATGGGGTGAGTGCAGATGTTTAGGAAATGGAGGAAATGTGGGTGAGGGAGAAGAGGGACCATTCTTTGAAGAAGGAGGACATCTCTAATGTCCTGGAATGGAAAACCGCATCCGGGGAGCAGATGTGACAGAGACTTTCTCCAGGGGACAAGGAGGGAAGAAGTATAGTCAAGATAACTGTGGAAATCTGTAGGTTTATAAAAGATGTTAATCAATAGTTTGTCCCCAGAGATGGAGACAGAGAGATTGAGAAATGGGAAGGAGGTCTCATAAATAGACCAAGTTAAGGGCAGGATGGAAGTTAGAGGCAAAGTTGATGAACTTGATGAGCTCAGCATGGATGCATGAAGCAGCACCAATGTCGTCATCAATGTAGCAGAGGAAGAGTTGGGGAACATTACCGGGGAAGGCTTGGAACATGGACTATTCCACAAAGCCAGCAAAGAGGCTGGCATAGCTGGGGCCCATGAGGGTGCCCATGGCTACCCCTAGAGTCTGGAGAAAGCAGGAGGAGCTGAAGGAACTCCATCTACCACCACCCACTGTGGGCAAGCCAATTCGGAATCCACACAAGTCCCCATAGATCCCAATCCTTATGACTTTCTGAATAAGCCTACAATAGAGAACCTTATCATAAAATCTGTGTACACCACATCCATCACTTGACTTTCATTAACTTGTCTCCTTCTTGAAGTGTAAGATTAGTGTAAAATGTGGGGATGATGAGCTGAAAGGTCTGCTTCAGTATTGTAGCTCTTGAAGATGGAAAGAACTTAATATGGTGCCACAATCACCACCAGAGTACCATTGTCTCCCTGTAAACTCCTTCCCCAATCCTTTAGCCGATTGGTGGTATAGTGGCACCCACTTCTGACTTTGAGCCGAACAGTCCTGGGTTTGAATCTGGCTGGCTTCTTGCAAGCTTTCCATTTGTGCTTGGTTGAGTGTCAAGCTAGCAACTTGGCCTTGAAAAGAACATTCAAATGCTAAAGAAATGGCAAGGTTGCCACCCAATGTGCCACAAGGTGTGGAAAGGAGCAACAACAATCCTGAAGAAAGTAAGTAGTATCAGAATTAGTAATTTGACTTCTTGAGTTGGTTCTACCATTCAATAGATCCATGGCTAATCCTAAACTTAATTTACACTTTCCTGGTTCATATCCCTTTTCCATGATTAGTTGAAAGAACTAATAACGGCTTCTCACCCAAACCATCACACCTACAAATCTAATGCTATTTTTATAGCTACAGTATTACTTTACTGAATAGAGCAAGTAACTGGGTTAGTTATATCATTATTTATTTTGAGGGGAAATGAACACAAAAGGGAGGTTTTGATTGAGTTATTAGTGAGGCATATGAAATGAAATACATTGAACATTATTAATCTCCTTACTAAAGGAAGAATATTAATGCTGGTTGATTTGCGAGGAGAGGTTGGACAGGCCAGGCTTGTAACAACCGAAGCTTAACAGTGAGAGGAGACTTGGTTGAGACTGTTAAGATTCTGAGCTGAGTTGGAGAAAATGCTTCCACTTGTGGTAGAATCTCAAAGTTAACGTCAAAGTAAATTTATTATCACTGTACATATGTCATCATATACTATCCTGAAATTCATTTTCTTGCAGGCATTTAAAGGAAAATAAAGAAATACAACAGAATGTATGAAAAGCTATTTATAAAGAAAGACTGACAAACTAAAGTGCAAAATAAAACAAATTGTGCAAATAACAACAAAAAAAGAACATACTCAGAACATGAGTTGCAGTCCTTGAAAGTGAACCTGTAGGATGTGGAATCAGTTCAGATTGAAGTTATCGATGCCAGTTGTAGAGTAATAACTGTTCCTGAGCCTGGTGGTGTGGGACAAGGCTCCCGTGCCTTCTTCCCAATGGCAGCAGTGAAAAGAGAGCTGGATGGGTGGGGTCTATGATGATGAATACTGCGTTCTTGTGCCAGAGCTCCTTGTAAATGTGCTCAATGTGGAGAGGGTTTCACCTGTGATGGACTGGGTTATATCCACCACTTTCTGTAACTTTTCTGTTTCTGGGTATTAGTATTTCCATACCAGGCCATGATACATCCAGTTAGATCAGGGGTTCCTAACCATTTTAATGTCACGGATCCTTCCCATTACCAAGGGGTCCATGGACCCCAAGTTAGGAACTCTTGAGTTAGACAGTACTCTCCACAGCGCATCTAATGAAATTTGTCAAAGTTTTAGACGTCATGCCAAATCTACATGAACTTCTAAAAAAGTAAGAAAATTATCCAGAACTAGGGTTCACTGTTCACAAATGAGGAACTGGCCATTTAAGACAGAGACAAGGCAAAAGCTCTTCTCTCAGTTCTGGGTCTGTGAAACTCAATTTCTCAAGAGATAGTGGAAGAAAAGACATTAAATATTTCTTGAGACAGAGTTAGATAGAATCTTGAAAAATACACCTCTGAAAAGTTATGACATGTAGACAGAAATGTGGAGTTGAATTTTCAATAAGATCAGCTATGACATTATTTGATGTTGAAGGTAGAGCAGTGGATGTAGTGTATATGAATTTTAGTAACACATTTGATAAGGTTCCCCATGCGAGGCTCATTCAGAACGTAATGAGGCATGGGATCCAAGGAGACCTTGCTTTGTGGATCCAGAATTAGCTTGACCAAATTATGGTTATGGATGGTTCATATTCTGCATGAAGGACGGTGACCAGTGGTGTTCCACAGGGATCTGTTCTGGGGCCCCTCCTCTTTGTGATTTAATGGTAAGACTCTTGGCAGTGTGGAGGATTAGTGAGATCTTGGGGTCCATGTCCATAGGACACTCAAAGCTGATGTGCAGCTTGACAGTGTTGTTAAAGAAAGCATGTGGTGTGTTGGCGTTCATCAGCTGTGGGATTGAATTCAAGAGCCTTGAGGTAATGTTACAGCTATATAGGTCAGACCCCACTTAGAATACTGTGTTCAGTTCTGGTCACCTCACTACAGGAAGGATGTGGATACCATAGAGAGAGAGTGCAGAGGAGATTTACAAGGACATTGCCTGCATTGGAGAACATGCCTTATGAGAACAGGTTGAGTGAACTTGGCCTTTTTTCCTTGGAGTGACAGAGGATGAGAGGTGACCTGATTGAGGTGCATAAGATGATGAGAGGCATTGATCATGTGGATAGCCAGAGGCTTTTTCCCAGAGCTGAAGGGGCTAACACAAGAGAGCATAGTTTTAAGGTGCTTGGAAGTAGGTACAAGGGAAATATCAGAGCTAAGTTTTTCACAGAGAATGGTGGGTGGATGGGATGCACTGCCAGCGAAAGTGGTAGAGTCAGATACAAAAGGGTATTTTAGGAGACTCTTAGGTGAGTACATGGAGCTTAGAAAAATAGCGGGCTACAAGGAAGGGAAGCTAGAGGCAGCTTCGAGAGTAGGTTACATGGTCGGCACAACATTGTGTGCTGAAGGGCCTGTAATGAGCTGTATATTTTCCATGTTTCTATTAAATGCAGGAGTAGCCTACGTGGGCTCCAAATTTGAATGTTCCTGTTTGTATGTTATTACAAGGGATTCCTCCATATTGCTTTATCTACTCTTGCTAAAGAATAAATATATAGAATATTTACCTCTAGTGCCTAGTCATCTTGTAATCTTATCTTAGTAACAGCTGTTACATCAAATGCTTTGAGCTTTCACATGGACTTTAATCACTAATATGCCATTACCATTAACTCTTCCAATTTCTGTGTCACTCTGCCTATTGTGGGCCATCTTGCAACTTTTATATCAAAAACCAAACTGCTGGAGGAACAGTTTGCTTCACAGGGCATAGAGCATCCATGAAGCGAACTGGATTGAAAAGGGCCCAGACCTTTCACCTGGACTGATAGTGGATACTTTGGGTCAAAACCCTTTATCTGGATTTTTTGGTCTTTGACCTGCTGAGTTTCTCCAGCAGTTTGCTTCTTACCCCAATTTACAATATCTTCAGTCTCCATTGCAACTTTAATACTTTAAATTCTTGACCTTTCCTCACTTCCAAATTTACCTATATCTCACACCACTTTATTGACTTGGAACCTTGTTTTAAACATTGATTGCAATCGGTGAAGTTTTTTTTTCAAAAATCAATCACCTATGCAATGTGGGTAAAGCTGTATCCACTCTGTCCCCAGCATAGGTCCCTCATACCAGGGCATAGAGTACAGGACTCTGGAGGTCATGGTACAACTTGATAAAACCTTGCTTCAGCCACAACTACAAGAACAATGTGGGATGATTCCTCTGGAAGTCGCCAAGGATATTCACCAGGATGTTGATGAGATGGTATTTCAATTGTGCGGAGGATGTGTGGAGCAAGTTTTTTGTGCAGACTGGTGGGTGCCTGGAACGCGCTGCCAGGGATGTAAGTAAATATGACAGAGGCACTCAAGGGGCTCTTAGATAAGTACATGAATGTGCAGGAAATAGAATATGGACATTGTCTGGCCATTGTTTAGTTTCTTTGGGCATTTGATTACTAATTTAATTAGCTTGGCACATTGTGAGCCAAAGGGCCTGTTCCTGTGCTGTACTGTTCCATGTTTTATAATAACTACCTTCTCACAAGTCATTTAGCAATGGAGAATAAACATTGGTTTTGTCAGTGGTTCCACTGAAAGAGTGAAAGAATTCCTCACAACGCACAATTCTGTTTTGACCTTGGCACTCCTTTCCTCCTAGAAGACAAAAATTTAACTTTAATGAAACTTTTGGTAAACTCTCCAATTATCACCTTTTGCATCTATTTATGAAAAGAAAAAAAACTTTGAAGTTAAATAATCATTTGTCACACGTTTATCGAAACATACTGTGAAATGCGTTGTTTAGGTCAAATCAAATCGTGATTAATGTGCTGGGCAGTCCACAAGTGTTGCCATGCTTCTGGTGCTAACATAGCACACCCACAATTCACTAACCCTAACTGTATGTCCTTGCAATGTGGAAGAAAACTTAAGAGTCACTGCGAGAATATACAAACACCTTACAGACAGTGGCAGGAATTGAACCCCAACTGGTGATCGCTGGCACTGCAGTAGAGTTACACTAACCACTATAATACCTTGCCACCCAATATCTAAATCTGGTTTAAGGTACTGGTCAATGAGTTTTAATATGTATTTATATCATTGGCCTCAATCTTCCATTCATCTATGAGCTGCCTGCACTTTTCAATAACCTTGACAGGAAACCTGTTCTCAACTTTGACTGGAAAGGATTATGACTGAAATGGGCACATATGCCACTCTCCTTAATAACTACTTTTTTCAATTGGTACTGAAAACAGACATGGCAGTGTGGGACAGAAAAGGTTGTGACTCAAAGTTCAAAGTACCATAATTTCTAAGAGACATATGAGACTGTAGGTGCTAGAATTTGGAGTAAGGTAAACTATAGGAGGAAGTCAGTATTGATGGAGAGAAATGGACAGTCTCATTCTGGACCAGATGAAGGGTTTAGACCTGAAATGTTGCTATATTATAGCAACCTTTGAAATGTTGCAAAACAGCTAGTTTTGTAAATTATGTCAAATATAGCTGCAACCACATGGACCCAGGTTGGTGGTTACTCTTCACGGAAGGTCTGAGCTTGTACGCCCACTCTCCTCGTATGCTGATGGAAAGATGTTTTCAATATTCTGAGATTTATGTGATAATTGGATTGCAATTTATATTGGTCTCCTTCAGTTTGTTGGTGTTTCTTGTGGCTGATTTGTTAATCTTTTGTATGAGAGAGGCGGGTTGGGGGTTTTGACGCTACTATCACTGCTCTCTACTGCAAGTGAGGGGACCGTGGATTGTTATTGTTGCTGTTTTTCTGCAAGGAAATGTTGGGGATTTGTTGCTATTACTTTTTTCTGTGGGGGTGGTGGGGAATTTTGGGGTTGGCAAGTTTTGTTTATTTTTCTTTTTCATGCGGAGGGAAGGAGTTAATATCTTTTCTTTCAACACTTCCATGGTCTTTCTGTATTTCATGGCTATCTGAAGACAAATATCAGAATTGCACTGTACATGCACATTTTGACAATAAAATGAACCTTTGATCTATCAATTCTATTGGATTATGCTCTACTCAATTTGAAATAAAAGAAAATCCCAAAAACCTAAATAAATATACATTAACTTTATTTCAAATATACATCAAAATATAAAAACAGCCAAAAAAATAAACGTTTGTGCAAATTAATTTGTTATACAATACTGAAGGAAAGAGCAGAAACCTGTAGAATCCTGCACACAATGCTGGGTTTTTTAATTTAGTATGGTGCAAATATTTACCAAAATACTTTTCAAAAGTCACAGTGATGGTGTTAAATCAAAATAGCACCAGTGTATAAATAGCTTAAATTTACAAATTACAATTTTAAATTTTGTATACAAAAGGTGCTTTTTTTTAATATTGTTACAAGATTTCTACTCTATGTTAGAGTGTCAAATATTATCTCCAGGTTAGTTCTTCAGTCAGGTACTTCAAGTTGATAATGCTATGTTGTTCATTCTTTTGTAACAGATTCACCAACAAGTCGGATAGGGATACTTCCACATATATCTGTTTGTACCACGAGCAGTGCTTCGAATTTTCCTTCTGACTGTGGTTTGAACTGGACAGGCAGATTGATGTAGTGTTGAGCACTAGACAAAATAGCAGAGATGTTAAATGAAAACAACAAGAAGCAAAGTTTTCTTCCCCCCAAACTTTATGACTAATAACATTTTCTTAAAAATTTGGCTGGTCTGTTTATGTATCATCTATCCAACAGTGAAAAGCAGGAGAATAGTAACATACAAGCTGTTAATTTTAAAACCCACTCTATGCCCCCTCAAATATTACAAGTTTTGAAATAGGGGTGATCGTTTGGTTGAGATGTACTACTAAGTAATACTACTGCAAGAAATCCATTTTGTGGACAATCAAGAAACTAAGGTCGAAGTCTAAAAAAGATGTGAATGGAATACTGACTTTACTTTCAATAAGCACTGAAATAAAGGATAGATGATGTTCGTTATACAAAGCTTAGGGGATGGTTTACAAAAATGTGGGCAACAATCTTATTTTCTCAGTTAAGAACCTATTAAAACTAAGAAAAAAAGTTTCTTGAGATTAGGCCAATTGAAAATTATAGCTTTATTCTTCCAATTTCTCATCAATTGATAAATGTTATTTATTTATAGGGAGGAAATGCAGGGCAATGTGATAGTCCGGTGGTTAGCCCCGTGTCTTCATAGCTCCAGGAATCAGGCTTGACTCTGACCTTGAGTACTATTTGTGGGAGTTTGTAAATTTCCTGTGATGACATGGGCTTCTGGGTGCTCCGGTTTCTACCCATATCCGAAGATGTACTGGTCAGTAGATTAAATGGGTACTGTAAATTGCCACTAAAGTAGGCAAGAGAGATAATGGAAAGGCCATATTATTGAGATTGAGCTCCAAGGGAATGACAAGATCGCTCTGCTGGAAACTAGTATGTAGCTGATGGACAGAATCACTTCCACCTATTTTGCAGTAAGGAGGAGAAAGGAATACGTTAGATTGTTTTTAAATCACAAATGCCATATTAGGAAGTTAGTGAGAAACAAAAAAGGGAAGGACTGAAAGAAATCTACACGCTGGTACACTGTAATAAAGAGCCTACTGAAGATCCAAATTTATCTTGTATTGACCTTCTGCAACTTCTGGGACATGGAGAGATCAAGAAGCAAACATGCTTTACAAGTCCACAAGGTGTTCCAAATTACTTTGCAATTAAACCCTTTGTAAGTGTAAAACTCTTGGTAAACTCTCCTATCAGAAAAATAATAAATTCATCAATAGTTATTTGGTAATCTCAGTCAGGGATTTGGTAAAACATGTTACTTCAGTGACCATGTCACAGAGAAGGGTAAAAGAAATGTTTTATTGAATCAAGTTCATTTCGGGCATTTTTATTGATTAAGGGTGCAGTCAAATTTGAAATATTAAAGCAATTCTTCCACTGCATTCCATTTTGCTTATCGTTGATTTTTAATTTGCTCAGCTTTGGAGCTTACTCTGTCAAATGAAAGAGAATTATACACATGCATGTTCTATCTTTTGTCCAACACACAGAAAGATGTATTCCTTTCTGCAATGAAAGCATGAAGCAAATAACTTAATATAAAAACACAAAGGTCAAGAAGAGAACCCAAATCTTCTGCGAAGCAGTTCATACATGAGGTTTGAAATTTAATTTGCTCGAGTATTTGCTTCTTTTTATCTTGTGTTTCTTATTGGTCACTCACCGCAATGAATAATTGGAATGCTTGATATAAAATGGTTCTCTGGGATTTACAAACTTCAGCTGCAAATCAATACCAAAAGCATTAGCATAGCCACAAGCAAATACAAACATGCTCATTCCAAACATTCGTTTTAAAATTACCATTTTACCAAATAGCTTAAGTTATCAGCAATGGTGTCAAACTTCATATCTGAAAAGCTTTTGAACACCATTTTAGTTATTGGCATGAAGCAAGACTGCAAATGAAATTCACATGCATCACTCTATTAGCAGCATTATTCTTCTTTCTTAGAAAACTTATGTGCAAAAAAAACTGGGCTAGATTAATTAAAGATTTCACTGCCATTTGTAATTATTCCCAGCAGTAATTTGCACAATGCAAAAAAACTGATAAAGAATAGGGTCAATGAACAACTTGCAAATAAAACCAAAGTTTACATAGTAGAACCAACCAACAAGGGCCAAGAACCCAAGTCCTTGACCCCTTGCACTTCTCCCAATGAAGGTACTGACAAGCTTTAAGTACACTGAATCTTATCTTTAAAAACTTGTTATTTACTTTTTGCTTGAAATCATAAACACTTGCTTATCATCTTCTATCAAACACTAATCTTTTTCCTCAAACTGCCATGGTTCTTTCTAATTAAGTTGCTGATTTAGAACATACAAGTTCTCATTTATAAAAAAAAAGATTTTGATTAGAACGGATGTTATAGCACCCGCTGCTTTTGCTATCATCTCAGAGATAAATTAGACCATATTTCTTTAACAATCTTTTATTGCATGCAAACAAAACTTACTTCATCTATCAAAGTGTTGACTTAATACAAAGTATGTGTAATTTTCTCTCAAGATTTTAAAACATCATGTCACCTTTATCTTTCGGACATATATATTCAATTAAGGTTTGCTTTTTCCTGGCCTGTCTAGAATCATGGAAAGGGTCTTCAATCTAGGATTCAGTTTCTCCAGAGACTGATGCTGCCTGAAAGTGTGAAGTGATAAACGCTGGATGATTGAAGTTCACGGCGAAGGACAAAGTTAATGGCAGGATTCTCAACAGCATGGAGGAACAGAGGGATCTTGGGATTTGAGTGTATTCCTATTTTACATTGACTGTTCTATTTATTATAAATTATGATTACACATTTAGATGGAGATGTAACAAAGATTTTTACTCATGTATGTGAAGGATGTAAGAAATAAAGTCAAATTCAATTCAATGCCCAAGTCCCCAGATGCTTCAAAGTTGCCATGCAAGTTGATAGGATGGTTAAAGCGGCATATGCTATGTTGGCTTTTATTAATTGGGGATTAAGTTCAAGAGCTATGAGCAAACGTTCCAGCATGTAAAACTCTGGCGAGACCACACTTGAGAGTGTCCCATTATAATAAGGATGTGGAAGATTTTGAAAAGGTGCAGATGAGATTTCCAGGCTACTGCCTGGATTAAAGAGCATATCGGCTGAAGAGAGCTAGGGCTAAGGATTTTCTCACTGGAGCAAAGGAGGACAAGAAGAAACATGATGGAGGCATAGATATAGTGGGTAGACATCTTTTTCCCAGCATGGCATTGGCTAATACAAGAAGACACATTTTAAGGTGATGGCAACAAAGTATAGGGGGATGTTAGAGGAAGATTTAAAAAAAATACCGCATGGTAAGGCACTTCAGGGGGTATAGTAGATGCTGATACACTGAGGACATTAAGAGATTCTTTGATGATTACATGGATGAAAGCAAATGGAAGGCTATGTGGGAGGGAAGTGTTAGATTGATTTGGAGTAGGTTGAACGGTCAGCACTACACTGTGGGCTGAAGAGCAGGTACTTGTGCTGTACTATTCTACAGCATGGGGTTATCTATTTATTACTGACTTCAGAAGTTATTTCTTTGCACAGAAAGTTAAAAGGAAGTTACAAATGTCACGCCACTCTTCAAGAAGGGAGAAAGGGAGAAGAAAGGAAAATATATGCCAGTTAGCCTGACCTCAGTGTTGGAAAGATGTTACAGTCAATTGTTAAGGATGTTGTTTCAGGGTACTTGGAGACGCATACTAAAATAGGCCTAGGTCAGCACGATTTCATGAAGGAAAGATCTTGCCTGACAAATCTATTGGAATTATTTGAGGATATACCAGGCAGGATAGACAAAGGAGATTCAGTGGATGTTGTTTATTTGGATTTTCAGAAGGCCATTGTTAAGATACTGCACACACAAGACTGCTTAACAAGAAAGCAACCCAGTATTACAGGAAAGGTGCTAGTCTGGGTAGAAGTTTGGCTGACTGGCAGGAGGCAAAGTGTGGAATAAAGGACCTTTTCTGGTTGGTGCCAGTGACTAGTGGTGTTCCACATAGTTCAGTGTTGGGGCTGCTGCTTTTTATGCTATATGTCAATGATTTGGATGGCCAAGTTTGCAAACATACAAAGATAGGTGAAGGGCAGGTTGTGTTGAAGTAGGGAATCTGCAGGAGTTGGGACAGATTGGGAGAATGAATTAAGAAATAGCACATGGAATATAGTGTAGGGAAGTGTATGGTCATGCAGTTTGGTAGAAGGAATAAAGGCGTAGATTGTTTTCTAAGTGGGGAGAAAATTTTTTAAAAAATCAGAGGTGCAAAAGGGACTTGGGCAGGATTCCCAAAGGTTAACTTGCAGATTGAATCGGTGGTAAGGAAGACAAATGCAATGTTAGCATTAATTTCCAGAGGACTAGAATATAAAAGCAAGGGTGTAATGCTGAGGCTTTATAAGGCACTGGTTAGACCACACTTGGGAGTATTGAGAGCAGTTTTGGACCTCTTAACCAAGAAAAGGTATGCTGGCATAGAAGGTCCAGAGGAGGTTCATGAAAATGATGGTGGGAATGAAAAGGTTAGTGTACGTGGAACATTGAATATCTCTGGGCTTGTATTGCTAGAATTTAGAAGAAATAGGGTGATCTCATTGAAACCTAGTGAATACTGAAAGGCCTAGATAGGGTGGATTTGGAGAGGATGTTTCCTATAGTGGGTGAATCTAGGGCCAGAGGGCACAGGCTCAGGATAGAGGGACATCCAGTTAACACCGAGATGAGAAGCAATTTCTTTAGCCAGAGGTTAGTGAATCTGTGGAATTCATTGCCACAGAGAGCCGTGGAGGCCCCGTCATTGGGTATATTTAAAGTAGAGGCTGATAAGATTCTTGCTTAGTCAGGGTGTCAATGGTTACAGGGAAAAGGCAGGAGAATGTGGCTGAGAGGGATAATAAATCAGGCTTGATGGAATGGCAGAGCAGTCTTGTTGATCAGAGTGGCCTAACTTTGCTCCTATGTCTTATGGTCTGATGGTCTTTGGAATTCTCTAAAGGTTCGAAACAGTTGTATGGTGAAGATCATCTTAATATCTAAATATAAAAAAAACTAGTCAACGTTTAAAATTAATGCAGCTTAAACATTCATGAAGCATGGTAACATTCTGGCATAGCAATCCACTTGATTGTCACCTTACATCCTAAATGTAAACCCTTTCTACCACTTCGGTACAATAGTTGCAATGCAATGCATTCCAAACCAATAACAACTTTAACAATAATCCCAACCATTATGATCTTGATGAACAAAGGCTGCAGAAGACTGGGAACAGTATCATCTACAAGACCCTCCAAGTTATCTACTAATTTGAATTGGAAATAGATCATTGTCCCTTCAATGTGCTCAGGTTCAAATCTCAGATCTCCCCATTTATTATTTGGCAGACAGCTCTAATTCAAAAGTTAAGGTTTCCTTTCTAAAGGCAATTAGAAATTAACTTTGCTAACAATAGTGATATTACATTAATAAATGATTTAAGCTGATCTACATCAGTAATTTGTGTGTCAACAATGCTATTTATACCTAGGATCCACTGATAAATTCCAAATAAGCAGACCAGTTAATATTTGAAACTTATAAACAAGTTTTATAAACACAACTTAAAAACAAAGCTCTCCAGTCAATGATACAAACACAAATGGCAGTGGACCTACAAAGTGTAGCAGATCAACACAATCCACTGTCTACAGGAAAATGTTTGTCATTCAATTGAAGAAACATATTTGCCTTTGTATATTGCAATACTATTGTTATACATTTAGCATAAGTATGCTGTGACACAACTTAAAAATAATATCCTCATTTTAGACTATGCTTAAACTTACTCACAGGAAAGAGAAACTCACCGAATGTGCAACGGAGGAACTGTTACGTAAGTGAACCTTTAATGTGCTTGACTCCCGAACAGGTGTTACAGGGAATGAGTACAAATCATCAGGAGCATAGACACCTTTGAATGACACCTCTCGCCTACAAATAACAAAATTTAAATTATACCCGTAGATTTAGTCTTTCAGTGAAATCTTTTGCAATACTTTCATGCCACAGAAACAGAACTTTCAATGCAGCAATGGAACAAACTAAACAATTCTTAACAAGCAACGCATTTTCTCCATATTAAGTTTCGAAACAAATGATAATTTTGTTAGAATTGAAAGCCAAGCATATATTTGGAAATTGATAACTGCACAGGTATGCTATATATGGATTTCCACAGAAATGGATGATCTGCTAAACAGGAATTCAAGGACTGGTAAAGAAAAAAAAACTGGCTCAGAAAAGGGGGTGGGGGTGGTTTTCAAAGTCCAAATCTATTATCAAAGAGCATGCATATCAATCACCATATACTACGCAGAGGGTCATTCACAATAGACACAAAACAGCAATAGAATTAGTGAAAAACTCAACACAAAGATTGGCAAACAACCAAAGTGCAAAAGTCAAACTCCAAATACAAACATAATAATAATAATAATAATAATAGATAAATAAGGAATAAGTACTATTGAGAACATAAATTGCAGAGAACTTGAAAGTGAGTCCATAGGTTGTGGAATCGGTTCAGTACTGAAGCTGGTTCAGGAACGTGGTGGTTGAAGAGTAATAACTGTTTCTTAACAAGGTGGTGTTGGACCCAAGACTCCTGTACCTCCTTCCTGATGGTAGTAGCAAGAAGAGCATAGCCTGGATTGTGGGAGGTCCTTAATGCTGATTTTTTTCTAGCATCTCTCCATGAAGATGTGCTCAATGGTGGGGAAAGGTTTTTTCCCTGTGATGCACTGGGCCGTATCCTGTACTTTTTGCACACTTTTTCTTTTATGGACATCGGTGTTTCCATACCAGGCTGTGATGCAACCAGTCAGGATCACAAGAGGGTTGCAATTTAACAGTAGCCTTTCCAGTTGGAATGAATTAGGCATTGGCATTCTTCACTGTTTTGTGCTGGGGCAAATGTTATTTTTGAAGTTAGACATGTAGGGCAAAGTTTCAAACTTCAACAATGGCACAAAGGGGGATGAAAGTAAGTGGAAGTCCAAGGAGGGAAGGCAAATTCAAGAGGCTGGTGGCAAGGGCAGATGTTTAACTACTAACACAATGCAGAAGTGCAAAATTATAACATTTTGATATAAATAGTGCAAATTATACAGCAAATAGTACTGTTTTAAAGGGGGAGCATTAATAAACATCTGCGTGAGAAAGCAATTACTTAAGTAAAGGAAATTTCAGCTATGAGGTCAACTACAGAAACTAATATTCTTCTTAGAGCAGAGAAGACTAAACTAACTGACAGAAGTGCACCAAATCTAGACTTACTTAGATAATGTAAATAGCAAACTGTTCCCATTATAGCATGGCTTAAGGACTAAAGGATGCAGAATCAACTTAGAGTAACTTTTAGGGGTAAAGCGAGGAAAATCTTTGTGCAGTATACAGTTATGATTTAGAATATACTGCTTGAAAGTATGAATAATGTAAATTTTATTTTGGCTTTTAAAAAGCTTGATAAATATTTAAAAATTGAAAATATCGATGGGAAAGACAGCATGGAAATGAACATAATTGATCACGTCCAAAAGCATAAAAATAACACACTTCTACAGACATACTGTTAAAAGTATCCTGTTTGGTCGTATTATAGTCTCTTAAGGCAATTCGAACGTGCAGGAACACAAGGTGTTGCAGAGCAGTGGATTCAGCCTGATGTATCCCTCCCACTCTACAAGGCAAAGATCCCCACCATCTATGCCATGCCATTTTCATGCAGCTACTACTGGATAGGAGATACAAAACCTGAAGTCCCACACAGCCATGTTAAGAACAACTATGTATCTTTAATCATTTGGTTCTTGAACCAACTGGCATAACCCTAAATGCTATAGTATAGCAACACCATAACCACCTTGCACTAAAATTTGTGCAGTTTTGGGCTCCTTATTTTAGGAAGGATATACAGACTTTGGAGAGGGTTCAGAGAAGATTCACAAGAATGATTCCAGGAATGAAAGGGTTACCATATGAGGAATGTCTGGCAGCTCTTGGGCTGTATTCCCTGGAGTTCAGGAGAATGGGGGAGGGGGATCTCATAGAAACATTCCAAACATTAACAGGCCTGAACAGATTAGATGTGGCAAAGTTATTTCCCGTGGTAAGGGAGTCTAGGACAAGAGGGTATGACTTCAGGATTGAAGGATGTCCATTTAAAACAGAGATGTGGAGAAATTAATCAGAGGGTGGTAAATCTGTGGAATTTGTTGCCACTAGCGGCTGTGGAGGCCAAGTCATTGGGTGCATTTAAGGCAGAGATAGATAGTTTCTTGATTAGCCAGGGCATCAAAAGGTATGGGGAGAAGACAGGGGAGTGGCGATGACTGGAAGAATTGGATCAGCCCATGATTGAATGGCAGACTCGATGGACCAAATGGCCTACTCCTGCTCCTGTATTTTATGGCCTTAAAATTGACTGTTTTTGTTCTGATTGTATTCTTTCTTGTAAAAGTATATTCTGCAAATACTTGATTACACCTATATAAGTGTAGATTTATGCACCTGAAAGTAAATTCAATTTTGACTAAAAAAGTCAAGTTACAACTAAATAAAACTTTGGTTAGGCTGCATTTGGAGTTGTGTGTGCAATACTGGTCACTCCATCATAGGAAGGACGTTGGAATTCTTTGAGGAAGTAACATACAGGGTAGTCAAAGAAGAGTCACTGGACGTTGTTTACTTGGATTTTTAGAAGTCCTTTGACAAATTGCTGCACATAAGGCTGCTTAACAAGTTAAGTGTCCATGGCATCACTACAGGTCATGGTGCAACTGTACAGGATGCTGCTGAGTCCGCACTTTGAGTATTGTCTTCGGTTTCAGTTGCCCTGCTATGAGAAAAATGTTATTAAACTGGAGATTACAAGGATACTGTCAAGGCTTGAGGGACAGGTGAAAGGTCTCAACCCGAAACGTCGACTGTTTATTCCTTTCCATAGATGCTGCCTGGCCTGCTGAGTTCCTCCAGCATTGTGTGTGTGTTGCCTTGAGGAACTGAGTTGTAGGAGGTGATCTTACAGAGGTGTATAAAATCACGAGGGACATAGATAGGGTGAATGCACCAGCCTTCTTGTCAGAGTTGGGGTATCAAGAAATAGAGGGGCATAGAGTTAAGGTAAGAGGGGAAAGATTTAAAAGGAACTTGTGGGGCAACTATATATTTTGCCTTAAACAGGAAGGGTAGTATCTATGTGGAATTGACTGCCACAGGAAATGGTTGAGGCAGGTACAATAACAATTTCAAAAAGACAGTTGGACTGTTGCATAGATTATAAAGGTTTAGAGATTAGGGGCCAAATGTTAGCAAAAGGGACCAGCCTGGAGGAAGCATCGTAGACAAGTTGGGCCAAAAAACCCAAGTTGAGCCAAAAGTCATACATGTATGACTCTGACCATCAACAGCATCTCCATGGCATGGTAGGTTTAAAAAAAAAGATATACTGTAAATACATTCAGAATACTGGGACTAAACAAAAGCAGAGAGAATAAGTACAAAGTACTTGTAGTGAAACTTAATAAAACACTCATTTGGCCAGAACTAGCAGAGTTTTGGTTTTAAGTGTTGACTGCTACAACAGAGAAAGAAGGTTTTAAGGAGGTTTGCAGGAGATTTACCAGAATGATTCCAAGGATGAGGGACTTGAGTTGAAAACTCAATTGGGAACTGGGCAGATACGTACTATTCTTGCAAACAGTGGTCATTGTGGCTTTTTTCAATATTAACCTGTGATTCATGAAACCTAAATATTCATAATTAGGAGATGAGACTATGGTAAAGAGAAATGAATAATTAATTCATTTCAGGCAATGACAAAATCAAACAAACAGTGATGTTCACAACAAACAGGTGTTTAACATAGTGTCAACTACACTTAGGTGGGTTCTGCTATTAAAGATACCAAGTAAGATACAAACAAAAATTGTAGCAAAGAATGCAAAGCTTGTCATACTTCACCGGAAAAACAATAGATTGAACGAGACCAATATTGTACTCTAACTTAATGACTTGTAGCAAATATTTTCTTACTGACCCAGTTTTGGTTAATCTTTCTGACAAAGACTTCCTTGTTTTCACTGCCGTTTCTGTTCTTATTAGTTGTGGGGCTGAACTGGTTTCCTTGGAGCTCATTTTGGGGTTTGTTCCCTGGAAAATAAATGCGTTTATTGCAAATACAAGGAATTCTGCAGATGCTGGAAATTCAAGCAACACACATCAAAGTTGCTGGTGAACGCAGCAGGCCAGGCAGCATCTCTAGGAAGAGGTACAGTTGACGTTTTGGGCCGAGACCCTTCGTCAGGACTAACTGAAGGAAGAGATAGTAAGAGATTTGAAAGTGGGAGGGGGAGGGGGGGCATCCAAAATGATAGGAGAAGACAGGAGGGGGAGGGATGGAGCCAAGAGCTGGACAGGTGATGGCAAAAGGGATATGAGAGGATCATAGGACAGGAGGCCCAGGGAGAAGGAAAAGGTGGGGGGGGGGGGGGAAAAGAACCCAGAGGGTGGGCAAGGGGTATAGTGAGAGTGAGAGAGTGAGTGAGTGAGTGAGAGAGAGAGAGAGAGAGAGAGAGAGTGAGAGAGAGTGAGAGTGAGAGAGAGAGAGAAAATGTGTGTATATAAATAACTAACGGATGGGGTACGAGGGGGAGGTGGGGCATTAGTGGAAGTTAGAGAAGTCAATGTTCATTAGCGAGATCGTTTTGCTGAACACCTACGCTGTCCGCCAGAGAAAGCAGGATCTCCCAGTGGCCACACATTTTAATTCCACATCCCATTCTGATATGTCTATCCACGGCCTCCTCTACTGTAAAGATGAAGCCACACTCAGGTTGGAGGAACAACACCTTATATTCTGTCTGGGTAGCCTCCAACCTGATGGCATGAACATTGATTTCTCAAACTTCCGCTAATGCCCCACCTCCCCCTCGTACCCCATCCGTTATTTATTTATATACACACATTCTTTCTCTCTCTCCTTTTTCTCCCTCTGACTATACCCCTCGCCCATCCTCTGGGTTTTCCCCCCCTCCCCCTTTTCCTTCTCCCTGGGCCTCCTGTCCCATGATCCTCTCATATCCCTTTTGCCAATCACCTGTCCAGCTCTTGGCTCCATCCCTCCCCCTCCTGTCTTCTCCTATCATTTCAGATCTCCCCCTCCCCCTCCCACTTTCAAATCTCTTACTAACTCTTCCTTCAGTTAGTCCTGACGAAGGGTCTCGGCCCGAAACGTCGACTGTACCTCTTCCTAGAGATGCTGCCTGGTCTGCTGCGTTCACCAGCAACTTTGATGTGTGTTGCGTTTATTACACATTTCTTTGCTATTAAATGGGGAAGAATGTATCCAAAATTATATCAATATAAAAACTTGTATAAACAAAAATAATTCCTGCATCCAAACAGCTTTTCCAGGCAATTAACATTGTCTACAGAGACTTTAACAAGGATTTTTAGCGAAGTTTCATGAGAGGCTAGTCCAGATGGTTAAGTTGCGTGATATTCAGGATGAAATAGTCAATTGAGTTTAGCACTGGCTCCGTGGGAGAAGACAGAGTGCTAGTAGATGCTTGGCTCTCACTGGAAGTTTGTGACTAGTGGCATGCTGCAGGGATCTGGGCTGGCTATGTTATCATCTATATTAATGATTTCAATGACAATATGACAAAATGGATCAGCAAATTTGCGGATAACATCAAGATAGAAAGAAGGGACAGTGGACAGCGAGGAAGGCTATAAAAGCTTGCAGTGGGATCTGGACCAGCTGGAAAATGGGAGATGGAATTAAATGCAGATAAGGTATTGCACTTTGGGAGGACAAACCAGGATACAACTTACATGGTGAGTGGTAGGGTACTGAGGTGTGCGAGAAAACAAGGGGATCTGGGAATACAAACTTATAATTCCTTGAAAGTGGCATCACAGGTAAATAGGGTTGTAAAGAGAGCATTTGGTACATTGGCTTTCCTGGAACATAGGGAATGAGGGGAGATTTGATAGAGGTATACAAAACGATCAGGGGTATAAATAGGGTAAATACATGCAGTTTTTTTCCCCCTTGAAGTTGGGCGAGTCTAGAACCAGAGGTCATAGATTTAAGGTGAAAGGTGAAATGTTTAGGGGGAACCTGAGGGGAAACTTCACTTCACTCAGATGGTAGTGCAAGTAGGAAACTGCCATCTGAAGAGGTGGATGCTGGCCAGCACATACTAGATGGGCTGAAGGGCCTGTTTCTGCACTGTAGTGCTCTATGACTCTTTGTCCTTAAATTAAACACTCATAAATGTCACCCAACAGCCTCCTACATTACACTGAAAATAAACATCAGCCTATCCAATCTCTCCTCATAACTTCAATCCTTCATTCCAGATATTAGCCTGGTGAATCACTTCCACATTCTCTCAGTTGTTTACCAAATCTTTCCAGTGCATGTGGATACCAATGGCATGGGTAGGACGAGTGACAAGGTTCTACAAAATGAGTTCAAGGAGTTAGGCGCTAAGATGAGAGCAGGACTTCCAGGGTTGTGATCTCAGGATTGCTACCCGTGACACTTGCTGGTGAGGCCAGAACGTGGAAGATTATAGAGTTTAATATCTGGCTAAGGAGTTGGTGTAGGAGAGAGAGCATAAGATTTTTGGATCATCGACTCTCTTCCAAGGAAGGTGAAACCTGTGCAGAAGGGACAGTTTGCTCCTGAACTGGAGAGGGACTAATATCCTAGTAGGAAGGCTTGTTAGTGCTGCACAGTGCCCTGAACTGCGATATTTTTCAATGCAATTAGTATTGTAGGAAAGGTGGGTGAGCTCAGGGCATGGATCAAGATCTGGAATTAGGACATTGTAGCTACTGGTGAGATTTAGTTGCAGGTATGGCAGCTCAATATTCTGTGGTTCCATTGTTTTAGATGGGAGGGATTAAAGGGATTTAATCTGTACAAAGAAGTCTCAATGGGAGAGAATGCAATACTGGGAATACAATTGGGAATGAGACAGGGCAGGTGACAGAAGTTTTGTAGGAGAACACTCTAGATCCGTGACCACAATACCATTAGTTTCAAAGTAAATATGCAAAGAGATTGGTCTGGTCCGTAGGTTGAGATTCTAAATTGGGGAAGGCTAATTTTGATTGTATCAGAAGTGATCTGCCAGGTGTGGATTGGGACAGGCTGTTTTCCGGCAAAGATGTACTTGGAATGTGAGAGACCTTCAAAAACAAAATTTTGAGAGTACAAAGCTTGTATGTGCCTGTCAGAATAAAGAGTGAAGATAACAAGTGTAGGGAACTTTGGTTTTCAAGAGATATTGAGGCCCTGGTAAGAGAGAAAATAACAGGTATAGGCAAGTAGGAACATATGCCGTGTTCATGGAGTACAAGAAATGCAAGAGGAAATTATAGGCCGGCCAGTCTGACATTAATTGTGGGAAAGTTATTCTAAGGGACCAGATATATAAATATTTGGATAGACATGTACTGATTAAGGATAGTCAGTATGACTTTGTGTATGGTAGGTCATGTCTAACCAATCTTGTAGAGTTTTTCGAGGAAAGTGGATGAAGGCAAGGCAAGGCAGTGTATGTTGTCTACATGGACTTTAGTAAGGCATTTGACAAGGTCCCGCATAGGAGGCTGGTCAAGAAGGTTTAGTCCCTTGGCATTCAGAATGAGGTAGTAAACTGGATTAGATATTGCCTTTGTGGGAGAAGCCAGAGAGTGGTAGCACAGCGTTGCCTCTCTGACTGGAGGTCTGTGACTAGTTGTGTGCCGCAAGAATTGGTGCAGGGTCCTTTCTTGTTTGTCACCGAAATCAATGATCTGGTTGATAATGTGGTTAACTGGATCAGCAGATCTGTGGATGACACTAAGAGGGGGGTATAGTGGACAGAGAGAAAGGCTATCATTGCTTGCAGGGGGATTTGCAGCAACTGGAAAAATGGGCTGAAAAATGGCAGATGGAATTTAATGCAGACAAGTGCAAGGTTCTGCACTTAGGTAGGACCAACTAGGGTGAACAGTAAGGCACTGAGGAGTGTGGTAGAACAAAGTGATCTGGAATTACAGGTACATAATTCATTGAAAGTGGTGTCACAGGTAGATAGGGTTATTAAGAAAGCTTTTGACACATTGGCCTTTTATAAATTAATGCATTGAGTACAAAAGATGGGATGTCATGTTGAAGTTGTATAAGACGTTGGTGAGGTCTATTTCGGAGTACTGTATGCAGTTTTGGTCACCTACCTACATGAAAAATGGAAACAAAGTTGAAAGAGAAAATTTACAAGGATATTACCTGGTCTGGAGGACCTGAGTTATAAGAAAAGATTGAACAGGTTAGGACTGTATTCTTTAGAACGTAGAAAACTGAGAGGAGATTTGATAGAGGTATACAAAATTATGAGGGATCAAGATAGGGTAAATGCAAGCAAGCTTTTTCCACTAAGTTGGGTGGGACTACAGTCAGAGGTCATGGCTTAAGGGTGAAAGGTGAGAAGTTTAAGGGGGACGTGCAGGGGAAACATCTTCACTCAGAGGGTCACGAGAGTGTGAAATGTACTGCCAGCACAAGTGGTCCACGTGATTTCGATTTCAGCACTTAAGAGAAGTTTGGATATAGTTGAAGTCAGAAGTTTACATACACCTTAGCCAAATACACTTAAACACAGTTTTTCACAATTCCTGACATTTAATCCTAGAAAACATTCCCTGTCTTAGGTCAGTTAGGATCACTATTTTATTTTAAGAATGTGAAATGTCATAATAATAGTAGCGAGAATGATTTATTTCAGCTTTTACTTCTTTCATCACTTTCCCAGTGGGTCAAAAGTTTACATACACTTTGTTAGTATTTGGTAGCATTGCCTTTAAATTGTTTAACTTGGGTCAAATGTTTTCGGTTGCCTTCCGCAAGCTTCTCACAGTAAGTTGCTGGAATTTTGTTCCATTCCTCCAGACAGAACCGGTAACTGAGTCAGGTTTGTAGGCCTCCTTGCTACAATAGCAGCAGGAAGGGAAATAGGCATCCAATGCAAAGTACCTGTGTGGCCATTCTCCTCAATAATAAATATACCTTTTTGGATACTGTGGAGGGCGACGATCTTCCAGGGGTGGGGGGAACCACACTAACCAGGTCTCTGGCACTGTGGCACAGAAGGGAAAGGGGCGAAGAGGACTGCAGAAGTGAGAGAGGAATAGACACGAGATCATGAGATTCTGTGGACTCGATAGAGAGACCCGGATGGTATGTTGCCTCCCAAGTGCCAGGGTCAGGGTCATTTTGGATTGGCTTCATGACATTCTAAAGGGGGAGGGTGTGTAGCCAGACGTCTCGATATATATTGGCGCCAATGACATAGGCAGGTAAGGTCCCCAAGAAAGAATTTAGTGAGACAGGTAGAAAGCTGAGAGGTAGGATATCCAGTGCCTGTGCCACATGCCAGGGAGGGTAAGAATAGGATGATCTGGCAGATTCATGTGTGGCTGAGAAGCTGGTGCAGGGTTTAAGACTTCTGGATCATTGAGATCTCTTCTGGGGATGGTACAACTTGTACAAAAAGGGCGGGTTACACCTGAACCCAAGGGAGACCAATATCCTTGCAGGCAAATTTGCGAAAACTATTGTGGAGGGTTTCAACTAATTTGGCAATGGGATAGGAACCAGACTGATAGAGGAAGGGATAGGGCTGTTAGTTTACAAGTAGAGATAATGTGTCGTGAGACTGTCAGAAAGCAGTCAGATGGTAAGGCAATATTGCAGTCAGTGGAATGAGTTTCAGTGTAGAAGGGAGACAAAATCGAAAAAGGTATTGGATACAGGTGTAACGTTCCGTTATTTTGGCTCGTGTATGTCTAGGGGAAATCCCGCCCAGCACCTGCTTCAGCAGTCCCCTCAGGGTCAATCGTCGCCCGAATCAATCACAAACATCAATCATCAGCCAGCACACCCAGTAAATTTTAACACATACACTTTATAGATATTACTAATTCTAGGGCATTAATATACATGTGATACAGAGAGGAAAGTAATGAAAAAAAAGGCGCCAACACTTATTCAAAGTCCAAGTTCTTCGCGCGCTACCGTTGGAGCTCAAGTTCGACGTCAGACGACCACCCGAATTCCGTCGACCCACGGCTCGGGACCACCCGAAGTGATCGACCGGAGCCTCTCCGCACGTCCGCCGTCCTCCTCGTCTCTCCTCCCGACTCCCCGCCAAAACTCAGTCCACAGTCATATCATACAGCATGGCATCCGAAAACAAAACGATACATAACCACCCATTGGCTAATAGCACCCTCTTATCACCCTCTAAACCACAATAAACTGCTAGCGCAAACTCTCTGCAGCGTTAAAACACAACAAAGCCGCATTCCACAGATTAACATAACAAAAATCGCCATTTTAAATGTAACAAAAGAAAGACCCCGTACACTCTCCCCCCACCTAAAAAAAGTCATGCCCTCATGACGTTAACAGAATTCACTAGTACTCCTTGTAAAACACAAAACCCAACCCAGGTGCATAAAGCAGTGACATAACTTTGCAGGGCAGTAGAGATTACACCCTGCTCTCCCGGCGCTATATAAGTGAGTCTTTCCGGGGGATGCCTACTCCTCTGAGGCCTCAGGACTTCCTCTGTGGACTCTCCCTGTTCAGACACCCCAGGTGACCCCTCGAGCCGATCTGTCGGACCTTCCCCTTCACCGGGATCCCCCTGCCCCGGTGAGCCCTCTGGCTCGGGTTCTGCCTCCACCCTCTCCTCCCCCAATGCCGGCTGCAATACAGGCGGCTCTGCAACACCCTCCCTCGGTCCCCCTGACTCAGTGATGGAAGGGCCAAGAGTCTCTTCTCCCCGCACCGGGGAATCAGCGAACGGAAGCAGGTACCACACGTCCGAATCATCATCTTCCGATGACGTATCCCTTCTCGAGGTGGGGACCGGCCCCGTTTTCTTCGCAGCGGCCTCTTCCCGCGCCCCGCGCCCTCGCAGAGTCCTCGTACTAGGAGTAAACTCCCATTCGGACTCTAGGTCCATCTTCACCTCTCGACCCAGAGGCAACAGGTGGTTCCGATGGAGTACCTTGACAGGCCCCTGCCCGCCCTCAGGTCTCACCCGGTAAACCGGGAGATTCGGCATCTGACTCTCCACCACATATGGGGTGGCTGCCCAACGGTCCGCCAACTTGTGCTTACCCTGTAGTCCTAAATTCCGGATGAGGACTCGGTCTCCCGGCAATAGCTGGACGAACTTTACCTTCTGATCATACCTCCTTTTATTCCGCTGGTTCTGCTTGGTGGCTGCCGCCTCAGCCAACTCGTACGCCCTTTTCAACTCTCTCCTCATATCGGACACGTACTTCAGACATGGCTTCGAAGGTATTTCCCCCGCTTCAGTCCCAAAACACAGATCAATGGGCAACCTCGCTTCCCGTCCGAACATCAGATAGTAGGGCGAGTACCCCGTAGCATCATTGCGAGTACAATTGTAACAATGAACCAAATGGGCGATGTGCTGACTCCACTTACTCTTCCGTCCAATCTCCAAGGTGCCGAGCATGTCCAGCAGGGTCCGGTTAAACCTCTCGGGCTGAGGATCACCCTGAGGGTGATAGGGGGTGGTTCTGGACTTTTCAACCCCAAGCATATCCAGCAATTCATGGATAAGCCTGCTCTCGAAGTCCCGTCCCTGATCACTGTGGATCCGCCGGGGAAGGCCATAATGAACAAAGTACTTCTCCCATAACACCTTCGCCACTGTAGTCGCTTTCTGATCCTTAGTAGGAAAAGCCTGCGCATATCTAGTGTAGTGATCCGTGAGGACCAAAACATTCGCGGTATTGCTGGTGTCCGGCTCAATAGACAGGAAATCCATACACACCAGGTCCATGGGTCCTGCACTCTGCAAGTGGGATAACGGAGCCGCCTGCGCAGGCAAGGTCTTCCTCCTGACGCAACGGCTACAGGTCTTACAGTATTCTTCCACCTCCCCCCTCATCCGGGGCCAGTAAAACCGGTCCTTGACTAATCCATAGGTCTTCTCTACCCCTAAGTGCCCGGAATCATCATGTAGAGCCTGAAGCACAGCCTTTCGATACTTCTCGGGCATGACCAGCTGCCAGCGCCGGGGGTGGTCCGGAGGCGAAGTGACTCGGTACAGGACGTGGTTCTTCAGCTTCAACCGGGGCCACTCCTTCAGTAGTAGAGGAACGGAGGCATGTTTCGCCTTCTCCACCTGCCCCATATCACCCTGGCTAACCGCGTACCAGATAGTGCCAAGACTTGGGTCATCACGCTGAGCCGCCTGTACTTCCTGGTGACTCAACTCCGGCAGCTGCCGGTTCCTCAGAGCAGTCACATTACAGTAACCAGTGGGCAGCGCGTCACCGTCAGCCCCCAGTTGATCTACTGCCCGATCCGTTCCCATCTGTGCTCCTACTTCCCCGTCGCTCCCAACTTGACACATGGCCTTTACTCCCTGGGCAGGGACACTCTTCCACTCCTCGGCCGTGCCCGACTCGTCGTGCGCCCGACGAGACAGGGCATCTGCATCGATGTTCCGACTCCCCGGGCGGTACTTCAGGCTGAACTCATAGGCAGACAAGGCTGCTACCCACCGGTGCCCAGTAGCGTCCAGCTTCGCCGAAGTCAGGATATAAGTGAGGGGGTTGTTATCAGTTCTCACTTCAAACTGGGCCCCGTATAGGTAGTCACTCAACTTGTCTACCACCGCCCATTTCAATGCCAAGAACTCCAGCTTGTGAGTGGGATAGTTTCTCTCAGATGGCGACAAGCTCCGACTGACAAACGCCACTGGCCTCAATCCGTTTCCCTGTTCCTGGTACAGAACAGCCCCAAGACCCTCGTGACTGGCATCAGTGTGTAGAACATACGGCTTCCGGGGATCAGCAAAAGCCAACACTGGGGCCTGTGTCAGCGCCCTTTTTAGAGATTGGAACGCCTCCTCACATTGAGCATCCCACCTCACTCCAAAAGGCTCCCCCGGGTTCAAGTATCCTCCTACCTCCGACCCTCGGTCTCCCTTCCTCCTCCTCCCCCCCATAGGTGGATAGCCACACAACAGCTGGTTCAATGGATGACTCATTTTCGCATATCCTTTCACGAATCGCCGGTAATATCCGCAAAACCCCAAAAACGAGCGTAAGGCGCTCACCTTCTGAGGTCTCGGCCAGGTGGTGACTGCGGCTATCTTATCCGGATCGGTGGCCACTCCATTTCGCGAGATTATGTGCCCAACATAACTGACTGACGTCTTACAGAACTGGCATTTATCCAGGGAAAGTTTTAACCCTTCCTCTTTCAGCCGACTCAGCACCTTCAGCCCTTCTCGCCAGGGAGATAATGGCAGCCGTTAACTCCGCAGTCTCCTCAAGCCCATGGGGGCGAGGCCTGGCCAAACCTTCCCACTCCGCACCTCTACCTCTTGCTACGGGCACCCGGCCGGGGGCCTCAACTAGCTCCTCCGGCACCTCCTCACTTGCGTCCTCGGGGAGGGTATGGAGACCCCACGGCCCCGCCTCCCCCTGGACATGGACTGTCGCTGGTAATTCTAAAGCCATGACGTCGGCACTCGCCCACACCAACATCCAGCAAGCCTCCAGTTCTTTCCCACCCCTTCTAGCTACAAGTTCTACCTGCCCGATACCTTTAATCAAACTCAACCCTCGCACCAGTACCTCTGCCGGAATGCGATAATCGACCCCGCTTACCACACACGCATGATTCACCGGTACCTCCTCCATTTCACACCAACTTACAATCTTATCTCGCTCCATCTTCACACCACTTACCGCAACCACAAGTACAACTTTCCCGAAAAAAAAATCCAAATCCCTGACGGTAGCCCCCACTTGTAACGTTCCGTTATTTTGGCTCGTGTATGTCTAGGGGAAATCCCGCCCAGCACCTGCTTCAGCAGTCCCCTCAGGGTCAATCGTCGCCCGAATCAATCACAAACATCAATCATCAGCCAGCACACCCAGTAAATTTTAACACATACACTTTATAGATATTACTAATTCTAGGGCATTAATATACATGTGATACAGAGAGGAAAGTAATGAAAAAAAAGGCGCCAACACTTATTCAAAGTCCAAGTTCTTCGCGCGCTACCGTTGGAGCTCAAGTTCGACGTCAGACGACCACCCGAATTCCGTCGACCCACGGCTCGGGACCACCCGAAGTGATCGACCGGAGCCTCTCCGCACGTCCGCCGTCCTCCTCGTCTCTCCTCCCGACTCCCCGCCAAAACTCAGTCCACAGTCATATCATACAGCATGGCATCCGAAAACAAAACGATACATAACCACCCATTGGCTAATAGCACCCTCTTATCACCCTCTAAACCACAATAAACTGCTAGCGCAAACTCTCTGCAGCGTTAAAACACAACAAAGCCGCATTCCACAGATTAACATAACAAAAATCGCCATTTTAAATGTAACAAAAGAAAGACCCCGTACACAGGATTAAAGGTTTTATGTTTGAATGCACACAGTATACGGAATAAAGATGATGATCTTGTAGCGCAGTTTGAGATTGGCAGATATGACATTGTGGGCATCACTGAATCATGGCTGAAAGCTGGGAGCTTAATCTCCAAGGATACACGTTGTATCAAAGGGACAGGCAGGTTAGCAGAGGGGATGTGTGGTTCTGTTGGTTAAAAAAAAAATCCCTAGAAAGAGGTGACATGAGATTGGAAGTCGTAAAATCCTTATGGGTAGAGTTAAGAAGTGAAGCAATAAAAAAACCCTGATAGGAGTTATATAAAGGCCTCTGACCAGTAGCCAGAATTACAGCGGGAGATAGAAAAGGTTTGTCAAAAGGGCAATGTTACGATAGACATGGGGATTTCAATATGCTGGTAGACTGGAAAATCAGGTTGGTGCTGAAACCCAAGAGAGAGAATTTGTAGAATGCCCACAAGATAGCTTTCCAGAGCAGCTTGTAGTTGAGTCCTTTAGGGGATCAACTATTCTGGATTAGGTGTTGTGTAATGAACCAGATTTGATTAGGGAGCTGAAGGTGACGGAACCCTTAGGAGCCAGTGATCATATGATAGAATGCACCCTGTAGTTTGAGGGGAGTCAGATGTATCGGTACTACAATGGATAAACTGAATTACAGAGGTATGAGAGAGGAGCTGGCCAAGGTTGACTAGAAGGGGATACTAGCCTGGATGACAGCAGAGCGGCCATGGCTGTAGTTTTTGGGAGCAATTTGGAAGACGCAGGATAGATACATCCCACAGAGTAAGTGTTCTAAACACAAACAAGAGAAAATCTGGAGATGCTGGAAATCCAAGCAACACACACAAGATGAAGAGTCTCAGTTCGAAACATCAACTGTACACTATTCTACAGATGGCACCTTGCCTGCTGCGTTCCTCCAGCATTGTAGGTGTATTGCTAAGTATTCTAAAGGCAGGATGATACAACCATGGCTGACAAGGGAAGTCAAAGCCAACATAAAAACAAAAGAAAGGGCATATAATAGAGCAAAAATTCGTTGGAAGTTAGAGGATTGGGAAAAGTAAAAACCAACGGAAGCCAACTAAAAAAGCCATGGGGGGGAAACGGGGAGAGATGAAATATAAAGAGTTAAAGTGGGGTGACAGAAGACATTGGATTGATGAAACTTGGCACAGGAGAGGTGGTAATGGGGGACAAAGAAATACAGATGAACTGAATAAGTATTTTGCATCAGTATTCACTGTGAAAGACACACTAGTAGTATGCTGGCGTGCCAGGGTGTAGAAATCAGTGTAGTTGCTATTACTAGGGAGAAGGTGCTTTGGAAGTTGAATGGTCTGAGGGTAGATAAGTCACCTGGACCTGATGGAGTACACCCCAAGGTTCTGAAGGGATTGTGCAGGCATTAGTAATGATCTTTCAAGAACCACTTGATCCTAGAATGGCTCTGGAAGAATAGAAAATTGCAGATGCCACTCTACTCGTCATGGACGGAGGAAGTCAGAAGAAAGGAAAATATATGCCAGTCAGCCTGACCTCAGTGGTTGGAAAGATGTTGCAGTCAATTAAGGATGTGTTTTCAGGGTATTTGGAGACACATGATAAAATAGGCCAAAGTCAGCATGGTTTGCTTAAGGGAAAATGTTGCCCGACAAATCTGTTGGAATTCTTTGAGGAAATAACAAACAGGATAGACAAAGGAGAATCGTCGATGTTGTATACTTGGATTTTCAGAAGGCCTTTGACACGATGGCACATGTTAGGCTGCTTAACAAGAGCCCATAGTATTATAGAAAAGATACTAGCACAGATAAGAGTATTGGTTGACTGGCAGGAGGCAAAAGGTGGGGATAAAGGGAACCTTTTTTTAATTGGCTGCCTCTGACTAAAGGTCTTCTAGAGGGTCAGTGTTAGGACCGCTTTTTTTTAACGTTACATGTCAATGATTTGGATGATGGAATTGATGGATTTGTGGCCACGTTTGCAGACATTAGGAAGATAGGTGGAGGGGTAAGAGATGTCGAAGCAAGTAGCTGAAGAAGTGAGCAGAAGAATTTGGGTCGAAAAAGTCATTTTTTAAAAAAAATTGCTCGGGGAGAAGGGTCTGCACTGCGCAGGCGCGTGACGTAGCGCGCCAAGGTTTAAAAACCAGACCACCATATACAGCGGCCATCATCGGAGTGGACTGAGTCAGAGTGGGGCGGCTTTGGCTCAAACAGGCTTAGGCGAGAACAGGTAGAGGCCAGGGTAGGTTCTGGTAAGTTTTTTTTTGTTCAGATTGTCTAGCGTAGAGAGAATGCCAGGCAGGATGTTGGAATGCTCCTCTTGCAGGATGTGGGAAGTCAGGGAGCCCTCCGGTGTCCCTGACAACGACACCTGCAGGAAGTGCATCCAGCTGCAGCTCCTGACAAACCGCGTTAGGGAACTGGAGCAGGAGCTGGATGACCTGCGGATCATTCGGGAGAATGAGGAGATTATAGATCGTAGCTACAGGGAGGTAGTTACGCCAAAGGAGCAGAGGACAGGAAATTGGGTCACTGTCAGGTGAGGGAAGGGGAAAGGGCAGGCAGAGCAGGGTTCCCCTGTGGCCATTCCCCTCAACAACAAGTATACCGCATTGGATACTGTTGGGGGGGATGACTTACCTGGGACTAGCTGCAGTAGCCAGATCTCTGGCACTGGGTCTGGCTCTGCAGTGCAGAAGGGAGGGGGGAAAAAAGAGGAGAGCAGTAGTGATAGGGGACTTGATAGTTAGAGGTGCAGATAGGAGGTTCTGTGGTCGTGACAGAGAATCCAGGATGGTTTGTTGCCTCCCTGGTGCCAGGGTCAAGGATGTCTCTGAAGTGGGAGGGTGATCAGCCAGATGTCGTGGTGCACATCGGTACCAATGGCATAGCAAGGAAGAGTGAGGAGGTCCTGGAGAGTGAGTATAGAGAGCTTGGTAGGAAGTTGAAAAGCAGGACCTCGAGGGTGGTAATCTCAGGATTGCTACCTGTGCTACATGCCAGTGAGGATGAACAAGTGGCTGAGGAACTGGTGTAGGGAGCAGGGTTTCAGATTTCAGGATAATTGGGACCTCTTCTGGGGCAGGTGGGACCTGTACAAGAGAGATGGGTTACACTTGAACTACAGGGGGACCAATATCCTTTCAGGGAGGTTTGTTAATGCTATTGGGGGGGCTTTAAACTAGACTTGCAGGGGGATGGGAACCACAGTACCAGAGCTGACAGTGTGGCTGGGGTGAAAATAAATGAGGTTAAAAGTTCAAGCAAATCCACTAATAGAAGGGTTGTGAGTGGTGGTAAAAATCTTCTGAGGTGTATATATTTCAATGCTAGGAGTATTGTGGGGAAGGCGGATGAGTTAAGGGTGTGGATTGACACGTGGAATTATGACGTTGTAGCAATTAGTGAAACTTGGCTACAGGAGGGGCAGGACTGGCAGCTTAATATTCCAGGGTTCCGATGTTTCAGATGTGATCGAGGCAGAGGAATGAAAGGTGGGGGAATGGCATTGCTTGTTAGGGAAAATATTACAGTAGTGCTCAGGCAGGACAGATTAGAGGGCTTGTCTACTGAGTCCTTGTGGGTGGAGCTGAGAAACAGGAAAGGTATGGCCACATTAGTGGGATTGTATTACAGACCACCCAATAGTCAAAGAGAATTGGAAGTGCAAATCTGCAGAGAGATAGCAGGAAACTGCAGGAAACATAAAGTTGTGGTGGTAGGGGATTTTAATTTTCCATATATTGATTGGGTCTCCCATACTGTTAGGGGTCCAGATGGTTTAGAGTTTGTAAAATGTGTTCAGGAAAGTTTTCTAAATCAATATATAGAGGGACCAACTAGAGGGGATGCAATATTGGATCTCCTGATAGGAAACAAGTTAGGACAACTGACAGAAGTCTGTGTAGGGGAGCACTTTGGTTCCAGTGATCATAACACCATTAGTTTCAACTTGATCATGGACAAGGATAGATCTGGTCCTAGGGTTGAGGTTCTAACTGGAAGGCGGCCAAATTTGAAGAAATGAGAAAGGATCTAAAAGGCGTGGATTGGGACAGGTTGTTCTCTGGCATGGATGTGATCGGTAGGTGGGAAGCCTTCAAAGCAGAAATTTTTAGAGTGCAGAATTTCTATGTTCCTGTCAGGATTAAAGGCAAGGTGAATAGGAATAAGGAACCTTGGTTCTCAAGGGATATTGCAACTCTGATAAAGAAGAAGAGGGAGTTGTATGACGTGTATAGGAAGCAGGGAGTAAATAAGGTGCTTGAGGAGTATAAGAAGTGCAAAAAAATACTTAAGAAAGAAATCAGGAAGGCTAAAAGAAGACATGAGGTTGCCTTGGCAGTCAAAGTGAAGGATAATCCAAAGAGCTTTTACAGGTATATTAAGAGCAAAAGGATTGTTAGGGATAAAGTTGGTCCTCTTGAAGATCAGAGTGGTCGGCTATGTGCGGAACCAAAGGAAATGGGGGAGATCTTAAATAGGTTTTTTGCGTCTGTGTTTACTAAGGAAACTGGCATGAAGTCTATGGAATTAAGGGAAACAAGTAGTGAGATCATGGAAACTGTACAGATCGAAAAGGAGGACGTGCTTGCTGTCTTGAGGAAAATTAAAGTGGATAAATCCCCGGGACCTGACAGGGTGTTCCCTCGGACCTTGAAGGAGACTAGTGTTGAAATTGCAGGGGCCCTGGCTGAAATATTTAAAATGTCGCTGTCTACAGGTGAGGTGCCGGAGGATTGGACAGTGGCTCATGTTATTCCGTTGTTTATAAAAGGATCGAAAAGTAACCTGGGAAATTATAGGCCAGTAAGTTTAACGTCGGTAGTAGGTAAGTTATTGGAGGGAGTACTAAGAGACAGAATCTACAAGCATTTGGATAGACTGGGACTTATTAGGGAGAGTCAACATGGCTTTGTGCGTGGTAGGTCATGTTTGACCAATCTACTGGAGTTTTTCGAGGAGGTTACCAGGAAAGTGGATGAAGGGAAGGCAGTGGATATTGTCTACATGGACTTCAGTAAGGCCTTTGACAAGGTCCCGCATGGGAGGTTAGTTAGGAAAATTCAGTCGCTAGGTGTACATGGAGAGGTGGTAAATTGGATTAGACATTGGCTCGATGGAGGAAGCCAGAGAGTGGTGGTAGAGAATTGCTTCTCTGAGTGGAGGCCTGTGACTAGTGGTGTGCCACAGGGATTAGTGCTGGATCCATTGTTATTTGTCATCGATATCATTGATCTGGATGATAATGTGGTAAATTGGATCAGCAAGTTTGCTGATGATACAAAGATTGGAGGTGTAGTAGACAGTGTGGAAGGTTTTCAGAGCCTGCAGAGGGACTTGGACCAACTGGAAAAATGGGCTGAAAAATGGCAGATGGAGTTTAATACTGACAAGTGTGAGGTATTGCACGTTGGAAGGACAAACCAACGTAGAACATACAGGGTTAATGGTAAGGCACCGAGGAGTGCAGTGGAACAGAGGGATCTGGGAATACAGATACAAAATTCCCTAAAAGTGGCGTCACAGGTAGATAGGGTCGTAAAGAGAGCTTTTGGTACATTGGCCTTTACTGATCAAAGTATTGAGTATAAGAGCTGGAGTGTTATGATGAGGTTGTATAAGGCATTGGTGAGGCCGAATCTGGAGTATTGTGTTCAGTTTTGGTCACCAAATTACAGGAAGGATATAAATAAGGTTGAAAGAGTGAAGAGAAGGTTTACAAGGATGTTGCCGGGACTTGAGAAACTCAGTTACAGAGAAAGGTTGAATAGGTTGGGACTTTATTCCCTGGAGCGTAGAAGAATGAGGGGAGATTTGATAGAGGTATATAAAATTATAATGGGTATAGATAGAGTGAATGCAAGCAGGCTTTTTCCACTGAGGCAAAGGGAGAAAAAAAACCAGAGGACATGGGTTTAGGGTGAGGGGCGAAAAGTTTAAAGGGAACATTAGGGGGGGCTTCTTCACACAGAGAGTGGTGGGAGTATGGAATGAGCTGCCAGATGAGGTGGTAAATGCGGGTTCTTTTTTAACATTTAAGAATAAATTGGACAGATACATGGATGGGAGGTGTATGGAGGGATATGGTCCATATGCAGGTCAGTGGGACTAGGCAGAAAATGGTTCGGCACAGCCAAGAAGGGCCAAAAGGCCTGTTTCTGTGCTGTAGTTTCTATGGTTTCTATGTTGAGGAAGCACAGAGGCTGCAGAAGGTCTTGGATAGATTAGGAAAATGGACTAAGTAGTGGCTAATGGAATAGTGTCGGGAAGTACATGGTCATACACTTTGGTAGATGGAATAAAAGCATCGACTATTTTCTTAATAGGGTGAAAATTCAAAAATCCAACATGCAAAGGGACTTGGGAGTCATCGTGCAGGATTCCTTAAAGGTTAATTTGCAGGTTGAGTCGGTGGTGAGGAAGACAAATCCATGTTAGCATTCATTTCGAGAGGACTGGAATATAAAAGCAAAGGAGGGGACTTCCGGGTCATCAAGGGAATGGCGGCATAAGGAAAAGGTCTCTCGACAAAAAAGAAGGTAAACTGCCCCATAATCGAATTTAGACAAATACTTAATATTGCATAACTATATTAATAAAAGGGGCAAGGATGATGTCTAAGAACAAGATTAATAAGTCCGCTCCGAAGGCTGATAAACATAAAGAGACGCAGCAAGGCGACGGGCCTAGCTCCCCCACGGCAAGCCAGGACGGAGATAATGAGGGGGAATCGGTGACTCTGTCCTTGATTCTCGGAGATTCGCGAGTTCCGACAAGATAACAGCAAACAGCTGGAAGATATTAAAGGAGAAATAGTAAAAACTAACTCGCGGATAGATGAAGCCGAAGCGAGGATAGTTGGAATTGAAGAGAAGCTACAAAACGCAGAGGAGGTGATAGCAGAAATGCTGAAGCTGCAGGACCAGCTCCAGTGGAAACTAATAGATCAAGAAGGCCGCTCGAGAAGGGAAAATGTGAGGATTTACGGAGTTCCCGAAGGAACTAAAGGTAAACCCGGATTGATGATTCCCTTCGTGGAGAAGCTACTTAGAGAAAACCTTGATATACCAGCCGCAAAAGACCTACAGATAGAAAGAGCTCACCGCGCGTTGGCACCACAGCCTCCAGCAGGTGCCCAGCCCAGATCGATTCTGGTCAGATTTCTCAGTTACAGAACGAAGGAAGAGGTGCTTAAAAGGGCATGGCAAAAGAAAGGTTTCATGTGGAACAACTGTAAAATCAGCTTAGACCACGACTACGCACCGGGGATTCTTGCCAGACGGAAGGAATATACGGAAACACGGAGAGTCCTGAAGGAAAACAACATCAGATTCCAGACCCTGTATCCAGCTCAGCTGAGAGTCTTTTACGACGAAGGGACAAAAACTTACGCTACGGTGGAGGAGGCAACATTGGACCTGGCGGACTGGGGACTACCTATTAAAGTTATCACCCAACCGGAGTCGCTACTGGAGAGGATTCGGCAGAAGTCGTGGCAGTTAGTGCGGCGAGGACGCTCCACACAAACCAGAGTGTCAAACTACAAGGAAAAGCTGCAAATATTCAGACGCGAATGTACAGAGAACACAGGTTAATTAAGAGAAATAACTGAAGAGAGTAAATCGGACTTAAAGGTAAAATGAAAACTGGTAACTGAAAATAAACTAGACGGAATAACTTGAATGATAGCAATATGGTCGAGACATAAATAGGAGAAAATTCTCTATGATTATTCAAACTGCTGAGGGCCCTCTAACACAGGGTGAAGGTAGAGGTTATCCCTCTGAACTGAGGCGGGTCGGTGCTCAGGCCTCACTGTGGGAAGTCGGGAAAAATTTTCAAATGTTGCTCGTTCAAAAATGTCTAGGGTGTGGTTATATGTCTTGGTTTACTGTTGAGAAGGGATTGCTTACTGTTTGGTTAGAAAAGGAGAGTGTTTTTTTTTCTACTAGAGAAAAATGCAAACTGAATTGGTAAAAATAATTTCCTATAATGTTAATGGGGTTTTGAATCCAATTAAAAGAAATAAGATTATGTCTAAATTGAAAAAAGAGAGGGCACAAATAGCTTTCCTCCAGGAAACACATATGAGCCAATCTGAACATGGAAAATTAAAAAGAATGGGCTTTAAGCATGTATTTTATTCATCATATAAATTGACTCACAAAAGAGGGGTAGCTACTTTAATATCAAGTACTCTTAATTATGAACATATTTCAGAGACTAGAGACAAAGAAGGACGGTTCGTAAAAATCACAGGAAGAATAGAAGGTACAGAAATAACATTGCTGAATGTTTATGCTCCTCCAGGTTGTGAATGGTCATTTTATAGACACATTTTTGACCTAATGGTCAGTTCTCAAGGGGTAGTAATTTGTGGAGGGGATTTTAATATTAGATTAAATCCTATATTAGATTCTTCAAGAATAGTTACTCAGAATAAACCTCTGACTCTGAAAGTGAATTCATTGATGGAGGAGTTGGGAATTATAGATGTCTGGAGGGAATTACACCTTACTAGTAAAGATTATACATATTACTCTTTCCCTCATTCAGCCTATTCAAGGATAGACTATTTCTTTATCTTTAATACAGATAGACTCAGGATAAAAAACTGTAATATTGCAACAATTGATCTGTCGGATCATAGCCCAGTCTCTATGTCTCTAATCCTGGAAAGGAAAATGAGGAAAACACTATGGAGGCGAAACTCACATATACTCAATAACCCGAAAGTAATGGAGAGATTAAGGGGAGAGTGCGGCTCCAAGGAGGCAAATCATTTTCATATTTTTTGGGATTGCCCTAAATTAAGTCTATTTTGGGAAGGTATTCATAGAACATTAGTTAAGGTACTTAGGTCCCAGATACCTCTGAACTTTGAGACGCTCTATTTGGGGCATGTATTGTTTCTTGAACAGAAGGAAGATATAAAGTTGCTGCAGGCCCTCTTAGCAGCAAGTAAGAAATCAATCACTAGAAAATGGCTAAATCCAATACCACCTACATTAGAAGATTGGTACGAAATTATCTTGGAAATATTTAAAATGGAAAAGTTGACTTACTCCCTGAGAACGCAAAAAGAAAAATTTTACCAAATCTGGAATAAATGGATTGAATATATAACCCCAATGTGAGCAGACTTTAGATGACTCTCCTAATGATTTATACTGCTCTTCTCATCAACACAGTAATATTGCTAACGTAAGCACCCCTAGTCTAAATGTTTGTTTTTTTTGTTTTCTTTTGGAAAATAGAGAATTAACACAAGTAAAGGGAAAGATTTGGGAAAGGGATAAAAAAAATGAAAAAATTAAGTAAATAAGTACATAGGGATTGGATAATTATGTCTGCGGGCAGGAGCAAGCATGAACAAATTAGGATATAAACACCTACAATGGTTGATACATAGGCTTATATACAACATTTTGGACCAGTGGAAATGGTCCAGAAGGGTTATATGGAAACTATTATTACCATTTTTCTTAACAACTAATTCCATTACTTAGCCTAATAGGTTAGATTTACCACAGTACATAATTATCTATTTAAATGTTTATTTTCCTTTTATATCATCTCAATGTGTACTTAAGAATGTATAAATAATTGTAGTTTTATACATATAAAAAAATGGAAAAGGTTATATGTGTGAAAAAAGTACATGATATTTGTGAATTCCTTATCCAAATAAAAAGAAAATTAAAAAAAAAGGAATATAAAAGCAAGGATGTAATGCTGAGGGTTTAAGGCACTAGTGAGGTCTCATTTGGAGTACTGCGAGCAGTTTCTTATTTAAGAAAGGACATACTGACATTGGAGGGGTTTCAGAAAAGGTTCACGAGAATGATTCTGGGAATGAAGTCTCATCGTATGAAGAGCGATTGAAGGCTCTGGGCCTTTACTTACTGGAATTTCAAAGAATGAGGGGTGGGGAGGGCAAGAATCTCACTGAAACCTCTTGAATGGTGCAAGGCATAGTTAGGGTGGATGTGGAGAGGATATTTCCTATATTGCGTGAGTTTAGGACCAAAGTATATTGCCTCATCAGAATAGATGCTTTAGAATGGAGATAAGAAGGAATTTGTTTAGCCAGAGAGTGGTGAACCATGGAATTCATTGCCACAGGCGGCTGTGGAGGCCAGGTCATTGGGTGTATTTAAGGCCAGGGTTGATACGTTCTTGATTAGTCAACGTGTGAAAGGTTACGGGGAGAAGGTTGAGAAGAATGAGGCTGAGGGGGAAATGGATCAGCCATGATGAAATAGTGGAGTAGACTCGATGGGCCAAACAGCCTAATTCAGCTCCTCTGTCTTATGGTCAAAAACAGTAAATTTCTTGTGCAAGCCCACATCTCTCTTTTTACCTGGGTTAAATTGCATGTCATGCAAAGTTATACACTCACATACCCAAATGGATTGCACTCTTCATTTCAAAAACAGAAGCCTTCATTTTCACTTACCACACCATGAAGCTGAAACTGAATCTTGTTCTTTACATGTGGCTCTGCAACCAGACGATATTCCAGATCCCAAAATTGTGCATAATCCCCCTTATCTCGAGGCATAAAAGAGACAGGCAACTAGAAGAGATCACAAAGTAACTTCATTAAGCACAATAATTAATACTACTTTGAGTTTGAGCAATTTCAAAATTTTAGGAATACAATTCAAGTCCAAATTTTTTGAGAATGCAGCTGATCTCATGCTCTGACCTTCAGGACCAGACTCCTAAAGAGAACCTTGACAGAGGCTTTAAGGAAATCCACAGATGACATTAAGCGCAATTCCCTTCACTGATGGGTATCTATGCAGAGTTAAGCAAGGCTTTTGACAAGGTCCCAATACAATTTCTGGCCCAATTTGCCAACCATGTCTATCCAAATACTTGTATATCTGGTCCCTTAGCATACCTTACAATAATTTCCCTGCTACCGATGTCAGGCTCACGGGCCAAAAGTTTCCTAGTTTATTTTTAGAGCCTTTCTTAAACATAGAAAACTTAGAAAAACTACAGCACAATACAGGCTGTTCGGCCCACAATGCTGTGCCGAACATGTATTTACTTTAGAAATTACCCTGGGGTTATCCATAACTCTCTATTTTTCTAAGCTCCAGGTACCTATCCAGGAGTCTCTTAAAAGACCCTATTGTATCTGCCTCCACCACCATCGCCGGCAGCCCATTCCATGCACTCACCACTCTGTGTAAAAAAACTTACCCCTGTCATCTCTTCTGTACCTACTTCCAAGCACCTTAAAACTATGCCCTCTCGTGACAGCCACTTCAGCCCTGGGAAAAAGCCTCTGACTATCCACATGATCAATGCCTCTCATCATCCATCGCTCCAGGGAGAAAAGGCCAAGTTCATTCAACCTATTCTCGTAAGGCATGCTCCCCAATCGAGGCAACATCCTTGTAAATCTCCTCTGCACCCTTTCTATAGCTTCCAAATTCTTCCTGTAGTGAGGTGACCAGAACTGAGTGGGATCTGACCAAGGTCCTATATAGCTGTAACATTACCTCTTGGCTCTTAAACTCAATCCCACAGTTGATGAAAGCCAATGCACCATATGCCTTCTTAACCAGAGTCAACCTGTGTAGCAGCTTTGAGTGTCCTATGGACTTGGACCCCAAGATCCTTCTGATCCTCCACACTGGCAAGTGTCTTACCATTAATACCATATTCTGCCATCATATTTGACCTACCAAAATGAACCACCTCACACTTATCTGGGTTGAACTCCATCTGCCACTTCTCAGCCCAGTTTTGCATCCTATCAATGTCCTGCTGTAATTTCTGACAGCCCTCCACACTATCCACAACACCCCCAACCTTTGTATCATCAGCAGATTTAATAACCCATCCCTCCACTTCCTCATCGAAGTCATTTATAAAAATCACGACGAGTAGGGGTCCCAGAACAGATCCCGAGGCACACCACACTGGTCACCGACCTCCACGCAGAATATGATCTGTCTACAACCACACTTTGCCTTCTGTGTGCAGGTTCTGGTCCACAAAGCAAGATCCCCTTGGATCCCATGCCTCCTTACTTTGTCAATAAGCTCTGCATGGGGTACCTTTATCAAATGCCTTGCTGAAATCCATATACACTACATCTACTGCTCTTCCTTCAATGCATTTAGTCACATCCTCAAAAAATTTAATCAGGCTTGTAAGGCACGACCTGCCTTTGACAAAGCCATGCTGACTATTCCTAATCATATTACACCTCTCCAAATGTTCATGAATCCTGCCTCTCAGGATCTTCTCCATCAACTTAGCAACCACTGAAGTAAGACTCACCAGTCTATAATTTCCTGGGCTATCTCTACTCCCTTTCTTGAAAAAGAAAACAAAACCTGCAACTCTCCAATCCTCTGGAACCTCTCCCGTCCTCATTGATGATGCAAAGATCATTGCCAGAGGCTCAGCAATCTCCTCCTTCGCCTCCCACAGTAGCCTGGGGTACATCTCGTTCGGTCCCAGAGCTTTATCTAACTTGATGCTTTCCAAAAGCTCCAGCACATCCTCTTTCTTAATGTCTATATGCTCAAGCTTTTCATCTGCTAAGTCATCCCAACAATCACCAAGATCCTTTTCCGTAGTGAATACTGGAGCAAAGTATTCATTAAGTACCTCGACTATCTCCTCCAGTTCCATACACACTTTTCCACTGTCACACTTGATTGGTCCTATTCTCTCACGTCTTATCCTCTTGCTCTTCACATACTTGTAGAATGCCTAGGGGTTTTCCTTAATCCTGCCCGCCAAGGCCTTCTCATGGCCCCTTCTGGCTTTTCCTAATTTCACTCCTAAGCTCTTTCCTGCTAGCTTTATAATCTTCTAGATCTCTATCATTACCTAGTTTTTTTTTAACCTTTTGTAAGCTTTTCTTCTTGACGAGATCTTCAACAGCCTTTGTACACCACGGTTCCTGTACCCTACCATCCCTTCCATCTCATTGGAACGTACCTATGTAGAACGCCACACAAATATCCCCTGAACATTTGCCACATTTCTGCCGTACATATCCCTGAGAATATCTGTTTCCAATTTTTGCTTCCAAGTTCCTGCCTGATAGCTTTATATTTCCCCTCACTCCAGTTAAACACTTTCCTAACTTGTCTGTTCCTATCCCTCTCCAATGCTATGGTAAAGGAAATAGAATTGTGATCACTATCGCCAAAATGCTCTCCCACTGAGAGATCTGACACCTGACCAGGTTCATTTCCCAATACCAGATCAAGTACAGTCTCTCCTCTTGTAGGCTTATCTACATAATGTGCCAGGAAACTTTCCTGAACACACCTAACAAACAACACCCCATCTAAACCCCTTGCTCTAGGGAGATGGCAATCAATATTTTGGAAGTTAAAATCTCCCAACACGACAACCCTGTTATTATTACACCTTTCCAGAATCTGTCTCCCGGTCTGTTCCTTGATGTCCCTGTTACTATTGGATGGTCTATAAAAAACACCCAATAGAGTTATTGACCCCTTCCTGTTCCTAACTTCCACCCACAGAGACTCAGTAGACAATCCCTCCATGACTTCCTCCTTTTCTACAGCCGTGACACTATCTCTGATCAGTAGTGCCACACCCTCACCTCTTTTGCCTCCTTCCCTGTCCCTTCTGAAACATCTAAAGCCTGGCACTCTATGTAACTGTTCCTGCCCCTGAGCCATCCAAGTCTCTGTAATGGCCACAACATCATAGCTCCAAGTACTGATCCACGCTCTCAGCTCATCTGCTTTGTTTATGATGCTTCTTGCATTAAAATAGACACATCTCAAACCATCGGTCTGAGTGTACCCCTTCTCTATCACCTGCCTATCCTCCCTCTCACACTGTCTACAAGCTTTCTCTATTTATGAGCCAACCCGCCCCTTCCTCTGTCTCTTCAGTTCGGTTCCCACCCTCCTGCAATTCCAGTTTAAACTCTCCCTAAGAGCCTTAGCAAACCTCCCTGCCAGGATATCGGCCCCCCTCGGATTCAAGTGCAACCTGTCCTTTTTGTAAAGGTCACGCCTGTCCCAAAAGAGGTCCCAATGATCCAGAAATCTGAATCCCTGCTCTCTGCTCCAATCCCTCAGCCACGCATCTATCCTACACCTCACTCTATTCCTATTTGACTGCTACTTTTGTCCCTTATTTGGGAGTGAGAAAGTTGGCAACCCTACTTGAACAACCCCTCCCTCACCCCACCCCCAGTCGGCCGGTCCGCAAGGATATTGTCAATATTAAACCAGTCCGTGGTGCAAAAAAGGTTGGGGACCCCTGTCCTATACTCACTGTGGTGTGGCACAGGCAGTAATCCCGAGATTACTACCTTTGAGGTCCTGCTTCTCAACTTCCTTCCTAACTCCCTGTAGTCTGTTTTCAGGACCTCCTCCCTTTTCCTACCTATGTCATTTGTACCAATATGTACCACGACCTCTGGCTGTTCAACTTCCCACTTAAGGATATCATGGATGTGATCAGAAACATCCTGTTCAAAAACATCAGGAACAGCGGAACAACGTTGACTATCCTCCAATTCTCTAGCACCTTACCTATTGCTAAGTTTGATTTAAATATCTCAGCTAGAGCTCCGGCAATTTCTGTACTTGCCTTCCGCAGTGTCCAAGGAACACCTTGTCAGGCCCTGGGGATTTACCCACCCTAATTTTCCTCAAGACAGCAAACACCTTCTCCTCTGTAATCTGTATACAGTTCATGAAGTTGACAACGCTTTGCCTTATTTCGATAGACTGTGTCCATCTCCTGAGTAAATACAGATGAAAAAAATATAAGATCTTCGTCATCTCTTTTGGCTCCACACATGGATTGCCAGTCTGATCTTTCAGAGGATCAACTTTGTCCCTTGCAATCCTTTTGCTCTTAACATATCTGTAGATTTCCTGAGGATTCTCCTTCACCTTATCTACCAAGGCAACCTCTGGCCTTCTTTTAGCCCTCCTGATTTCTTTGTGTTCTCTTGCATTTCTTATACTCCATAAACACCTCATTTGTTCCTACCTGCCTATAGCTGCAATGCACTTTTTTTTAAAGCCAGTGCCCCTATCTCTCGAAAGCCAAGATAGCTGAACCTTTTATTCTGACAGGAACATACAAGTTTTGTAGTCTCAAAATTTCACCTTTGAAAGCCTCCCACTTACCAAGTACACCTTTGCGAGTAAACAGCCTGTCCCAATCCATACTTGCCAGATCCTTTCTGATAATATCAAAATTGGCCTTTCTCCAATTTAGAATCACAACCTGTGGACCAGACCTTTCTGCATATTTACTTTGGATCTAGTGATCATAATGCCATTAATTTCAAAGTGTTCCCCTGCACAAACTTCTGTAACCTGACCTGTGTTGTTCCCTAACAGCAGATCAAGTATTGCACTCTTTCTCATTGGGACTCCTATGCACTGATTAAGAAAACTCTGTCAAACTCTAACCCATCTCGTCCTTTTACAGTATCGTAGTCCCAGTCAATACGTATAAAGTTAAAATCACCAGCTATAAAAACCTTATGTTTCTTGCAACGGTCTTCCATCTCTCGACAAATTTGTTCCTTTAAATTCCTCGGACTGTAAGGTAGTCTGTAATTAAGCCCCATTAACGATCAATAAAGTAAGACTATGACTAACGTGGTCATACCTTTCTTATTATTCAGTTCCACCCATAACACCTCACTAGACAAGTTCTCCAGTCTGTCCTGACTGAGCACTGCCATGTCATTTTCCCTTATTAGTAATGCCACCCTTCCTCCTTTGATCTCTCCCGCTCTGTCGCATCTAAAACAATGGAACCCTGGAATATTGAGCTGCCAGTTATGCCCCTCCTGCAACCAAGTCTCACTACTGGCTACAATATCATAATTCCAGATGTTGATCCATGCCACGAGCTCAGCTGGCTTTCCTACAATACTCCTTGCACTGAAATATATGCAGCTCAGGACATCAGTTGCACTATGCTCAAGAATTTTTATAACCAAAGGATACTTGGATTTTCTTGATGGGTGGTGGGACTGAACCTCTCACAGTATTCAAGTACCTCGCTGAGTACTTGCATTATCAAGGCATAGAAGCCACAGGCCAAGTGCTGGAAGATGGGATTAATCATAGATTGGTACTCCAATCACAAACAAGAGGAAATCTGCAGATGCTGGAAATCCAAGCAATGCACATAAAATGCTTGAGGAATTGAGCAGGCCAGACAGCAACTACGGAAAAGAATACAGTCGACCTTTCGGGCTGAGACCCTTCAGCAGGAATCGTTGGATTGATTCGTATTTGATGGTTAGATTGGACACGGAGGGTTGAAGGACCTTCTTCTCTGCTAGATAATTTTATATAAATCCCCCAAAAATTCAACATATATACAATTCAAAAAAGTTATGAAGGTGTCATCCAAGTTTCTATTTCTGGATTGTGAATTTTTGTACAGAATAATTTGAGATAAATTATAGAATAATTCTCAACAGTTAAGCCATTCAAAACCAGTTTACTCAAGCAGCTGCAACAACCATAAAAAACTGCAGACAAATCAAATGAAATGTAAATTCAAAATATGTTTCTTTTCCATAGTCAGAAATGCACTTTTGTTGGGAAAAATCAATGTTTTGTGCTTTTGTCCTGGGAAGGTGGAGGTAGATACTAGGCCATGAGCTTTGACCATTGAACTTGTGTACTGAAAGCCCTCTTGCAATGATGGGAGTAGGGACTTACAGAAGAATGGCCCAGCTCAAGGTATTATAAGCACAGGAACAGTTTAAAGGCAACTTAAGCACTTTCCATTTGGTAATTATATTTTTCCTACGAGTCAATCACTGCATTGTGTGTAGCTGCCAGGCATCGTATTTTGCACTTATCATTGATAAAAGAGATGTTTTGTTTTCCACCTCATCACCCTGAAATAAATTTTCATGCATTATTTGTAAACAAAATTATACTTCTTCTTTCATTTCAATATGGCATGAGTATAATCAAAATCAAGTGTTTTGAGAAAAACAGTTGTATGAAAATTAGTTCTTACCTGTATTGTGCTGTGCCCCTGAAGTGTTCCAGACACTCTGGAGCATCGGAAGGCAGTGTAGGTTGCCCTGTATATATCTCCACTGTCATCTACCCACTGTTGAATACAGCAAAAGTTGAAACACAAAAAAATAATAAATACCCTACCAATAGAGGTATTAAAACAAGCCACTAATATAAACACAGGAGATTCACCAAATGCCGGAAACCTTGAGCAACACACAAAGTTCCAAAGGAACCCAGCAAGTCAGGCAGTAACTACGGAGGAGAATAAACAATCAATATCTTGGGTCCAGCCCCTTCATCAGGACACTGATATCCGAGAGGGTCAGAGTAGGAAAATACATGTTTTATTATGCTATCACATATATTTCTATAGAAAAGAGCAACTATACATATTGGATTCAAGCTTGTTCAATGTCATTTCCTGGACACAAGTGCAAAGGAGACCGAAAGAATTGTTACTCCGGATCCAATGCAGCACCAGAAAAACACGAAAGAACACAATGATAATAGTAATAATTTTCTAAAATGGTAATAAAACAAAAGGTTAATAATACTCAAGATATGGAACAAATATTAATACAAAGTTGCTGAGCTTTAATATTAATGCTGATTCTCTTCACTGATGCTGCCTGATCCACTGAAATTTACAATTTGTGCTTTGTTTCATACTTCCAGCATTAAAACTATTTTCTCTTTCTCTTTGAACTTATGAGCATTTAGAAAGGCAGAATAATGATACACTTGAAAAAGATTAACATTCAATAGTTTTCAACCAATGTGCTGTTTATCTGTTCAAAGTACAGTACACTTGTTTTCTATTATACTTGCCAATTTGAAAATGATCTGGTTATTCCTGTTTTCTGTAAAGCAAATTTTTGTTCAAACTAATACATCGTTCACAACTCCCTGCTGACATGCAGTAACCTTTTCTTGTGACATCTCAGCAAGTGTATTTTTAGAAATTCAAAAACCCTACATCCACTGCATCCCCTTTGCTTCACCTGCCAGTTACATCCTTCGGGAATGTTGATATACATTAGATTCTGGTTAATTGGGCCACTGGTTATTCAGGGCAGCTGCGTATTTGGGACAACTCAAAGAAAAAAAAACTGAGCAAATAGCTGGGAATCCCTTTGTTTATTTGGGATACTCTGCCACTTAGTTAGAACAGGAGACTGTTGCTGAACAGTTTCCAGCCAGAATCAGTTGTGTGCATTTGTGTGGCTAAATCGTGCTTAGAGTGAATAATTTTAAAATAGTGTCATTTGCATGTGTTGTATTCAAAAAAGGTGGCGAGAAATAAGCAGCAAGAAAATTCCGAATTGTTTCGTTCCCTGCAGTTTCAAGTATTGAGGCTTAAAGATACCAGAAACAGTCAGGAGTGAATATAATACAACTTCACAGCTTCAATAAGTACACTGGATGAATTCCTTTGTCTTTTTCTTCGTTAACTATTAGGAACTAATCCAGTTTTATAGCACTATAATAGCATTCTAATTTGTTCTACACTTCATCTAAATACACAATTTGTTATTTTTTAAAAATTATTTCCATGAAACTTTGGCTAATTGGGCAGCCACTGAATTGGGCCAAATTGTATTGGTCCCGAGTGTCCCAATTAACCAGAATCCACTGTACTTGCTAAAATACAACAGGTATTTTTCCAAATTGGGTACAGTGTTCCTCCGGGGCCAAGGTGCAAAATACATTGCCAACAGCACACAACATACAGACCGGAAATTCCCTTTAGAACCATCCTGCTGAAGATCATCATTAAAGGATGAAAGATAGGAATGAATAAACACAAGGACATGGTTACAAAAAAATAACAAAGCTTGCAACATGAATCTATAACAGGCTGTGTAGTTTAAAGCTACAAAACATGCGAAGATGAAAGCGTTTAAGTCCATTGTAGATGGAAATAAAATACGTCACAACACTATTTGAATATAAGCACAGGACCCCTTAGCCAATATTCTCATTATTTCTACCTATAGTTCTACATACAATCATCTACAGGGCTCAAGGCTTGGAAGGGAGATTAATCTGATTATTTCTTTAGAGATACAGCATTGTACCAGGCCCTTCTGGCCCAACAAGCCCGTGCCACCCAATTATACCCATATAATAATTAACAAAAACCTGTATGCCGTTGGAATGTGACAGGAAACCAAGAACCTGGAGGAACACCATGCGGTCACAGGAGAACGTACAAATTCTTACATACAGATGCAGAATTAACCTGGGACCCTGGCACTGTAATAACATATTGCTAATCACTATGTTGCTGTGCCACCCCAAAGAGCACCCTTTTTCCTAGCATTCGAATGCCTCTTTCTCTGTCATTAACAAGACTGCGACAGTTCAATGGGCTTTCTAACTATCAGGATAAAGTTAATCTTTAATGCAGTGGCTAGTTTTTCTTAGTTTGTGAAGGTATATACAATTGGTAATGAATTGAGTAGCAGCTAATCTTTAAATCGCAATAGTTGTAAAAATCTTGGTGAACTAAACAAATTTACAAGCCTTACGAACATTAAAATACGATAAGATGAACTCGACACGTTATAGTCTTGTACCTTATTGTCTGGCTGCATTGCACATTCTTTGTAAGTGTAACACTATACTCTGTTATTGCTTTTCCCTCGTTCTAACTCGACACACTATTGTAACAGAATGGATGACGTGCAAAACAGTTTTCTGTGTATCTTGGTACATGTGACAATAACAAAACAATTTAAAAATTTCATGTCCAGAAAATCACAGATGGCAACAACACATGTGAACTTTTGAAGGTAAATTTACCTTTACATATGGAGGCGCAAATGATGATAAAAACCACTGTACAGTTTCTTCTCCATCATTTTCGATTTCCAACAGTGATTCTGTTTTGAGATTAAAAGATTTTTTTTGTGTAAGTCCTTTTTAAAAAAATTACAAGGACAAATCCTTTGTACTTTTATGCTGCACAACCTTTGGTCAAGAGCAACTTTCTCAGCTGAGAAGATTGCAGAGGCAAACAATTTAGGCTGACAAAAGTTTAATATTGAAAGAGTAGTACATTGTTGGAGGTTCTTTCCTTTCATTCAGTTAATGGGAGCAACCATCATTCCTCCCAATTTTGGACCAACTTAAACACAAGTATGGGTTATTTGCTTGGTGTGCCTGCTGATATCTATCATTCATCCTGGATTATGACAAGGATATAGGTACAAATGGATTTTGCTTATAGGTTTTGCCATTCATCAGCAGATCTTGACCACAAAATGTTACTGCATGTTGCACTCTTCAAATATAAGACACCAGGATTATCATGCATTGCAAAAGTAACCTTACTTCTTTTCTTTGGCACAGGGTTAAATAAGATCAGAGAACTGAATGCATAGTTCAAAGACTGGTCTGAGAGAAATGGGCTTCAATTAAAACCAAAACAGAACCAGTGCTGAGAAAAGAGCTGTTTCATTGAGAGGCATCACACTTGCACTCAGAATGGGCCAAGTTCATTGTTCCAGTCATTTGATTCCTCAGGGCTATAGTTAAGGCTCTAAATTAAACACTGAGGACAGATGGACATTCTGGAGAGTGAAACTTTGAATATTAAGGGAAATGGCAAAGCAATAGGACAGGGTAACAAAGTGGATAATGATCAGAGTATCTGAGGAAGGGACAGTGCATACAAAATCAAGTAAAGCTCCAATTCCAGAGGGAGCAAAAAAAATACAAAGGCAGAATTGACAGCTCTTCTCCAAATGCTGTAGCATTTATAATAAGACTGAAGTAATAACAAAATACAATACCCAGTAAAGATATGATTGCAAAGTGACCAAATCTGGGAAGTACCCCAGCATACTCAATTCTTACAAAAAAAGACAAGCAAATTGAAAATAACATTGAAGAATAGGATAAGGGCAGTAGAACGAAAGGGTCTGCGCTCAGTAAAACCATACAGAATCTGTGGGAGGATGGGAGGGAGGAGAAACAGCAAACACACAAACATTAATGGGAGCTGTATATTGGGCCACAGGCAGTAATGAGAATTAAGGGCACAGTACATTATCAGTGAAATTAGAGGTGTATGTAATAACCATAATAATTATAGCAGACTTAATTTTGCATATAGACAAAGCAAACTAAATTCTTGGTTCCAACTCCCTCAGTACATTGAGTTGGAGGTGGCAGGATGACAGTGAAAAAATTTTGAAGGGATAGGTATAGTACTTGCAGAAAGAACACAGACCATGGAGTACTAAAGTAATTCTATACAGAATTCAGCCCTTTTACTTGTACTCTACAGCTGCTGCTCAACCTACAGAGTCCCTCCAGCAGATTCTTTATTGCTTCAGATTCCAGCAGACACAATGCACTTGTACCTCACTATACTTGTGCGCGTGATAATAAACTTGATTTGGGCCAACTATTTCTATTTCTTCCATTGCAAGCCATGACCTTAAATCCATCTCCTGTATCCACCTTAACTTTCAGTAGGCAAAAGAGCTCACAATCAAGACTGTAACCATCTAGTCAGCAACCTCAGCCCTTCTGCTCCATTTTTCTCATCTTCCAAACAAAGTGCCCACTGCTCTTCCCAGCTTCTGTTCTAGTGAATCTTTTCTCTCACTCTCTTCTGAATTCATGCTGTCCATGAAACATGCAGCCTAATCCACCAACATCACTTCTCCTAAACACCTCATCATCCACTTCATGGACATCACAGTCTGTTCTTTCAGCAAGTACAAACCCACTCTCCTTCAAAATTTTCCTCTGTAATCCTACCACCTACAGAACTTAACTGTTGGTCAAACAACTGGCTTACAACCTTCGCTGCTTTACAAAGCCCTTGAATATTTTGAAGTCTGACACATGCACACTGAACTTGCAAAAAGTTCTTGTTTGAATCTCTTCAATGGGAGAATAGAGGAGAGACTAAATGGATAGAACTTATTTACTTCTAATTAACAGTTCTCATCAGCTGAACAAAATGGATATACACCAAAGTCAATCCTAAAGGATCAGGTGATAGAATAGTAATGGAAGTCACTGCTAACTTTTTAGCATGTAATCTTTCCAATATTTATTAACGGAGTATTGAAAACTCTGACAAGAGTAATTAAAATGTTCATTAATTCACCTGAACTTGACCCAGCTGCAGTATTAGGAAAATGTATAGTTCGATTCTTTATCCTTAACTTGCTAGGTGGAGATTTTGATGGAGTTTTTGATACATGTAGGTTAGGAGCCCAAGGTTCTGTGTCCAGTACTACATTTGGACTTTGTGTAGCTGCAGAAGTATCCATTGTTACATCTTCCCGAATTTGTACTTTAATTAACTGAAAAGAAAAACACGTTACTTGTGAACACAGAATAATACAGAAACAAAAGTACATTATAATTCTGCGAGTTTGGTAATGTTAATATTCAAATGGCTTAGCCCATTTTGGCAAGACTTAAGCTTCAATCTTTTAAATGTTTTAAAATGAGAACACAAATTTTAGTTAAAATAGAAGCGCATTGGTATACAATTAGATATGTTGCATTTATAGTGCCTGTTTAATGAGGTGTCTCTTAAATGAGGTGATCGTGTACAAGAGAAGGTGGTAAAGTTCCCTAAAATCCCTTTTAAAACTTCTTCCGCTTACCTAAAATCTATGCCCTCTTGTTTTTGATACCCATACCATGGAACAGGGATTATGATAATCTACTCAAATTATGCCAATTATAATCTTACATATCTCTATCAGGTCACCCTGCAGCCTCTTACTTGAGAGTAAACAAGGTTTACCAATCTAATCTCTTCCCATAACTAAACTCATCCAATCCTGGCAACCCCTGTACTCTTCGTAGTGTGGTCTAACCCAAGTGTTTATAAAGTTACAGAACGTTATATACCTATGAAGATAAGCACGCTAAATCCCTTCTTTACCACCCAATTTATCTATGCTGCCATTTTCAGGGAACTATGGACTTGAACCCTTAAGACACTCTGGTTAAGATTTCTTAGCGCTACCATTTTCTGCACATAATCGACTCTCATTTGACATTCCAAAGTGCATCAACTTGCACATCAAAATTAATTTCCATCTGCCAATGCTCAACACTAATCTCCATCTGATCTATATCCTACTGCAGCCTCAGACGATACATCTTGATGTCCCAATTGACTTGGCGGTTGGTCAGTTCATAGGAAACTAATAATCAAAAGATATTTATATTAACAGCAATCCAGTAAACAAATAAAACCCTTCTCCGTGCATGTCAACTCTTCCAGCTCTACTTCAATCTGCTTGTTACATGCAGTAGTCACCAGAATACACATGTACTTTGATAATAAATTTACTTTGACTTGACTTTGAATAAAACAGGAAATCCCCACATTCAAAAAAAAACCCAAAATGATATTATTTATTTCCTACCTGCTGATGATTATCACAGTGCACATAAATCTGTCCACTCCATGGCACAGCAGAAGGTTTACCAACGAGAGAAGGATTTGGACTCACAAGTATTAGTAAATGGCTCCTGATGGAAAACAACAAAGCATTATGTAACTATGGAATTACCATACTTTACCTGAAAAATTTCAATGCACTTGCAATCCTCATTTAGATATTAGAAGCAAATGTGCCCACGTTATGGCCAGTTTATGAAGTTTCCCATTTTGGAATTCAAAATCACTACCAAAAATTTGTGATGTGGAATAAAATGTGCTCTAATGGAATTTGTGGGATACAGTAAATTAAATGAACACAAAATGCAAAAGAAAAAATTTGGTCAAATTTTAAAATTTTAGTTACTCAATACATTGGGGCAATACAATTTGGATACAATGTATCTTATTTGAGTGGGTTTGCAGTCACAGCTGAGCTTCTCTTTTGCCATGCCCTCTCTAATCCAAGGACATGTGAATATATTGTCTTCGAATGCAAGTCTACTGCACTCTTCACCTGTCCTGCAATTTTCTGTAATTCCAAATAAAGGCATCAAACTCCAAGCCCAAAGCTGATTGCCTTTTTCCCCAGATCTTCATTATATTACAATGTAGCTAAAAGTCAGAGTAGGTAGAAGTAAGGGAGAAAGGCTACAAAAACAAGTTCATGACTTTGTATTGTGCAAGTTTTCCAGGCAACACTTTCCGTATTTCAATCCAGTTAGTTGCCTGCTGCTTCTCATGCTTAGATATTTGGTACCTAAAGTCCAGGATCATAAACCTGTGCACTATTTTAGGGGGAAAAAATGAATACTGCATGCTCTTCTAGTCAAATACTAATTAAGTCCAAACTTAAAGGGTTAAAAATAAGCAACTAAGTTTTGACTTGGATTTTGCAAAAAGTAATCAGTAGTGAAGCTAATCAGTGTTCACTGTTATGCTGAAATAAATTGTAAAGTAATTTCCTGTATCTGCATATACAATTAAATATAAAATTCAAAAACTTGTACTCATGTTGACAAGCTTTACAACAGTGGTATTTTGTTATTTGATTTTGTACTTAAACAAATGACATTATAAATACATGTAAAATGGTAGAATGAATTCAAGCATTTCAAACATTTTAGGAGAACTTTTAACTCTGTTAAAGCTAAATAACTGCCAAACAACTTAATTCATCAAGTACTGAGTCTCTTTCAGTTAATTTTAGAAGAACATAAAAAGTATCTGATATGGTTCAAAAATATTTTTATATATTCATTAACATTATGCTTCAGAGGAAAACATTTATTGCCTATCCCTAACTACTAGCAGACAGTGGTAAAGTGCCTTTTTTCCAACTCTGCTATTCGGAATCAGGTTGATTATCACCAGCATGTGTTGTGAAATTTGTTAACTTAGCAGCAGTAGTTCAATGCCATACAAAATATAGAAGAAAAATATATAAGTAAATCAATTACAGTATATATATATTGAATAGATTAAAAATCATGCAAAAACAGAAATAATATATATTTTAAAAAGTAAGGTAGTATTCAGGGGCTCAATGTCCATTTAGGAATCGGATGGCAGAGGGGAAGAAGCTGTTCCTGAATCGCTGAGTGTGTGCCTTCGGGCTTCTGTACCTCCTATCTGATGGTAACAATGAGAAAAGGGCATGCCCTGGGTGCTGGGGGTCCTTAATAATGGACGCTGCCTTTCTGAGACACCGCTCCTCGAAGATGTCCTGGGTACTTTGTAGGCTAGTACCACCCCGCCCCATTCCAGACAGTGACGTAGCCTGTCAGAATGCTCTCCAAGCATCTACAGAAGTTTTTGAGTGTGTTTGTTGACATGTCAAATCTCTTTAAACTCCAAATAAAGTTTAGTCGCTGTCTTGCCTTCTTTATAACTACATCGATATGTTGTGACCAGGTTAGATCCTCACAGATCTTGACACCCAGGAACTTGAAACTGCTCACTCTCTCCACTTCTTTTTTTTATAATTTATTTTTTATTGAAGTTCATCAAACAAACATTTCCATATTTCAGATACTGTACATATATATCATATAGTCATATTTGCCACAAATCTCCACATAATATTTATCTGAGGTATACACTTATAGAAAAGAGAGGAAAGAAAGAACAACCAAAAGGAACAAGCAAGCTATGTACACGTAGGGAGTAATTTATTTTTAAAACATATTCAGTGATTTGTGAGAATAAAATCAGGCCTATGAGGTGTTACGTAGTTAAACCATTTTTCCCAGTATGAATCAAATTGTTCCAACTTATGATTAACAGATGCTGTTATCTTCTCCATTTTGTAAATGTCCATTGTAATTTCCATCCATACGTTTAAAGTTGGGCTCTCTTGTGATGACCACTTCCTGGTAAGAGTCTTTTTACCAGACACCAGCAGTATATTCATTAAATATTTATCTCTTTTCAACCATTCTTGAGGTAGGTACCCAAAATATATACTCTTCTTCTTTGGAGAGAAGGAGGATGAGAGGAGACATGATAGAGGTGTACAAGATATTAAGAGGAATAGATAGAATGGATAGCCAGCACCACTTCCCTTAGGGCACCACTGCTCAATACAAGAGGACATGGCTTTAAGGTAATGGGTGGGAAGTTCAAGGGGGATATTAGAGGAAGGCTTTTTTACTCAGAGTGGTTGGTGCGTGGAATGCACTGCCTGAGTCACTGGTGGAGGCAGATACACTAGTGAAGTTTAAGAGACTACTAGACAGGAAGATGGAGAAATTTAAGGTCGGGGGGTTATATGGGAGGCAGGATTTGAGGGTCGGCACAACATTGTGGGCCGAAGGGCCTGTAATGTGCTGTACTATTCTAAAAAAAAATCGTCTTACTTTCTACGGGTATTTCATATTTAAAGATGTCTTGTAGGGCATTGTGTATCCCACTCCAATAGTCATTGATAACAGGGTGCTCCCAGAAAAAATGATAATGGTTTGCATTTTGATTTCCACAATTCCTCCAGCAAACAGGGAGGTTACTATCATAATGGGATTTCTGAGAGGGTGTAATAAAATATCTTATCAAGTTTTTCCACCTGAACTCCCTCCATTTCTGTGAACTGGTACACTTCCATTGATATCTCCATATTATTGTCCATTCTTCGTCAGATATTATTATCCCTCCTTCCTTCTCCCATTTTGTTTTAATGTATGAAGTCGTATGTGTTTTAAGATTTGACAAACACTTATACACGCTTCAAATTATTCTACTACCGTTGTCTGAATTATATGTTTTTCTAAATAGCTCTATCAGACATGTACTTGCCTTGGTTACATTTTTAACCGTCCTATTAACATACTGTTGCATCAGTAAATACCAATAAAAGTCTTGTCTTTCTAATAAGTATTTCTCTTTAAGCATTTTAAAATAGAACAGTGTTCCTTCTTTCATTATATTGCAAAGAACTGTTATTCCTTTAGCTGTCCAGTCCTTAAATCTAGCATCCAGATGGTTCGGCGTAAAATCCGAGTCATATGCACACCATTTAAGAATTGCAATATCTCCCTCTAGTTTATATTCTTTTGTAATAGTTTTTCATATTTTAAGCGTCTATTTCACCCATGGGTTATCAATGGTATTTATGTAACTGAAGGTTATCAGCTAAAATTGCCTGTATGGGGATGGAAAATATCCTCTCTTCACTGTTTTTCCATTGAGCGTCATATGATGGGTTGCACCGGCATATCACAGTTCTCAACTGTGCTGCAAAATAATAATCTCTAAGAGAAGGTAGGCCCCATTCCCCCCTCTTTTCCTTGGCTAATTGCAAAGTTTTGAGACGAACTCTAGGCCTTTTATCTTGTCACATATATCTTGATAACATTTTGTTTCATTCATTGAATTGATTTTGGTTCATCTCTGTTGGTAGGGTCTGAAAGAGATATAATAGTCTGGGCAGTATATTCATTTTAATAGATTCAATCCTTGAACTGAGACTAAAAAAGGAATTAGGTTCCACCTTGTTATATCTTAATTTTTTTATATATACGTGGATAATTGCATTCTGATGATTTTGCCAAATCTTTTGGTATAATGATGCTCAAATATTTGAAAGACTCTGTTTGCCATACCTAGTGATATCTACTTTCAATTTCTCTTGGTGAGCTATAGTTATATGAAAGTAATTGGGTTTTACCTATGTTGATCTTGGATCCTGATTATTGACCATATTGTTCAAAGGACTGTATCAATTTAGGTAAAGAGTCTGTTGGTTGCCCTAGGTAGATCAAAATGTCATCCGCGTAACAGGACAATTTATGCTCTCTGTCTCTTTAATAGTAATTCCTTCATTTTGTCTGATGTATTGAGCTAATGGTTCCAGATATAATGCGAAGAGTAGCGGTGACCATGAACAACCCTGTCTCATGCCCCTTTCTAGGGTAAAACTATTCGATAAATATCCATCGATTTTAATCCTAGCAGTAGGGTTGTCATATAGTGCCTGTATACTTTTAATAATTGTGTCATGGAAACCAAACCTATGTGAAACTTTGTAAAGAGAACTCCAATTAACCGAATCAAATGCCTTTTCAGTGTCCACGCTTATCACTACTGCTTTGATTTTATTTTTTTGCATACAGGCCATAATGTGAAGTGTCCTTTGTATATTGTCGTGTTTGGCGTTGTTGTATAAAACCTGTCTGAGCATTATGTATCAGTGTGGAGAAACTCTTCTAATTGTTTGGCGATGATGGAGGTAAATAATCTATAATCCACATTAAGAATGGATATTGGTCTAAATGACCCACATTCCATTTTATCCTTGCCTTCTCTCAGTACAGCTGAGATTATCGCCTCCTTCCAGCAGGGTGGCATTTGTGCCTTTTTTAGAACCAGTTCAGCATAGGAAGTAAAACAGGAATTAACTCTTTTTTAAATTCTTTATACCACTCTGCTGTATATCCATTCGACCCTGGTGACTTGCTTAATTTAAGCCTACTAATTGCAGTTTTTAGTTCAGCTTCAGTTATGTCAGCAGTCATCATTCTATTTTGTTCTTCGCTTAAAGTGGGTAACTCTAGAGAATTCAGGAAGGTGTCAATTTGGGTTATGCTTCACCCCGGGACTTTAGAATATAGAGTTTTGTAAAACACTTCAAAAGCTTCTTGAATTTCACTTAGCTCATTTTCTTAAATCGCTTTTGTTCCTGGATCCCTAATTCTATGAATTGTATTTTCTGCTAACTTTTTTTTGTTTCCACGCCAGTATTTTCATAGATTTAAATCCACTTTCATAGTGTCTCTATTTCAGAAACATTAAATTTTTCCTGATTTTTTTGTATAGCCAAACTCTTAATTTCATTCCTAATGTTTTTAATTTCCTCTAATGTATCCTGTGCCAAACTCAATTTGTGTTTTTTTCTAGTTCCTTCAGCTTATTTTGTAATTCTTCTAATGTTTTATTCCTTATTTTTTTCTTACATGAAGATATCGCTATAATTTTCCCTCTTAAGACAGCCTTCAGAGAATCCCATAGAATGGGAGGTGAAACATCTCCATTACCATTGAGTTTCCAAATAATATTCTTTGGTTATCGGTCAAAATCAATAGGTAAATATATAGATGCATGGTCACTTATATCGTCCCAATTCCACAGGTGTTTATTTTGTCTTTATCTTTTCCAAATGTCACGAAATAGTCTATTCTTGTATATACAGAATGGGGGGCAGAATAATGAGTATAATCCCTTCTGTCAGGGAAAAGGTCCCTCCATATATCAGTTAGACCAACATCCTCAAAAAGTGTGTTAACTTTCTTATGTAAGGACTTTGTTTCATAGGTTTCTCTATTGGAAGAGTTTAACTTTAGTTGTAATTGTAAATTTAAGTCTCCCCCACATATCAAGAGACCTTCTGTTTCTGTTACCATAATATTAGTAGTTTTCTGGAAGAAACTAATATCACTTCCTGGGGGTGCGTATATAAGAGTAACTGAATTTCCATCTATATTCCCCATTACCAGAATATATCTGCCCTCCTTATCTCCCATTTCGAATACTTTTTCAAAATTTAGCTTGCTTGAGATAAGAATAGCAACTCCTCTCCTATGTCCTGATTTATATGAGGAGAAAAACAAATTAGTGAAGCCCATTGTCTTTAGTTTTCCATGCTCATTTTCACTTGTGACTTTCCTGAAAATATACAACATGAGCTTGTTCTTTCTTCATCTTTGATAGAATTTTACTGCATTTGATTGGATTTAACAGCCCACTGACATTAAAAGAAATGAATTTTACTTTGTCCTTAGCTATGTGTATTTATCTGTCAAGTATATCATTGAAATTAGCAGAATAAAACTTAATCGATCTACTCCCTGAGCAAATAAGAACCAAAAAATGCGAATTTAAAAAAAGCTAACGAAGGTATGATTCCAAGGCTAAGGTCTCTAGTAGATGACCATGGGTTGAGCTAGAGGAAACTTCTAGCCATGGGGGAAAGCCTCTCCTACCTGTGAGTTGAGGGCCCCCACTGCAGTACCCATAAAAGTGAAAAAAACTATGCCCATTACCCAGAAAAGATTTCCCTGTGTATTCCTCCCATGTATATATTCTCGTTTAGGTGGGGGAAAAGGACTGAATGAATCAATAAAAAATAAAATAATTAAGTAATATAAAATCCACATTGTAATATGTATTTTTTTGAGATAAGAATAGCACCGTTAATTTTTGCTTCTGTTTAACTTATCAACACTTTTCAAATTAGTCAGACCTTATGGCTCTTCTGGAGGGGGTGAGGGCTGTCTTCTGAAAACTCAGTCTCTTCCTGATATTCTTCTCTCACCCTCCTCTTGTCCCCTGCTTTCTCGATTCTCTATTTCCCAAGCAGAGCGGGATAGCTGCTCAAGCAGGCTTTCCCTTGGTTTGATCATGCTGACGGGCAACCCTCTGTCCTTCATGTCTGCAGTCGCTTCTTCCACTGTCTGATACAGCTGCATATGTCTTCATAAAGCACACGCAGTTTAGCAGGGTACAGAGTCTGGAAGTTAATCCTTCTTCGCTTTAATACTCGCTTCGCTTCAGAATATTCCTTACGTTTCTGCAGGACCGCTGGGGGGTAACCTTGATCAAACTATATTAATTTCCCGTTCAAAAATACCTTCTTCTTTCCCCAGGCCTTGCGCAGAATCTCTGCTTTGGTTTTGTACCGAACGAATCCAATTACTATTGACCGTGGCTCATCTTCCCTGTCTCCAGAAGGCCTTGGGACGAGCGCGCGATGTGCTCTCTCAATGTCAATTTCCATAGTCGATGGAATCTCCAGCGTCTCCCAAGATAACTTTTCTACAAACTCCACCACAGACAACTCCTCCGCTCCTTCAGGAACATTATATATCATGATATTCTTCCATCGTGACCTTCCTTCTTGGTCGAGTAGTTTATTTTCTTGTTGATTTAACACTTTTATCATCTTACTTAGCATCCGTTCCACGTTTTGAACGCGATCTTCCACCTTTTCAATTCGTGTCTTTGCCACCGTTATCTTTTGATTAAAGTTGGCCAGCTCTGACTTGATATCATTTATTTGCTATTTTATGCCTTTTTGGAATTCCCGTATCTGTTCCAGAATTTTTATTAAATTTGCCACTTAACCTGAACGAGGCTCAGCGCCAGCCTCGCTACCACGCGCTCATGTAGGAGAGCCGCTTATTGCGCCCCTCTCGTCCACAGGTTCCACAGTGATGCTTTTTTAAAAACTCCATTCCTTTTCCCCATTCTTGCCCCCCTTACCAGTTCAGATATTTTTGAGAGGTCTTGTATTTGGCAGATTAACGGGACAAAGTAAGCGTTTCTCCGGAGGAGCTATTATTTTAGGCTGCCATTCTGGATGATGACGTCACCGAAACCCCCACTCTCTCCACTTCTGATCCCTCTATGAGGATTGGTATGTGCTCCTTCGTCTTACCCTTCCTGAAGTCCACAATCGGCTCTTTCATCTTACTGACTTTGAGCGCAAGGTTGCTGCTGCGACACCACTCCACTAGTTGGTGTATCTCACTCCTGTACGCCCTCTCGTCACCACCTGAGATTCTACCAACAACGGTTGTATCGTCACCAATTTTATAGATGGTATTTGAGCTATGCCTAGCCATACTGTCATGGGTATAAAGGGTAGAGCAGCGGGTTAAGCACACCCTCAAGGTGCGCCAGTGTTGATTATCAATGAGGAGATGTTATCACCAATTCGCACAGATTGTGGTCTTCTGGTTAGGAAGTCAAAGATCTAATTACAGAGGGAGGTACTGAGGCACTGAGGCTCAGGTTCTGTAACTTACCAATCAGGATTGTGGGAATGATGGTGTTAAATGCTGAGCTATAGTCGATGAACAGCATCCTGACGTAGGTGTTTGTATTGTCCAGGTGGTCTAAAGCCGTGTGAAGAGCCATTGAGATTGTGTCTGCTGCTGACCTATTGTAGCAATAGGCAAATTGCAGTGGGTCCAGGTGTCTATTATAAACCAACTGACTCTCATAGCTACCTGGAATATACCTCTTCTCACCCTGTTACTTGTAAAAATGCCATCCCCTTCTCTCAATTCCTCTGTCTCTGCACATCTGCTGTCAGAATGAGGCTTTTCATTCCAGTCATTAAGGTAGCACACATTATTCTTCTCAGGCACCGGTATAATTGTTGCCTTTTTGAAGCAAGTGGAAACGTCTGCCTGTAGCAGTGAGAGGTTGAAAATGCCCTTGAATACTCCTGCCAGTTGGTTGGCACAAGTTTTCAGAGTCTTCAAGGTTTTACATAAAGGTTCTCTAATTAATGTTTGTTGGGAGTTCCAATATTTTGAACTGGTGATTCTCTTTAATTTTATCTGATTTTATATAAAACGCATGATATTCCAATGTATTCTTCCTAGTTTTACATACAGATCTCTATGGAACCTTTTGAGCTGGTTCGTTGAAGAGATGCATTTGGCATGTGCTGCTCAGAATGATCACCTGTTAAAGATACAATGCCATAGAGATACCTTGCACTAGAAATGCTTCTTCCAGTTGTGAATGTAATACAATTTAATTACTGTTGGTTCCCAAAATCTTTAGCTCAAATTTATTTTCAAACAAATAAAAATGAAAATAGAATTTGGCACCAATACAACTTGCACTTCAACTCGTAATTTAAAAAATACCTTCTCATTTGAATGCTAAACAAGTTTATACATACTCTGGGTCAACAACTCCATGCTGGGGTGTCACTGTTAAAGTGTGTGCTGGCCAAGACAGCTCAAAAGACAAAGATCTAGTGCAGCGGTTTATAATCTGTACGCGTCCAGTTGGTACTGATCCATCTAAAAAAGGGGAAACAAATTTGATTTTATATAAAACACGCAAATAGGCCAAGAATTCACCACTACCCTGTGGGACTTCAGTTGATTTTTATCAAGTGCATACCATGGCTAGCAAATCCACAGTAAAGGATAAATCACGGCTTCAGCAGCCCAGGTTCAATCATGACCTCTGATGCAATCTGTGCAGAGTCTTCACATTCCCCTATCACCATATTGATTTCCTTTAGTTAAATGGATTCTTCTCATACTCCAAAGACCTGCTTAGTAGATTAACTGGCTGTCTTAAAATTACTTCCAATGAAGATAGGAGGCAGAAAGATTATACAAGAATCAAAAAAAAATGGGCACATGTGGTAAAATAAATTGTACAAAAATAAGAGAAGATTTCTCTAATAAACAGCATAAACTTGATGGGTCAATAGATTCCTTTTTTCCCTCCCTCTTTTACAGATCGTGCTTTTCAAATTTGAAAGACTAAGGGTATTTCACGGTTTTTGGATTTATTTTTAGATGGTTCCCTTATGTCTTTTGAACAATTATCTAATAAATATAATTTATCAAGAATACAATTTTTTAGATATCTACAAGTTAGAAATTTCCTAAGTACTATACTTTCTTCTTTTCCTATGCTTCCTCCTACATACATTTTAGATACTATAATTAACCTTAATCCATGTCAGAAAGGTGCATCGGCTATGATTTATAATATTATTATGAAACTTAGGAAAGCTCCATTTGATAAGATTAGGGTAGATTGGGAACAGAAATTGGAGTCTATCGTTTCCATGGATGACTGGGGGCAGATTTTACAATTAGTCAATACTTCCTCTATATGTGCTAAACATTCCCTAATTCAATTTAAAGTTGTTCATAGAGCACATATGTCCAAAGATAAATTAGCTCGCTTTTATTCTCATATTAATCCTTTTTGTGATAGATGTCTGGGGCAGATAGCCTCTTTAACTCATATGTTTTGGTCTTGTCCTACTCTGGAAACTTTTTGGAGAGACATTTTTAATATTATCTCCAAGGTATTGAATATAGATATCTCTCCTCACCCTATTACTGCTATCTTTGGACTACCTAAAATTTCCAGTAATCTTTCTCCTTCAGCTCGTAGAATGATTGCATTTCTTACTTTAATGGCGAAAAGATGTATCTTACAACATTGGAAAGAGCTTAATGCTCCAACTACCTTTTTTTGGTTTTCTCAGATGATATTATGCTTGAATTTGGAGAAAATTAGAAGCAATCTTTATGATTCCTCACTTAAATTTGAATAGACCTGGAGATCTTTTATTCAATATTTTCATTTAATGTAAATTTTTTTTCTCTTTTTTTTGCTCCATATTTATATACCCTTCTTGTTTTTTTTTACTGTTTTTAATGGAGGTCGGGATTGAGGACGTGATTTTAAGTTTTTTAACTCTGCTTGGTTCCAAGTTAGCCCATTGCTTTGCTTTGAGTTAGTTGCACGGTGGGTTTTTTTTTGGAGTTTTTTTTTTCTTTTTCTCTATTGAGATATATATATATATAAAAATTAGTATACTATTATGTTACCTTAGTATGTTATGTTTAAATTACATTGTTTGTATCTTTTTTTTTGTATTAATATCTCCTGTAATTTTATTATATTCTAACAGTGTATTAGTGCCTATATGGCTTACCTTTTTGTATACTTATTCAATAAAAAGATTTAAAAAGAAAGAAAGGATTCCTTCTACATCAAAATATGATGTGTACTATTTTCAATTTCCAACATTAGCCAAAATTCTCTAAAAATAGAAAATGCTGGAAAACCCAGGAAGTCGGGGAACATATGTGGAAACAAAAACAGTTAATAATTAGGCCAGGAACTTTTAATACAGTACATGTTACCATAAGACTTAAAGGCTATTTTTTTAGCTTCTGTTCAGCTTCATGAGAACAGTGAAAGCTACAATGCAAAGAATAGGTGACCAGAAAGGCAGGGTTACAATTATGGACTGAAAGGAGGATGTTGATAAAGCAGTCACCCAAATCTGCATGAAAATAGTAATTTGGAAAAAAAAGTGATACCACGTCATGAGCACCGAAGTATATTAAATTTACAGAAACACAAGTAACTTGCCGTTCATTTGGAGGAAACGCTTACATGCACTGGTGGACCTAATGCGAAACGTATAAACCCCATTTCCAGAAAAGTTAGAATATTTTCCAAAATGCAATAAAAACAAAAATCTGTGATATGTTAATTCATGTGAACCTTTATTTAACTGACAAAAGTACAAAGAAAAGATTTTCAATAGTTTTACTGACCAACTTAATTGTATTTTGTAAACATAAACAAATTTAGAATTTAGAAACGTGAATTAACATATCACAGATTTTTGTTTTTATTGCATTTTGGAAAATATCCCAACTTTTCTCGAAATGGGGTTTGTAAATTAATAGGTAAAAACTCTATGCAAGAGATGATAGAGGTTGAAAAACAATGAAGCCAGATAGAAATATTGATTACACATTTTAAATTCAAAGGCTTAAACACTGTTCAGAAGAAAATGAGAAAATGAGATTAAGCCTCCCTCACTTTAAGACCTTTGCAAGTCAAAAAATGCTTATTTAAAATGTAAACATGAGGAAATCTGCAGATGCTGGAAATTCAAGCAACACACATAAAAAATGCTGGTGAACGCAGCAGGCCAGGCAGCATCTGTAGGAAGAAGTACAGTCAACATTTCGGGCCAAGACTCTTCCTCAGGACTAACTGAAAGAAGAGATGGTGAGAGCTTTGAAAGTGGGAGGGGGAAGGGGGGGGGCGATCCAAAATGATAGGAGAAGACAGGAGGGGGAGGGATGGAGCCAAGAGCTGGACAGTTGATTGGCAAAAGGGATCTGAGAGGATCATGGGATGGGAGGCCTAGGGAGAAAGAAAGGGGCAGGGGGGAGCCCAGAGGATGGGCAAGGAATTATAGTGAGAGGAACAGAGGGAGGAAAAAAGGGAGAGAAAAATAAATAAATAAATAGATAAATAAGGGATGGGGTGCGAAGGGGAGGTGGGGCATTAATGGAAGTTAGAGAAGTCAATGTTCATGACATCAGGTTGGAGGCTACCCAGACGGAATATAAGGTGTTGTTCCTCCAACCTGAGCGTGGCTTCATCTTTACAGTAGAGGAGGCCGTGGATAGACATAGCAGAATGGGATGTGGAATTAGCTCTGTACGCCAGAGAAAGCAGGATCTCCCAGTGGCCATACATTTTAATTCCACGTCCCATTCCCATTCTGATGTCGATAGATCTCCCTCTCCCCCTCCCACTTTCAAATCTCTTTCTATCACTTCTTTCAGTTAGTCCTGACAAAGGGTCTCGGCCCAAAACGTCGACTGTACCTCTTCCTATAGATGCTGCCTGGCCTGCTGTGTTCACCAGCATTTTTTATGTGAGTTGCTTATTTAAAATGTATTATTTTATTGGCAGTTTGAATTGGACCATTTGAAAGGTGGAACACAAGTTGTTTTGCAACACCATTTTTGAAGTAACTTGTTACATGCTCAAGGAGATCTGTGTTTTTTTGTAAGAATGATGTAATGGTCTTTTGGAGGTCACCTGATGTGATTTTCCCACCAATGTGAAGTCACGTGATAACATGTGCACCGTGACAACATAAGGGTCGACCCAGGTGATGCAGGGTTTTTTTTTTAGTTTGTAGATTTCCAGGTAGAACGTGTTGTATCTCCGTTTCTGTTCCATGTTTGTTTTTTGGTGAAGCAGTTTCATTTTTAAAACGGAGTGTGCGTTCTGTTGCAAAATACCATATTACTTGGACTGGAAATTTTTGCTAGATGCGTTGATTTACTCAATTCCAACATTAGAAGGGAGAGTGAAGAATTTATCGAAGTTACAGGATCGAAGGATCGAGAGGAGTCGGCATCGTTTGGCAGTTTAATAAAGGATCGACCTTATTGAGACTTCATTGGAGGAGTAGCTACCTGCATCGAGATAACTCTTGCCAAAAAGAGCAAGAAGTTCATGCAAAAAGGTGCTCTCGCTCTCTAAAGGAATTTAAGGTCAGTTGATTTAAACTGTTTATTTTCGGCATCGTGAATCCTGTGGACAGAACCAGCAGTAAAGTTGCGTCTGTGAAGAAATCCTTCTCCAAAGAAGTCTCTCCCAATTGAACGTGTAAATCTGTTAGACTTTCGAAGTTATTGCTTTAAGAACTATATTTGACTTTATCGCTTTAAGAACTGTTTTCGCATTTAACGCTTTAAGAACCAGAGCCCAGTGGCGAGTTGGTGAACGGCTGCATATCTGTTAACTTCCGGTTAAAGTTTTCGTTTGTTTTTTTCCCCTTTTCACTTATGTGTTTAATAAATGTTTGGTTGTTTTTATATAACCTGTCTTGATTGATATTCATTGTTGCCTTTTACGTAAAAAACTAATGAGAAGTTCTCTATTATACTATTCCTCACCACAAACAAGAGAAAATCTGCAGAAGCTGTAAATTCAATCAAAACACACAAAATGCTGGAGGAAATCAGCTGGCCAGGCAGCATCTGTGGAAAAGAGTACAGCTGATGTTTTGGGCCGAGACCCTTAATCAAGATTGAAGAAAAAAAGATGAGAAGTCAGAGTAAGAAGGTGGGGAGGTGGGGGGGGGGAGGAGAAGGAAGAAACACAAGGTGATAAGAGGGGGAAAGGATGAAATAAAGAGCTGGGAAATTGATAGGTAAATGAAATAAAGGACTGGAAAAGGGGGAATTTGATAGGAGAGGACAGAGGGCCATGGAAGAAAAGGAAGGGGGTGGAGCACCAGAGGGGGGTGATAGGCAGGTAAGGAGATAAGTTGAGACGGGGAAAATAGGAATGGGGAATGGTGGTAGTGGGGTGGGGGGAGTGGGGCATTACCAAAAGTTTGAGATATCAATGTTCATTCCATCAGGTTGGAGGCTACCCAGACGGAATACAAGTTGTTGCTCCTCCAACCCGAGTGTGGCTTCATAGCCTCTCGTGCTGTCATGTTGGAATAGGATTGGGAATGGGAAGTGGAATGAACATGAGTGGCCACTGGGAGATGCCGCTTTTGCTGGCAGACGGAGCATAGGTGTTTGGAAAAGCTGTCTCTCAACCTACGTCGGGTCTCTCTGATATACAGGAGGCCACACTGGATTCAGTAGATTATCCCAAAAGATTCACAGGTAAAGTGTCGCCTCACCTGGAAGGACTGTTTGGGGCCTTGAATGGTACTGAGGGAGGATGTAAGACTTGTTCTGCTTGCAAGGATCAGTGCCAGGTGAGAGATCCGTGGGGAGGGACGAATGGATAAGGGAGTTGCTTAGGGAGCGATCCCTGTGGAAAGAAGAGAGTTGTGGGGGGGGGGGGGAGGGAGAAGGAAAGATGTACTTGATGATGAGATCCCATGGGAGACAGTGGAAGTAATGGAGAATTACGGTCTGGACACAGAAGCCGGTGGGGTGGCAGGTGAAGACGAGAAACCCTGTCCCTGATGGAATGAGGGCAGACATGTCCAAAATGGAAGACATGGGGTTGAGGGCAGCATTAATGGGAGAGGAAGGGAAGCCCCTTTTTTGAAGGACATCTCCTTAGTTCTGGAATGAAAAGCCTCATCCTGAGAGCATATGTGCAGAGACGGAGGAATTGACAGAAGGGGATGGCATTTTTACAAGTAACAGGGTGAGAAGAGGTATATTCCAGGTAGCTATGAGAGTCAGTTGGTTTATAATAGACATCAGTAGATAAGATCAGAGACAGAGACAAGAGAGATCGAAAAAGGGGTGGGAGGTGTCGAAAATGGGCAGAGTGGAAGTTGGACGCAAAGTTGATGAAGTTGACAAGCTCTGCACAAGTGCAGGAAGCAGCACCAATGCAGTCATCAATTTAATGTAGGAAAAGCTGGGGAGTGATACCAGTGTTGGCTTGGAGCATAGACTTTCCACATAGCTAACAAAAAGGCAAACATACAGTAGCAGGGACTGATGTGAGCACCCATGGCTACACCTTGTTGTTTGAAGGAGGTGGGAGGAGCCAAAGGAGAAATTCCACCAGATGGAGAGTGGTGGTGGAGGATAACTGGTTGGCTCTGGTGTCCAGAAAGAAACTGAGTTTTGAGGCCATCTTAGTGGGGGATGGAGGTTTAAAAGGGACTAGACATCCGTAGTGAAAATAAGATGATCAGGGCCAGGGAACATGAAATAATTAAAAAAGATCAAGAGTGTGTTTAGTGTCATGGATATAGGTAAAAGGTACTGATTGGGGGGGGGAGGGAGGAGGTTGGGGGGTAAAACTGAGTCGAGTCAAGGTATGTAGATACAAGTTCAGTGGGGCAGGAAAAAGCAGAAATAATAGGTCTACCAGGACAGGCAGGTATGTGGATCTTGGGTAGGAGACAGAAATGGGAGTGGATGGGAGATCCAGAGAGTTAATAAGGTCAGTGAAGGTGTGGGAGACAATGGCCTGGTGCTTCTTAGTGGAGTCCTGTTCAAGGGGTGGTGTCTGACAGTTGCCGCCAGGCCTCAGCAAGGTAGAGGTCAGTCTGCTAGATTATTACAGCATCCCCCTTAACTGCGCGTTTGATGGTGAGGTTAGGATTAGTGCAGAAAGAATGGAGAATAGTGCATTCGGAAGGAGCACCCTCCCTCCTCTGAGGACAGGATGTTCTGTCCGCAGTAAGGGCCTCACCTTTGTCCCTCCCGTGCCCACGCCTCAGTGAGTTTCACCCTTGCCATGATGCTGAGCTCTTCCTCCGCTGATGTCTCTGAGCCTGCTTCTTTGGCAAGGGCTCTCCACCTCGCAACGATGACCCCTTCTCCTGTCTTTAACCCTCCTCTTCCTGGACACACCGTTTTGGTCTTCTGCTTGTTCTGGATCTTTTCATTGTTAACTGCCGACAGGACATCAACCATTTCAACTTCACCACTCCTCTCTCCAATTCCAAACGCACTCCTTGTGAATGCACTGTTCTCCACCTCTCCATTTCCTGGACTTCCGGTTACCACCTTTCTCTTTCACCATTCCTATTTCCTTCTCTCACCTTATCTCCTGACCTGCGCACAACCTCCCTCTGGTGCTCCTCTCCTTTTTCTTTCTTCCATGGCATTCTGTCCTCTCCAGACAGGTTATCCCTCCTCCAGCCCTATATCTCCTTCACCAATCAACTTACAGCTCTTTACTTCACCCCTCCCCCTCCCAGTTTCACCCATCACCCTGTGTTTCTTCCTCCCCTCCCCCACCTTCTTACCCTGACTCACCTTTTTTTCTCCAGTCCTGCTGAAGGGTCTCGGCCTGAAACGTCAACCGTACTCTTTTCCATAGATGCTGCCTGGACTGCTGAGTTCCTCCAGCATTTTTGTGTGTTACTTTTCCTTATCTTTAGCTACAAGGTAATTACACTACCACATCACTCACCAGATGACACTGTAAGAATTAAATGTTCAGGCCGCAATACCCATGACGATTTGGGCTTGGGTGACTGGTTTGGCACTTGATTAGAACCATGTAAAAGCAATGGAGAGCCCTGAGGTCCTCTTACTGGAAGAACATCCAGTGATGAATTAGATGGATTTCTTTCCGAACTTCCAAGTACACTGTAATGAAAATTGCACCAGCATGATTTTCTACTTTTAAGCACTTTCATTAGGATTACAATTAAAACAAACTTTCAAACTTCAATTTACTTCCAAATAAGCATTTTTTAAAAATTACACACAGCAACAGAACACTGTTTGATCTTAAATAATAGTTCAAAGTAAAGGTAAAATACAAAACCATTAAATAACCCATGTAAAATAACAACTAAGAAACTTCAAATACCTTTCTGAACCAACACTCATCTCTTGAGAAGATGAAATTGGATCCAAGCCTTCTGAATTATCAGCCTCACGGAATGCAGAACTCGCAATTACAGAAAGCATCACCTTTTTCTGATTTCCATAGAAAATATGGACATCATTTGGTCTCTTTGGTATGTCATAGACTACACAGAAAAAAATCCCAAACAGTAACTTCAGTATCTCTGTTAGGAGTTACGTACTGTTGTCTAATTACTTTTACTACCTGTGTTACTATTTTGAAAACTCTGACAAACAAATTTAACTTTTAAATACAGGGCAACCAGCGTAATAATGAAAATTTGCCTTTGGAGTCTGCTCAAATTTCAAATATAGAAAATGCAATCAGGAGCAGAAACCATTTCTAAAATGCCAAAGCCATCCATAATGCTTACGTTAACTAACTGAATAAAGTCCAATTCTTCTTGGTCGACATTGTTCAGGTTCTTGCAACCTTAGGACAAAATATTGCAAATGTAGTTTGTTTATCAGAAAATTACAGAAGAAACAAAAAAATGGTTTGATTTTCAGACCCCTACTTAACTATGTCTGCGCATTAACTCTAATAACAATAGCTGGCATAAAACCCACAACTAAATGTTTGACGTCAATTTTTCCATCACAAAAGAGACCATTGTCTACTTATTTCCCTACAAGTTCAAAACAAAGATTATAAGATAAAAGTCATTAATATATTTCTCAATAGATATTAAGTGGCTGATCAAATAGTTTTGAAAAACTTTGAAACTATTGGGTAGAAATTTAGCATCCAGTGTCAGTAACTCAAAAACAACCATGAAAACTATGTGACTAATTAATCTGAAAAATAAAAAAATAAATACCTTCTGATACCAATTCTTCACCAGGAAACTTCTGAGTGAAGTCTATCTTTTGAAGTGGACTGTTCCCACAAATTATCTGCTTAAATGCCTGATGGTTGCGGGCAAGTGCTCTGTGATAAATGTAAAGGTTAGGAAGCAAGAGAGAGGATAAGATTTATTGTATTCACATTTTAGGCACAAAATAATCATTTCTCAAACACAATATTTATATTCAAAATGAAATTCTCATTCTTGCCTCTTCAGACGAGTCTCAAGATAGACAACAAGTGACAATTCCCTTTGCTTTAATAAGCCAAATCAGATTAAAGATATACAAGTAGAATCAGTTTAGAGTTGCTCTGCCATTGAGTAACATCAAGGCTGATCATATGACTTCAGTCTATTGCACTTCAGTATCTAATGATTAATTCACTCAGCATCAGTACGATTTTGTCTATAGTCTCCTGAAGCAGAGAAAAAAAATTCACGTGTTTTTTGGTATACACAGGGGGTCCTGGAACCAATAAGGAGTGATTCTGAAATCTAAAAAATTCTGACTCTGAAATGCAACTGGCCCCAAGGATTTCGGATAAGGGATTGTGGACCTGTAACAGACTAAGAAAACTGCTCCGTAGAGTGCTGTATGAGGACATTCTTGCCCTCAGCCATTAGGCTTTATAATGAGTCAACCTATAGCCAGCAAAGTGATGATCCTCTCCTGTTAGACTGTTTAAGGTAACCTTAAAAAAAAAATTCTTATTTCTCTTTTAATATTTAATAATTATACAGTATACTTGTAATACTACTGTGACAGTGTAATTTCCTTTGGGATCAATGAAGTATCTATCTATCTAGTCAGCAGCATATCAAAATGAATTAACAAATGAAACTCAGTACCCTGAAGAAATTGCAAAATTACCAGCATTTTGTAGACTCATAAACAAAAAGGACAAAGAAAAAAAAATCAAATCACGTGCCTTCTGAGCTGCTGTCGTGCCACCTCATCTCCACAAAAGAAACAAATAATGCCAAGTAGTGCTGAATCACTTTCTGACTGAATGCAATCTCTTGCAGTGGCTTGGCAGGTTATTGTGATTTCCTGAAAGGGTAGAAGAGTGGGGGTGGGGGAGAGGAAGGGGGGAAGGGAAGAGGAAGGGGGGAAGGGAAGAGGAAGGGGGGAAGGGAAGAGGAAGGAGGGGAAGGGGGGGAAGGGGGAAGGGGGGAGGGGGGGAGGGGGGGAGGGGGGGAGGGGGGGAGGGGGGAGGGGGGGAGGGGGGAGGGGGGAGGGGGGAGGGGGGAGGGGGGAGGGGGAGGGGGAGGGGGAGGGGGGAGGGGGAGGGGGAGGGGGAGGGGGAGGGGGAGGGGGAGGGGGAGGGGGAGGGGGGAAAGGGGAAGAGAAAGAGGGGGAGAGAGAAAGAGGGGGAGAGAGAAAGAGGGGGAGAGAGAAAGAGGGGGAGAGAGAAAGGGGAGAGAGAAAGAGGGGGAGAGAGAAAGAGGGGGAGAGAGAAAGAGGGGGAGAGAGAAAGAGGGGGAGAGAGAAAGAGGGGGAGAGAGAAAGAGGGGGAGAGAGAAAGAGGGGGAGAGAGAAAGAGGAGAGAGAAAATTTCAGTTAATTGAAACAAATTATCTTCCATCAGTGGTCTGAATTGAACAAAGACAAGAAAGCCATTTAAATTTCAGAAAACATTTTGAAAGCACAGAGTAAAATACAAATACAAATTTCATTCTCATATGTAACATCAGCAGAATATACTTTTCCTTCCCATAACAGTTCAGTTTTGATATGCGAAACAGCATTTTGTGTTGAAAATGTCACCTTGCATTTTAAATGACCAGCAGTTGATTCAGGCTACATCCACAGTAGACCAGATAAATCCGTAACCAAAGCTTTTTCTCTTCGTTTTGACCCTCCATCCACACTAAAACAGTGTTTTCCTCCCCTGAAAACAGAGCTTTTCTAAAACGCTGTCCAGAGTGTTTAAATCTGAAAACACCAGTTTGGTGGTGTCGTGTGTTTGGGGTAACCGGAGCTTTCTTAAAATACTGTCATGAAGTGCTGGAACAAATGGTGGCAGCAGCACGGCATTTCATTGCTTTCTTGAATGCAGCCTCCAACACCACAACAACAATATCTGACAAGAGATGTGTAACAGCCTAATGTAACATTGTACGGAAATACAAGATAACACTGATGCAGAGACATGTTTTATACATTTAATGAAGTGCTTTATTAATATATTGCTTGTGCAAACATTCAATAGATGCAATTGTCACTCCTTCCAAAATGTCATTTTTAAGTAGTAGCATATGTTTGGCATAGACATGAAAATATTAAGGCCAAAAAAGGAAAATTGTAAGTTTCACTTTCACTCAGGTAAAAATAAAAACACTTTTGCCCAGTAACTCGTTTTACTGCAGATGTTAAATACAGCAAAATAATACAGAAAGACATGGCAAAAGTAAAGGCAAACAAATGAGGTAAAAGCAAATTTCACTTTTGCCCAGTAACAAGCCTTATCGCATTTAGTTGTAGCTGTCATCCCTTTAATCGGTGAAGAGACTATGGCTGTTGGAAATGTTTCCAGGGTGACCCCTCTGTGGGAGTGGGGAAGATGTTGGTGGGGCCACCTGGGGGTCTGTGTGTTCATATGTGTAGCTATTGTAGTGGCTGTGAGGCTGGTATTGTGGCAGTGAAAAGTACTGGGGGTGGGGAGCCATCATATTCCTCATCATTGCAAATCCCTCTGCAACAGGGTTAGTCAGTTTTTCAATGTTTGTCGTCAGCCGGGTCATACTGTCCGTGAACTCCCTGTCAGTTGCCTCCATAAGCTCCAGTATTTGTTTTTTCAGTTTGAAGTCCTCCTGCGCGAGAGCCAACAGCTGTCCATCGTTTGGCGATTTCCTTTTAAGTTTTTCTAGTCTGTAACTGGACAAACGTGCACCAAGTATACCGTTTCCTCTTCACTTGTTTTCTGTAGATGTGTCCTGTGCATGCCCAGTAGGAAGAGATTCACCCAAATACCCGTTTTAATGTGGACAGCGGTATTTTCAAAAATGCCTGGTGTGGATGCCTATCGTTTTTAAGCAAAACTGGCGTTTTCAAAGTTATCTGGTCTAGTGTGGACGTAGCCTCAGAAAACTTCAACTGACCATATGGGCTCCCTTTTTTGGCTGATCTGAAATCAATGGTACAGCTTAAATTTGTGCTTCTTTAAATGTGAAAAAAAATTGCACATAAAGCCCCTACAACAGTCAGGTGACCATTTCTGTTGATGATCTATAAACTGATAAAGAAAATGGAAATGAAGATTAGGATAACATGCTTTACATCTAATACTGGACTGGGTGGGGGGGGGCTTTTATCATCAATGATTCTTATATAAAGCAACTTTTTTTCCAATAACTGAGATCCCATCTAGTTCAAAGATTGGACCTCAGATAATTCTCAATTTAATAATCTGTATATATTCAGAATATCTGCTCCCATTAAGTCAATAAAAAGGTGTATGATTTAAAATCTGCAACACAAAAGATAGACACTCCATACCTTTTCTTGTCAAAAAAAAGAGCCGGCCAGCCTAATCACAGTTCTGCAGTGTGTCAGATTACAATTTTCAAATACACATCCATCCATTGCTGAAATATGATGAGCATTCTGCCTCTAACATTTCAGGCAGTGAATTTAAGAACTCTACATTCCTATGGCTGAAGAAAAAAAATCCTCATCCCTTCTAATTCTTCTACCCATTAGTTCAAAACTACAACCCAGATTTTTGATCCTGCTATGGGCCCTCAAAATTAAAAACACCTCATTTATGTCTCTCTTTACAGACCACAGCAATTGCTGGAAATCTGAAATAAAACACAAATTGGAAAACCCGGTCATCCAATACTGATGAATTCAGTACCAAAAGACTGCAATGCACTGACAAAGAAAAGGAACTATTGTTCCTTTAAGCTAGACTTCATTGAAACAGTTCAGGAGATGAAAGACAGATAACTGAGTGGGGATAGGATGGAGAAGTGAAAAGCATCAAAAAAAGTCATCCTTGTACAGAGGTTTTCCTCAAAGCAATTACCCAATCTGTATTTGTCTATGAAGATTCTCAGTCATCCAGGTCATTGTATATCAAGCAGTAGTAACCCAAGGCAACTAGACTTGCTGTGTTGTCAGGAAGACATTTTGCCACTCATCTCAGAGGCTTCTTCAATTCTAATCCATGGTGGGTAGTTTTCCGGCATTTAAACTGAGGCTACGTCCACACTACACCGGATAATTTTGAAAACGAAGCTTTTTCTCTTCGCTTTGACTCTCCGTCCACTATAAACCAGCATTTTCATCCCCTGAAAACGGAGATTTTCGAAAACAATCTCCAGAGTGTGTAAATTTGAAAATGGTTGTTTCGCGTTGTAGTGTGTACGGGGTAAATGGAGAGATTTTAAAATGACAACACCACAACAATGCTTTTTCTGCTTCTGCTTGGGACTGCACAAGCACTGCCAGATGGCTGTTCTTGGTTCTTGATCCTCCAAAATATTCCACATGGAATTTAAACTGGAGGTGGTTTTCAAGCTGGTCCCCTCGGTTTCTCTGTTTGCATCCTCTGTTCTTCTGCCTGTACCCTCCGGTCTCCCAGTCTGCGGTGGTCGCACCCTCGATCTCCAGTACCCCCGGGCCTCCAAGCCGGCACTGCCGCTGACTGACCACCGCTGTTATAATGCACAGTCAGTGTGAACAGCGTGAAAGTTAAATTGTAAAGTGAGCTTTTTTGACTAGATCCCCTAAATTGATTGAGTCTATCTCTAAAACTATTAATGTCAGAAATACTGTGCAGGTCTGGCGGCAGAAGATTCCATTCACTTGTTAATCTTGGGTAGAGGATGGCTTCTTGCGTGTGTTGTTTACTGTCCACGTTAAAAGTTTGTTTGGAATTAAACATCTCCACTGCTTTGCTGACTTTGTAGTCGTTTGTAACTTGCAGAAATAGCTCGACCTCATTTTCTGTCTAAACGGAGAAGTCCGGTCTGATTTTTCCAGCGGAGGTTTTCTTTGTATTCCTCGAAGACATTGTTGAAAACTTTCTTTCACTGTTGTTGTTGGTACTCTAGTTTTATTTTATGGAAATAGCACAATGCCGCCGCAGAAAGGTAAATATTATACCGTTTCCTCTTCGCTTGTTTTCTGTAGACGTGTCTGCGTATGCCCAGTAGGAGTAGATTCGCCCAAATATCCATTTTGGTGTGGACAGAGATACTTTGAAAAGTGCGTAGTGTGGGCGCCTGTCATTTTTACTCAAAACCGGCGTTTTCAAAATTATCCAGCGTAGTGTGGACGTAGCCTGAGTTGTTCAAAGGTATAGCAATCACATGAGGGTTGTTAAAAGTTGAAGAGGTAATGAGAGGGTTATTAGTCTCATCTTTGCATGAATGGAGGTGTGAACTGTTGTGGAGACGCCAGGGTAGAGATGTTAGGACTGCATTGTGAACAAAAAAGTACTCTGCAGATGCTGGGGTCAAAGCAATCCTTCGTTCCAGCCCAAAATGTTGACTGACCGTTTCCACGGATGCTGCCCGACCTGCTGAGTTCCTCCAGCATGTTGTGAGAACTGCATTGTAAATAGCTGATAAGTGGTATTGTTCCCCACTCCCTCTGTATATCAGCAAGACAAAACAACCACTTCACAAATGGATGGCCCAACATAGCAGGGCTAACACTTCAGTTCAAGAATCAACTGTATATCTACACCCAAAAGACAAGGGACACTCCTCAGATGATAACAACGTGCACAATTTGGACAGAGAGGACAGGCAGGTTGAAAGAGGGGTTAAAGAAGCCATCTTTATCAAACTGGGAAACCCATCCTTAACAGAGGAGGTGGGGGTATGACACCACCTATCAGCTACTTACAATGCAGTCTGAACATCTCTACTCTGGTGTCTCCACAACATGCAAAGATAAAACCAATGACCCTCTCACTGACTCTATGACTCTGAACAACTCTCATGTGTTTGCTATACCTTTAAACACTAAATATTATGTCGACTCAGGCCTAGGGGGCTAGCGTCGGGCACGATGACAGACTCTCCACTTCTCCCTCATCAGTGTGTTCAGTTCATCTACATTAGCCGTGCCGCTGTCTTCTAGGAGCGTGTTGATTTGACCATAGTCTTGGGAAGGCGCCCAGGGTTCATCCTCCCATGCTTGGGCTCCCATATGACGATTAGGCTGGCAAATAGCTCGGGGTGGCGTAGACAGTGCCCTGCTAGTTGCAGTCTTCTCGCCTCGATTTTAGTGGTGAGCATCGGTAGGTCGTCACAGAGCTCGACGTTCATCATGTGCTGTTGCCAACTCACGTCAAGAGCCATCTGGAGCATTCGTGTATAGCAACCATCTAGAGACTTTCGCATAGTCTTGGTGAGTGTCCATGTCTCGCATCCGTACGTGAGAATGGACTCTTATGACTGCTCTGAAGATCCTCTTTTTAAGCACTCTGATCAGGTTCGACTTCCAGATTTCCTTCACGTCGTTCATAGCCCTCCATGCTAGCGCCTTCCGTATCTTTATGTCCTTCTCCGAACTCATCATCCTTGATCCGACACAGAATTTATAAGCTGAAAAACTACCCACCATGGATTAGAACTAAAGAAGCCTGAGATGAGTGGCGAAACATCTTCTAGACAACACAGCAAGTCCAGTTGCCTTGATAAATTACTGCTTGGTATCTATAATCTGTATCTGATTTTTTCAGTGCAGGGAAGACAACATTCTGATCACTATATGCAGTAAAGCAGAATAAAAGTATTTGTGCTTTACTGCTTCAACTGAAAAAAATGTTCAAAAAGGCAGCTAAGTTTGCATGACAAATTGCTCTGAGAAGGGGAGAACAGTATCTGTAAAAGCTGATCAGCAACATTAGAATAGATTCTGCTACATCATAAATAAGTTATGGATGTTAAGAAACCACTCTTACCTGTCGAGTCCGTTCCCTGAGTACAAACTGAGCTGGAGAAATTTTCATAACTTGGGTATTCATAATATTTTTTATCAGTGAATCTTTGAAACAAACTGCCTTGACATAGGCAGCTCGAGAACCTGTATTTCTCATATAGAAACTGATCTTGCTCACTTTGTCTGGTACCATATCATTTAAATTCAGCACATAACTGCCTGAAATTTTTTTGATATCTTCCAGTATAATGTTGCTTGTTCCTCCATAACCTGAAAGTGGAATCTGGAAGAAACAAAAGCTTTAACATTAGTGTAATTAAACTTCAATCTTTCTGTACCATACAAACTATGTTCTGCATTGATCACAAGCTAGTCACCCTAGCCAAAGATCCCCTGCAGCTTCTCATACTTTATGGCCATTATGTGAGTAGGCTAATGTTGAGAGGTCAGGCCTTGGCTCAACAGGCTTCAGTAAATACAGGCACAGGCTAGAACTGAAGTTTCAGAAGTTACAAGGCCAACAAGTTAATTCAGGCAGTTGAAACGCGCCTCCTCTGAGATGCAGGATTTCAAGGTATACACCCTATCCTCGTTATATGCGCCTTCAGACTATGCGGATTCATAGTTATGCGAGGAACCTATTTCTACCAACGTCTCGTCCAAATCTCACAGTTATGCGAGGAGCACTGCTTTCTTGCCAATACAAGTCAAGTTTGCGCCTCACAATTTCACTTCCGCCAGTCTCACATTGGTTTTGGCCAGGTGTGGATGTGCAATCTTAAATTTTTGCTGGTTTTACCTACGGTGCAGTGATTTTGCACTTGAAATATTTAACTATGCCTCCTAAGCATCCGATGTCACATCCTGGGCTGTCAACTGCGCGGCAGAGAACCGCTTTAACACTTGAAAAAAAGTTGGAAATTATAAACAGCGCGGCATCAGCTGAAGGTAACACAGCTCTGGGACGCTACTGCCGGGAACAGAATCTTGCCTTTAAAGTTCTTTTGTTGCTTGACAATGCGCCAGCCCATCCTAAACATTTGGACAGCATTCATCCTAACATAACAGTGCGTTTCCTGCCACCTAACACAACATCGCTGATTCAACCACTCGACCAAGGTGTAAACCACATTCAAAGTGTACGTATTTTTTTTATGGCAAACTATCTCTTGGATGCTGCAAGCAACAGACGATTTTTAAATTCCCAGGAGTTTACCACGGTGAGGGAATGGTGGAAGTTGGAACACTTGCCGGCAGTTCCAAGAGTTCTGAGAGTCTTCCTTCACCCCTTGCTGTGCTTGATATGATCCTGACGACCACAACTATCCACCTTATCCATGTAGAGCTGCCCGACACCACAACAACCACTCATCTCCCAGAGCGAACACACCTACCACTGTTGGTGAGTACTGTACACCCTAGGATGTTAACTTTCTATGATTTATTACACCGAAAATTACCTTAAATTGATCAAATATAATACAAATGTTGTCTTGTACTGCTTTTGTGTTGTATTGGTATGTAAATGTGAATAAATGACAGATAAAACATATTTAGGAAGCCCTCTGGAACACATCCCTATTTTCTCCATTTAAATAATTATTCACATTATGCATCAACTTCGAGGAACGTATCCCCCACATATAACGAAGATAAGGTGTACAACAGTCTCCCTGATGACCATATCTGCAGGAAGTGCACCCAATTTCATCTCCTGACAAGGTCAAGTATTGTCAACAGTTTAGGGCCTGTACTCACTGGAATTTAGAATAATAAATTTTGAAACCTACCGAATGTTGAAAGGACTAGATAAGGTGGATGTGGAGAGGATGTTTCGTATGGTGGGGTATCCAGGACTAGAGGCACAGCCCTCAAGATTGAGGGGTGACCTTTTAGAACAGAGGTAAGGAGGAATTGTTTTAGCCAAAGAGAAGTGAATCTGTGAATTGTTCTACCACAGACAGCGGTGGAGGCCAAGTCTATGGGTATATTTAAGGTAGAAGTTGATAATTTCCTGATCGGTCAGGGCATCAAAGGATATGATGAGAAGGCAGGCGTATGGGGTGGAATGGGATCCGGGATCAGCCATGATGGTGTGGTGGAGCAGACTAGATGGGCTGAATGGCCTAATTCTGCTCCTGTGTCTTATGGTCCAACTGCAGTTGGATGCACTCAGGACTAATTAAGAGGCTGAAAACCTAATACACAAAAAGTTGAATGAGATGGTCACGCCCTGAGTGCAGGCTTCTGACAGCAGAAGTAAGGGGAGTAAGCAGTCAGTGCAAGGTTGCCCTGTGGTTATTCCCCTCAGCAGCAAGTATACCTTTTTGGATATTGTTGAGGAACAGGGGAGGTAAATGACCTATTAGGGCACAGCAGCAGCAGCTAGGCCAGTGGCACTGTGGCCAGCTCCGAGGCTCAGTAGGGAAGGTTAAATTGAGGCAGAATGATAGTGTAAGGAGGACAGATAGCAGATGCTGTGGGTGCAAAACAGAAACTGGAATATTTGCTGCCTCCCAGGACTGTCTCAGAGTGGTTGCAGAAGATTCTGAAGAGGGAGTGTAAGCAGACAAAGGTTGTGGTGCACAGAGGTAGCAATGGCAGGTAGAAAGCAGAAAGAAGTCCTGTGCAATGAGTACAGGAGTTAGGGAAGTGGCTGAAGAGCAGGATCTCTAAGGTAGTAATCACTGAGTTACCCCTAGTGCCACGTGCTAATCAGGGCAGGAATAGGATTATAGTATAGATGAGTGAGTGGCTGAAGAACTAGTGTAGGGGGCAGGGTTGCAGATTTCTGGATCACTAGGATCTCTTCTGGGGAAAGTATGCAAGACCTGCAGGGCTTAAACAAAGTTGGCAGAAGGATGGAAACTGGAATGATTGAGCTGAGGATGAGAGTGTTAGTATACAAGCTGATGCAGTGTGTAGTGAGACTGTGAGGAAAGACAAGCAGATGATAGGGCAAAAATTCAGTCAGTGTGATGAGTTGAAGTGTAACTTGGGGTCAAAGTTGTAAAGGATGGTGAATACAAGACTGAAGGTGTTATATTTGAATGCACACAGTACAAAATAAGGTAGATGATCTCGTAGCACAAGGATACACACACGAAAGGATAGGCAGACGGGGTGGGGTGGCTCTGCTGGTAAAAAAAAATGAAATCAAATCTTGAGAAAGAGGTGATATACCATAAGATGCAAAGATGTAAAATCCTTGTGGGTAGATTTAAGAAACTGCAAGGGTAAAAAGGCCCTGATTGGACTTACATACAGGCGCCTGAACAGTAGCCAGGAGGTGGGATAAAGATTGCAACGGGAAATAGAATAGGTTTGTCAAAAGGACAATGTTATGATAGTCATGGGAGATTTCAATACGCAAGTACAGTGGCATGCAAAAGTTTGGGCACCCCGGTCAAAATTTCTGTTACTGTGAATAGCTAAGCAGTAAAACATGAACTTATTTCCAAAAAGCATAAAGTTAAAGATGACACCTTGCTTTAATATTTTAAGCAAGAAAACTTTTTTATTTCCATCTTTTAGTTTCAAAATAATGAAAAAGGAAAAGGGCCTGAAGCAAAAGTTTGGGCACCCTGCACTCAGTACTTAGTAACACCCCTCTTTGGCAAGTATCACAGCTTGTAAACACTTTTTGTAGTCAGCTAAGAGTCTTTCAATTCCTGTTTGGGGGATTTTCGCCCATTCTTCCTGGCAAAAGGCTTCTAGTTCTGTGAGATTCTTGGGCTGTCTTGCATGCACTGCTCTTTTGAGGTCTATCCACAGATTTTCGATGATGTTTAGATCGGGGGACTGTGAGGGCCATGGCAAAACCTTCAGCTCGCGCCTCTTGAGGTAGTCCATTGTGGATTTTGAGGTGTGTTTAGGATCATTATCCTGTTGTAGAAGCCATCCTCTTTTCACCTTCGGCGTTTTTATTTTAAACAGGCGATGTGGTGTGATGCTTGCTTCCTGAATTTGCTGGTATTTAGTTGAATTCAGTCTTCCCTCTACCAGTAAATATTCCCAGTGCCACTGGCTGCAACACAAGCCCAAAGCATGATCGATCCACTCTTGTGTGCTTAACAGCTGGAGAGGTGTTCTTTTCATGAAATTCTGCACTTTTTTTTCTCCAAACATACCTTTGCTCATTGCGGCCAAAAAGTTCTATTCAAAAGGTTCAAAGGAACATCTAAACAAGCCTGATGCATTTTAGAAACAAGTCCTGTTTGTCTGATGAAGTTAAAATAGAACTTTTTGGCTGCAATGAGCAAAGGTATTTTTGGAGAAAAAAGGGTGCAGAATTTCATGAAAAGAACACCACTCCAACTGTTAAGCACACAGGGGTGGATCGATCATGCTTTGGGCTTATGTTGCAGCCAGTGGCATGGGGAACATTTACTGGTAGAGGGAAGAATGAATTCAATTAAATACCAGCAAATTCAGGAAGCAAGCATCACACCGCCTGTAAAAAAAAAAGCCGAAGATGAAAAGAGGATGGCTTCTACAACAGGACAATGATCCTAAACACACCTCAAGATCCACAATGGACTACCTCGAGGCGCAGACTGAAGGTTTTGCCATGGCCCTCATAGTCTCCCGACCTAAACATCATTGAGAATCTGTGGATAGACCTCAAAAGAGCAGTGCATGCAAAACGGCCCAAGAATCTCACAGAACTAGAAGCCTTTTGCAAGGAAGAATGGGCGAAAATCCCCCAAACATGAATTGAAAGACTCTTGGCTGGCTACAGAAAGCGTTTACAAGCTGTGATACTTGCCAAAGGGGGTGTTACTAAGTACTGCCATGCAGGGTGCCCAAATTTTTGCTTCGGGCCCTTTTCCTTTTTTGTTATTTTGAAACTGTAAAAGATGGAAATAAAAGTTTTCTTAAAATATTAAAGAAGTGTGTCATCTTTAACTTTATGCCTTTTGGAAATCAGTTCATCTTTTACTCACTTAGCTCTTCACAGTAACAGAAATTTTGACCGGGGTGCCCAAACTTTTGCATGCCACTGTAGATAGGGAAAATTAGATTGGTGTTGGATCACAAGAGGAGTTTGTAGTATGCCTACGGGATGGGTTTTTAAGAAGGAGTTTGTGATTGAGCCCACTAGGTGAAAGGCAATTCTGGATTGGATGTTGTATAATGAACCAGGTTTCATTAGGGAGTTTGAGGTAAAGGAACCCTTCACAGACAATGATCATGATAGCATGAATGGCAGCGATGCTTCACTACCAGCTGAACTCAACACCTTCTATGCACGCTTTGAAAGGGAGAACACAACTACAGCTGTGAAGATCCCTGCTGCACCTGATGACCTTGTGATCTCCATCTCAAAGGCTGATGTTAGGCTGTCTTTAAAGAGAGTGAACCCTCGCAAGGTCCTGATGGAGCACCTGGCAAGGCTCTGAAAACCCGTGCCAAACAACTAGCAGGATTTTTCAAGGATATTTTCAACCTCTCACTGTTATGGGAGGAAGTTCCCACTTGCTTCAAAAAGGCAACAATTATACCAGTGCCTCCAAAGAATAATGTGGGCTGTCTTAATGACTATTGTCCGGTAACACTCACATCAACAGTGATGAAACTCTTGACTAGACTGAACTCCTGCCTCAGCAAGGACCTGGACCCATTGCATTTTGCCCATTGCCACAATAGGTCAACGGCAGACGCAATCTCAGTGGATCTCCACACGGCTTTTGACCACCTGGACAACACAAACACCTACATCAGGATGCTGTTCATCGACCATAGCTCAGCATTTAATACCATCAATCCCACAATCCTGATTGAGAACTTGCAGAACTTAGGCCTCCATACCTTCCTCTACAATTGGATCTTCGACTTCCTAACTGGAAGACCACAATCTGTGCGGATTGGTGATAATAAATCCTCCTTGTTCACAATCAACACTGGGTGTGTGTTTAGCTCACTGCTCTACTCTCTGCATACCCATGACTGTGTGGCTAGGCATAGCTCAAATACCATCTTATAAATTTGCTGACGATATAACCATTGTTGGTAGAATCTCAGGTGGTGATGAGAGGGCATACAGGAGTGAAATATGCCAACTAGTGGAGTGGTCCCGCAACAACAACCTGGCACTCAATATCGGTAAGACGAAAGAGCTGATTGTTCAGGAAGGGTAAGACGAAGGAACACATACCAACCCTCATAGAGGGATCAGAAGTGGAGAGAGTGAGCAGTTTCAAGTTCCTGGGTATCAGGATCTCTGAGGATCTAACCTGGTCCCAACATATCGATGTAGTTATAAATAAGGCAAAACAGCGGCTACTCTTTATTAGGAGTTTGAAGAGATTTGGCATGTCAACAAATACACTCAAAAACTCTACAGTTGTACCGTGGAGAGCACTCTGACAGGCTACATCACTGTCTTGTATGGAGGGGCTATTGCACAGGACTGAAAGGAGCTGCAGAGGGTTGCAAATTCAGTCAGCTCTATCTTGGGTACTAGCCTACAAAGTACCCAGGACATCTTCAAGGAGTGGTGTCTCAGAAAGATAGCATCCATTATTAAGGATCTCCAGCACCCAGGGCATGCCCTTTTCTCACTGTTACCATCAGGTGGGAGGTACAGAAGCCTGAACGCACACACTCAGCGATTCAGGAACAGATTCTTTCCCTCTGCCATCAGATTCCTAAATGGACACTGAATCTTAGGACACTACCTCACTTTTTTAAAAGATATACAGTATTCTGTTTTTGCGTGTTTTTAAAAATCTATTCAATATACATAATTGATTTGCTCGCTTTTTATTATTATTATTTTTAATTATTTTTTCTCTGCTAGATTGTGTATAGTTTTGAACTGCTTTTGCTAAATTAACAAATGTCACATCACATGCCGGTGATAATAAACCTGATTCTGATTGACTTCACCCTGCAGTTTGAAAGAGAAAAGATAAAGACATATGTGTAAGTACATTTCACTGTGGAAGACACTAACAGTATGCCAGAAACTCGAGTGTCAGGGGCAGAAGCATAATTGCTATTACTAAGGAGAAGGTGCCAGCAAAACTGAACGTAGACAAGTCACCTGACGTAGGAGTGGAACTATACCATTCAGCCCATCGAGCTTGCTCCACCATTTCATCATGGCTGCTCCCAGATCCCATTCAACTCCATACACCTGCCCCCTCACCATATCCCTTGATGCCCTGACCAATCAGGAAACTATCGACTTCTGCTTTAAATATACCCATGGACTTGGCCTCCACCGCAGTCTGTGGCACAGCATTCCACAGATTCAACAATATTTGGCTAAAAAAATTTCCTCCTTACTTCTTTTCCAAAAGGCTGCCCTTCAATTTTGAGGCTATGCCTTCTTGTTCTGGATACCCCCACCAGAGGAAACGTCCTCTCCACATCCTCCTTATCTGTTTCAATGAGATCCCCACACATTCTTCTAAATTCTGGTCAGTACTGGCCCAAAGCTGCCAGACACTCATATGTTAACCCCTTCATTCCCAGAATCATCCTTGTGAACCTCCTCTCCAATGACATCCTTTCTGAGATATGGGGCCCAAAACTGTTGTCCAAGTGCGGCCTGACTAGTGCCTTATAAAGCTTCAGCATTACCTCCTTGTTTTTATATTCTATTCCCCTTGAAATAAATGCCAAAATTGCATGTGTCTTTTTTTTTTAACCACAGACTCAGCCAAAAATTAACCTTCTGGGAGTCCTGCATGGGGACTGCTAAGTCCCTTTGCATCTTTAATGTTTGAATTTTCTCTCCTTTTAAATAGTCTACACTTCTATTTCTTTTACCGAAATGCATTATCATACGTTTCCCAATTGCCACTTCTTTGCCCATTCTTCCAATTTGTCCAAGACCTGCTGCAATCGCATTGCTTCCTCAGCACTACCTACCCCTCCACCTATCTTCGTATCATCCACAAACTTTTTCCACAAAGCCATCAATTTCATTATCCAAATCATTGACAAACAATGTGAAAAGTGGCGGTCCCGATTCTGACCCCTGAGGAACACCTGAAGTCACTGGCAGCCAACCAAAAAAGGCCCCCTTTATTCCCAATCGCTGCCTCCTGTCTGTCAGCCATTCCTCTATCCATGCCAGTATCTTTCCTGTAATGCCATAGGATTTTATCTTGTTAAAAACAGCCTCATATGTGGTACCTCATTAAATGCCTTCTGAAAATCCAAGTAAATGACACCCACTGCCTCTTCTTCATCTACCCTGCTTGTTACTTCCTCGAAGAATTCTATTAGATTTATCAGGCAAGATTTCCCTTCACAGAAACCATGCTGATTTTGACTTATTAGTCTCCAAGTACCCCAAAACATCATCCTTAATAATAAGACTCCAACACTTTTCCAACCACTGAGTTAGGCTAACTGGCCTATAATTTCCTTTCTTTTGTTATCCTCCCTTAAAGAGTGTAATAACAGTCCTCCAGGACCTAGTCAGAATCAAGTGATTCTTGAAAGATCACGACCAATGCATCCATTATCTCTTCAGCAACCTTCTTTAGGACTCTGGGATGTAGTCCCTCTGGTCCAGGTGACCTTTCAGTTTGCCAGCACTTTTTCCTTTGTAATAGCAATGGCACTCACTCCTGCTCCCTGACACTCACCAACTTCTGGCATACAGCTTGTGTCTTCTGTAATAAATACCAAAGCGAAGTATTTAAGTTCATCTGCCATTTCTTTGTCCTCCATTTTAAAAACTTCCCATCATCCAACTTCCCACTCACTTTTGCTACCATATATGCCCTTTCCTCGGCTTTTATGCAGTCCCTAACTTCCCTTGTCAGCCCTGCCATTTGAAAACAACTTCTTCTGTGGGACATATCTATCCTGTATCTTGTGAACTATTCCCAGAAACTTCAGCCACCTCTGTTCTGCCACCATCACCACCAGTATCCCCCTCCAATCCACTTGGACAAGCTCCTCTCTCATGCCTCTGTAATTTCTGTTATTGCGATACTGATATATGAGACTTAGGCTTCTCCCTCTCAAATTGCAGTATGAATTCAATCATATTATGATCACTGACTCCTTAGGGGTCATCTACATTAAGCTAATAAAATCTAGATTATTACACAACACCCAATCTAAGATAGCCTTTCCCCAAGTAAGCTCAAGCACAAGCTGCTGTAAAAAGCCATCCCCATAGGCATTCAACAAATTCTCTCTTGCAATCTGATATCAAGATAATTTTCCCAATTCCCTTGCATATTGAAGTCCCCCATTACAAATGTGACATTAGTCTTTCCAGCCCCCTTTGCAATCTGAACCGCACATCTTGGCTACTATTTGGAGGCCTTTCTATGATTCCCATAATGTTTTTTTTACCCTTCTACTTTCTTAGCTCCACCCACTTTCTCTGACCCGATGTCACCTCTTTCTAAAGATGTAATTCCTTCTCTTACCAGTAGAGCCACACCACCACCTATGCCTTCCTTCCTGCCCGGACCAAATGGAACTAAATCACAAGGTTCTGAATGAGGTAGCTGAAGAGATGTGAAGGCATCACTGGATTCTGGAATGATTCCAGAGGACTGGAAAATTGCAAATGTTACTCCACTCTTGAAGAAGAAAGGGAGGAAAGCAGAAGAAAGGAAGTTTTAGGACAGCTAGCCTGACTTCAGTGGTTGGGAAGATGTGGGAGTCCATGATTACGGATGAGGTTTCAGATACTTGGAGACGCATGATAAATGTAAGCCAAAGTCAGCATAGTTTCCTTCGGGGAAATCTTGCCTGACAAATCTGTTGGAATTCTTTGATGAAATAACAGGCAGGATAAACAAAGGAGAGTCAGTGGATGTTATTTTCTTGGAATTTCAGAAGGCCTTTGACAAGTTGCTGCATGAGGCTACTTAACAAAATAAGAACCTATGGAATTACAGGAAAGATACTACTAGCATGGAGATTGGCTGACAGGCGAGAGGCAAAGAGTGGGAATAAAGGCAGCCTGTTCTGGTTGGCTGCCAGTGACTAGTGGTGTTCTGCAGAGATCCGGATTGGGACTACTTTTCTCATTATATATCAATGATTTGGATGACAGAATTGATGGCTTTGTGGTGAAGTTTGGAGACAATACAAAGATAAGTGGAGGGCAGGTAGAGTTGAGGAAGTAGGAGATTTGCAGAAGGACTTGGACAGATTGGGAGAACGGGCAAAGAAGTGGCAGATGGAATATAGTATAGGGAAGCGTATGGTCATGCTCTTTGACAGAAGAAATAAAGGACTAGACTATTTTCTGAATGGGGGAAAAGATTCAAAAATCAGGTGCAAAGTGACTTGGGAGTTCTTGTGCAGGTTAACTTGCAGGTTGAGTCAGTGGTAAGGAAGGCAAATGCAATGTTTGTATTCATTTGAGAGGACTCGAATATAAGAGCAACAATGTGATGCTGAGGCCTTATAAAGCACTATATTGTGAGCAGTTTTGGGGCTCCTGATCTAAGAAAAGATACGCAGGCATTGGAAAGTGTCCAGAGGAGGTTCACGAAAATGATTGTGGGAAGGAAAGTGTTAATGTATGATGAGGTAAACACGAGGAATTCTGCAGGTGCTGGAAATTCAAGCAACACACATCGAAGTTGCTGGTGAACGCAGCAGGCCAGGCAGCATCTCTCGGAAGAGGTACAGTCGACGTTTCCGGCCGAGACCCTTCGTCAGTACATCATATGAATGTATGATGAGCATTTGATGGCTCTGAGTCAGTTAATGCAGGAGTTTAGCAGAATGAGGAAGGATCTCGTTGAAACCTAGAGAATAATGTAAGGTCTTGATAGAATGAATGTGGAGAAGATGCTTCCTATAGTGGGTGCGTTTAAGACCAGAGGGCACAGTTTCAGAATAGAGGGATGTCCATTTATAACAGATAAGAAGGAATTTCTTTAGCCAGAGGGTGGTGAATGTGTGGAATTCATTGTCATTGGCAGCTGTGGAAGTCAAGTCATTGAGTATATTTAAAGTGAAGTTTGATAGCTAATTAGCTAGTCAGGGCATGAAGGGAGGAGAAAGGGGTTGGGAGGGATAATCCATTAGCCATGAAGAAATGGCAGAGCAGGCTCAGTGGGTGGACTGGCCTAATTTTGCTTGTGTCTCTTATGGTCCTCTCACTTGATTACTGTCACTTCCTACATATCAAAGGTGTAGCCATGGACATTTGCATATGCCCCAGCTATAACTGTCTTTTTGTTAACTACATCAAAAACTCTGGCACCATTTCTCAACTTTTTCCCCATTACACCAATGACATAATTGGTACTGCTTCTTACACCCATTTGCAACTCACCTATTTTATCATCTTCGTGATCAACTTCCAACCTGCTCTCAAATTCACTTGGACCATTTTCAATACCCTCCTTTTTCTGGATCTCCTTCTTTCTCAGTTCTACTCACTGACATTTACCGTAAACTCACCTACTCTTGCTGCTCTGTGAACTACACTCTCTCCTCTCCTATAAAGATGTAACCCCTCAGTTTGTTTCCACCACATCTCCTCTCAAGATGAGGACTTCCACTCCAGGATACCTGAAGTGTTCTCCCCCTTCAGCAAACATGGCTTCCCTTCAACCGATGGAGACCTCTCTCAAACTTCCTCCTGGACGTAGCCTCTCACAACCCCTCCCCTCGGACAGAGAGATACGATTTCCCTTTACCTTTCAGTGTATCAGTCTCAACATCATCCTTCAATACCACCAGCTGATACAGGATCCCACAACCAGTACCTGTAACTCATCCTCCCCAGTTCTTTCTGCTTTCTGTAGGGTCTACTCTCTGTAACACTCCTGTTTGCTCTTCCCTCTCCGTTTACCCCACCCCCACCAACAGCACTTTCCCCTGCAACTGCAGGAAGTGCAGCACTTGTTCCTACATCTCCTCCTTCACCACTATCCAGGGACCAAAATGGCTCTTCTAGGTGAGGCAAAGATTCAATGCACCTACTCCAACCTCATCTACTACACCCATGCTCCCAATGTGGCCTACTCTACATTAATGAGACCAAGCGTTTACAGTACCATGTCTCCAGACAACTAGTTCTAACTTGTAGGCTATCTGCAGAGTTTACCATTCTGGCACAACCATGTTGATTTTTAGCAAAATTTTGGGTCACACAATGCAGCTACATATGGACAACCTAACTGAAACCTATCAAATGATGAAAGACTTCGATAGAGTGGATGTGGAGAGTATGTTTCCTATGGTGGGACAGTCTCAGACCAGAGGACACAGCCTCAAAATAGAGGGGCGTCCTTTTAGAACAGAGATGGGAAGGAATTTCTTTAGCCAGAGTTGTGAATCTGTGGAATTCGTTGCCACAGCAGCTGTGGAGGCCAAGTCTTTTTAAATATTTAAGACAGAAGTTGATAAAATTCTGATTGGTCAGGGCATGAAGGGATACTGGGAGAAGGTAGGAGATTAGGGCTGAAAGGAAAAATGGATCCGCAATAATGAATGGTGGAGCAGACTCGATGGGTCAAACCGCCTAATTTTGCTCCCACATCTTAATGGTCTTATAATACAGGAACAAGTTACAGGACTTTAACTAACAATTTGTGTAAAAGGACATGAACTTAATGAGGCAGCTACTGTGGTTTCAGTCCTGTACATCTTTGAACATGCTCATTTCCATATTACTTGGATTGGTTCCACATTTTTTCTGTCAGTGCAATTTAGGCATGGCACATCTAGTTTGTCTTTATATGGGGTTATCTTCTACCCTACATCTATCAGCAAAATCAAGCAGTCTTGAGTTTTGGCACCTAAAGGGGAAGCAATTTAGGATTATCAGTACCTTTAACAAGAGAAAAGAACAAATTCATTAGAACAATCCATTTTCCAGCGATCGTTTGCTTCGTTATGCTTAATGTGGCACCAAATACATACTGTGAATTTTACTCCTGGTTGAGTTGACCGTATCCTTGATTGCTTAATTTCAAGTCTTGCCAACATACAAGCAACCCTTGTTGGTGCAAACAAAAGATGCACACAGACATCTTCTTTGGGACAAACCATCAATTCACAGTTGCCGATCAACCGTTCTTCAGGACCAAATGTGCTCTGTAACTACAAAGACAGTATCTGAATTAAAACTCAATCTCAGACATTCAAACATGAGGAAATTCACAGATGCTGGAATTTCAAGCAACACACATCAAAGTTGCTGGTGAACACAGCAGGCCAGGCAACATCTCTAGGAAGAGGTACAGTCGACGTTTCGGGCCAAGACTCTTCGTCAGGACTAACTGCCAATGAACTGTCCAGCTCTTGGCTCCATCCCTCCTCCTCCTGTGTTCTCCTATCATTTCGGATCTCCCCCCCCTCCCATTTTCAAATCTCTTACTAGTTCTTCTTTCAGTTAGTCCTGACGAAGGGTCTCAGCCCGAAACGTCGACTGTACCTCTTCCTAGAGATGCTGCCTGGCCTGCTGCATTCACCAGCAACTTTTATGTGTGTTGCTCAGACATTCAAAAATGTCTTGACAAATACTCCTAAAAATACTTCATGAATATTGAGCAACACAGCATAGGGACAGAATTACATTGCCAAAGTAACTTAATCTAATCTGGCCTAAACATGGTTTATATTCCTTCCTTTTTCTACTTGCTTATGTGCCTATCTATATACCTCAGACTTTGTGATTGTATCTGCTTCCACCATCTCCACTGGCTTTACACTTTGTGCTTTAAAAAACATTGTCTCATAAACTTATTTTAAACTTTGCCCTTCTCATATTAAACCTGAGCCCTCTAGTATGTGGCACTTCTACTCTGGGCCTATCTATATACCTCAGACTTTGTGATTGTATCTGCTTCCACCATCTCCACTGGCTTTACACTTTGTGCTTTAAAAAACATTGTCTCATAAACTTATTTTAAACTTTGCCCTTCTCATATTAAACCTGAGCCCTCTAGTATGTGGCACTTCTACTCTGGGAAGACCACCCTACTTGTGAACGTGATCAAGAGCAAAATCCTTCAGACAGTACACAATATTACTTCTCTCACTGTTTTTGTGTCTTCATTTTCTTTCAAATGTGGTCCTGCTACTGTTGAAGCCTGTGAGCTATAGTTTGGTGGTGCTTTTGTGCCCAATTGAAAGATCTGGCACCTTGCTGTCTCAGGGGGAGTTCAGAGAGGCTTTGAGCAAAGCGTGTGGCCTCAAGGTCAAGAAGCCTGGAAGTGGGGCATGAGCTCATGATCAGCTCCATTTCTCACTGATTAAAGCATCGAGGAAGATTGAAAATTACGAAGGACAAGAGTGGAAGGCAGGTGGGTGTTCAGCATTATTTACCTGCGTTCAAATTGTCTCTTTCTCCTTCTCCTCTGCGAGCGAGTACTGGAGTCCTGGGTCTTCGGCAAGGTTTAATCAACACAGATTTGTGGATTGGACTCTATAGATCATGTTATGATGTGTTTTTGTTGCTATTTTGATCAGGGCAGACTGGATCTAGAGCCTGCGTTAATGAACAACACAGTGCTAGACTGAACTGAGCTGAGTTAAACTGAATATGCCTGGACTCTTTTGATGACTTTGGGAGGTGGGATTCTGTGTTTTTAGCTTGTTTTTTTCCCCATTTGCAATTTGTTCTTTTTTGTGCGTTGGGGGTTTGGTGCTTTTCTTTAAAGAAATTCCACGGTGTTTCTTTGTTTTGTGGCTTTCCATGGAAGGATTTGGATTTGGACACTGGTCTAAGCAGAAGGGATTAATTTAACTGGGCATTTGATAACATAATGGGCTAAAGAGCCTGTTCCTGGACTATGTTCTATAATTTGCTGGATTATCCCCATTGCCATTTTTAAACACATGAACAACACTGATTATTTTCCAATCTGCTGGGAACTTAGCTGTAGTTAATGAGGATACAAAGGTCTCCATTAAGGCCCCAGTCTCCTCTTGCCTCCCTCAATAACCTGGGATAGTTCCCATCAAGCTCCAGGGAGTTATCTAACTTCAAGCGACCCAAAACCACTACCACCTCCATTACATCAACATACCTTAGAATATCATACTCCTCCCTGACCTCTTTGGTGAACAGTGATGCAAAGTGCTCATTTACCTCACTGTTCCCTTTGGCTGCAGGAATAAATTACCTTGCCTTTGAGTGGAGCTAAACCATTCCCTTGCTCCCTTTAAAAAAAAATGCACACTTGCCAATGGCAATTCATGGTCCCAGATAGCTCTTCTGATGTCCTAATTTTTCTCCTGCTTTCTTTATATTCCTCAAAGTCCCTGCTGATTTCAGCTTCCTAAACCTTACTTAAGCTTCCATTTTATTTTTGACTAAATTTACATCTTTCATCATCTGAGATTCCTGAACCTGGTCATCCTGATCTTTGTTCCTCACAGGAACATTTTGCTCCTGAATTCTGACCAAATAGATTTGATAATCACGCTAATTTCCTCCAAACTGCATCAATTTTCTAACAAAGTAGATTGAAAATACACTGCATGAACTCACACAATTTATTTCCAGTATTTTAAAATCACAAAGGCAAGAGGTTATCATCTATAATGACAATGAAAACAAAATATGAGAGTTTGAAAATTGATTTCCTTGGAAACAGAATCTCTAGGGCATAGTAATTACTTTTGATTTCAATATGCAAATTACATTACAGAATTAGAATTAACATTTACCTGAAAGCAGTCCTGATCTTGACCTTTGATCAACAGGCGTAACTGCTGTGCAACAGTTGAAGAATTATTTCTAAGCACAAGTTTCTGATGACTGTAAGTTGAAAAACAGTGCACTGAGAAAATATGCAAACTGGTTAATTAGAAGAGGTGTTTTTTTTAAAAACTATTTCATTGAAAGTGGGATGACATACTGATTGGTAGGTTAATTGGTTACTGTTAGTGTAGTTGGGTGGCAGGAAGATCAGGATGCAGTTAATGATAGAGACTACATTACAGGGAAGTAGGTGGAGGGAATGCAACTGGTAGCTCTCAAAAGTTTCCCAACAACTACCTCTTATCTTACGAAAAATATTAAAAATATAGGAATTACCCTATCACCTTGATGTAGTTGGAAATAGTGGTATAAACATTTATAACCATTATTTGGCAGCATCTTTCACCAGAGAAGTCAGAGAATGGAACTTACACTGTCCTTCCGAGGGAAACTCCTCCCCATGATATAAATTGCTTGTTGGACAGAATTGGTGGTATCTCCAAAGAGGAGCTTCCGGATGAAGAGATGGATTGATAGGATTCAGGTTTCCAAAGCACTCCTTTTAAGCCAACTTCATACTGGGGACCAAAAGGTTGAACCAGAATAGCCAAATGGCTAAAAAGATAACAATTCTTAGCATTTCCAATGACTTTATCCTCAAAAATAATTTATAATTTGTTCAATTATTTTAAAAACAGAGCTGAGTTAAAAAAATAACTAGTGGAATGAAAATAATTACAAATTCAAAATGTGAAATACTGTAGATAATATACATTTAAAACAGCTAATGTTTGTTACAAGCAATATCAAAGGAAAGTAAACTCTTGAAATCAGAGTTAACAGCAGAGAATTGAAACTACCCACCAGTTTTTATGTATGTCCCTTCTCATCTTAAAATTAGTTCCTCTAGTTTTAGACTTCCCTGCTCTGGAAAAAACTGGCCATCCATTGGGTCCTTAATGATACAAGTATGTAAAGGTAACCCCTCACCCTCCTTAAAAAAGATCACTGAAATAAAGCAATATTTCTTTTTCTCCACTATGTGTAACTAAGCATTTTCATCTTTTACTCAAAAATACTGACACGTCAAAGAGAGAATCAATTACAAAGTTACTGGACTAATGATGCATAAAGGACATTTCGTGCCCCACAAACTCAAGCAAGTCTTCCTTTATTAGGACATTAATACTACCCAAGTTGGTGCATCAGAACCCAGCGAAATGCAACTTTGTCATTGTAAATTTTTCTATATATTGTTTCATTGTGGAGATTATCAATAATTCTAGAAATAATAGGTTAATTTCATATAACAAGGAACATAAAAATTCTACATACAAGGGATAAAGCACAAGAGAAAGCTCCATAAATAAAGGTAGACAAATTGATGGGGCCTGATGACACAGACCCATTGATTTTAAAGGAGGTGGCTGCAGTGACATTTGACCCATTGGTTCAAGTCTACACAATTCAGAAGCTGTACTAAAGAAGCATGGAAACAAAGTGAATTTGCAACTCAGCTTGAATGTCAGTGGTATCAAAAAAAGATTGAAAGTTATACCTTTGCATTTCAGTCTGTGTATCCTTTGGAGTATATGAAACAACTATCTCAGATTCTTCTCCAGGGCAAATGAGTATATTTTCTGGCTGTGCTAGAAAAAAGCCAGGTTTGGCAGCCTAAAGGAAAAATAAATTTCATGGATCAAGTAAAAAAGGGATTATTTCAGGATTTGTATTTTCCACAGTGGAATTCTTATAACATGGATCAATGCCAATAGGGTTTCAGAAAATTAGAGAAACAATTTAACTTAAGACACTTAAGCCATGGACTTTGACAGTGACCTGTTATTAGTGTGCACTTGGCCAAGCAAGGTTAAAGTTCGTATCTGTAATTGGTAACAAGGATTAGCATTCAAACAAAAGAATCAGCACAGCAAACTAAATATTCTCTTCCAGTATTTCAGAATTCTGTGATTACTTCCACTAGAACTACTTCCACAGAAAACAGATAGCAGTTATTTTACCAGTGGAAGGAAAAAATACACAAAACAGCAGTCAAGTTGAAAGAAAAATTGTAAAGGGTTTCAGAAGTGCATATAATAGTGCTCTCTTTCATAAAGCAATAAATTTGACAGCCAATTCTGGACAAGAAACACATATGGAAATAAAGATAGCTGGATGCTAACATTTTGCAAATTTTGGGACAGAATTGGCATTGACATGACTAAAGGTGTAATTGTGAGATATTTGACTATTGTTATGCAAAGAAAAAATCTAAAGAAATGGAAGGTTATCTTTTATTACTCTCATGAAATTGGTTTGAAAAAAAAATTGATATCTCACCTGAATCTTTAGCTGTGCACTGATATTTCCAGCATTTTTTAGAGGGAGGATTTGTTTAGCTGTCTTGCCTGGTTCAGCAGAAATGACAAGCGTCTAGATGCAAAAGCATTGAAAATTTCAGTCTATGTAGCACTGATATACTCCAATGCAGGTTTCATAAGAAAAAAACAGTTTAGTTTTGAAGACCCAGAAACAAAGTAAGGTTTGATAACAAGGAACTAGTCAGAAAGAAGCCCTCAAATTAGCTTTGCCAAACATATAACTTTTCATAGAGGAAGGACATGGTTACACCTGAGTGGGTGCAGAGGAGGTTCACTAGGATCTTGCCTGGAATCGAGCATTTAAGTTAGAAGGAGACACTGGTAGCTAGGTTTGCTTTCTTTGAAATGGAGGGAGGCTAAGGGAGAGCTTGAATGAAGTGTTCAAAATTATAATGATCCAAATCTCTCCTTTTGCAGCAGTGCCCCATTTTGCATATCATTCTGGAACTTAACCATATTTCCTCCATGAAAAGTATGTCTCATTCCCCCCCCCCCAGGAAAAGAGGCTGCAGACAATACTCCAAGAGTGGTCTCCCCAAATCCCTGTAAAATTGCAGTAAGACATCCTTGCTTCTGTACTCCAGTACTCTTTCCATGAACCACAAATCCCTAGTATTTTTACATGCTTGCAGAAACCTTTACAGACCCATGTTATGGTCCTTGCAAGTTTACACTCACACTTCATCTAATCAGTTTTGCAACATATACATAGTTAATCAGACTTCCATGTCCTACCACTTTCAATTTACAGTTCACATGGAAATTCAGGACTACAAAATGTAGTTATGTACCCTAACCCACATAAACCACATCTGTAATTAAGCAATAATGCTGCACAACTAGAACACAGAACAGTATAGTACAACACAAGAACAAGCCATACAGTCCAAATTAATTAATGACACATAACTAAATAAATTCCTTCAGCTTGCCCATGGTACATGCCCCACAATTCTTTGCATATTCATTTGCCTCTATCACGACTGCCTCCACCATCACACCTGGCAGCAAATTCCAGGCACCAACTACGGTGCTTTAAAAACAAAAGCCACACACACACACCCCTTTTTAAATTTTCTCCTCTCTTACTTAAAAATGTGTGCCTGCTAGTATTAGTAATGTTGACCCCAAGGAAAATTATACCAGCTGCCTACCTATAGCTCTCAATTTTATAAAATTTATCAGGTCTCTACTGTTTCCACTGGTCCAGAGGAAACAACCCCAGTTTGTCCAACCTCTAAGCACTTGCAGTTTAATCCAGACAACAACGTGGCAAACATCTGCAGATTTGTCTGTTTAACAATGAATGCTAATTGAACTTGATCTCTCCTTCCTTAAAGGTCAACAGGGCTGGTAGAAGTGGAAAAGGTTATGAGTGTTACTTCGGCAAAGCTCTGCACTCCACATTGTCATAAAACCCAAAGCAAAATATTTCCTTCAAATAGTAATGCCAGCATACTTGCAGGTGTTTGGGAGCATGTATTCTGACAATTCCAACTCTGGAACAGAGTGGTATACTGTTAATAATATTGCTGGGGCCAGGAGTATCAACTTCAACATCAATTCTTGCCAAGTATTCCTCCGGTGCACCGACGGGATCTGAAACAAAAGTTATGGTATTTACTGCTGTAAAATTCAATGTTTCAGGGGTTGATTCAAAGCTGTTAAAATTTAATAAATAATGGAAGAAAACAATGTTGCACATGTCTTTACTTAAGTTTTAGAAATGAATTGATTTCATTCTATTGCACCAATATACCTGTTTATCATCTGATAAAAAAATAAAATCAATCTATATTCACTGTTATTAGAGGACAATCTCTTTCCTAACAATCCTCCATATTAATATTAACTTTATTTTATCCTTTTAAAGAAATTCTCCAGAAAGAAACATTTCAGAAGTAAAATATTACAAAGCAGAAAGATTGAAACAGACTGTTGTAAATAGCACATATGGAAAATATCAATCTGAACTATTTATCTTTCCACAAGAACAGTTACCTCAAATTTACCCTTAGAAAAATGTTTACGCTTTTCTATTTGGCCTTCATTTAATCTACTCTTAACAAAAAGAGCCTCTATTTTTATTCATGGGAAAACTGATATCCTTTTAAGAAATTTCTAAAATAGCCTCTGCATGACTTCCATCCACTACCCAAGTAAAACAAAACAGCTCAACTATTTCATTACTGTCAATATGGGGTCAATTATATCTTTAATTTCTATACTTATTTGTAAACCTAACAATCTGATATACTAAGCATAAATGAAGGATGATCCATGGGTTGTATTAAAACTGTCCATTTTGGTGCTTACGGAAAAAGGAAAACTGACATGATGGATGATACACAGCAACTTTACCTGCTACAATTCCTACAGCTCTTACACTTATGTATTTTCCATTTTCAACTGCCTTCATAGCTTTTATAAACCTTCATTCATGCTCATTAACCTATCAATTAGAGAATTCTAGCAACACACATCAAAGTTGCTGGTGAACGCAGCAGGCCAGGCAGCATCTCTAGGAAGAGGTACAGTCGACGTTACGGGCCGAGACCCTTCATCAGGACTAACTGAAGGAAGAGCTAGTAAGAGATTTGAAAGTGGGAGGGGGAGGGGGAGATCCAAAATGATAGGAGAAGACAGGAGGGGGAGGGATGGAGCCAAGAGCTGGACAGGTGATAGGCAAAAGGGGATACGAGAGGATCATGGGACAGGAGGTCCGGGAAGAAAGACAAGGGGGGGGGGGATCCAGAGGATGGGCAAGAGGTATATTCAGAGGGACAGAGGGAGAAAAAGGAGAGAGAGAGAGAGAGAGAGAGAGAGAGAATGTGTGTATAAAAATAAATAACAGATGGGGGTACGAGGGGGAGGTGGGGCATTAGCGGAAGTTAGAGAAGTCGATGTTCATGCCATCAGGTTGGAGGCTACCCAGACGGAATATAAGGTGTTGTTCCTCCAACCTGAAGATTATAATCTTTACAGTAGAGGAGGCCGTGAAGACATGTCAGAATGGGAATGGGATGTGGAATTAAAATGTGTGGCCACTGGGAGATCCTGCTTTCTCTGGCGAACAGAGCGTAGGTGTTCAGCAAAGCGGTCTCCCAGTCTGCGTCGGGTCTCGCCAATATATAGAAGGCCACATCGGGAGCACCGGACGCAGTATATCACCCCAGCCGACTCAGAGGTGAAGTGTCGCCTCACCTGGAAGGACTGTTTGGGGTCCTGAATGGTGGTAAGGGAGGAAGTGTAAGGGCATGTGTAGCACTTGTTCCGCTTACAAGGATAAGTTTAGAGAATTCTGTTACATCTATTCCTTCCCCATCCTTGCTGCAATATAATTAACTTGGTTTCTCCCTCTCAGTTCTGACAGAAGGTCTTTGTCTTGTTCATTAAAGGTTTATCTTCCAATTGTTCCGTCAGACCTCCTGAACGTTTCCAACATTTCCTGTTTTTATTTCTTTCATGTTGTGCTGGAAACCAAGATTCTTCATGTCAGCAAGACAGATTCACCACACCCAGACAGCTGAACACTGGCTTTGAGTGGTGTGGGTTGATGTACTTGTAAGGCAGTCTTTTGCCAGCAAAACACAGACCAGTAATTATCTCAACCAGTTGTGTGACAAGGAATCTGATTAACACAATTGTGTTTCAAAGAATTAACAGAAATTACATTGGTAATTTTGGTTGCCTTAAATGACGAATATTTTCGCCCTGCAGTGATATGGTCCACTGTCCAATGACAAAAAAAAAAAAAAAGAGGCATCAGTAGTTAACGATTAAAATTATTCACTTCTGTCTAAAACTAGGCAGTCACCGACATATTAACTCTTTATAATGAAGATGAGTAATCAAATAATATGTTTGGCTTGATTCTGGCCAAAGGCCATCTACATCCAAGCCTGCCAGCACAATATTAAACTTCAGAGATAAGCTGATTATCAAAAAAGATGGTGACTACAATTAGCTGTTAAAGAGGTAGGAAGATGCAAGTCAAATAGTTAGATATAGTAGCTTCTTCAATTCTTCATTGCTTGCAAGAAACTGTTGAGGCAGAGACAGCTGCAAGATTTAAATTTATTTACTGTGCCTTGAAAAAGTATTCAGCCCCCAAAACTATTTTCACATTTTACTGTCTCATTTTCTAAATTTAAAATATATTGAAGTAGGATTTTTTGAGCTAATCTACAAAATATTGTGTATGTGAAATCAAAATAAAAATTCCAAAACCTGTCAACAATTAACTAAAAAATCAAGATTGTGGGGTTGAAAAAAGATTCATCCCCTCTGTAATTACTACGCGAATTTTCCTTGTGCAATAAACTGTATTACCTTACCAGCTCATCTAAAATGGATGTTAAAAAAAAAAATTGGAGGATCCCGTTTTCAATGAATTCATAAGAATGAAGCTCCCTCTCTCTCAAAGGTCCAACAGTGTGGCTGATTTTTAACAGACCAAACCAAAATGAAGACAAGACCATTCAAGACAAATCAGGGAAATGAAGCAAAAATCTGGGGAAGGGTATAAGACCATCTCAAAGGCACTAAATATACCTTGGAGCTCACTGCAGTCCATTGTGGAAAAAGTGGGAAAAAAAATGAAACCACAGTCACACTGTCCCTCTAACCTTCGTCTCCGGCACCTGTAAGAGGCCACCGTGACACCAGAAGTTGTTGAGCTCTGTTCATCTGGGCTATGTAAGTATTTTGTTGGCATGTGCATTTTGCCTGTTATGGACATGTGTGTGAAGGGTGGAAGAGGAATTGTGGCTAAGAAGGTGGCAGCCCTGATGTACTGAACATGAACAGATAAAGTTGCTTAAATGAAAGAAAATCTTGCCTTCGTTATTTGAGCATTAACAGTGGTAGCAGAGGATGGTTTCTAATTAATCGGATTCCAGCAACAGTCGGAATTAGTTTGAATCAGAAAACGGCATGCCTCCTGTGCAGCAACCAGTGTAGCAAGCATAGGTCCCAGAGTTATCTGATGAGGGTACCATTACCTGGTACAAATCCACTCGACAACTACAGCAGGAGATCAAAATGTGCGGTTCGTTAAAGTACTTGCCACTAGGCAAAAACTGTTCACACAGAACCAAACAAGTTGAGCTAAATGAAGAAAATAACAAATCTGAAGATGTAGAAGAGTGTCATATAACAATTGTTTGCAAAGGAATCACTTACTAATGCAGAGACATCTGATGATAGAATCTCTAGGATTTGTTATTATTGATACAGCATGCATATGTAGTGTGTGGAGAAAAATGGCTTGAAAGCTATGTAAGTGAACTAAACTACAATGAAGCGCATAAAGTGGTGAACACAGATACGCCATGGTTACAAAGCATTCAGATTTGGAGCTGGAAAGATTGTACACTCCACTAGAAGAGTGAAAATTCCCCTAAAAAATAGGGCAGACAAAATGTTATATCGAAATGAAGGTGGTACCAGTGAATATTCCATTACGCTAAAGAAAACGAGGGCAGTACTGGATTTGGGGTAAGACCAAGCAACAATGTTTCAACAGTTAGTGTCTCTTGAGCTCACCAGCTCTGGACATTACTGAGAATCAATGTGAGAATGAAGTACTAACTGTCACAGAGGACATGAACGCTGGATGAGAAACGCAAAGTGTTGCTCAAGCTTCTCAAGCAGTCTGGACATGCTTTGACTGATAGACGTCAAACTGCTCAGGAATTCAGAAAACAAAGATACAGATTATTTTTCCTTTCTAAAGCAGATAATTGATAGCTGTGAGACATGCCTAAAGTTTGGAAAGCCTCAGCCCAAACCTGTGGTTGGTCTGCCACTAGCATCTGAACAAAATGAAACAGTAGCCATAGACCGACATAAATTGGAGCAAAGAATGTGGTATCTCCACATCAATAATGAGTTCACACATTTCAGTCCCGATAGCATTGTAAACACAAAAAGACCTTCAGAGATAGTTTAAAAATCTCCACCTATTCCTGGATAAGTGCGTATGGCCAACCTCAGAAAGTAATCAGTGATAATGATGGTGAATATAATAATGATTAATTCAGAGATATGGCAGAGAACCTTAACATTGAAACAAATTCAAAAGTGGCACACAGTCCTTGGAGTAATCGACTTCTGGAACGACAGAATCAAACGCTTACTGAAATAATGCTGAAAGTAAAGAAAAGCAATGGCTGTGATTGAAATACAGCACTTGACTGGGGCCTTATGGTGAAGAATACAACGTACATGCCTAAAGCTTGTATCAATTGGTGTTTGGCCAGAATCCAAACCTTCTCTCTGTACTGGTTGATAGGCCACCTGCTCTGGAGGACAGAACAAGGAGTTAATGGGTTGGGGAACACATTTCAGCATGCATCAAGGAAGGCTTTCAGTGAAGCAGTGTTCAAAGAGCACTCAGGGCACAGCTCCATCCTGCAGATGAGAAATAAGAGACGGGACAAAGTACATTACAAAAAAGCAGATTGCACAGAATGGAAAAGTCCTGGAGTTGTCATTGGTCAGGATAGAGTTGCGGTCTTCATGAGACATGGAAGAACATACGAGAGTGTATCATTCCAGACCATGTAAAGTACAAACTGAAGTTGATCAGAACTCCATGGAGAATGACACAAAAAATGAAAAGCCCTTACCTGATGTAGTGTCACATAGCATAGGCCCTGCTACAGGGATTGCAGCTGAAGACCCAACAAAGATGCTCAACAATGGCACAGATAGTGCCAAAGAAAGTGCAGCTGGGGACTCAACACACTTGCTTGAACAGAAATCATCATGTGCAAGGACAACATGAAAGTTTCAGTCTTAAAACAGGTCAAACTCTAAGATTTGTAAACCAAGATATGGTCTACATATAAAGCTAAAGTCTTAGGATAAGCAGGTAAAGCTACTGGGAGACACAAAAGTTGGTACAACTTGAAATACTTAAAACTAGCCATGTTCAGACAGACTTCATGTCATGTCAGACAGACTTCATGTTGAATCAAGAATTGGTCAGGCTGGATCATTTGAGAAACATAAAGATGAAGATGTCCTAGTAACTAAGCACGTGTCATTTGAAACTGCGAAACAGGATGAAATCAGTAGCAATAATGGAATGTTTGAGGAAGTCAGAGACATTGGCTGAAATACAGTGTCTGTAAGATGGGTGTGCACCCAGAAAGAAATCCCAACAAGAATTACACAAAAAGCGTGCCTGGTAGCTGGAGGCTTTGAGGAACTGAACATGAAAGAACTCCAGAAAGACTCACCAATATGTACATTAGAGTGTCTCTGACTTCTTCTCCCAACGATATATCAAAAGCATTGGCATTAGGGGGAACAGCCAATATGGTGACTTCTTCAAGCTCATCTGCAAAACACTTTAAATTCCTCTCTTTAATGTCTCTTTTTCTCTTTTCAAGGTGGCTAGGGTCCTGTTGGAACCCATGATCTGTAGCTGCACTCTAACTGCGGTTCTTCACAGCAGTGGGTTCCCCTCCCGAAGCTCGTCGACTGGCTGTTTTCGATTATCTCCAGGAGCAGTCTGGAAGCTGTGTGCCTTCTGGGTGCAGCCCCTGCGGACACAATTCTTCCAAGGTGTTGTCAACTGCAGCGCTGTGGAAGATCGGAACATTGAAACAGCTGTGGGAGTCTCTGACTCTGGAGACTCTGCTGGTTCGCGAGTCATGTGAGTTCAAATGAACGTTGCTGCAGACTAAGAATCAAAACAGTGAACTGTTGATCTCCCCTCTCGCTGTGGAAAGTGCAACACCTCCCTTGTTGGGTGAGCAATGGTTTTTGTTGGACTGCAGATCACAGTCTCTCTTTGGGGGCCCTGTTTGTTCCTTGCTTGGTGGGTGGTGGCACTGATGCTTCCTGCTGGAATGTGAGGGGAAGGGAAAGGAAGAGGGAGTGTTGATGCTTTGCTGCTGCTTGTGTGTGTGAGGGGGAAGGGGAGGGAGGCTTTGGGGTTCATTCATTCTTCCGGGTTCACAAAATTTTGCCACAACAGTCATCCCTCAGCTAAAGTCAGTCTTTCAGATTGAATTGAATTAACTTTATTTTTTGCATCCTTCACATACATGAGGAGTAAAAATCTTTACGTTACATCTGTCTAAATGTGCAATCATAGTAATTTATAACAATTCATAATAAATAGAACAGTCAATGAAACATAGAAATACATTCAAATCGATAGTTAAGTGAGTTAATCAGTCTGATGGCCTGGTGGAAGAAGCTATCCCGGATCCTGCTGGCCCTGGCTTTTAAGCTGCAGTACCATTTCCCAGATGGTAGCAGCTGGAACAGATTGTGGTTGGGATGCCTTGGGTCCCCAATGATCCTTTGGGCCCTTTTTTCACATCTGTCTTTGTAAATGTCCTGAAACATGGGAAGTTCCAACTACAGATGCGCTGGGCTGTCCGCACCACTCGCTGCAGAATCCTGGAATTAAGGGAGGTACAGTTCCCATACCAGGCAGTGATGCAGCCAGTCAGGATGCTCTCAATTGTGCCCCTGTAGAAAGAAAGTTCTTAGGATTTGGGGGCCCATACCAAACTTCCTCAACCATCTGAGGTGAAAGAGGCGCTGTTGAGCCTTTTTTACCACACAGCTGGTGTGTACAGACTACACGAGGTCCTCGGTGATGGGGATGCCAAGGAACTTAAAGCTGTTTACTCTCTCAGCCCCAAATCCATTGATGTCAATAGGGGTTAGCAGATATTCATTCCTCCTGTAAACCACAACCAGCTCCTTTGTTTTTGCGACATTGAGGGAGAGATTGTCTTCTTGACACCACTGTGTCGGAAAGATGACTTCTTCCCTCCTTCTCGTTATTGTTTGAGATTAGGTAAATCAATGTAGCTTCGTCAGCAAATTTAATTAGCAGATTAGAGTTGTGGGTGGTGACGCAGTCATGGGTATACAGGGAGTAAAGGAGGTGACTTAGTACACAGCCCTGAGGGGCTCCTGTGTTGAGAGTCAGAGGGGTGGAGGTGAGGGAGCCTACTCTTATCACCTGCTGGCAGTCTGACAGGAAGTCCAGGATCCAGCTGCACAAGACAGGGTCAAGGCCGAGATCTCTGAGCTTCCTGTCGAGCCTGGATGGAATTACGGTGTTGAATGAGGAACTGTAGTCCAAGAACAGCATTCTCATATCAGCATCCTTCTTCTCCAGATGTATAAGGAGGGTATGTAGAGCAGTGACTATTGTGCCACCTGTCGATCGGCTGTGTTGGTAGGCGATCTGTAGGAGGACCAGTTTGGGTGGTAGCATGCTGCAGTTGTAGTCCTTGACCAGCCTCTCTGAACACGATGAACATGGCAGTTTCTGCTGTGTAAGAGATGGACATCCTGCTGTTCTGCATCATGAAAGCTACAGAGGAATCTTCAGACAATCCACATGGAATCCTTACGTGCCATATGGCGAGATACGCCCTTTAGTGAAGCTGAAGGTAGGCAACTCAGGTCAAAGAGAGGTCAGATTCTATGTGTGGCAAGACAGAGCAGACCTGACATGTTTGATGCCTGCAATTTGGTGTCCAACACAAAAAAAGCCACAGTACAAACTTTACATGAGGCAAACAAGATAGTGCGCAAAATTCAATCTGAAAAAGTAACTTTGAAGTTTCAACAGCTTGGAAAAGAATGCTCACTGAGGCTCAGTGTCTTCAGTGATGCCTCACTTGGAAATCATCCTGATGGAGGGATTCAAGGAGAATATTTTATTGTACTAATGAGAGAAAAGGGAATATTTTCACCTCTCTGTTGGCAATCAAAAAGGATCCGAAGAGTTGTAGTAGTACATTGGCAGGAGAAACCCTTGCAATGACTGAAAGTATTAACAATGTTGTTTATCTGACTACACTCTATCCTGAGCTTGTCCATAGCGACCCACAGAAGAACACACTACAAATAACTTGTGTTATAGACAACTGTTCTTTAGTTGATGTCCTCAAATCTACAAGTCAGTTACAAAGAGGCTTCGTCTGGAGATAAGCAGCATCAAGGAATTCGTCCAAACACAAAAAATTCATGAGCTGACTGTCTCACAAAGAAGAGAATGCCAGCTGTTATGCTGCTGAAGACACTTCGTGAAGGCATTTGGTACCGTAAGAACTGTATGAACATCAAGAATTAGAACTAATTCCCGTATCCAATTGGACATTTGAATTGTTTTTTTATGTTTTTAACATACATAAAAGGATGGGAGATTATTCAGTTCTGTTCATTTAGGCTATGTAAGTATTTAGTTGGCACGTGCACTCTTCCTGTTATGGGCATGTGTGCGAGGGTTGGAAGGGGAATTGTGGGCAAGAAGGTGGCATCCCTTATGTACTGAACATGAATAAATAATATAAAGTTGCTTAAACAAAAGAAAATCTTGTCTTTGTTGTTTAAACATTAACAATCACTCTGTGTGAGCTGCAGAAGTCATTGGCTGTAACTGGAGTTGAAGTTCATGTCTCCATAATCTCTAAGGTCTTGCACAAAAAGGGTATTGAGGGAAGAGGGACAAAGAAGTAGCCCTGGCTAAAAAAAAACATATCCTTGCCCACAAAGACTTTGTAAAAATTCACTTAGAAGATACTGTAAAGATGTAGGAGGAGGCCTTGTCATCAAATGAGCCGAAACGCATTTTTTGGACTCAACACTAAGCGATACATGTGGCTTTGGGAATGCTTTTCAGCAGCAGGGGCTGGAAATCTGGTCAGGATTGATGGGAAAATGAATGCTTCTAAATAGAGAGATCCTGGATAAAAGCTGGCTAGCCTCTGGCAGAAAGCTTACACTGGGGAGGAAGTTTGTCTTTCAGCATAACCAAGACCAAAGCACACTGCCAGAGCAACCATGGAGTGGCTTCAAATGAAGAAAAATTACGTTCTTGAGTGGCCCAGTCAGAGTCCTGATGTTAACCTGATCACACATCTCGAGCAAGACTGCTGTTCAATGCTGCACCCCAACTAACCTGGCACAGCTTCAGCAATCTTGCAAGAAGGAATGGGCAAAGTTAATAAGAGACTTATCCAAAAAGACCACTGGCTGTAATAGCTGACTGTGGTACTTCAACTAAGCACTGAGCAAAGAGGGATGAATACTTCGCACTTCTGAATTTTTAGTTTTTCATACTTTACAATTTTCCACGTTTTTGGGGCTCTACTATGAAAAAAAGGAGCATGTGATTCACAAATAAAAATTCTCAGTTAAATTAATCAAAATCCCTGGTTATAATACTAATTTATGTGAGCAAAGGCTTGGAGGCTGAATACTTTTTTAAGGCACTGTACCTGAGAGCATGCTGCGTGAAGTGAAGCCTTTTCAAAAGAAAAAGTCATACATTTTTCTTTCATATCACCTGCATTATCTAATCTCAGTTCAAGTAATGAAAGTCACTACAACCAACTTTGAATTGTGACGGCAAGAAGGAGAATACCCAGTCAATATCGTTATTCAATAATCACTACTGCACAAATATATGCTGGTATAATGCTGGTCAAAAAGCCTGCAGATACTTATCATCTAAAACTCTGATCTTTACCTACATCTACAAACAAAATAGCTGTATGAACCAACACATTTTAAATGCACATCAGACAATTTTCCAATATGCATCACTGCATGAGGAACAACCCACTCTGTACAGTACAAACAAACCATGCCTTTTTTTCTGGAAGGAGATCTCAGTTGTAGCTGGGGCAATACTTAAACATTAACTTCAAACATTAAGGTATACATACCTGTATTATAGACGTATTTTTGCGGTGCTTGAAAATGAACCCACACAACAAGATTTTCAGGATCCTATTAAAAAAAGGGGGTCTATTAAAAAATAAAAACTTGCAACATCTCAGCACAACCCACATCTAAACATTCCAGAGAATAACTGATATCGCAGGGTATGTACTTGTCTGAGAGTTTCAGCTGCCAAAAAGACAGCAGTACGAGTGGTTTCTCCCCCTAAAAAACATTTTTTTTTAAAGGAAGGTATTAGAGGAAAATGCAAGTTCTTTATATGATCGATTAAAACTGGGTAAAATAGGGCATTCTATGATAGATAGGGTTAAAAATTGCCTCTCTAACTGACTAAACTGGAGAAGCAACTGCTATAGTTAATTCTACACTTAGATCATATCAAAACTAAAACCTGTAAAGTTAATGCACAATAATTATTGGCGACAACTCAGAAGAACATTTTCTTTTGTAATTAGAAAAACTATGACCCTTCTCAATGAGTGAAAACTCCCATACAACATTTAATTACTGTGAAATGTCAAAGTCAGCTAATAATAATGGAACACACAAAATGCTGGTGGAACACAGCAGGCCAGGCAGCATCTATGGGAAAAAGTACAGTCAACGTTTTGGGCCAAGACCCTTCATCAGGACTAACTGAAAGATGTAGTAAGGGATTTTAAAGTGGGAGGGGAAGGGGAAGATCCAAAATGATAGGAGAAGACAGGAGGGGGAGGGATTGGGCTAAGAGCTGGAAAGTTGATTGGCAAAAGGGACACAGAGCTGGAGAAGGAAGAAAATAATAGGGTTCCCCTTGTCCTCATCTACCACCCCACCAGCCTCCGGGTCCAAAGTATAATTCTCTGTGACTTCTGCCACCTCCAACGGGATCCCACCACCAAGCACATCTTTCCCTCCCCCTCCGCTTCTGCTTTCCGCAGGGATTGCTCCCTAGGCGACTCCCTTGTCCATTCGTTCCCCCCCATCCCTTCCCACCGATCTCCCTCCCGGCACTTATCCTTGTAAGTGGAACAAGTGCTACACCTGCCCTTACACTTCCTCTCTCACCACCATTCAGGGCCCCAGACAGTCCTTCCAGGTGAGGCGACACTTCACCTGTGAGTCGGCTGGGGTGATATACTGCATCCGGTGCTCCCGATGTAGCCTTTATATATTGGCGAGACCCGACGCAGACTGGGAGACCATTTCGCTGAACACCTACGCTCTGTCCGCCAGAGAAAGCAGGATCTCCCAGTGAGCACACATTTTAATTCCACGTCCCATTCCCATTCTGATATGTCGATATATGGCCTCCTCTACTGTAAAGATGAAGCCACACTCAGGTTGGAGGAACAACACCTTATATTCCGTCTGGGTAGCCTCCAACTTGATGGCATGAACATTGACTTCTCTAACTTCCGTTAGTGCCCCTCCTCCTCTTCTTACCCCATCCCATATTTATCTATTTATTTATTATTTCCCCCCTTTTTTTTCCTCTCTGTCCCTTTCACAGTAACTCCTTGCCTGCTCTCCATCTTCCTCTGGTGCTCTCCTCCTCCTTTCTTTCTCCCCAGGCCTCCCGTCCCATGATCCTCTCCCTTCTCCAGCTCTGTATCCCTTTTGCCAATCAACTTTGCAGCTCTTAGCTTCATCCTTCCCCCTCCTGTCTTCTCCTATCATTTCGGATACCCCCCTCCCCCTCTCAAATCCCTATCTCTTCTTTCAGTTAGTCCTGACGAAGGGTCTCTGCCTGAAATGTCAACTGTACTTCTTCCTATAGATGCTGCCTGGCCCGCTGCGTTCCACCAGCATTTTGTGTGTGTTGCTTGAATTTCCAGCAACTGCAGATTTCCTCGTGTTTGCGTAATAATAATGGACCCTCTATTAGGTAGAAATAATTGACTTACACATACCATCCGTAAACAATGCTACAATTATGCTCAGACATTCATTGGGTTGTGAATTAAGAACATAAAAAATAGAAGCTAGAAATGGTCATGGCTTCTTAGTGCCTGTTTCATCATTTAAAAACATGGCTTATCTTTACATAATGAATATATTCAGAGCCCAGTAAGGGCTTGCTTATTTGTTGTTTCGTCTGTTAACCAATCCAAGCCATAACATTAGACCAAATTCTATGTCTTCTAACTAGCTCAGATTAAAGTCACAGAACCCATACAGCCTGTTCAGTCTACTGAATTTGTACTGGCCATCCCAGCAGAGTTACACTAATCCCGTTTCTTTCTCCCTCAACTCCCCTCACATTCTCTGCCTTATCAACACACTAGGGGCAATTTACAGTGGCCAAGTAACTGTCCAACTTACTTGGATATTGGAAGGATATACTCATGCCCTTGCAAGGACAGCATGCAAACTACATGCAATCAGTTGATCCATTACAACCATCATCCCCTGAATCAGTCTGGTGAAGCCTCAGTGCACTCCTTCCACAGTAAGCAGATTCTTGGGCAAGGAGACTAAAACTGCACACAACATTCCATCTACAAGTTCACGAGAATCCCATCTCAATGCAGAATAACATGCTTCTTTCTATACACAAAATCTCTTGTCAGGAAAGGCATCCCATTTGCTTTTTTAATTGCTTGCTTTCAGTGTATGATGTACAATGACATCTTGAAAATTAATAGTACAGAATACTTTAAGCTAAAGTTTGAAATTTCTCATCACCTCTCCATCACAGCTTGCTCGCAGCACGTGATTCATGACAGATGGACCCACCAATGAAGAGAGTCTTTCAGTCTGTAATGATGTTTCTGTCACTGTGTCAGGTTTGGAAAATGTGAAACATCGCCATGCAGCAGGATTCTACACAGCATGGAAATAATTAGAATTATTACAAATAATTAACTTTCCAGAGAGCCTCAAAGATCACATATATAGAAATTAGAAGCTGGAAAAAGCCACTCAGCCCTTTCGGTTTTGTCAAGATCTGATGAACCTTAGCTGTGTATTCCCCTGATCGGTGGTATTCATTCACTCTCTTGTATATCAAGTACCTATTTACCTTTGCCTTAAAAATACTCAGACTTTTTCAATTGCCCTTTGAAAAACAAATGCCTTTAAGATTAAAATCGAAGATGATTCCATATTTAGATAAAATGGATTCCTATCCCCAGAGAAAGATGAAGTTACTTTGAGTTGAGTTTCACAGTTCAAGAGATTTGTTAAATTATGCTCTATGTATTCAACACTAAAGAAATTAATTTCCCTCTTTGAAAGCATTCCTTGCTCATGAAAGTACTTCTTTTACTCAATCTTAAACCAGAACAGAATAAATTGGTCAACGTCAATTCAATGGAACATTAGTTACGTAGCTAATGAAATTAAAGACAACAAATTTATATTTATAGCATTAAAGTTTCTCAAAAGAGCTTCCTACAAGTCATCTTTTCCTTTGTAGTCAAAAAGCAGGTACTGCATAGCACATACTGTAGCTCAGCCAGATCAAGCTGAGGAATATCTACTCAGACCTGAATAGTTCAATAGAATCAGATTTATTATCACCTGCATGCGACATGAAATTTGTTAACTTAGCAGCAGCAGTTCAATGCATACATAATATAGAAGAAAATAATAAGTAAATCAATTACAGTTTCTGTATATTGAGTAGACTGAAAATCGTGCAAAAAAACAGAAATAATATATATTAAAAAAGTGAAGTAGTATCTAAGGGTTCAATGTCCATTTAAGAATCGGATGACAGAGGGGAAGAAGCTGTTCCTGAATAGCTGAGTGTGTGCCTTCAGGCTTCTGTACCTCCTACCTGATGGTAACGATGAGAAAAGGGAATGCCCAGGGTGCTGGTGGTCTTTAATAATGGACGCTGCCTTTCTGAGACACCGCTCCTTGAAGATGTCCTGGGTACTTTGTAGGCTAGTACCCAAGATGGAGCCAACTAAATTTACAATCCTCCGCAGCTTCTTTCAGTCCTGTGCAGTAGCCCCCACCATACCAGACAGTGGTGCAGCCCAACAGAATGCTCTCCAAGGTACATCTATAGAAGTTCTTGAGTGTATTTGGCATAATGCTTAAAGTCCATTTTATAAAATTATATTCATTGGTTTTGCTGAAATGGCTGAACTGATCAGGCAGTAATCCAGAGGCACATTCTAACAATCCACAGATGCAGATTCAAATCCCACTGTGATAGTTGGAGACTTTAAAAGTTCAGTTAAATAATATTGAATAATAAAAAATAGGTTCATTAATGGTAACTGCACAACTAATGGATTATAAAAGTCAATCTGATTCACTAATTTCTTTTAGGAAAAGAAAGCCACTGCTCTTATTTAGTCTGGTGTTAATGTGTTTGAGAACCAACAGCACTTGGTTCACTTTCCTCTGTCATATGTGTAAGACATTCAGTTGTTTCATAACACAACTGCAACATTTTAAACATTTAAGGTCCGGCAGGAATATTGGTAATGTTAGCAACGTTTTGAAATTGTTCAATGAATATAAAAATATATATATTTAAATAAGTTTGAATCCAAATGACCAGATTAATGCCAAAAGCTGTTATCCTGCAGAAAGAAAAAAAACTTACAGCACTGATGACAAGCCGAAGGGGAATGGTGGCGTGAGTCCCATTGACAAGTTTGAGAGAGAGTGTTTTACCACCACCAGGTAGTAAGTCACCAAAATCCAAGCATCCTCTTTTCTCTGCTACAATCTGGAATTAAATACATTATTGAATTGATCTGCATTTTATGTGCACTTTGGAACTGCAGAGAACTCTTTGAAAGATTATGAATTCAATTATTTAGTCTGTTAGTATTATGACTTTTTAAGTATAGTTTTACTTTTAGCAATTAATTATTAATGAGCAAAGAAATGATAGGGTCAATGCAGGGTCTTTCCTTATTTTTGATGCTTGTTTATCCTCAACCTTAAAAACAAGCAATCTGATCAATTTCATGTGAGCTGCAAACCATCACTGAACACCATCACTCCTCCTGCATCCAAAGAGCATTTCAATTATACTTTCAAATATTCCATACAGAATACACAACTTAGACAGATCATATGGCACCAACAGTACTTGCAGTTTATACAAGCAGTTCCATTCACATAAACCACATACTCTCAGTAAGTTTCTACAAAATTCCAGCTGCATCCTTTGTACCTTACTGACAGCCTCTCATTATGCTTATCATTGAAAGGAAATCATTTGTGTTTACTCTTTCAAAATCTTCCAGTATCTTAAATGTTTTATATACCCAAGTCTCACATGACTTCCTCTTTTCAGGTTAAAGGACATTCCTTCTCTATTGGTATAACCTTAGAATTCAGGCTTTACATTTATAAAGCCTCACACAATTTCTCCTGTGTCTTCATATATTTTCTAAAATATAGGAGCAATAATTTTACTGGGGGAATCAAGCTGGTCAAATCAAGGTTCAATATTTATCTGCTTTTCAATTTATTTCCTCATCCCCAACCTCCTCCCAATCCTTAGTGAAAAGATCTCAGCAAATTAATATTTTGAGAACACATTCATGCTGACAAGTACCCAATTACAATATTTCTTTTAAGCAGTTTCTTTGAGTCAAGTGGGATATGCTTTTATCCCAGTTCTATTGATTCTGAGGTGGATGAACAAATTCTATGTTAGGCCACATAGTGACTTGCATGACAAGTGGTTACTTAAGAGTTGATGTGCTGCTTCATTTAGTTCTTAGGCAATGACAGTTAAGTGACAGTGAAGTCTTTCACCGATTGGATCTTGATATTTTGGGTCCAAAGCTTTCAGTAGATGTTTGTGGGTTACTTTTAATACACCTACCAGTACATCAACTACAGAGTCCTAAAAATACAAGATTTTGGTCAAAATGTTTGAACAAAGACAACTGAGGACATTGAACTTTGCAATCATCATCTAAACAATTCAATTCAACATACCATAGTCTCTTTCAGTACAGAAAATATAAAACTTCAATAACAAACAGACGAGCAAATTTCACTCCATATATTGTAACATCTCAGCATGCCAAGAGGTTAAATTTGATTTTGGACAAGATCAGCTGTTACACAGCAGAACCATTTCCTCTGAGCAATCTTGAAGGGAATGAATAATACTAATAATCATGTGAAGTGATAAGCCAGTACACAAGACCTACAGAAAAACATCTCAGGCAATCGAAACAATTCCTTGTGCAAAACGTTAAAGGTGGAAAAGTTCAGAAGATCACAGAATTGAAGGATATTGCTAGTGCTGTGTGAAACATTGGACTGAATTAATTTAATGCACTTCACCTCAACCAATGGATTTTCTGCCACAGCTGTAACCACCACTCTGACTGCAAGTGCTTCTGCTCTGGCAATTGTATGGGCATCTGCTGAGACTGGATATGATAAGATAGATAGCACACACTGAAAAACACCAGCCTGGCGTGGAAGGAACATCAGTTTTAAATCTTCAGTAACATGAGGGCCAATTATAGTTTTGTTCTTGAATATCCAGCACTGGTGAGCAAATGCATCCATCTGGAAAGTATAAAATAGATAAAAGTGAACTGAACAGTTAATTGATAGCTGATAAGCTACTGCATCAGACATCCAAACATATTAAAAGTACTGACTCTGAGTTCAACTTGTTAAAGTCAGGCTGCTTACTTCGACTTAAAATTTTAATAATCTCTGAAAGCAACCTCAGAAACAGCATGTTTAATGAAATTGTTAACTTGGTGTAGGGTGCATTATTACTTTATTTGCTGATTGGCACCATGTAGTTCTGGATAGTACAAATTTCATTGGTAGCAGGGTGAGATTGAAGTTTTTCCTAGAATGTCCGAAAATATTTTTGCAAGTTGTTAACTAAAGGGGAAGTGCTTCATGAAACCAAACTGTTATTAAGTGAGTTTATTCCCCCTTATCCAGAAGGCGAATAATTACTTGTCATAGGACTAAAGTAGACATCTGAAATTAATTATGTGAAATCAGCCCTGAAGAGACAGAAGTAGTCAAAAATGGGTGGGGAATAGTTTGTTCAGGGGGAAAGAATCAAATGCTATGGACTCTTCTTCCGAAGAGATGACTTGGAGAAAGTCTTAGGACATTGGAAATAATGCAGAGGTTCCAAACTCTTATTAGGAAACTAGGCTGGGCAGGTGGCAGAAGGTTTGTTAGAGCTGTTGGGGAGTGTTGGGTACTAGCCTACAAAGTACCCAGGACATCTTCAAGGAGCGGTGACTCAGAAAGGCAGCATCCATTATTAAGGACTTCCAGCACCCTTTTCTCACTGTTACCATCAGGAAGGAGGTACAGAAGCCTGAAGGCACACACTCAGCAATTCAGGAACAGCTTCTTCCCCTCTGCCATCTGATTTCTAAATGGACATTTTACCCTTGGACACTACCTCACTTTTTAAATATATATCCTGTTTTTTTTTTTTTTTTACACGATTTTGAACCTATTCAATATACGTATACTGTAATTGATTTATTATTATTTTCTTCTATATTATGTATTGTATTGAACTGCTGGTGCTAAGTTAACAAATTTCATGACACATGCCAGTAATAATAAACCTGATTCTGATTTCAGAACCCTAGGGTGCAGTTCATCTGGTCCAGTAATGACTTGTGTACCTTTAGGTCTTTCAATTGCTCGAGTACCTTCTCTCTTGTGAAAGTAACTGCACCCACTTCTCTTTCTCCACACACTACAGCATTAGGCATACTGCTAGTGTCTTCTACAGTGAAGGCTGATGCAAAATACTCATTTAGTTCATCAGCCATCTCCTTGTCCCCCATTATTATTTCTCCAGCCTCATTTTTTAAAATCTGTCCTATATCCACTCTCATTTCTTCTTCATTTTTTAACATACTTGAAAAAAAACTTTTACTATCCACTTTGATATTATTTGCTAGCTTGCTTTCATATTTCATCTTTTCCCTTCTGATGTTTTTTTTAAATTCCTCTCTGTAGGTTTTTAAAAACTTCCCAATCCTCTATCATCCCACTAATTTTTGCTATATTGTGTGCCCTTTCTTTTGCTTTTACAATAGCTTTGACTTCCCTTGTCAGCCATGGTTGTACAATTTTAGCATTTGAATATTTCCTCATTTTTGGAATAGACATGTCCTGCACATTCCTCCTTTTTCCCAGAAATGCACCCCATTGCTGCTCTGACATCCTTGCCAGCAGCTCCTTTCAATTTACTTTGGCCAACTCTTCTCTCATAACACAGTAATTTCCTTTACTCCACTGAAGTGCTGCTACATCATACTTTACTTTCTCCCTATCAAATTTCAAGTTAAACTCACTGGTTCCTGAGGGTTCTATTACCTTAAGCTCCCTAATTGCCTCCAGTTCATTACATAACGTCCAATCCAGTATGCTGATCCCCTCGTAGGCTCAACTGCAAACAGCTCTAAAAAGCCATCTCTTAGGCATTCAACAAACTCACTCTCGAGATCCATTACCAACCTGATTTTCCTATAGACCTGCATGTTAAAATCTCCCATGACTACCATAACATTGCTGTTTTGACACACCTTTTCTATTTCCTGTTGTAATTTGTGGTCCACATCACAGATACTGTTTGGAGGCCTGTAGATAACTATCATTAACATCCTTTTACCCTTGTAGTTTCTTAAGTCAACCCACAAGGATTCAACATCTTCTGATCCTGTCACATTTTTCTACTGATTTGATGACATTTTTTGCCAGTAGAGCCACACCGCCCCCTCTGCTGACCTTCATATCCCTCTGATATAATGTGTAACCTTGGACATTCAGCTCCAAACTTCAACTATCCATAAGACCATAAGATACAGGAGCAGAAGCGGGCCATTCAGCCCATCGAGTCTGCTTTGCCATTCAATTATAGGCTGATCCAATACTTCCAGTCATCCTCACTCCCCTGCCTTCTCCCCATTCCCTTTGATGCCCTGGCTAATCAAGGACCTATCTTTCTCTGCCTTAAATGCACCCAATGACTTGGCCTCCACAGCTGCTCGTGGCAACAAATTCCACAGATTTACCACCCTCCGACTAAAGTAATTTCTCTGCATCTCTGTTCCAAGTGGACGTCCTTCAATCCTGAAGTCGTGCCCTCTTGTCCTGGACTCCCCTACCATGGGAAGTAACTTTGCTATATCTAATCTGTTCAAGCCTTTTAACATATGAAATGTTTCTGAGATCTCCCCTCATTCTCCTGAACTCCAGGGAATATAGCCCAAGAGCTACCAGACGTTCCTCATATGGTAACCCTTTCACTCCTGGAATCATTCTCGTGAATCTTCTCTGAACCCTCTCCAATGTCAGAATATCCTTTCTAAAATAAGGAGCACAAAACTGCACACAACACTCCAAAAGTGTGGTCTCATGAGTGCCTTATAGAATCTCAACATCACATCCCTGCTCTTATATTCTATACCTCTATGCCAATATTGCATTCGCCGCCTTCACCATCGACTCAACCTGCAGGTTAACATTGAGGATATCCTGCACAAGGGCTCCCAAGTCCCTTTGCATCTCTGCATTTTGAATTCTCTCCCCATCTAAATAATAGTCTGCCTGTTTATTTCTTCCACCAAAGTGCATGACCACACACTTTCCAACATTGTATTTCATTTGCCACTTTTTTGCCCATTCCCCTAAACTATCAAAGTCTCTCTGCAGGCTCTCTGTTTCCTCAACACTACCTGCTCCTCCACCTATCTTTGTATCATTGGCAAATTTAGCCACAAATCCATTAATCCCATAGTCCAAATCATTGACATACATCGTAAAAAGCAGCAGTCCCAACACTGACCCCTGTAGAACTCTACTGCTAACCAGCAGCCAGCCAGAATAGGATCCCTTTAATCCCACTCTCTGTTTTCTGCCAATCAGCCAGTGCTCCATCCATATCAGTAACTCTCCTGTAATTCCACAATCAGTTCTTTCATCTTACTAACATTGAGTGCCAGGTTGTTGCTGCAACACCACTCCACTAGTTGGTGTACCTCGCACCTGTACGTCCTCTTGTCACCACCTGCGATTCTACCAACAATGATTGTATCATGAGCAAATTTATAGATGGCACTTGAGCTATGCCTAGCCGCATAGTCATGGGTATAGGGAGAGTAGAGCAGTGGGCTAAGCACACATCCCTGAGGTAAACTAGTGTTGATTGTCAAGGATGAAGAAATGTTATCAACAATCTGCACAGATTGTGGTCTTCTGGTTATGAAGATGAGGATCCAATTGCAGGGGAGGTACAGAGGCCCAGGTTCTGTAACTTCGCACTCAGGATTGGGGGAATGATGGTATTAAATGCTGAGCTATAGTCGATGAACTATAGCAGTCAGAGGTTGAAAATGTCCTTAAATACTCCCACCAGTTGGTTGACCACAGGTTTTCAGAGCCTTACAAGGTACTCCATTGGGACCTTCCGCCTTATGATGGTTTACTCTCTTTAAAGACAGCCTAACATCGGGCTCTGAAACAGAGATACGGGGTCATCAGGCACAGCAGGGATCTTCACAGATGTAGTTATATTCTCCCTTTCAAAGGGGGCATAGAAGGCGT